>NC_057343.1:176450000-177142500 GCF_016509475.1 Prionailurus bengalensis
CTTGGCACAGACATGAAGTGGGAAGGTTTCCGTCTCAGAGCTTGGGGTCCAGGAAGTCAGTGACATAATAGGGGAAGAATAACAGGTTAGTTCTTGAAGGAGGGCCTGTAAGTGCCAGGGCCCCATCTCCAGCCCTCTCTCTCTCTCTCTCTCTCTCTCTCTCTCTCTCTGCCTCTGTCTCTCCCCAGTTTCTCACCCACTGTTAGTTTATATTACTTATTTATTTATCCAACAACTCTAGGCAACTACTTGGATGATCCTTAGGTCATCATAAGGTTCCTTAAAAGGAAAAGAAGGAGGTGGGGTGAGTTCCATGTGAGGGCTCAACTGGCCACTGCTGCTTCAGACATGGAAGAAGGGACCACACGCTGAGCCAAACAGGAAGCACCTAGAAACTGGAAAAGGTAAGCACGAGGATTCTCCTCTAGAGCCTTCAGAGGAACATAAGCCTGCCAACACTTTTCTGCTTAATCTAGTTTGAATCAGTTTTTCTTTTTTTTTAAATTTTTTTAATCCTTATTTATTTTTGACAGAGAGAGAGAGACAGAGCATGAGCGGGGGAGGGGCAGAGAGAGAGAGAGAGAGGGAGACACAGAATCCGAAGCAGGCTCCGGGCTCTGAGCTGTCAGCACAGAGCCCGACGCAGGGCTCGAACCCACAGACTGAGAGATCATCCAGGTGGCCCTTGGTAGGTAAACCCATCTGCCTCCCTGCACTCCCTGAGCGAGAATCAGGAGTCAGAGAGATGGAGATCAAATGCCACATTATTACTGAAAAAGCTGTGCTAGAGGACTTGGCTTAGGCACGACAAAGGGTTGGTGAAAGCTCCCCTGAATTGAATTTACTTGCCCAAACTTCAGGCAGAGCTCTGCTAAGATAGCCAAACAAGCAGACCAAAATACTCCTTCTGAAGTCACACAGATGTGAAGGAAGGTGAGGAGACAGGTCTGAGCCAAGACCACCTCCCCAACTTCCCAGCTGGAGGAGAGAAGAAAGGGTGGGGAAAGAGGCCATGAGTGCCCTGGGGATGGCCTTTCACAGTGAAGCAACCAAAGTCCCTGTTCACTTCCTACTAATGTTTTGGTATGAAGGGGATTCATTTCCATGGCGCAGGGCAAGGTTCATTTCTATACCTGGATTTGCCTGGGAAGTGAGACGGATACGGGTGGTGGGAGCACGGGGACTAGAGGATGTTATGGAGAGTGACACTCTAGAATATATGGGAGGTGTGGGAGGCATTTCTGACATGACTCCCGTGGTTCCCACCTCCTGATAGCCACACTCTGGTGTAATCCCCTCCTATTGAGTGTGGGATGGATCCAGTGACTTGCTGCTAATGAATAGAACATAGCAAAAATGATGAAATGCCACTTCTAAAATAAGATTACAGAAGATGGTGACTTCCAGCTCACGCTTGCTTGCTTTCCCTCCCTCCTCCCCCTCCTCCTTTTTCTTCCACTGCTTCTCCTCTTCCTCCTCCTCCTCCTCCTCCTTCTTCTTCTCCTCCTCCTCCTCCTCCTTCTTCCCCTTCTTCTTCTTCTTCTTCTTCTTCTTTCTTCTTCTTCTTTTCTCCTTCTGGCTCTTCCCTCAGGCTTCACTTGATGGAGCAAGTATCATGGCAGATCCACATGTCAAGGAACTAAGAGTGACCTCCAGGCAGCAGCCAGTGAAAAACTGAGGCCCACAGTCCAACAACCCATGAGGGACTGAACCCCGTCAGCAACTATGTGAGTGAGCTTGATGGCAGATCCATCCCTAGTTGAACCTTGAGATGGCTACAGCCCTAGAGGACAACTTGACTGCAGCCTGTGAGAGACCAGAAGGAGAGGCCCCTGCTAAACCATGTCCAGATTCCTGATCCACAGAAACTGAGATAATAAATTGTGTTGTTTTAAGTCATCATGCTTTGGAGTAATTTGTTACACAGTACTGGCTGACTAATACAGAATTCCTTAGCACAGTGCTTGGCACATAAGTGCTTATAAAAAAGACACTAATTTTGTTACATCTGACTCCAAAACCATTTCCTCGGCTATCTCTCAAGAGTTCCTGAGAGATACTTCTAAGGTTAGAGCTGTTTTCCAAATGTGTTACTTTCTGCAGTTTTCAGCTATCTGTGAGTCTCAGAAAATTGAGGAGCGGAGGGTGGAGAAATGCTCTTCTTCCCTCTAGCTTGGGAGGCCCTGAGAGACTGAAACTGAAGTGAACTGGTATTTTTCCCTCCTACTGTGATTGTGCTAGTCCTGAATCCTACTCACCCTATGAATTTAGTTGCAGCCCAAATTCAACGTTAGCTGAATAGCTCCAAAATGGTGCCAGATAAAAACAGCACGGTCCACATAGAAACAAGCCTCCCATCTCACAGTTGCCATAGAAATAAGGAAACAGGTGACTAATAAGAAATCTTTGCCTGGATCTTGGTAAACGGACCCAGCCTTGATGTCTGGGAGATTGATCACACACAAAGTCCTCTGAAGCTTTATTCTGACGAACAATTCCAAGAAATCGGGCTCCCCTCAGTTCTCAGAAATGTTGTGCATAGACTCATAAGGCAAATCACACTCTGAAGGTGCCAATGAAGTTATTCTTTATGACTAATAATAATTTTCCTTGGGCACCCACCCCATCCCTCCCTGGGCTGTACCAGTGATTTCTTCCAGATGGGCACATGCCCCAAGCCTGCCAGTGAGGCTTCATTCTGGGATCCTGCTGAATATACTTGGAAAGAGAAGCATTTTCAAATAGCTTAGTAATAGGGGCACCTGGTTGTCTCCGTCGGTTTAGCAGCCAACTCTTGATTTCAGCTCAGGTCATCTCATTGCCTGTGAGGTTGAGCCCCACAGAGGTCGGGCTCTGCACCGACAGTGCTGAGCCTGCTTGAAATTCTCTCTCCTTCTCTCTCTGTCCCTCCCCTGCTTGCTTGCTCGCTCTCTCTAAAAATAAATAAATAACCTCCAAAAAATGTTTTTTAATTAAGTAATTCAATAGTAGAACGTAAGTATGGGATTGCTTGGGGCTGCCATACCAGGATAACCTTTCTAGAAGAAAGAGAGCACAGAAACACATGAGAAAGAAAGGGAGGGAGGGAGGGGAAGACAGAGTCCTCATTGTGAGGATAGGTACCACTTGAACATTTAGATCCGTGTGTTCTGATCAGATTTCAACTCTAGACTCATTGGTCACATGAGTAAACCAACTTCATTTTTGCTTAATTCTGTTTGGGTTGAGTTTCTGTCCTTTGGAGAAAGAAAAAAAGAAAGAAAGAAAGAAAGAAAGAAGAAAGGAAGAAGGAAAGAAGGAAGGAAGGAAGAAAGAAAGAAAGAGAGAGAGAGAGAAAAAGAGAGAGAAAGAAATGTTAGGGGTTGCATTGTGTTCACCAAAAGATATGTTGAAATCTTAACTCCCAGGACTTCAGAATGTGACTTTTTTTGGAAATAGGTTCATTGTAGATAAGGTTCATTAGTTTAGACGAAGTCATACTGGAGTAGGTTGATGTCTAATATGGCTGATGTCCTTGTAAGAAGGGGACGTGGGGTCACAGGGAGACATTGCCATTTGATGGCAGAGCAGAGATTAAACCCACACTGCCAGCCAAGGCATGTCGAAGATTGCCAGCCAGCACCAGAAGCTGGGAAGAGGCAAAGAAGGGTTCCACTCAGAGTTGAAGAGGGAGCACGATCTGTGACACCTCACAAGTTCTGAGGCTTCTGGCTTCCAGAACTGGGAAAGAATTCATTTCTGTTGTTTTAAGTCACTGAGTGCCTTGTGCTCTGTAACTACGGCAGCCTTAGAAAGCTAATCCAACACCTGGCTGATAGAAACATCATGAGAGGAAGCCAAGATCTGCCACCAGAGTCAGAGATGGGATTCCTTGCCCTCTGTCTCTCTCTAGCTGTGTGACTCTGGGCAAGTCTCTTCACCTCAGTCGCCTTGTCTGCAAAACGAGGAGCAAATTGCTCCCGCAGAGCTGTGGCATGTGCTTGGGATAATACTGTTCGCGAAGGGACCTAGCAGTGGCCATGACTCAACAGCCCTTTACCGAAAGAACTGTGAGGGGCGTGTGCTAACGGATCTCAGCTTTAAAAACGAAGACTCGCTTCGCAGTTTTTGTCTTCTTTTTCTGTTCGTTTGGAGTATATTTAGATTCCCTTTTCTTGACTTCATCTCCATTTCAGAGGATCGTCTTGTAGGAACTTTCGTATCGTGCCCAGTCTTGTTTCCCAGGAAAGGCAGTTTCTTTCATCCCGCAAAACCCAGCCTTCTTCTCGTGGCGGGTGACTGACAAGCAACGGAAGCTGTCACACTGACAGACTCCAGCGAGGGGACTCAGCCTTCAGTTGCAGGCTTTAATTTATCTGGGCGAGTTCCCGATCGACAGCAAAAGGAAGACAGAAACATAACTTTTGGCCTTTTCTCCAGTTGTTGACCTCTTTCCACACCCTTGTTGTTCTTAATGGGATGGGGTGGCGACATTGATGTTACTGAAACTCCTTGTTCTGTGTCTTGGTGGGGAGGGGGGGGAGCCTGGGAGTAGCCATGGTGCTTCAGGAGTTGATGGAATGGGACATTCTGGCAATGGGCATTTCATGGGAGGATAAGAGTATCGGGAGCAGGGAGGACCCCACACAAATACAACTGCTAGATTGTGGTTTTAAAAAGATGGTGGTTCCGGGGGCACCTGGGCAGCTCTGACGGTTCAACGTTGGACTTCGGCTCAGGTCATGATCTCACAGCTCATGAGGTCGAGCCCCACATTAGGTTCTCAGCACTGGGCCTGCTTCAGATCCTCTGTCCCCCTCTCTCTCTGTCCTTCCCTGAATCATTCTCTCTCTCTCTCTCTCTCTCTCTCCAAGTAAAGAAATAAACTTAAAAAAAAAATGATGGTGGGGCGCCTGGGTGGCGCAGTCGGTTAAGCGTCCGACTTCAGCCAGGTCACGATCTTGCGGTCCGTGAGTTCGAGCCCCGCGTCAGGCTCTGGGCTGATGGCTCGGAGCCTGGAGCCTGTTTCCGATTCTGTGTCTCTTCTCTCTCTGCCCCTCCCCCGTTCATACTCTGTCTCTCTCTGTCCCAAAAATAAATAAACGTTGAAAAAAAAAATTTAAAAAAAAAAAAAATGATGGTTCTAGAAGGTCTATTCACATTCTTCTAATGTGAGCCACTTCAAAAAATTTTAGGGGCGCCTGGGTGGCTCAGTCGGTTAAGCGTCCGACCTCGGCTCAGGTCATGATCTCACAGTCCGTGAGTTCGAGCCCCGCGTCGGGCTCTGGGCTGATGGCTCAGAGCCTGGAGCCTGCTTCCGATTCTGTGTCTCCCTGTCTCTCTGCCCCTCCCCTGTTCATGCTGTGTCTCTCTCTGTCTCAAAAATAAATAAATGTTAAAAAAAATTAAAAATTTTTTTATTATACTGTGTTATATTTTTCTGCCCTTGTCAGTCTCTCTCCATATCCTCAGTGTTTGGCAAGGGAGCAGCCCACAGATAAATGACATTATCAGGCTCTAACCATGATCATGCATTTTTTTTTTCTTTAAATCAAACTGATCCAAACTAATCCACACAGACTTCATCATTTTTCCCTCCTCTGTGCTTCAAACCAGGCACAAAGTTCTGAGATCGAGTCCGTTTGTGCAACCAAATGATGGAACACTGCTGTGGCCTGTGCTCGTTGGAACGCCAGTGTGTAGGCTGTGGAAATCATTTGATGTCTATTACATTTGTGCATGTTTTATATTCCGTGTGTGTGTGTGTGCGTGTGTGTGTGTGTGTCACTACTGTTCTCAGTAAAACTCAGGCTGGCCAGACATCCTTGTATCTATAGATCTTATTGTCATGAGCTACCGTCCGATGGCTCTAAGAACACTAGACTCTTTCATTAGATTTCTCCCAGCTTAAGAGGGCTCATATACCCAGGATTTCTCTGCCTCAGGCCCTATGACAACTTAGACACAAAACTCAGTGCCAGCATTCGTGTCCAGAGGAAACCCATGTAGGCAAAATGCTTTGAGATTCTCTATAGATCTCAGCGAAGATGCATGGGTAATGGGTTTGGGGACAGGTCTAACACCTGCCCACCCTCTCTGCCAATGTGTTCTCCTATCTCCATATGGGATCAACCCAGATTGCTCAACATTTTTTATTCAGAGAAGTTAAGGAAAGGGCTTTTGTGGTTTAAATATCCTAGGGGGTGGGGTCCTCATCCTCCAACCTAGGTGGTCCAGGTAAGTACAATTAGATGTTTTCTTCTAGAGAAATATCAGTGAATAAAAATGTCTCCATTTTTATTTTCACATTAGTAAATATGTCCCTGTATTAGTTTGCTAGAGCTGCTGTAACAAAACGTCAGGGGGCTTAAACAACAGATATTTATTGTCTCACGGTTCTGGAACCTAGAAATCTGAGATCGAGGTGTTGGTAGGTTTAGTTCCTTTTGCATGTTGTGAGGGAATGATCTGGTCCAGGCCTCTCTCTGTGGCTTGCAGACGACCATCTTCGTGTGCACATGGCTCTCTCTCTCTGTATGTGTGTCTGTCTCTCGATTTCGACTTTGTATAAGGATCCAGTTACATGGGAATAGGGCCCGCCCTGACGACCCGACTTTAACTTGACTACCTCTGTAAAAACTCTCTCCTCAAATCAGGTTACGTTCTGAGGTACTGAGGATTAGAACTTCAACATGGGAATTTGAAGCAGGACGCAATGCGGCCCATAGCAGTCCCATTATCCAGTTCAAGAACTCCTGCATCTGAAAGGCCTCAAATGTTGAAGAAAAAGTTGAAAGCATATGCCCACATCTCTGGTGGTCTTTATGCAAGCAGTGGTTCCATTCAGAGGCCGAACCCCACCTTGGACAACGATGGAGAGCTGTTTCCCTCGGCCATGGGGTAGGTGGGTGCTGTGGTCTGCGAAGTCCTTATTCACATGAGATCCCGCCCATAAACATGGCTACTTTGCCAAAGCTTATTTGGGAAGCCAGAACGCTAACTTTTGCCTTTTGAGTTATTAGTGTCGCACACATGATTAAAGCCTGGCTCTTCAAAGTTTAAGTAATTAACACCTTTGGTGATTCTCTCCAAAGGGATATCAGCTTGACTGAACGTGATAAACTTTTAATTAACTCTTATTATTGGCAACACAGGATTTCCCGTCAGTGTGGGCCTGTCGAGAGGTGTTCCATTATGTTGCTAAATATGCTGTCACCTTGCTGAACTGTGGCGAATGCACACCCTCAGCCTGCCATATAAAAAATGAAAAGGACTCCAGATGGGTTGGAGGAGTGATCCCAATGTAGACCGAGTGTAAACCATAGAGAGAGCGAGGCTGGGAAGTGTATTTGCTCCATTGACACCACTCAGCTAAGCTAGTGTCATTTCTTGGGCAGAAGTTTATGCCGGGACTACAGAACTTCTACTTGGTGTTCGAGGGTGAACAACAGGCCCGATTATAATAGCTAAAAGAGAAACTTACAGAGGAGGAAACACTCAGCTTCAGAAAAATTAAGAGACTTGCCAAGGGTCATAGGGCATTAAGCAACAGAGCCAGAACTAAGACTTAGATTCGATGCTGCAAAGTTGTTTTGACCATATAATGTCAGTCCAGCCCTGTAGTGGCCATCTGCTCGGTTCAGTCTGGGTTTCCTTTTGAGAATCACCATTCCTTCACTCTCAGGTCATTGGCTCAAGTGAAGCTGACTTCACCTATCCCATTGCAAGGTTGGGGTTGGACGCATGACCCAGCCTGGGTAAGCGAAGTCTTGACAATGGGTTTTCATGGGCATGTAACTCAAAGTAAGCCAAGGACATCTGACGGAGGGGCTCTGTTCCTGTGCTAAATTTGGAGCTGCCCGTGGTCATCCTCACCTACACTTTGGAAGAGCCTTCTTAAGAATGAAAGCATCACAAAAGAAAGTGGTCATGGCTAAAGTCAGAGTCATCCCTAGGCTTTTCAGTTACGTGAGCCAATAAGTTTTCTCTTTTGCTTAAGTCTGTTTCGACTGAGTTTTTTGGTATTTGTGCTCGGAAGAGTAGAGATTAATCCAATCCTTTTGGTTAAAGGATCCAAAGCACAGGGTTGGGTGGTGTTGGAAGGGAACAATCTAGCAGACAAGGAATGCGGGGGGCCAAAGGTATTTAAACTCAAGTGCACATGGGTGGTGATGTGGAGTCTTGGGGACCTGTCTGTGTTTGGAGCATGCTGGCAGGAGGCCTTCTGATATGTAGGGGGGCCATGCAACATAGACCCTGGTTTCACTTTAGCCGGTGTGTCTTATTTCACGAGCTAAGTTAAAAACAAACTTGTGGGGCACCTGGGTGGCGCAGTCGGTTAAGCGTCCGACTTCAGCTCAGGTCACGATCTCACGGTCCATGAGTTCGAGCCCCGCGTCAGGCTCTGGGCTGATGGCTCGGAGCCTGGAACCTGTTTCCGATTCTGTGTCTCCCTCTCTCTCTGCCCCTCCCCCGTTCATGCTCTGTCTCTCTCTGTCCCAAAAATAAATAAACGTTGAAAAAAAAAATTAAAAAAAAACCCAAAACAAACTTGTGGCTCTAACAGTCACAATGGGCAGATCCAGATCACTTCCTGTCTTCACAAGAATGCCCTTTCCTCCCCAGCATTCTAACAACCCCTCAATCAACAAGTTTGAGAATTCCCAGGACCTCATTTAAGTTCAAGGGCCCAGCAGTACCCGTTCCAATACCTTTAACGGGAAACAAGAAACTGGAAAAATTTAATATCCAGGTGAAGCTCGTTTATGTTTGTTGATATAATTAATATGTCTGGTCATAGTTCTAGTTATTTTGTTTATTTTGTTACAAGATAAATATCATAAAACTCTCATGTTTGGTCTCTGCCGTTTTATATTTTATTTTTGTATTTCTTTTAGTCTTTAAGAAGATTCCTATGTTTGCTCCTGTGACTAACTTTACATTATTATCTTTACATAATGCCTTTGGTCACCCTTTTTCCTTTAGACGATGTCTATTGGCTCTCTACTCTGAGCAGTATGTGTTAGGCTGCAGTCTCTTCCTCTTCCCTCCCCTCCCCTCCACTGACTTTCAGTCTATAGAGTTATCTTTCTTATTTGACCTTTCCACTTTTAAGTAGGCTTAACCTTCTGCTATTTGGTTTGTCAGCTTGAAGTGATATTCTTTGATTCTCATCTATTACCTGTAAGGCAGACAATGAACACACCCATTGTCCCTCTTACCTCCACCTTCTCCCACTTTAAAAGTTGCATTATTCTTTTTTTTTAACGTTTATTTATTTTTGAGCGAGAGAGAGGCGAGCAAGGGAGGAGCAGAGAGAGAAGGAGACACAGAATCCAAAGCAGGCTCCAGGCTCCAAGCCATCAGCACGGAACCCGATGCGGGGCTTGAACCCACAAACCATGAGATCATGACCTGAGCTGAAGGCAGACGTTTAACCGACTGAGCCACCCAAGTGCCGAAAAGTTGTGCTCTTCTTATTATGTCAAGGTATTTGACGTGTGCATGCTATTCCTCTCCCCTTACTGCAGCCTGACTTTTTCATGTTAGTTCTACAGTTCAATATAGTCGATGTTTTCCAGCAATCATTTATTTGCCAAAGTTGATTGGGTAAAGTTGGAGATTTCCTAGATTCCTTAAAAAGAGCTCAAGGGTACAGTTGTCCCCAAGCTCTTGCATATTCAAACTATTTTTTCTCTTGCCTTGCTACTTGAAGTAGTTTAGCTGTACTCAAAATCCTCAGGGGCACCTGGGTGGTTCTGTCAGTCAATCGCCTGGCTCTTGATTTTGGCTCAAGTCATGATCTCACAGTTTGTGAGATCGAGCGCTGTGCTGGCTCCGTGGGGAGCCCTACTTGGGATTCTCTCTTTCCCTCCCTCTCTCAAAATGAATAAACAAACTTAGGGGCGCCTGGGTGGCGCAGTCGGTTAAGCGTCCGACTTCAGCCAGGTCACGATCTCGCGGTCCGTGAGTTCGAGCCCCGCGTCGGGC
Source organism: Prionailurus bengalensis (assembly GCF_016509475.1). NCBI lineage: Eukaryota > Metazoa > Chordata > Mammalia > Carnivora > Felidae > Prionailurus > Prionailurus bengalensis. Next base: position 176,459,970 of record NC_057343.1, read on the forward strand.
TCTGGGCTGATGGCTCAGAGCCTGGAGCCTGTTTCCAATTCTGTGTCTCCCTCTCTCTCTGCCCCTCCCCCATTCATGCTGTGTCTCTCTCTGTCTCAAAAATAAATAAACGTTAAAAAAATTTTTTTAAAAATGAATAAACAAACTTAAAAATAATCCTTGACTCACTTTTTCTCTTCATATGTCTTGTAGATACGTTCTTGCTCTTGACAAGACAACCCAACTTTCTAACTTTTGGAGGAAACTTTGAGTTTTGTCTGTTTGTTTTCTTTTCTTTTCTTGACTAGAGGTCCAGAGAATACTTTTTCCTTATATTTAGTCTAGTAATTTTATCAGGATGTTTTGGGTTTATGCTCTCTTGGTCAATTTTCCCCCAATACATGGTATACCCTTTCAACATGGAGAGGCAGGTCTTTCATTTTGGTATAGTTCTTGAATTAAAGGGTAGAGGAAGAGGTGTTTGGGTGACTTTTTCTATTTCTCAATTCAAAGATTCTCTGTTCTACAATGAAGGGCAAAAATTTTTTTTTTAATATATGGCATCTCTTTTGAAATTTAGTTTTTTTTCTGAACTTCTTTCTTCTACAGAAAAGTAGGGTGACTAATCTTCCCAGTTGGCTTGGGAATGAGGGTGTTTCCAAGGATGTGGGACTTTCAGTATGAAAACTGAGATCGTCCTAGGAAAAAAAATTATGATAAAAAAAACCCAGTGTGTTCCCATGACTGACTGTCACTCTGGTCCTGTTTCCTTCCAACTCTCCCTCTTTTGCTCACCCATCACATTTTAAAACTGATCTCAGTACTTCCCAACCAAAGGAAGGTCTCTCTCCTTTCTGGATGAAGCTTGTTGATGGGTTCTGGCTTCTGTTACTGCTAGACCCCTGCTTCACACTCTGTTCTTCTACATAGCCCCCACGGTTCTCCCTGCACTGGTCAGGATTTGACTCTAGCTCAAATACATGCTTCTTGATTCACATGTAGGTTGAAGTATGTGGTCTTCTCTTCCTCCTTGTGAAGCTACAGCTCTTGTAGACCAGGGGTGGGTTTTTTCTCTTCTAAGTGGTCTATGGATTTTTAGGAGATGTGCAAAAATTAAAATTGAGGGTGGCCATTTTTATCCTTCAGGAAGCCAGATGCCCAGAAAGTGGGAAAATTTGATCAGTCTACGAATGGGTGCCAAGCTCGGCTGCCATCATGGGCATTTCTGTCGTACCATTGCTGTTGAGCTCTGAGGAGCTGAAGCTCCCTGCCTCACCAGCGCATCTGGCAACTACTCTCAGGTGGGCAGGCTCAGGAAGAACCATTTACCAGGCATCTTGTCATTCCAGAAACTGTGTTAAGTACTTTCATGCCTCCATGCCTTTGCTTATGCTGTTACTTCTGCCTCAAATACCCTTTGCCTACTTCTCCATCTGGAAAAATTCTATGCATCCTTCAAATTCAGCTCAAATGTCAGCCTTATTTATGAAGCTTCTCCACCTCCTTTCCCCCCATCACCACCAACTCATTCTGTTGTGTTAATGCATCTCTCCTTCTGCTGTGTTAGAGCATCACTTGGCTGAAACCCCCATATTGTAGTGCTTATTCCATTGGCTCTAACTTGACATTCTCTCTCTTACTAGACCCTGAGGTCTTCAAGGTCAGAGGATGTGCCTGATTTGTCCTGTGCCCTAAACACCCAGCACAATGCTTGGCATAGAGTAGTTGCTCTCAAACCTTTACTGAATGAATAAGTAAATAAAATAGCTTATGCCAGGCTTGCATCTAAGACAGCTCCATGATGTAGACAGCGATCACACAAAGCACTTCTCACCATTCACAAAGGCACAGCTGACATTGCAGACTTGGCCTCCAGTAAGGAAGCACTGGGCTCTTTTATTCTGCTTCATTATTATTTTTTTAAAGAAACAATATGATGTTTCCTTAGTGCTCCCCAAAGCGCACCAATCAGCACACTAATCACCCCGAAGTGTCATCTGAATCTGCCAATTTCATAAATTTGCATATTTTCCAATCAGTTCCTCATTCCCCTCCCCCCCCCCTTTCATTAGCTATTCTCGGAAGAGCTGCATTCCTTCCACATTGCTCAAACCGACGTGATTTTTTATTTCTCTTTGTAAAGACAGATTTGTGAAATGATGAATTAGTCATTGCCAATTTCATGCATTTACGCTTTGCGCGTTAACACCTTATATTTATTCAGCCCCATTCTCCCCGTCTGGCTCCAGATGGTGTGGCAGTACAGCCTTGAGTGTGGAGGGGAGAAAACTCACTCTCTCTCCCTCCCCCTCCCACAGTTTCAGCTCCAGCTCGACTGTGCCAGAATGGCGCATCACCCTCTGGCAAACGGGGCTCCGTCTGCAGATTTCACAGCCGCTTAGGAACTGGGAGATGTGAGCGAGACAGTGGGAACTGTCAGATACAGGCTCTTTTCACTCCGGCCACCGTTCCCCAAATAAAGCCGCAGTGGGATGATATTTTGATATGTTCGCAGATATGAGTGTGTGCGTGTGTGTGTGTGTGTGTGTGTGTGTGTTCTCCTAGCGGCTGGGGGCCACGAATGTCTCAAGAAGAGACTGACACAGGGGCGCCTGGGTGGCGCAGTCGGTTAAGCCTCCGACTTCAGCCAGGTCACGATCTCGCGCTCCGTGAGTTCGAGCCCCGCGTCGGGCTCTGGGCTGATGGCTCAGAGCCTGGAGCCTGTTTCCGATTCTGTGTCTCCCTCTCTCTCTGCCCCTCCCCCGTTCATGCTCTGTCTCTCTCTGTCCCAAAAAAATAAATAAACGTTGAAAAAAAAAAATTAAAAAAAAAAAAAAAAAGAAGAGACTGACACAATGGAACTCTGGAACAAAAGCGTCAAATCCGTAGATTGCTAAAAGCCGGAAGTTCTGGTGAGACCGAAAGATTTGAAAGAACATGCCACCGGGTAACACAAGCACTGCTGGCCTTCTTGAGCCTGAAATGGGAGTCTAGATAAATCTACGAAACAAGGACTCAGGTGGGTGGAGAAGGGTCGAAGACAAAGGCGTGGGTGACCCTAGGGCAGGAAACAGACCACAAGGCAGGGAAACCCCAGGTAAATCTGGGGGGGGGGGTCTCTCTGAGAGTGGACAAGATCTATTCCTTGCTTTCCAGATGGGGCCCAGGAAGGTGGCTAGCTTGTTCAGTCACTTGTCCCTTAGGCACAGTAGAGTAGAAACAGTGACGTGTCACATCCAAATGAGGAAGGACAGAGGCCAGCATGCCGCATCTTCTGTGATCAGAAATTTTCCTATTCGCATAAGAGAAGGGCAGCCGATGGGGTAGGACCTGGAAAGAGTGAGTCTGGAGGGAGGGCACTACACGCAAGGGTGATGTGGAGCGGTGGGCACTTGGACCTCACCAGCATGGCCATAGAGCAACCCAGGAACAGATGACCCACTTCCCATGATGCCATGGCCCTACATAAGCCTCTGAGAACTCAGATGCAGTGGGGAAGTAAGGGGAGTAAGAAAGCCCCTGACTTGGTTAAAGAGACTCTAGATTGATAGCAACTTCTAGAATCAGCTGAAATTACCCACGGTGGACTGGAGACAGACATTAAGGCCAGTTTTAGGGCAAATAGGACACCGTGCATCTCTGAGCTGGGGCCTGGGGTTGACAAACACTATGTGCCCTCTTGAGCAACAGTACATGAGTTGACCGCAAAGTTTCTGTGAATGCTAGACTCCTAGCTCTCTCTGTAGAGACCATGCAGGGCAGCCACATGTTTTACAGTTCTGGACATTGTATGCACTGAGTTGGCCAGAATCCCAAAGCCAGTTTGAAGGAGAGATGGGTGTGTTTGGCCTGCAAGCTTTCCAACCCCTCCAAGAGCCATGAATCAAATCAGAAAAGCTCATCACATGTCTCAACACAGATGTCCACCCAAAAACATTTTACAGGAATATTTTTAAACGTCTGTGGGGTGTGTGTGTGTGTGTGTGTGAGAGAGGGGGGGGGGAGAGGGAGAGGGAGAGAGAGAGAGAGAGAGTTTATGTGGAAAACAAAAGGATGGAATGACAAAATGCTTCTGGAAACTTCTTTAAATGGTGGAGTCCCTGCAGGTCATAGGCTCATCATAGAGCACTGTGAAGGAGGGACATCTGGACCAGGAAAGATATTACTGGCAGAAATATGACCAATAATTTCACGTTGCTTGTAAAGCCTAAATATAGTTAATTTGCAGGCTGTGAAATATAACGAATTATAAAAGGAATGGCCAAATTAAGCCCAAGTGGCTTTTCCTAAGTTTTCTCATTAATTTTGATTTGCTTTGTTTGCATCCTGTATGTCACTTGTGTCCCATCTCGGTAAAAACGGGCTTGAAGGGTAAGCAGAAAATCTGTGGAGGAAGTGTCAGCCATTGTTTTCACTCATTAGGCAAAATGGAGGTGGGGGGTAGGGGAGGGAAAACTAGACTCTTTGATTTGGGAAGCAATTTGGTTTATTTTGGTAAATGCTCATTGAGCGCAAGCAATAAGCCAAGAACTACGGTTGGCACTGGGGGGGATCAAGGTGACCAAGAATGGTCTCCATCCTGAGGAGCCTCAGGGCACGGTGGCCTCGCCACGCTCCATCTGACAGAGCCTGGCCCGTCAGGGGAGCACCGTGGGTGGAAAATTACGTTAGCAAAAGAGAGAGAGTGGTTGCAGCGATGAGGCCAGAGTGAGTCATAGAGGGAGCATCATTGGAGAACCACGGCTCCAACAGCTGACACGGGAGGAGATCCCAGTATCTACATACACAAAATCCCAGGACAGGGCAGCGCCTGCAAGGTCCGGATGACCACCCCCACTTTGTTCAGAAGGTCTCAACTCCGAGCTGGAGGACAAAGAGAGCCATGCTATGTTGGCAAGCAAACCACCCTAAAGAGAGTTTCGTGAAAGCAAGTTATATAGGACATTAGTTCTCTTTATCACGCATTTTAGCAATCTATCTTTGCTTGCCCAGTCAAGAGTTATCGGTTGAACTCCCACCCGGGCTGGTGCCATGCAGAACTCGACAGACACGCGGCAGACAGAGGCAGGACCGTTCCTGACAGTGTGAACAGTGCATCCCCATGTCCTCGATGGGGAAATCTGGTTGCCCTCCCATTCATGCTCCCCGGAGCTCCCCTGCTTGGGTCTGACGTGGCTTTTAGGGGCAATGAACTCCCAGGTGCTTGCGCTTTCAAAGAGTAGGTTTCAGTTTCCTGAAGGACCCATGCAGAGCCCAGTAATTGAAATCACGCCCAATCTGAGGGCAATACTTAGCTTATTTATTCAGACATGAGTCATTGCCCTCAAGGAACTCACTGTCTACTAGAGAGATAAAGAATTGAAGAGTGTCAACGACAAGGCAGGGTGGTATTTTCTGCAGGAGAAGGTTGGATTAATTTTGTCTGGTAGGAGATGTAGATGTGTCCTAAAGGAGGCTGTGCCTAAGCTGAGTTCTGAAGAGTGGGTGGGAGTTGGCCAAGCAACGAAAATATGTGGGAAGGGTGTTTCTAGCAAAAAGAACAGCATTTGCAAAGGCTCAGGGTCATGAGACATTAAGGTGATCTAAGCTGGCAAGGGGTGGTCAAGGGAGCATGAGAGTCCTATCTTACTCTCCCACCCCATAGATCCAGTGCCAAGCAAAGTAAGGATTGGCTGGGATGACCCTTCGTAGAAACCTTCCAGAGCCAGTGAAAACCCAGTTGACTCAGTGCTTCCATATCCAAGTCCTGGGCTTTCATTCAATTAAAGGCATAAATGTTCACTTAGCATGCCTTCTGCGCTTGGTCCTAGAGGCACACAGACTAGATGGGACACAAAGACATGATCCCCGTTGTTGGGTTCCTCCCAGTTTAAGAAAAAGACGAAGAAAAAAAATGGGTCCGTGAAAGGTGGGGCATGAGAAGCAGGGCCGAGGCCAAAACCAGTAGTGCTCACAGATGTTCTAGATAATAAGAATTGTACCCAAGTGCAGATACAACCCACAGCTGTACTTTCTTTGGACCACCATGTTTTCCCTTGGTAAAAATGTAATTGCTGATATTTTTATAAAAAGCGAGCTGTCGGGGCGCCTGGGTGGCTCAGTCGGTTGAGTGTCCGACTTCAGCTCAGGTCATGATCTCGCGGTCCGGGAGTTCGAGCCCCGCGTCGGGCTCTGTGCTGACAGCTCGGAGCCTGGAGCCTGCTGTGGATTCTGCGTCTCCCTCTCTCTCTCTGCTCCTCCCCTACTCACGTTCTGTCTCTCTCTCAAAAATAAATGAAGATTAAAAATAAAAAAATTAAAAAAAAAAGTGAGCTGTCAAAGAAAAATGCAGATTTCGGATCTTTCTTGAAAAATCCAAAAGTTCTAGCCATAGTGACCCGCATGTCAACACGGCCACCTATTTGCCCACGGCCACATAGCAGGGGCTCCATTTGGATGGGGCGTGTCCTCACCAGTACATCACCTGGCTTTCTTCATTCAGTCTCATCAGCCGTGTGGCCTCTGAAGCCACCTGACTTAGAGACCCAATACATACAAACCCCCGCCCAGTGTTTGACATATAATAGATCTTCCAACAGTGGAGACCGGTGTAATAAGAGCAACAGAAATTATAATTAGTCCCCGGGTTGCTTCACTGAGCAACTCTTAGGTTAGTCTGCAATTCTTTTTTTTTTTTTTTTTCAACGTTTATTTATTTTTGGGACAGAGAGAGACAGAGCATGAACGGGGAGGCGCAGAGAGAGAGGGAGACACAGAATCGGAAACAGGCTCCAGACTCCGAGCCATCAGCCCAGAGCCTGACGCGGGGCTCGAACTCACGGACCGCGAGATCGTGACCTGGCTGAAGTCGGACGCTTAACCGACTGCACCACCCAGGCGCCCCTGCAATTCTTTTTTTTAACGTTTTATTTATTTTTGAGACAGAGAGAGAGCATGAACGGGGAAGGGGCAGAGAGAGAGGGAGACACAGAATCGGAAGCAGGCTCCAGGCTCTGAGCCATCAGCCCAGAGCCCGACGCGGGGCTCGAACTCGCGGACCGCGAGATCGTGACCTGAGCCGAAGTCGGACGCTTAACCGACTGAGCCACCCAGGCACCCCAATCTGCAATTCTTCTAGATACCCTCTCGGGCTTCTGAGAATCTGATGAGCCCTAAGGCTCTCATTCAAGCATCACAGACACAAGTGAAAGATCCAAGAAGACCCCGGCCTGCAGTGACGGAGGCCATCAAGGACCAAGCTGCCACCAAGGGAGGGAACACTGGGACAGCTTCATTATGGGAACAACAAGCATTTGTTCCACGAAGGAACAGCTGCAGGATAAACAACAGGGCAGCAGCAAAGACCCGCGCTCCACTTTGCAGCGGGCAGCGCACGACTGCCGCCTGGCTGGCATCTAATTGGCAGCAAATGAACACGTTTCTAATTGAGCCAAATATGGCTCCTTGCTTGGGTCCCATCTAGCCAGACACCTGTTTTGCTCCATCTTCTCCTGCGAAATCAGTGTCCCCAGGGAGCAGCTCAGCAGTTATGACTTTGCGCCTCCACTGGGGACTCTTGTTCCTCTTTACCCCAATTTTCTCCATCTGGGTATACGTCCGTTCTACCAAGCACGTCCCACGGCTGTCTTATCACTGTTTTATGAGCGTCAACGCTGGGTAGGGCTGTGTTCCCCTGGGTATTCTGTGGGCGGTGTGTAGAATGAGGTTAGAGGGTATGTGGATGAACATTTTCAGACTTGAGCTAACGTTGATGAGGGCTGTGGACTGAATTGTGTTCCCCCCAAATTTGTACGTCGAAGCTCCCAACTTCACAGTGACTGCATTTGGGGACAGGGCAGTCCTAATCCAATTGGACTGACGTCCTTATAAGAAGAAGAGACACCGGGATCGTATATGCACAGTGGATAGGCCATGTGGGGACGCAGCAAGCAGGTGTCCCTCTGCAAGCCAGGGAAAGAGGCTCCACCAGAAATACACATTGCCATTACCTTGAACATGGACTTCTAGCCTCTAAAACGATAAGCAAATGCATTGCTGTGATTTAAGCCGTCCCGTCTATGGTATTTTCGTTATGGAGGCTCTCGTAAACTAATACAATGTGTACTCGAAAAAATAGATAATTGGCATATCAAAACGCACTATCACAGATGATATGGCTCGGGGTGATGCTTACAATTTTGAGTTGGAGAAAAATGTCAAAGAATTTGGAGGTATAAGGAATGGCAAAACATTGTAAAGACGTTCATCCAACGAATTGAAGGTTAGGTGACACTGGTCGAGTGGAGACGTAGTTTTGGAATAAGACAGCCCTGAGCTTGACTCTAATCTGCGTGCGTTATCTGTGTGACTCTTATCCTCTCTGAAGTCAGGTCCCCATTGGTCAAAAACAGGCAGCAGAAGTTTGTGTTTTAATTTTCTGTTGATGTGTCTGTCAGTTCCACGAGCTGTGAGCATTTCAAGTGCCATGCCCTGTACCGTGTCATGTCCATGTTCTTGGGACCCAACCCAGGACCCGACTCTAGCACGAGGGCAAGAAGGGGCGAAAAGGACATGGGTTCTGCCACTTAACAGCTGTGTGCCCTTGGGAAAATTACTCAGTCTTTCTGAAACTCAGACTCCTCATCTTTAAAATGGAAACGATAATGACATCTACCATGGGGTCTTGTTTTGGGAATCAAGTGAAGCCATCCCTGTAAAGTACTTAGCACAGTGCCTGGCATATCTTGAAATGTGTACCGTATCATCAGTTCTTAGTAAATCCTCGTTGCATGAAAGAGCGAATGAATGTTTAGTCAAATGAATCGATGAGTGGTTGGTGGATAAGTAGGCGGGTGGGTGGGCTGGTCGAGAGATGGTTAGATGCAAGGGTGGATTTTCCAATCAATAAGTGTAGGTATGTATTTATAAATGAATGAGTTGATTGATAGGTGGTGGATGGATGGATGGATGGATGGCCGGTTGGAGTTTTTAATCAATGAATGTACATATGTATTTATGAGTGAATAAACCAACTGACGGACGAATAGCTTAGATGGATGGGTAAACTTTTTGAATGAGGAATGGTAATGCAGGATGAGTGGGTGGGTGGATAGATGGACAGACTGTGACCGATCCATTGAAACATCATCTGTTTCTTTGCATGGCTGAGGGCTCCAGCCTCCAACGTAATGGCCAGAACATTAAGGATAGACAGTGAAGGGGGCCCTGGGAACAAGAGTTTTACGTAACTGTTAAGAGGCAGTTTGAGACTTCCCCTTTGGAAGTAGAAAGCCTGTTTATGGGATCATTGACAGCCTTCTTGTTAAAGACACAGAAGTGAGAGGGTTGTTTTGCATCGGGAGCTTTGGCATTTTTCAGCCTTCCCAGACATTTCACTTCCCTCTCTCAGAAACACATTTGCTTCTAATCTGATAAGCAAAAACTCCTCGAGCAGCAATTAGACCCGGCCCCCAGGTACAGTGTTATTTGAAGACAGGCCTTGGGTAATCTATCATACCTTTTTAATTACCAAGCGCTACCCCAGAGATAATGAGCCTTTCTGTGGAGTCTGGGCAGGTTTTGAGTCGACTGGCCAACTGCCACGAGAGTATCTGCCATAGGGATTTCATCAGAGCTCCAGTTTATTCCAACGATGCTCTCGGAGCCTCCAGAAACACCCGGTTCTCAGGCGGTCAGATGCTTGCGGCTTCCTCCAAACAGTCTAGCAGGAGAGTCAGAGCATCCAGGGGAGACAGTGCTGCAGATCAACTCTCATGAGCTCATAAAGCTAAACAGAGGGGCGCCTGGGTGGTGCAGTCGGTTAAGCGTCCGACTTCAGCCAGGTCACGATCTCGCGGTCCGCGAGTTCGAGCCCCGCGTCGGGCTCTGGGCGGATGGCTCAGAGCCTGGAGCCTGTTTCCGATTCTGTGTCTCCCTCTCTCTCTGCCCCTCCCCCGTTCATGCTCTGTCTCTCTCTGTCCCAAAAATAAATAAATAAACGTTGAAAAAAAAAATTTAAAAAAAAAAAGCTAAACAGAAAAAAACATGGTCCGTTACCCACACTGTTCTCTGTCTCCTCTCCTTCCGTTTTTTTATTTTTCATTACCCTGCCCCCCCATTTCAGTGCTAACCCATAGTCACAACTCAAGAATGCCACAGAGGCATTACGGTGCTCCAAATACGGCTTCTACCCACACCCACACAGAGGAGGCCTGAGGCTTCCTATGGAGACGCCCCCACTTCGCAGACCTCTCTGGTCTTCCTTCCAGCAGAGGCGACAACACCCTCCACCCAGGGACTGGACTAGGAAGCAGGCTAACCAGGCTTCCAGCTCTTGGGGCCCTGGGCTGACTACTGAATCCCGCTGAATCTGTTTCCTCGCCTCTAAAAGGGGACTAATAAACCCTCTCTGATAAGCTGTTTTTAAAAGACGACATTAGATATACCTTGTGCGCCTCTTCGCTCATACTAAAAACTTTTAAAAATACTTAGCTACATTCAGTCGATATTTCTTTAGACATCAACCACATCTAGAGAGCTGTACCAGACACCGGAGGTGTAAATGGTGAGCAAAACCGACACGGGGTTTTTTTTGTTTATCGTCACGGCAGTGTTAGCAAAAGGGAATGATTGCTGGTAGCGATGGGTTTGGGGCTGGCGAGTGTGGACAGTGTGATGTAAGTCCGCCTTCGTGTGACCCGGCCGTCATTGCCTGCCTCGTCCGACCTTGGTATTTTCTTTTTTTTTTTTTTTTTTAAATATTTTTTTTTTCAACGTTTATTTATTTTTGGGACAGAGAGAGACAGAGCATGAACGGGGGAGGGGCAGAGAGAGAGGGAGACACAGAATCGGAAACAGGCTCCAGGCTCCGAGCCATCAGCCCAGAGCCCGACGCGGGGCTCGAACTCACGGACCGCGAGATCGTGACCTGGCTGAAGTCGGACGCTTAACCGACTGCGCCACCCAGGCGCCCCCGACCTTGGTATTTTCAATCGTAGAAGCTAAACGCTACGTTTCCCAGCCGATCTTGCTGCGAGGGGCTACGTGTGGCTGATCTCTGGCCAGCGAGACCTAAGTATGAATCTGCCGGTTGGTTCTAGAGAAAGTTGCTGTTTTCGACATAACAGTGGCACTCATAGCAGGCTTCCCACTCTCTTCCTTCTCTGAGTCTGGATGGGATACCTGGACAAGTGGCTAATATGTTACTATAGAGTGACCATCAACAAGCTACGAGGAAAAATGGAATGACAGAGAAGTTTGGTCTTTCCAGGTGCTGTCAGGCCGCTCCCCCAAGCCGGCACTACCCACCTTCAGACTTTCTGTTTGAAAAAATCAGCCCCATAGGGGCTTAAGCTCTTGCCAGTCAGGCGTTCCATTGCTTGCATCCCATGGCTTCCTTAACTCATACATCCTCTGATGCCAACGCTAGGTGATGCTTTGAAGACGCCGTGGGACAATAGCAGCCGAGACTGGCCAATAAAAGCAGCCTCGAGCCAGATGGAAGCCACACCCTGGACAGAATTAATCAAGAGGCTTTGGGCTGGGGCACCTGGGTGGCTCAGTTGGTCAAGCGCCCGACCCTTGGTTTTGGCTCAGGTCATGATCTCGTGGTTCATGAGTTCGAGCCCCGCATCAGGCTCAGCGCTCACAGCACGGAGCCTGCTTGGGATTCTCTCTCTCCCTCTGTCCCTGCCCCTGCCCCACTCGCACACTCGCTCTCTCTCAAAATAAAGAAATAAGCTTTAAAAAAAAAAAAAAAGGCTCTGGGCCTAATCTCACATTTCTATCTCCTAATGAACGTACACCTTATACTCACATTTGGCTCCTTCTTTGGTTAATATTCAAGACTACAAGGGAACTTGGTTTAAGTTACTGGTTAGTCAGGGTCCCGACAGGCTACAGACCGCAAACCCAAGGGTTTAGCTGAGGGGATCGAATGGAAAGGCTTTTTTTTTTTTTTTTTTTACATTTATTTATTTATTTTTTTTAAATTTTTTTTTTTCCAACGTTTTTTTTTATTTTATTTTTGGGACAGAGAGAGACAGAGCATGAACGGGGGAGGGGCAGAGAGAGAGGGAGACACAGAATCGGAAACAGGCTCCAGGCTCTGAGCCATCAGCCCAGAGCCTGACGCGGGGCTCGAACTCAGGGACCGTGAGATCGTGACCTGGCTGAAGTCGGACGCCTAACCGACTGCGCCACCCAGGTGCCCCTACATTTATTTATTAAGAGACAGAGTGAGACAGAGCACAAGCAGGGGAGGGGCAGAGAGAGAAGGAGACACAGAATCCGAAGCAGGCTCCAGGCTCCGAGCTGTCAGCACACAGCCCGACGCAGGGCTCGAACTCACAAACCTCGAGATCATGACCTGAGCTGAAGTCAGACGCTCAACCGACTGAGCCACCCAAGCTCTTTATGGAGGTGTGGGCAGGGTTAACCGAACCCACAGGGGCTGATCCCACTCCTCTGAACTATAACCTTCTTAGGCCCAAGGAGCAAGGGAAGGGAACAGGGTATGCGGGGCCTGGAGGCAGCTGTGGCAGTAAAGAGAGGCCATCTAATAGGAGCCATGGCCGTAGAAACAACCAAAAAGCAGTGAAGCAGGAAGTAAGTGAGGGAGGACAGAATGCCCAACCCCTCTTTCCTTTGAGCAGACCATCCCATTGGCTGAGCCCCAGAAAGCCGGAAGGGAGCCAGATACTGCGCGGGCTCAGCAGGGAGGGGGACAAGCAGAGAATGACCAGCGCGATGGCCCTTGATATTTTCGTCTGACTGTGCCTCGCAGTCACGCAACACCAAGAACACTTCTAACGCTAACAATGCGAATATAAGAATCAGCACTTCCTATGCGCCAGGCTAAAAATGAAAATGGTGACATTTCTTATCCCACGGGGGCCTCTCCGCAGTCAATAAGAAACTTATAGGATGTACTGACAATCAGGTCTCTTTGGTGCCCAGCTCTGCCCTGCCACCACTCATGGTAGTCCCCTCAGAAAGAATGTCAGGTAAGAGGGAAGGCAGTTCCCAGGCACCTTTGTCTAACAGACAGCCTCAGGCATTGTCATTAAGCTTTTGGTAGATATGCCCAATCACGCTGGTGCAAACTTCTTATGCCAGCAGAATACTTTGGGTGTTCAAGACACTACTGATTTCAGATCTTGCCAAGTGCCTCAATTCCACAGAAGTGTTGACATTTGGGCCACCAAGAATGACTGCTGTGCCCGCATCCACCACGTCTCACCCCTGAATGCCTTCCTTCTTCATGAGCACGGCAGTCCTGAGAAGCAACCACAAGCAGCCAAGCCCAGGGAGCCAGCCCCTCTAGGATTTTCAGGGCGGTTAGTGGTGGTTTTGTTTACTTACGTTTTAAACAAGGGAACGCAGGACTTCCTTTTACCTGACTCTAAAGAGCTATTTTCTGTTCCTTAAATAACCTGCGTGTGCTAATTAGGAACTCATAAGGAACATGAAATCATGTGAGGTTAGGCAGAGTGAATTATTCATGGCTGTGTTTTCTGCTGTCACCTTCCAATGGTGTCTCCATTTGGGTGGGTGGGGGGGGGGGAACTTAGTCATGAGAGAGTGCAAAATGGTCCCCTCGTCTCCTTCCCACAATATAAGCCCATTGACTATAGTGGTTGAACTATGCTATGGCAGGGCAGCAAAATAACGATTATGATCATTACAGTCATCATCATAGCCAGGGGGGCTTTGCTTGGTTTTGTTTCAGTTAGGAGAAAGGAAAACAAGGTGTAGCACTTCTCTCAACCTTCCATTCTCTATTTTTTGGAAAATTGCTTATTGAGAACCCTGCCATCTGGCAACTCTCGATTCTTTTGCGATACGAATGCAGGCAACTTCGTCTGCAGGAATCCTTTCGTTTGGAGCCCTCCCTTTCCGGGCCCCCAGCCCAGCTGGGTTGGGAGCTGCTCCTGATAGTTATCCCACAGCCTCGTAATTTCCCTGGTGCCCCCACCACAGCGCCCCGAGCCTCCTCATGGCCAGGATACTATCTCATCCATCCTTCTATCCCTCAGGGCTCATAAAGGCCTGAAAACTAGATAAGGAATAAAAGTGATACGAGAAATTGAAGATAAGCTTAATAATTTATTCATTTATTAAATAGCTATCAACCCTACCGTATGCCGGATACTCCTCTAAGCGCTTGAAATACGTCAGGGAACAAGACAGACAAAAATCTCTGCCTTCTTGAAACTCATATTCTAGTAAAAGCAAACAGAAAATAAGCATAATGAAAAAGGAGAATATAGAGTATGTCAGAAAGTGCTAAATACTATGGGGGAAAAAAACAAGAAGAAAACAACTCCACAGTTCAGGATAGAAGGGCTGGGGCGTGATAGAGGGGAGATTACAATTGAAATATGGTGGCCTGTTGGACCTCACCAAACCAGTGATGTTTGAACAATGACTTGAAGGAGGGGAGGGGTTTGGGAGGGTGAATGGGTTCCATGTGAAGGCCCTGTGGGTTGGGTGTGTACCTAGTGGGTCTGATGAATTATTCAACGATAAAAATGGGTCCTTCACTAGGTTGTGAGTCCCTTTTCATGGAACTACTCAAGCCGAGGATAGAGGGCCATCCACTATGAATGCTGCAGAGAGGTTGCTCACAGCAGACAGGAGGCTGAATGAGCCCACAGCTAATATTATACTCAATGGTAAAAAATGAAACATGTTTCTCCTCAAAGATCAGGAACATGGCAAGGATTCCCATTCTCGCTATTCTATTCATCGTACTACTGGACATGGTCCTAGCCAGAGCAATTAGGCAAGAAAAAGAAATGAAACACCAAATTGGAAAGGGAGAAGTAAAATGATTCTTCTTCACACAGATGTGATCTTACATGTACAAAATCCTAAAGATCCCCACCCCAAACCAGCCAAAACCCGTTAGAACTAACAAATGAATTCAGCAGAGTTGCAAGATGTCGTCAACACACAAAAATCCGTTGTGTTTCTGTACACACACAATGACAGACGTGGAAGGAAGTCAGGAGAATAATCACACTCACAATAGCATCAAAAAGAATAAAATCCTTGTGGATAAACTTAACCAAGGAAGTGAAAGACTTGTTACACTTAACACTACAAAACAGAGATGAAAGAAATGCCTGCTCATACCAGACCAATCCTTGTTCGAAGAATTTCTCAATTAATCATCATGACAATCGAGCAAGACACTAAAATAGGCACAGCTTGCCTGATGAGCTCCTTTCGTTTGATGAACTAACCCATGTCCACTCTGTGTGGCCTTAGTGTCTTTTATTCCCTCCATAATCTAGGTCACAGGAGAGGATGCGTGACCCATGGGGTAGCAATTAGAGTTTTGTCCTCCATTTGATGTTTAGATGCTTCAGATTTCTACCTCCAGCCAAAATGGAGTGCCAGGGAGCAGATTTAGCCTCCTACCAGAAACAACTAGAAACAAACGGACAAAATATGTACAATAATGCTTTTCAGTCTTAGAATCGGATAGCACGTGACATTTTAAGCTTGGTACCCTTTGTTGTTACAAGATGGTTGCCAACATCTCCTAGGGCTACCTGTTTTTTCATCCATGAGAGAAAGAGAGGAAACACCTGTTCCAGCATTCCAAATAAGAACAACAGTGTGATGAGCCTGACTAATTGGACCAACTGAGGCGACAAGACAACCACAAAGGGCTTCCTCTGGGAGACTGTCTGGTGTTGACTGGCACCCATTCCTGGAACTGGGGGTGCGGTCGGTTTCCCCCTCATCCCTCGGATACACAGAGGAGGCGTGGGCTCCTG
Organism: Prionailurus bengalensis; assembly: GCF_016509475.1. Classification (NCBI taxonomy): domain Eukaryota; kingdom Metazoa; phylum Chordata; class Mammalia; order Carnivora; family Felidae; genus Prionailurus; species Prionailurus bengalensis. The sequence continues at coordinate 176,475,716 of NC_057343.1, forward strand.
AATGAAAATTAGACGACTAGCAGAAGAATACTTACTTGAATTCCAGATCAACAACCAACGGGGAAAGCATGATTGGCCATTTCAGCACGCATTAGGGAGCCATGCTTGTCTTCCGATCCATTTCTCTGGTCATTCTGAAGAGAAGCCATTCCTAAGTGTAATCAGATGGGCTGCTTCGTGGGAACTCTCTCCCCGTCCTCCTCCAGACATGAGAGAAAACGGGTGGTCAAGCAGGCATGACCACTGAGAGTTTTCTGAGCCAGGATTAAACAGAGGCATTGAACATGCCAAGCAATGGTAACACTCAGACGAAAACATCAGCTCCATTTCCTTTCAAAGCATTTTGAATTAATTTTTAATTCACTCTCTGCCTTGTCAATTATGAACAGAGATGCCAGCACCAGCATAAGAGCTGGAGTGTGGAAGCCCTATAACTAATTTCAGAAGAGGCACAAACCAATGTTCCAGGGCTGGGGCTGGGCAGGGGCAGCAGTCCTGTGCCTTCAGGAGACACATTTTAGCATCTTATACATAATTGCCTCTGTTCACGTCATAACCACCAGTGGAGGAGTTAGGTCAGCTGTCAATGGCACTTCTAAAGTAAAAATGACCAGGGGCGCACGGGTGGCTCAGTCGGTTGAGCGTCCGACTTGGGCTCAGGTCATGATCTCACAGTCTGTGAGTTCGAGCCCCATGTTGGGCTCTGTGCTGTTAGCTCAGAGCCTGGACCTTGCATCAGATTCTATGTCTCTCTCTCTCTCTCTCTGCCCCTCCCCCACTCATGGTTTGTCTCTCTCTCAAAAAATGAATAAACGTTAAAAAATCAGTTTCTGTGTCTCCCTCTCTCTCTGCCCCTCCCCTGCTCATGCTCTGTCTCTCTCTGTCTCAAAAATAAATAAAAACTTTAAAAAAATTAAAAACCCCATACAAGTTACCCTATTCACTTACATTTTTAAGTGTGCAACTCAGTAGAGTTAAGTGAATTCACATTGTTGTACAGCCAATCTCTAGAACTCTTCTCAGCTTGCAAAAGCGAAACTCTGTGTCCATTAAACAGTTCCCTCGTCTACTCACCCCTCCCCCGCCCCCAGCAACCACCAGTCCACCTCCTGCCTCTATGAATTTGACTGCTCCAAGATGTCATTTACGTGAAGTCGTGTCGCATTTGTCTTTTGGTGACCGGCTTATTTTACTTGACATAACGTCCTCACGATTCATCCTTGTTGCCCCGTGTGTCAGAACGCCCTTCCCCTTTAAGGCTGAATGACGTTCCATTGGCTGTACGCACCACGCTTTGTTTATTCATTCATCTGTCAGTGGACACTTGGATTCCTTCCACCTATTGGCTATTGTGAATAACACTGCCAGGAACGTGCATGTACAGACACCTCTTCCAGATCCTGCTTTCACTTCTTAGGGTGTATACCCAGAAGGGGAAATGCCGGAGCATATTCTCTTTCTAGTTTTTTGTAGAACTTCCAATCCTGTTTGAGCCATTCTCATGTTCTCATTTGTTCTTACAACATCCTGTGAGAGGCAGAGAATGCTGAAGGAATAGACTCCGAGAGATAAAGTGGCATTTTACAGATGAGGACACCGAGGCTCGAAACGGTCATCAATTTTAGGATTATGGAGCGATGCTTAAGAGCTTGGGTTTGGGGAGGCAGGCACACGGGGAGCCAGGCACACAGGAAGCCACGGTGGGATTGGACCCCGCATTTTTCTAGTGCAAACACACCGCTTTCTACCAAAAAAATGTTGTGTTTTCTTGTTTGTTTTGTCCCTTCCAAGATGTTGTATTTCTATTTCAAATCACTCTAAAAGTTCATTCTTTTCGTTTATTTCCAACCAAATTACTAAGCAAGCAAGAAAAAAATTTTTTTTATAAATAACCCTGCTAGAAGAAAATGCAGTTTTATTCCATTCACATAGCAAGGATGTTGCACAGAAAATACATTTCAGGGTCTGGTCTAGGCATGAAGAGAGAGAAATGGAAGGGGAAGACAGGAAAATCAAATCGTTTTCTTGGGACATGAAGTTAAAAAATAATCATTCATATTGAACCAAAAGCAACATAGGTGGCTGGTGGGTCAGATGGTTCCGTGGAGAAGAAAGGACGGGAAGTTACTGCATACAGTGCCCCCCCCACCCACTCACATTAATCCTGAAAATTAGGAGGTACATCATCTACTATGCATAGTAGCAAATAATATAATAATAAATATAAATAATAATAATATGGCATCTATATTATAGTACATAATAAATAAAGTTTAACACTTATGCCCCACCTCCCACCTTAGACAAAGGGAACATTACCAGTACATTATTAGCGAGCAGTTTGCAACTCTCCCATAATACCCTTCTACTTCCCAGACCACCAAGGCTACCTAAGCCCCAGATTTTGTGTTAACCATTCACTTATACGTCTTCATAGGCTTATTAACTATCTGCAAATGCATCCCAAATCAGTACTTTACATATTTGGAATTTTGACTCTCCAGTGGATGAAATCCTGCTGTTTGAACCAATGGAATCATATCGTGCCATCTTTTCAATATTTGATCAATATTTTGGTTTTAACATTCATCAGTGTTAGCTAATGTATAGATGTGGTTCATTTTCATCGTCGCATAGCATCTCATAACTTGTTTGTCCATTCTCCTGTTAATGAACACTTGGGTGGTTTGCATTAATTCGTTATTGTAAACCATGTGGAAAATGGCTGTCTATTCCAGGGTATATACAGAGAAACAGAATTCTTGGCTCACACAGCGAGCCATATTAAGACTTAGTAGATAGGGGCGCCTGGGTGGCGCAGTCGGTTAAGCGTCCGACTTCAGCCAGGTCACGATCTCGCGGTCCGTGAGTTCCAGCCCCGCGTCGGGCTCTGGGCTGATGGCTCAGAGCCTGGAGCCTGTTTCCGATTCTGTGTCTCCCTCTCTCTCTGCCCCTCCCCCGTTCATGCTCTGTCTCTCTCTGTCCCCAAAATAAATAAAACGTTGGAAAAAAAAAAAAAAAAAAGACTTAGTAGATAATGTCAGAAACTTTCCAAAAGTATTCACAGCTGTTTATACTCTCACTAGGAGTACAACTTTCTCTGTTGCTTGACATGCTGTCCAATATTTAATAATAACTAATTTTTTAAATGTTTTTATTTATTTTTGAGACAGAGAGAGACAGAGCATGAGCAGGGGAGGGGCAGAGAGAGAGGGAGACACAGAATCCAAAGCAGGATCCAGGCTCTGAGCGGTCAGCAGAGAGCCTGACACGGAGCTCGAACTCACGGACTGTGAGATCATGACCTGAGCTGAAGTCGGATGCTTAACTGAGCCACCCAGGCACCCCCTAATAATAACTAATTTTTTTAATGTTTGCAAATGTTTTGGGAACTGAATGGTATCTCATTTGTGGCCTTATTTTGTTTTTCCCTGATTACTTATAAGATCGATTATCTTTTCATATGCTTCCTGACTATTTGTATTTCCTCATCTCCGAATTGTCTGTTTCGATTTTTTGCTTCTCCTTCTCGTAGGTTGTTTGCCTGTGGTGGGTGGTGACGGTGTTTTCTTGCTGACGCCTACAAGTTCTGTGTCTATTCTGCACACTAAATCTTTTTAGGTTTCAAATACATTTTCCCTGTTTGTGATTTGTCTTCATTCATGAAGGCTTCTTAACGTCACATGGTTACATTTAGAGAAATTCTTTATAGCTTGCATTTTCTTATTTTTTTTAATTTTTTTTTTAACGTTTATTCATTTTTTGAGAGAGAGACACAGAGCATGAGCGGGAAAGGGGCAGAGAGAGGGAGACACAGAATCCGAGGCAGCCTCCAGGCTCCGAGCTGTCAGCCCAGAGCCCGCCGCGGGGCTTGAACTCACGGACCGTGAGATCATGACCTGAGCCGAACTCGGACGGTCAACCGACAGAGCCACCCAGGCGCCCCTAGAGCTCGCACTTCATATTTCATATTTCAAAAGTTTCCCTCCTCTAAGCTCCTACATTTTTTCTAAAAGTTTAAAACTTTTCCTTTCCCGTTTAAATCTTTAATCCATCCCCAATTGGTTTTTCTACGGGGCAGTTATCCGATCTCATTTTTCCCATATGGTTAACAAACTGTCTCTGCACTAATTATTGAATTATTCCACAGTGCCATCTCTGTCATATATCAAGTCATAGTACGTGGGTAGGGTGTCTCTGGGTAACTGAGATCCTGTGTTCTTGCCCACTGATCTATGTGTTTATCCCTCTGCCACGTCAAACCGTCTTGCTGTTTGGTAGGGCAAGTGTCCCCATCTTAACATTCTTCAGAAATTACTTAGCTGTTCTTGGCCCCTCGCTTTCACGTTAGAATCAGCTTGTCAATGTCCTTTAAAAATTATGCTGGGATTTTGACGGGTGAGCCATCAAATCTAGAGATCAATTTGGGGAAGATTGATATACTTAGAATATTGATTCTTCCTACCTATAAATACAGCCTGTCATCCTGCTTATTTGGGCCTTTAAAAACATATATTTAGTGAAGTAAAATTGCCTACATGTTTTTTACATAAAGTCCTGGCATCGCTTTAGAAATTTTATACTTTTGTAGGTCTTATCTTTTAAATGAAAAATTTCTAATTGTTGCTTGTGTATGTAAATGCCATTGAGTCTATATTTTGGGGGTATGTCCAAAAGTCTTACTAACCATTGTCATCAATAATTTTACCTAACTTTTAATTTTTATTTATTTTTAATATATGAAATATATTTTAATATATGACATTTAATATATTTTAATAAAAATATGACATAATTTGTTGTCAAATTGGTTTCCATTTTACCTAATTTTTTAAAGTAGACATTTACATCATCTTCAGATAATTACACTTTCTTTGTTTCTGTTCCTCACACAGCTCATTTATTTTCCTCTAGCATGAGACTGAGATTTAGTGGAGATAGCAAGCTTCCTTGTTTTAATTACAGATAAAAAGGAAATGCTTTTAACATTTCACCTTTGAGGAGGACATTTTGAGTAGTTTCTTTATTGCCCTTGTTGTTTCATTTTATTTGTTTTGTTTTCTACAAACCTCATCAGGCAAAGAAAGTTCCCTTTTATGTCTAGAAAAGCTTTGTTTTTAAGCATGAAGCGTGGCTCAGTTTGGTCAAATCCTGTTCCTTTTTTTTTTTTTTTTTTTTTTTTAATCCATTGTTGGACTCTATTTTCTAAATTTGATTTAGGGATTTGTTTTGGTTTAGAAATGTTTTCAGTTACATTCTTTTTTTTTTTTAATTTTTTTTTTCAACGTTTATTTATTTTTGGGACAGAGAGAGACAGAGCATGAACGGGGGAGGGGCAGAGAGAGAGGGAGACACAGAATCGGAAACAGGCTCCAGGCTCTGAGCCATCAGCCCAGAGCCCGACGCGGGGCTGGAACTCACGGACCGCGAGATCGTGACCTGGCTGAAGTCGGACGCTTAACCGACTGCGCCACCCAGGCGCCCCTTCAGTTACATTCTTGAATCAGATTGGTCCACACTGTCTGGGTTAGATGTCAAGTTGCAAGCACTTCAGAAAGTGAGTTGGGGAGGGGCGCCTGGGTGGCGCAGCCGGTTAAGCGTCCGACTTCAGCCAGGTCACGATCTCGCGGTCCGTGAGTTCCAGCCCCGCGTCGGGCTCTGGGCTGATGGCTCAGAGCCTGGAGCCTGTTTCCGATTCTGTGTCTCCCTCTCTCTCTGCCCCTCCCCCGTTCATGCTCTGTCTCTCTCTGTCCCAAAAATAAATAAATGTTGAAAAAAAAAAATTAAAAAAAAAAAAAAAAAGAAAGTGAGTTGGGGAATGTTTCCTCTTCTCTGAATTTGTGTGGCATTTGAAACGACCTGTTCCATTATGGAAAAAAAAATTTTTTATTTTATTATCAACTCCCATAATAGTTAATGGACCATTCAGGTTTTGTGTCTTTGAGTCATTTTTAATAATTTATGTTTCTCTAGTTCTTGTCCATTATGCCTGCGTTGAAATTTATTAAGATCAAATTATTCCTAGGTTATCTTATTTTTTCTTGTTTCAATCTCTGCTGATCTGCATTTGTCTGTTTTCCTATGTTAAGTACTTTTTTTTTTTAATTTTTTTTTCAACATTTATTTATTTTGGGGACAGAGAGAGACAGAGCATGAGCGGGGGAGGGGCAGAGAGAGAGGGAGACACAGAATCGCAAACAGGCTCCAGGCTCTGAGCCATCAGCCCAGAGCCCGACGCGGGGCTCGAACTCACGGACCGCGAGCTCGTGACCTGGCTGAAGTCGGACGCTTAACCGGCTGCGCCACCCAGGCGCCCCCTATGTTAAGTACTTTTTAAAATTTGAGTCTTCTGTCTTGTTTGGGATTTGTCAATATTGCTAGATGTTTATTAAATTTTTTAGAGTTTTCAAAAAAAAAACGATTCGGGTTTTATTATATCCTTTTATCTTTTTTCCCTTATTTTTCTTATTTTTGCTTTTATTTTTATATCCGCGCTTTCTAATTGCTTTGAGTCTATTTGCTTGTGCTTTTTCTAATTTCTTAAGTGGGACATGTAGTCCGTGTGTTTCTCTCTCATTTTCATCTCTTCCAACATAATCATTCAAAGCTATAAAATTCCTTCTGAAAAGCAATTTAACTGCAGCCCACATTCAGTCACATGGCGGTTTCATTACCACCCGGCTCTAAGTATTTTCAAAATATTCTTTCTTCTCTGTCTTGATGAAGTCATGAGTTATGCAGAAGTTTTGTTTTGTAATTCTGAGTGTTCCCGGGTTTCATTCTGTAGGCCAGGGATGTCCAATTCCGGTACATGTGCTGCCACTTGTCCCCTGCCACACCTATGCCTGGCATGGTGAAGGGGCCCCGCATCGTTCCCATTAGGCCCAGAAGCCTCCCCCGCGCGGCCCTCCGGGCGGCCAGAGTCCATCAAGACCCGTAAGTGGGAAAAGGACTGAGCATCCCTGCTGCAGGTTGGGGAGACCTGCCCTCCGGCCAGGCTCACACTTGTGCTTTAAAAGAAAATGACTCCGATCTCGAGAGAGAGAGAGAAAAAAGAAAAAAAAGACCAACTTTCCTTAGCCCTAGACTATTTTATTTTCGATCACAAGCATTACAGATGCATCCGTTAACCCAAAAGGCGTTTATTGAGCAATTACTGTGTCGACGGCAGCGGGTGGTACATCACGAAGGAAAACTGTTGCGCGCCCCCCTCTCCCCGGGCCCCCAGGCGTTTGCAGCGAGCCTGGTAATAACAAGTCTTTCGCTCCGAAAGCCTTGTCAGGGCATTCCTGGCGCCCGACACTGCTGCTTCTCTCGAGTGTGATCTCATTGCCAGCAACTCCGGGAGCGAGCTGGTGTTATCTCCACTTGACAGATAACGAAACGAGACTTAGAGAAATGAAGCGGCGCGCCCGAGATTGGCCAGCCAGCAGGAGAGCCCCAACCCGGAGCCACCCGGATGTGTGGGCGCCGCGCCTCCGCCTTGGAAAAGATTGCAAGCTTTTATGTTTTATTTTTCTCTCTCCCGTTTCGTCCACATGCTCAGCGATCGGAGGGTGCGATGGAAACGGACGGCTGTGCCGTCCATTCGCTTCTCCACGGCCGAAAGGCCGTCCAATCTTCAAGCTGCTCTAAATTACATCACGGGTAGTTGGCTCCAAGAATCTTGCTTTGGGGGCTTGTTGTCTGTTTTCCTTATCTCTTCAGAATGCTTTGGCCGACCAGGCAGAATGCTTATCTTGCCGCTTTAGGGCCTTGAAAAAAAATGCAGGCTGTGGTGCTGAGCGTCCTTCCCTGGGGGCCTGTGTGACACATACTAAATCCACACCGCCCAAGGCAGAGAAGCAGCTGGGGGCCTGGTCTGTGCTCTGGGTAAGGCAGCTAAGGGCCGTGCACAGCACGTTACCCCGTAGTGCACGGGGCCCAGACACTGGCTCTCGGTTTCCCCCACCATCCGGAAAGAGAGAACTCCTATGAAGCCTTTCATAAGCCCAAATGGCCTACGTCGAAGAAGCAGGGGCCATTCATTCATAGGAAAAAAATGTTTTGATCTTTCCCAGAACCAAAACATAACCTCTCCTCGGCTTTTCTGATACCCGAGGACACGTCTTGCTAACGGATGCACAAAATAAGTTGAGATGAAGCACAGATGCTCACGGACAGAGTTCAGAGCTCTGGAGGTTTGATGCTGAGATGCTGAGTGTGGTGCCCGGGGAAGGAGCCGGGCGGGGCCGCACTCCCCACTCCCGGTACCTGCTGCCTCCGTTAATGGCTCACAGCTAAACAAACACTGCGCACTGTTTTCACTTGTTTCTTTTTTCCCAGAAAAGTGCAAATCCTCTGTGGATTTCTTCCCACTGAGCAGAAAACAGGTACTAACATAGGTCTTTTCCTAGAAAAAAATGGTATCCCGTTTCAACTGTAATTATTAGAACGAAGATTATTATTCCCATTTGACCACTAGGAATTCAAGGCGCAGGGAGATACACGATTTACCCAAGGTCACATAGCCACTAAGCAGCAGAACCGAGATTTAACATTTATTTATTTTTGAGACAGAGAGAGACAGAGCATGAATGGGGGGAGGGCCAGAGAGAGAGGGAGACACAGAATCGGAAGCAGGCTCCAGGCTCTGAGCTGTCAGCACAGAGCCTGATGCAGGGCTCGAACTCACGGACCGTGAGATCGTGACCTGAGCGAAGTCGGACGCTCAATCGACTGAACCACCCAGGCGCCCCCAGAACCGAGATTTAAAACCTTCATCTGTCAGGCTCTGTCTTCTCTTAAAGTCGAAACCCATGTTTAGACAGCAGATGCTACTCTGTTATTGCAACTGTACAGGGGGACAGAGGGGCAGATGATGGTGTCCAAAAGGTATATCCTACGCTTACGGGTTTTTCCTAAATGGAAAAAAAAAAAATTACGCTGTATAATTACTGCAAGAACCATGTTGGGATTTGTCCTCAGTCCTGCTAACGTGGCCCTCAGCCTCCACTTGACCTGAGCGTTCATCAGAAATGCAAGTTCTTGGGGCACCTGGGTGGCTGTTGGTTAACCGTCCAACTCTTGGTTTCGGCTCGCATCATGATCTCACAGTTTCTGGAATCGAGCCCCGTGTCGGGCGTTGCGTTGACGGTGCAGAGCCAGCCTGCGATTTTCTCTCTCTGCCCCTTCCCCCACTCACTCGCACATTCTTTCTCTCTCTCTCTCTCTCAAAATAAATAAGCATAAAAAAAAAACAAGAAATGCAAGTTCTTGGACCCCATCTTATACGCACACGGTTGAACCAGAGCCCCAGATGATTTACACACACACTGAATTTTATGATCTCTGCAAGACACCGGAAGGCCCGTTAAATGGCTTTTCTTCCATTTACAACCAGCTCTTTACTTGTATATGGAGACAGCCCCATAGGTTTAGGCATGATGTTTGTGTACCCGTCTCTGCAGCTCAAAAATACCAGCAACAAAATCCCATTCAAGTATCCCAATACTCCCGAGTATCCAGTTCGACGTGTTTGCATTCTCTCTTTCCCTCCTTTCCTTTCTTACATGCTGATTGATTGATTCATAGGTTTATCTGCCTCTTGTCTCGTCCTTCGGTCCACCCCCTAAGCAGGGTTCCTTAAATCCGAACAGAAGTGTGCAGACTCCTGCTTGAAAATCGTCAATGGCTCCCCGTGGTTGGCGCGGTGAAATGTCCACTTCTTTGGCTTGCCATTCATCGTCCTCCAAATCTGATGCCATTTTCTCTTTTCAGCCTCATTTGCCCCCCCACCCCCACCCCATTTCCCACCTTGTACCTATGGGTGCTTGACTACCCTGGCTGCTCACAGACCCCAGAATCCTGCATGTTTCTTCCAGCACAGTGACACTGTGCCGTGCGCCTTCCCTTATCCTGCCTTGTGAAATAGCCGTGGCTGGAATCTTCTCTCCCCAGCTTACCGTCCTGAGAGTATTTCCTCCTCTAAGAAGCAAAGGTATCTCCCAGGGCTATTGGGAGGCTTACAAAAGAAAAAGACACATACAGTTCCTCGCACATAATATGTGACCAATCAATGCTAAATGGAAGGAAGTCAGGGAGGGAGAGGGAAAGGAGAGGAGGAAGGAAGGAAGACACGGAAAATCCGCCTAATGTTCTGGCATCCTGGGCTGTGAGCGCAGCGTACAGGAAGCTGTCCGTGGGGGCAGTTGGTCCCAAGCAAAGCCCAAGTGGAATTTTACAGGCAGCTGTGTGATTTGGAACCGTTGGAGCATTCTAAGCCTGCAGTCTCGGGGAGCATTTTCCCTGCGAATTGCAGGGAGCATGCTCCACTCTGGTGAATAACGGACAAGACACTTAGACATTCCTACGTAGACACATTTGGCTGGAGAACGGTTTCTAGGGGAGATTAGCAGTCCCAGGTGCAAGCTGTGTTTCAGAAGTGGACCGACTACCAAATGCTGAAGGCGAGGCCAGTATTCACAGGCGACTCCAGAATCTCTGGTTGGGAGCCTGGTGGCTCTGGTTGACACAGACAGCTGGGGTGGGAGCACTCAGGGACGTGGCCAGGGAGGAAAAGAGCGAGCTGAGTGTGGGTAGAGTCCCAGGCTCCGCAGCAGGCCCTTGAAATACAACCAGTGTGAAAAAAATAAATGTTTAATTTGTTTCATTTTTTAGTAAAATTTTTCAATGTTTATTCATTGTTGAGCGCGAGAGAGTGAGCAGGGGAGGGGCAGAGAGCGACGGAGACACAGAATCCAAAGCAGGCTCCAGGCTCCGAGCCGTCAGCACAGAGCCCGACGCGGGGCTCGAACTCACGAACCGTGAGATCATGACCTGAGCCGAAGTCGGACGTTTAACTGACTGAGCCACCCGGGCGCCCCTGCTTTTGTTTCATTTTAATGGATTAAAAGTTAAATTTAAATTGCCGCTGCTGCTGCTTCTTTTTTTTTTTTTTATTGTTTATTTTTATAAACATAGACATCCAGCATCTCTTTGGTGAAAAAATCTCTGCTTTCCTCATGATTTTTGCCGGCACCTTTGCGGGTTTTCTCATTCTTGACCTGCTATGAGATGCTGCCATTTAAATCCACCACGATTCTGGGGCGCCTGGGTGGCGCAGTCGGTTAGGCGTCCGACTTCAGCCGGGTCACGATCTCGCGGTCTGTGAGTTCGAGCCCTGCGTCGGGCTCTGGGCTGATGGCTCGGAGCCTGGAGCCTGTTTCCGATTCTGTGTCTCCCTCTCTCTCTGCCCCTCCCCCGTTCATGCTCTGTCTCTCTCTGTCCCAAAAATAAACAAACGTTGAAAAAAAAAATTTTAATTGAAATGGATAAAATTAAATAAAGTAAAAATTCAGTTCCTTGGTTTCACTAGCCATCCTCCGAGAGCTCAAGGCCTTCCTGCGGCTGTACCCGTGTGACAGCTCTGGACATTTCCCTCACCACCGAAAGCTCTCCTGGACAGCGCTGACCATGGGCCTCAAGCTGTGAAAGACCAGAAGGTATGATCACAGTGACCCAAGTGGTGGGATCCTCCAGACCAAGGTCTATGAAGGCCTGTAAGGCCTGACCATGCCCAGCAGATGCCGCAGCGCCTGGGGATACTGAGGCTCGCCCACCCTGCACCCCTCCGTGCTGGCCATCCCAGAGATGCTCTCTGCGGGGAGGGTGGTCCATCACACTCCCCCGAGAGGTTGGAATCACTTCTCCCTGAGACAGAGAAGGAAACTGAGACTCGGACAAATTCAGTAACTTGATTCAGGCTGTGTGAGTGAAGGAGGAGTCAGACCCAGATCGGATTCCTTAGTCTGTGCTCTTTTTGATTTGCACGCGGCCCCCATTGGAGGCCGGTCAGAGGAAACCATCGGGCTGGGATTACCCAGGGCATTCACTACCATTACAGTCCACTTTTGCATCATGCAGGCTGCTGAAGGGCCATTGTCAAGTTCCACTCACAGCCCACCTGTACTAAGCTAGAAGTACATTTGTACGATGACGCACAAGTTCGAAGTATGAAGCCCAGAGTGTGGAAACCTCAACAACGGCAACAACAACAACAAAGGTGGCCTTTGACGACCGATGGCCGTGTAACTAATATTTCAAGGCGGAGAGAACTATACAGCATCGCTATCCACAGAAAAGGGTCTGTAATTTCTTCGATAATTAGTAGAAATAATAATAATCATAATAATGTATTGGTGTTGTGCCAAACGACCGCCAACTTCGTTGCTTAAAACAAGGGAGAGTCATCTCCTTAAAGTTCTGCATTCTTTCTGAAGGCCCTGGGGGAGAATCTATCTCCTTGTCTTTTGCAGCTTCCGGCAGCTGCCTGCATTCCTTGGCTCGCAGTCCCGTCCTCTGTCTTCGAAAGTAGCTGTGTACTATCTTCCCAACTTCCTCCGCTTTCACCGTACCACCTGTTGTGGTCCTGACCCTCCTGACTCTCCTCTGTAAGGGCCCTTGTGATTACATTTAGGCCTTGCCTGGGTAATCCAAGACGACCTCCCCATCTCAAGAACCTTAACAGAATCACATCAGCAAAGTCCCGTTTGCCGTGTAAATTTCTAGGGATTAGGACAAGGGTGTATTTCGGGGGAGGGGCATCATTCACCTGCCAAAAATAATCACACATACTACCACCCTCAATCAGGCGCTGCCCCTGATGAGAACACTGGGCTGGGGTTATGCTTCATCCACTCAGCAACCCTCCAAAGTAGAAGGCAGAGAAGAGAGTCTCCTATTGTGTCACACTACAAGGATTTAAACCTTGGGGTCCCTCCCTAAGTCCACCTGATTGTTTTCTCTTAACCAGGTTATCATCGTGGAGAATTTCCTAAGTCCTGAGCATTAGACCAGTCCCTGCATGATCTCATTTGCATTGCGTCTCGTCTTCACCCTGACACAGGTTTGAAGACACTATCCCCAGGTTGCAGGTGAGGAAACAGGTTCACAAAGGAGAAACGAGTCACAAAACTCAGAGAACGCAGACGCGACAGAACCCGAAGAGGCTGAAGCCCTCTGCTTCTTCCCCGGACACGGTAGGCTCCGTGGCCGCAGCTTACGACGGCCCCGGGGTGGCCCCAGGCCCCAAGGTGAACGGCTGACCGTGAACTCAGGTACACCACCTTCATCTCAGCCAGTCTTCAGGTGCCAAAGCAGAGAGGCTTTCCATGGCTCACCACCAGCTTGTATTTATCAGCTGGAAATGGCTTTATATTCTACTTGCTAAATTGGATTTCTTTCAGCAGAGACTAGGGCGGCAGATAAAAGCAGATTTTATGACCATCCAATCAGAGAAAGCTGAATTTCATTTGAGCAGGTGAGACTAGATGTCTTTCAGCTTTCTCTTTTAAAACCTGGGGGAAGCACCGAGATGTCGAGGCCAATTCATCAAGCTTCAGGAGGCCTTTTTATTAGTCACTTGCAGCAAACATTTTCCCCTTTACAGATGGTTACCTAATGCAACAAAAGTCTCCATCTAGGTTCCATGCCAGGCTGAGATTTGGAAAGCCAGGGCAGCATGTGAATGACAGTATCTGATTCCCAATCAGGGACGAGAACACTCACAAAGGCACCAGGGTAAGTCAAAGGAGAAAGAGACTTTCCAACAAATGGAGCCGAAGCAATGAGATGTCCATGTGGGAAAAATGAATGTCAACACTCGGCTCGTGCTGTGTACAAAAATCAACTCAAAATTAATCACAGATTTCAACGTAAAGCCTACAAGCGTATAACATCTAGAGGAAAACTAGAGAAAATGTCTGTGACCTTGGTTTAGGCAAACATTTTTACAAGACGATAGGACCCAAAAAGCAAAAGTCATAAGACAAAAAAAAAATTGATAAAATGGACTATATTAAAAATAAAATCTTCTGTCCTTTAGAAAGCACTGTTAAGAAAATGAAAAGACAAGCCACAGACTGGGAGAGAGTATTTGTGAAACACTTACTTGATCATTGACCTGTGTCCAGACCATATGAAGAACTCTTACAACTCGATGATTGGAAGATACACCCTATTCGAAAATGGGCCAAAGATCTGCATAGACAATTATTCAAAGTAAAGATAGGGGGGCGCCTGGGTGGCGCAGTCGGTTAAGCGTCCGACTTCAGCCAGGTCACGATCTCGCGGTCCGTGAGTTCGAGCCCCGCGTCAGGCTCTGGGCTGATGGCTCGGAGCCTGGAGCCTGTTTCCGATTCTGTGTCTCCCTCTCTCTCTCGGCCCCTCCCCCGTTCATGCTCTGTCTCTCTCTGTCCCAAAAATAAATAAACGTTGAAAAAAAAATGTAAAAAAAAGATAGGGATGGCAAATAAGCACATAAAAACTGCTCACCCTCGTTAGCCATTAACTAAACTCACGTGAAAACCACAAGGATAAAGCTCTGCACGCCAATGAGGATGGCAAAAGCAAACAACCAAAAACCATCAACGCTGCTATGGTCTAAATGTTTGTATCCCCTGCAAAATTCATATACTGAAATCCTGAGCCCCAAAGGTAATGGTATTAGTGGGTGGGATCTGTGGGATGTGATTAGGTCATAAAGGTGAAGCCCTCATGAATGGGATTAGTGCTCTTATAAAAGAGATCTTGCAGAGCTCTCTCACACCTTCCACCCCACGAGGACACAATGAGAAACCTGCGGCCCCACGGAGGGCCCTCACCTGACCTTGCTGGTACGCTGAGTTCGGGCGTCCAAAAGCTCCAGAACTGTGAGCGATGAGTTTCTGTCGTTTGGGAGCTGCCCAGTCAGGGGTACTTGCTTGTGGCAACCCAAACAGACTAAGACAAATACCTTGTAGGCACACAGAGCAATTGGAACTGGAATACATTGCTGGCAGGAATGCAAAATTGTACATCCGGCCACTTTGGAAGAACAATCGGCCATTTTTTATACAGCCGCGCGCCAATTGTATGGATGACCCAACAATTTTACTCTAGATGTTTACCCAAGGAAAATGCTATGTCCACAAAAGACCTGTATACAAATGTTCACAGCAGTTCTGTTCCTATTCGTCAAAAACTAGAAGCAACCGAAATATCCTTCAACTGATGAATGAATAATCTATCGATACAATGAAATGCTATTAAGCTATGAAAGGAGATCAGCTACTGATATATGCATCAGCATGAATGCTTCTCAAAAAGCATTATGCTAATTGAAAGAAGCCAGACTCAAGAGGCTACGTAAGGTATGATTTTATTTATACATTCCTTGGAGAAAAACCAAAACCACAGGGACAGAAATCAGTTGAGTGGGCTGGAGCGGGAGCAGGGGAGGAGGGGAGAGGGCACCGAACACAAAGGGATGCTAAGGAACTTTCTGGGGTGATGGAAATGTTCTATACCGGGGACTGGGGTGGCAGTTACGCGATTCTAAATGCACTTTGTCGCCATGCACTGAATGGCACTCCTGATAAAGAGAAGTTTTACTCTTTGTAAATTATATCTCAATAAATGTGACTTTGAATACAAAGAGTGCAAGAATTCAAGTCCTACCCTTCCCCCCAATAGCAACATACAAAAGTGTTCATGGAGATGGAAATAACAATATTGGCCCCATTACTCCAATTGTAGAAACTTAGGTCGCAGCCCCTGCATTTAGTGGTGCGCATCATAGCCACGTTCTCTCCGGAGCACAAAGCCCCTGCGATCGGATAATTGTTCCCTTATCTTCTGTTTCTATCATGAAGAAATGAAAAGGACTTCCATCTTCCGAAACATCCTCTTTTCTGGAAAAAGAGAACATTTCATTTCTTTATACCCTGTTTCAATCCACAAAGGAATAGAGAGGCAGCTTACACAAATGCGCTCAATAAAGCAGCAGTTTTATATAAATAAAAAAACGAGGGCCAAAGAAAAGATGCATCACAGGAGAAAGCTGGGGTGTCGATGTGCGGATCGTGACTTTCTACACACTTCCTTGTGCAGCCATGCGTTTCCTGATGGCCACAGGAGATGGGGGGGGGGGGGGGGGGGAGTTCATGAGCCAAATAATTTACGGAGCGCATGACCAGAGCCCTCTAGCTCCAGAGTGGGTGACAATGACATCAAGGCAAGACCAATCACCAGGGGTATCCCAGGAGCTTCCTCCGTTTCTAACTGACTTCGGTCAGGGAAAGAGGTAACTCAGCCGGTTAACTCCCCTGGAACAAGCATAGTTGCAGATAGAAATTTCTCCAGCTCTGGGGCCTGCCCGCTGGGTCACCATGTGGCTGTTCAGGTGGGCCTCCTTCCCTCCGGCCAGATTGTTCCCAGAAGAAAAGCTGCATGGAGTCCCGAAAGGACCCTGGACAAGAAGCAGACGGGGCCCTGGGTCCAGCCCTTGTCTGGACACTGACCGGTTGCCATTGGGTTTGTGCAGGATTTGTGTTTCAGAGTCTTCGTCTATAAAATGGGCATCCGTAACTTAGGAGCCCCACGCGACCGTTGTGAGAATTTGTTAACAGCTGTGATAACATCTCATAAACCAGGTGACAAGAGACTCCCATTCTGGGTTGAATTGTGTCCCCTTAAACAATGTTGAAGTCTTAACCTGCAGTACCTGGGACCTCGTTTGGTGATAGGGTCTTGGCGATGAAGAAGGTGAGGTGAGGTCATTAGGGTGGGCCCGAATCCAATATGGTAGATGGCCTTATAAAAAGGAGACGTGTAGACACCCATGGAGGCAGATGGAGTGAGGGTGCAGGAGGCTGTCACCTGCAAGCCGAGGGTGCCTGAAGCTACCAGAAGCCAGGAGAGGGAACAGACCAGGTTCTCCCACACAGCCCTCAGAGGGAGCCAACCCTGCTAACACCTTGATCTTGGACTTCTAACCCCCGGAACCGCAAGACAGGAAATCTCTGTCATTGAAGCCACTCGGTTTGTGGTATTTCATTACGGCAACCTGAGGAAGTTACTATAGTCCCAAATGCTGTTTCAACGCCAGCCCGTGAGAAACTTGTCAGCGGTTTGAAGTAAACTGGGAAAAGAAACAATAGGGTAGAAAAGTCTTAATAATTCTAAACTTACTCCATGTTTTATCATCCTAGTTTACCCTTTTATCATACTATATGATAGGTTTATTGTTATGTCATCACTTGGCAAAATCAACGTTTTATTGATTTTTTTTTTTTATTATTCCAAGAAACCTACAGGTGTAGAAAGCCCTGGAATAAATCCCCATTGAGGAGTCTCTTAAACTTCCCTTTCAGTGATCCCAGTGAGAGGTAGGACACTGTCAAATGCAGCGAGGACGCACGCCCACTTAGACATGACCTCTGGACAGCAAGCACCTCAAAGGACTTTTCTGCCACAACGTTTAGCACAGATCGTAGAACGTAGATGTGCTCTGTGATTCCGACTGATGGTTCGGTAAGTTGGTCAGACGGAAGATGGTTTCTGAACTAAAGGGAAATATGGAACTATGAGAAAGCACCAGGAACCCCAGGGAGGACAGACACCTGCTGGGGATGCCGACTCCCCCTGCCAGGTCAGAGGGGGACCTTGATCGTCAGTCATGGGCATCTTTTCTAAGCCCTTCTCAACATGGCATTCCAAGCAGCCACTATCAATGAAACTGGGCACATGAGCTGAGTCTAATCTCTTATCTAAATACCCAGGTAACAAACACCCTCGGAGGCTCCACGAACCTGGGAGGTACACTGAGGTCTCAGTACTTGCCCAAATGGAACTTCTGGCTCCCGCTCACAAGCTAGACTGCTAAAAAGGAGCCCCTTCCATGCCTTACTCTGACTCATGGTGACATAGGGCATGTTGCCTTGGGCATATAGAGGAGCATGTGTCCCTTTGGCCACTTTCCCCAATGACCTTATAGCGTCCCTTTCTCTTCAGGTACTGGGACCAGAGTTCATATATCTCCTGTGTCTTATATACTCTATGTAATATATACTCTGGCAGGTGGGCATCTCCACAGGGCATCTGCCGAACAATCATGCACCAACCATGTCCCAATCACCTCTTGCTAGTATCCTGAAGATGGAACCCCTGAAAAAATCTGAGGCAGCGTGACTTTCCCACCCACACCTCCCTCCACCAGCTCTCATTCTGATTAAATCCGGTGTGTTAGTTTCCTATGGCTGCTATAAAAAATTACGATCAACTTGGTAGAAATTTAATCCCTCGCAGTTCTGCGGGCCAGAAGTCCAAAATCAGGTTCACTGAGACAAAATTAAAACGTCAGCAGGTCTGCGTTCCCTCTGGAGGCTCCTCGGGAGAATCCGGGTTTTGCCTCTTGCAGCTACTGAAGGCTGCTGCCCTCCTTGGCTTGCGGCTGCTTGTTCTAGGGACAAGTATCTTCAGACCTCTTTCTGCTTCGTGGCCACATCATATTCTCCTCTTCTGCCTCAAATCTCCCTCTGCTGCTCTCTTATGAGCATATGTCTGATTGTATTTAGGGCCCATTTGGATAATCCAGGATAATCTTCCCAGCTCAAGATCCTTAACCATAAGGCCTCTTTTGCCTATAACGTGATATTTACAGGTTTTCGGGAATCAAGTCTCGGATATCTTTGGGGGACCATTTTTCAGTGTACCATACCTAGGTTTTTTTTTTTTAACTCTGTACCCCACCCTGGCCATGTCCATTATGGTTAACGCAGGTGATGTATCAGAATCTGTGAGCTGTAATGGGATCCATCATGTTCAAGGTCGGGGTAGGGATGAGTGGTCATTGATGAAGCTGGCCATTGAAAAGAACAAAATCAAGGAGATATTGGGCTTGCCTGGCAGATAGAATAAGACCAAAGATTTTCTCAAACCTCAGGATTCGTGGTCCAGAGAGAAAGAAATTCAATTCTCTACCTTCACGTGTGCCTATACAAAAGCCTATGGTAATCGCCAGAATTATAGAAAGAGCATTGCCCACAACCCTATGGCAACCCCCTTCTGTTTTCCACGAAATGCCTTTACTCAGAGCAGATAAAACTGGTTATCTACCCAATGTTTATTTCCTCTCTTCTCTCCTTCTCAACAGGGTCCAGACTTGCTTTAGGGACTTCCCCCCAAGGTCTTGGGCTTTAGGAAGGCAACCTCTGCCCTTTAAGCTGCAGAGATAAGTCCAGGTTAATCGAAATGGGTCCCCTTGGCACACCAATGAATGTGAATGATTGTCCTGATCAAATGGCAGATTACTGGTCCATGGGGACAGGAAGCAGTGTCTCCTATGGAATTTTGCTCTTCTGAAGAGACCCAAATAAGGTATGGCTTCTTTTCTTGTCTGAGCCTGGTTGTGTCTTGTCGTGCCTGGATGCGTTGTACCATTTAGTGTGTATTTGAAGAGCCAAGGGAAGAACAAATTTCATTTACTGAAACTGGCAGAGTGGAGGGCAGAAACATATTGGTCCTCCATTAGGTAACGGAGCCACTGTGATAGCCAACCTGGAGAGCTCTGTCTTACTTCCAGAGTTCTCACGATGTGAGATAATAAATATCCTTAACATTTAAGACAATTTGAATGGGAGCCACAAGTATCCTAAGTCACCTTCTGTCCAAGAACTGATAATGCTTAGCCAAACCCACCTTTCCTTACAGCAATAGAAACAGAGGGATGGATGGTCAATGTTATCCATAGAAGCTTGTGTGAGATTTTGGATCAGGGTCCATTTTTACGTAACACATTCGACAATTTGAGTTCACTGAAACTCCTCTTAGAAAGCGATCGTTGTCTTAGTGGGAACAATAGTTTGATAAGCGTTCGAGGTCACGGCAGAGAATGTGAAGCATTTGAGCTTGAGTGGAACAGAGAAGAGGGTGCTGTTTGTTGCTTAGGAGGGTATGAGGCGGTAGAATAAGAGAGGAAAAGGGAGAAAGGCAGCGAGAAGACGGCTGAAAACTAAGAAGGAACTGCATGGTGTGACACCTTCTGCTGGACGGTCCCCACGTCGCCCTACTCAGGTACAGTGTGCAAAAGCCACAAAAGGCTAATGAAAGTGGACCCCTTGTAGGAACCAGTGGCAGTGATGACTGTGGTCTCTAGGGATTATAGGGTGACAGCACGCGAGATGAAGCACGCGTATGAAGACAGACGGAATCACAAGTGGTTCCCCGCCAATTTCCCCCAAGTCGCGAAGAGACACTTGGTTCTCACTAGACTTTCGTGCCTCAGCACTAGGGAGCCCCAGGTTATATCTGGGTCACATGACGAGTCACTTTACCATTCCTAACACCTGTGCCTGTACCACAAATCACCCTGGGCTCTGTGGCCCAACCACTCCCAAACTTTGGACCCCCAGTCCCTCAGTGATCTCAGCGTGGAGCACCTCCCCTTTATGTCAGCCTGCCCCACTCTGTGGCCAGTGCAAGCCGTGCTCACCAGCCCCTTTCGGCAAAGCACAGCCTTCCGACGGAACTTTGCTCTTTCCGCCGCGCTTGTAGCTTTTTCTTTTTTGCTTCCGTGGCATGGTAGGTCCTGGACTTCTCAGCGTGTTAGGGGTTTGAACATAGCCTTTCCGAAGGAAATGCTCTCCCAGCAGAATTCCCCATTTTCCCAGCCCCCTGGACTGATTGGTTATTAATGCAACAGATGGAGCAATTTAGCACTAGCAAACTCCCCAAATGCCACCCTTCCCTCTTCCCAGACCCACAAGCTTCTCCTGGCATCCTCCACTTCTTTGTCACTGTAGAATGAATGCCACTGAGCAGTATCCAACACACGCCCTTAGTTCCGCTGACAGTTAAATTGCCTTTTTTTTTTTAATGAGGGTGCCACTCGGGAAACCCAACAGGCCTTCACTGTCAAGGAGACTCTTGACTGATGAAAGCTGGGGTTCTAAACCGCATCTTGTGTGGGGCACCTGGGTGGCTCCGTCGGTTAAGCGTCCGACTCTTGGCTTTGGCTCAAGTCACGATCTCTCAGTTTGTGAGTTGGAGCCCTGTATTGGGCTCTGCATTGACAGCAAGGAGCCTGCTTGGGATTCTCTCTCTATCTCCCTGCCCCTACCCTGGTCTCTCTCTCTCTGTCCCTCTCTCTCAAAACAAATGAATACACTTAAATAAATAAATTACACCCCGTGTAAAAGCTGGCCTGTTTGGAGTTCTGTCAGCTAAAAGTCTTTGACGTGTCTCAAGTTCAGGGATAGGGAGAATTGAGGTTTGCTAAGATAACCCAGAGTTCTGATGAGATCCTGGGTTCCTCGTTTGCCATCACGGACACACTGATGACATCCATTACACTCCCTTCAGTCCATCAAAGACTCAGAAACCTTCAGGGGTGGAGGCAAACGGGGAAATCGTACCAGCCAGGAGTTTGCGAGCTGATTTCCTTGAAAGCCTGAGGGTCCACAGAGATGCCTGTGAGCGGGAGAAGTCTGAGCAGCAGGGACCCTGCCCTTCACAGCAGACCTGCTCTGTTTTCCCTTTGAGGGCTTTACCATTTTTTGCGCGTATTCATACGAATAGAAGATTCCACAGTCGAAGCCCATGGAAAAACCAAACAGGTTATTGGTTCCGGATCTGGCCTTCTAAAATCTTTTCAGTTCTTGCTGTGATGGGGGTAGAAGAGATGGTAAGACAGAAGCTATTTTTAAGTATTTTACAAAGCTTAATGACGCTTCTCCATTTACCGAATGCTCCCCGAAATGTCAAGCAGTGATCTCATCCACCCCCATCGCCATCCACCACCTTCACAGCTGTGACTCACAGGCTTCTGCCTCCTGCACAGACCCCTTTTCCAGAATCCAGGTCTGCATCAAAGCTTGTCCAAACTGCATCTCATTCTGTCGCTCTCAAGGCCTTCCCACTTGGCTCGTCCCAACCCGAAGGCATAACCTCCTCCCTGTGACTCCCTGCTCCCACAGACGGATTCCTTTCCTGGCATTCTTCTCTCAACACGAGGCAATTTCCTCTGCTGAGCCCCAAACAATGGAACCCTACAAACCTCCCCTTCTGTGTGTATCTAGACCGTCACCAGGTCCTGTTGACTCTCCCTTCCTAACATCATCACGAAACACCTACGCCCTCCATCCCTTTGGACTGCATCCTATTCCAAAACTCCCTCAAAGACGCAACTGTAAGTTTCTTACCTGGTCTCTGCTTCCATTCTCTTTCATCGGCTCCGAACTCCTCCCACAATGCACATCGCATTGAAACTTTTAGCAGGATGAATCCGACCATGTCACTCCTCCTCTTAAATCACGGCTACGGTTTCATATCTTATGATGAACAGCACAATCCTTAACAGGGCCAAGGCCTCACCGTATGGCCCTTTGCTCCTGTGTTCTAGGTGCTCTGATTTTTTTTTTTTTTTTTTACATCAATTCCCTGTCCACATCCGGCTCCCTTCCACCACAGGGCCTTTGTCCATGCTGTTCCCTCTGCTTGAAATAGTTTTTCCCCCCTTCTTTCTGTAATCAACTCCTACTCATCCTTCAGAGCCCAGCTCAAGCTCTATTACCCTTAACACTCGTTCTCTGGTTTCTCGTCCCTCTTGATTTCTATGTCCCTCCTGGGCAGCGCTTGTGACAATACGGTTTGTGGATCATTTGGCGATTAGCTAACTCTGTTCTAGATGCAAAGATCCAGGGGAGCAGGGGCCACGTCTGCTTTTGGTCATCCTAGTAACTTCAGCTTCCAGCAGAAAGCCAACCCAGAGTGGAAGAAAGGCAAGAAGGGAAGAAGCTGTTTTTGCCCCAGGCTAGAAACAGCCTGCGTTCTGTGGTGTCACGTTGTTTACTTTATGCTAATGAGAAGCTCCAAAAGCATCTCTGCTTAAAAATGAATAAATGAGGGAGTGATTACTCTTGCTGAGTAGTTTTCTTTGGCAGGGCAGAATCTTTTAAATTTTTTTTTTTAACGTTTTTTTTTTTTTTAAATTTTTTTTTTCAACGTTTATTTATTTTTGGGACAGAGAGAGACAGAGCATGAATGGGGGAGGGGGCAGAGAGAGAGGGAGACACAGAATCGGAAACAGGCTCCAGGCTCTGAGCCATCAGCCCAGAGCCTGACGCGGGGCTCGAACTCACGGACCGCGAGATCGTGACCTGGCTGAAGTCGGACGCTTAACCGACTGCGCCACCCAGGCGCCCCAATTTAACGTTTTATTTATTTTTGAGACAGAGAGAGACAGAGCATGAACGGGGGAGGGTCAGCGAGAGGGAGACACAGAATCCGAAACAGGCTCCAGGCTCTGAGCAGTCAGCACAGAGCCCGACGCGGGGCTCGAACTCACGGACCGCGAGATCATGACCTGAACCGAAGTCGGCCACCCAACCGACTGAGCCACCCAGGCGCCCCAGGGCAGAATCTTTTAAAATGATTGGGGGGGGGGGGAATAGAAGGGATGCTTGATGAAGAAATCAGAAACACTTCTGCCACCTAATCCCTTTATTTCTCTACATTAACCAAACATTTATTGCTCGTTTAGGCTTTTACCTACATTATCTCATGTAATCCTCTGAGCACCTTCACGGGTCGCTGTATTTTCCTTTGTGTCTTTGATAAAAGAGGAAACTGAAGCCCAGAGAAAGTAAGCAATGTGCTCAAAGGCACCCAGCGAGAAGGTGACAAAGCCAGCACTCGAACCCATGTCTGTGTCTCCTGAACGCCTTTCTCCCTTTCACACTGGCAGCACCCGCCCCCCAACACCCTACGGTTGAAGAAACCGAAGAGGACAGAAGCTACTTGCCCCAAGTCATGTAGCGAGTGAATGACAGAAAAGGGCAGGGCAGAACCCTAACGCCCATCCTACTCTGTTCTTTCCATAATCACGCATGTTTTACGATAGTCAAGCCTCACAAAAGTATGGAACCCACCAGCAATGTAGCGGAGATGTACGCCAGACTGAGGACATCTAGTTAAAAATAGGTCCCCTAGAAAAACAGAGCCTGAGGGAAAGCTGCATGCTAATATTCCATGAGGGGCCAAGGGGCGACAACGTCAGAGAAGCACAATGTGAGTGCAAGAAAGTGAGGTAGGGAAAGACAGAAAGCCAATACACGCTGCTTAAGTACCTTCATTACCATTTCTCGATCACTTGGAACATCCCGGAAGGCTGTACGGACCCATCTGGGTCTCAGAAGTTTCTGTCAGCTTTGGGAGGGTGACCTAATTCAACTGCCGATCTCCAACCCCAATTGGGCTCGAACTCTCCACTTTTCAATGGGGACACCTGGCCTCGGCAGCCCCCGTGAGGCTGGGCTGCTGGCCCTGGGGTGCTCCCAGCTGCGATGGGCGCCGTGGAGGGCAGGATGGGAGAACAGTGACACCATGGCCAGCTTAGATGCTGAGTCCCCTAGCATTGCAGCCGGGCTTTACAAATATGGAAACAGTGCTAAGTGTCGCTGAGGCAACAGCAGCAGAGACCCAAGCCAAGTGACCCAGCCTGGAGGCAGGTGGGGCTTTGGTCGGGAATGCTTCCTGGGATGGTTGATTTTATGTGTCAACTTGACAAGGCCAAGGGATGCCCAGATAGCTGGAAAGACATTATTCCTGGGTGTCTGTAAGGCTGTTTCAGGACGAGGTTGGCACTGAGTTGGTAGCCTGAGTCAAGAGTGAGCACTCCCTCACCGATGTGCGTGGGAGTCATCCAGATCGTCAAGGGTCCGACTAGAACGTAAGGTGGAGAGAGGGAACATTTGCTCTCTTCCTGAGCTGGGGCATCCGTCCGTCTCCTCCAGCCTTCAGACTTCAGTGCTCCGGGCTCACAGATCTTCAGACTCAGACTGGAACGTTCCATCACTGGCTTCCCTGGACCTCCAGCTTGCAGCTGGCAGATGATAGAACTTCTCAGCCTCCATAACTGCATGAGTCAGCCCCTCATAGAAAAATCTCTTTCTGTCTATCTACATCTACCCTGTTGGTTCTGTTTCTCTGGAGAACCCTGACTGACACACCTCATATGATATAATTATTCACGTCTCAGTTCTGATACAATGGCAGGCATGGGAAAGAGCACAGATTTCTTGGTGAGGTTTCGAATCCTGGCTCCTACCTCATCAGATGTCTGAGACTCCTCCTTTATCTGCAGAATGGGGACAATTGTTGTATCCGTGGCACCAGATGGTGGGAAGACCGTTTTTCAAGTTTTTGGGGGAGCAGTAGGCAGACAAGAATGCATGGGCAATTCTAGAAGGTGGGGGGAGCAGTTTAAAGTAGCTACTACATATATGAAATATCCTTGAAATCAGGGTCATCGTTAAAAATGAAGATAAAGGGCAGGGTGGGGCGGTGGTGCCTGGGTGGCTCAGTCAGTTGAACGTCCGACTTCGGCTCAAGTCATGATCTCGCAGTTGGTGAGTTCGAGTCCCACGTCGGGCTCTGTGCTGACAGCTCGGAGCCTGGAGCCTGCTTCGGAATCTGTGACTCCCTCTCTCTCTGCTCTTCCCCCACTCATGCTCTGTCGCCATCTCTCAAAAAATAAACGTTTAAAAAAATTTTTTTAATTAAAGAGAAATGAACATAAAGGGGGCGTCTGGGTGGCTCAGTTGGTTAAGCGTCTTACTTCAGCTCAGGTCATGATCTCACGGTTCATGAGTTCGAGCCCCACATCGGGCTCTCTGCTGTCAGTGCAGAGCCTGCTTGAGATCTTCTGTGTCCCTCTCTCTCTGCCCCTCCCCTGCTTATGTGCTCTTTCTCAAAAGTAAATAAACATTTCTAAAACTGAACATAAAATGTGCATTCCAGTCTGTAATATATCATGCTTATTTTAATCATTGAAAATTTCCCTCGACGTAATTTTAAAAACCTCAAAGCTTCAGGAAGAGCTTTATCCTCCAAATGTATATAGCCATCCTCTAAAACACCATCAGAATCCCCGTATGGGTGCCTAAGCATCCCACTTTAAAAAGCATGATTCAGCATAAGAGACAATGACAGAAACAGCTACTATTGATTGATTCCACATTCGGTGTTCAACTTGCATTTTCTCATTTGACCATTTCCAATACATTACGAGGTAGGAATTATTTCTTCTGTCTTGCAGATGAGGATGTCAAGCCTCCGGGAGATTAAATGCCTGACCCAAATGGACACAGCGTGGAACAGCTAAGTGAGAAATTGAATCCATATGCAAAAGTCAGATTTACTCACCAGGTTATAAGGCTTCCCCGATGCATGTCAGGTGCCTGGCCCAGTGTCTGCCCAATTCTCATTGTCGCTACCCTGTGGTGTGTGGTAGTCAGCCAGCATCCCCAGGAATGGGTATCAGAAAGCCGTGCCCTCCGGACTATGAGCAGGGCTCTCATCAGGCAGAGACGTGACTAGGATAATTTTGCCTCTTGCTCATCAGTTGAGACTAAATCTCTGTCTTTCTCTCTGCCTCCTTTTGGATCAGATAGCTGTAGATCTGTCCATCCATCCACCCAACCACTTGTCAGCAGAAGGCACCTGCTCTGGGCCAGCCAATACCTGTCCCTTGACTTCCACCAGCCGGAGACTGAGGACGGTGCTACACTGCCTCTAGCACTAGCCTCATCGAGGCCACCCTGAGAACAAACGAAGCCACTCAGCCTGTGACACAGCCCTGAAGTTATCACCTTCCCTCCCCCCGTCCCCAACCTGCTCCATTCATAGCCTGTGTAGTGGTCTCGCCACCTAGAATGATTAGTTCTGGTGTGGACACAAGCAAACATCCTGAGAAGTTCGCCACACGCTGCATCTCAACCGATGCGGCGAAGGTCCTCTTTCTATCCTGGTGAAGAAGGAAGGTGTAATTGGACGGGCGCCATTTTGCAGCCCCTGATGAAAGAATGGATTTTGTCGTTAATGATGGGAGGACGTGAACCTCAGGAAAAGAGACAGTACGGTCGGATCTGAGCTGCGTCCTGCCCACAGTTCAGCATACACCGTCGGGCTGCCTAAGCAGCAAATCTAGACCTGTGAAGCATCTAGGGCCAGCCACCAAATTACAGGAAATACAGAGGACAAAGGAACTTGTTAAATGCTACCAAGGGAATGCAGCTAGCAAAATCGAGCCTGTGGGAAACTCAAGAGGGCAAATGACTCAGTTCCTTCGGCGACAATAAATTGCAGGATGACGGAGACGGAATCTACAGTTTAAAAAGAGTCTTAGGGCGCAACTAACCGATCAGAGTGGTTTTACTTGGACCCCAATTCAAACAAATAAGCTATAAGACAACTGGGAAGTATAAACACTGACTAAGTGATTAATGATGTGAAGAGATCACTATTGACCGTTTGGGGCTATGATGATGATATTGTGATTTTATCTCAGACGGGGAGTTTTTGTCCTAGAAACAGAGAGGAGGATGGCGGTTGCCAGGGGCTGGGGAAGGGGGAAACGGGACAATATTGGCCAAAGGGTGCAAATTTTCATTTGCGCCCAGTGAAGAGTTAACAAGACCGTCCTGTGTACTTGGAATTGCCAAGAGGGTAGATTTTAAATCTTCTCACTACACACACACACGCACACACACACCACACACAAATGGTGAACATGGAGAGGTGGTCGATGTGTTAATTAGCTGGATCGTGGTGATCGTTCACAATGTATATGTATCTCAAAACATCAAGGTGGATGGCTTACCCATCTACAAGTTTTACATGTCAGTGACATCTCAATAAAGCTGTTAAAATACAACAGGAGTTTTTGCTTTTCAAGATGCACACTGAAATATTTGCAGATGAAATGATAGGATGTTTGGGATTCACTTTAAAATCATCCAAGGTACAGATGGGAGGGGGGTGTGGATGACAAAAGGTTATTCACGGATGACAATTGTCAGAGTTGGATGATGGCTGTATTGGGGTGTGATATCCTATTCTCTCTAGTTCTTTATGTGTCTTTTAAATACACTGTAATTTTTTAAAGCTTTGAAAAATAAGGGGCACCCGGGTGGCTCAGTTAGTGAAGCGTCTGACTCTTGCTTTGGGCTCAGGTCATGATCTCACGGTTCGTGAGTTCGAGCCCTGCATTGGGCTCTGCGCTGACATCACGGGGCCTGCTGGGATTTTCTCGCTCCCTCTCTCTGCCCCTCCCCTGCTCATGCTCACGCTCTCTCTCAAAATAAGTAAATAAACTTAAAAAAAAAAAACACCAACTTTGAATAATAATGTCTTCAGCAAGAATCACTAACAAATACTTTGTCAGCACCTACTCTGTGTTGTGCACTAGTCTAGGTACTTGAAACACATCAGCAACAAAACAAAGATTCCTGCCTTCCTGGAGCTCACGTTCATCGGGGGGAGGGGGGTGGAGACAGACTATGAATAATAAACATAATAAATAATCAAATGATGTATTATGTTAAAGTGCTATAGCAGAAACTGTGAACGGACTAAGAAGGGTTGGGAGTTGGAGAGGGGGGTGGGTTGTAATTTTAAACTGAGCGGTGGGGCCACTTATGAGAAAAACCTGCCATCGTTGAGGGAGTTAGTCAATGTGCATCAGGAGGAAGAGTGTGCCTGGGAGAGGTGATGGCCAGTGGGAAGGCAAGAGGCAGGAGAGTGCCTGCGAAGTTTGAGCAACAGGAAGGAGACCGGCACGGCTGGAGTGAAGTGAGTTTGAAAAGGTATAGGTCAGAGAGGTGTGGGGACAGGAAAAGATCATGCAAGGTCCGTGTAAGGCGTTTGGCTTTTATCCTGAACTTGATGGGGAGTAATGCAGAGCCCTGAGCAGGAGAGGCCCGTGATGGGACTACCTTTAAAGAGCCACCTTGGCCGCCACACTGAGCATACACGGTAGGGGTCAGAGGCGGTAGCCGGAAGCCCACTTAGGAGGCTCCTACCCCCAGGGATGGTGGCTCAGACCAGGGTGATGGTGGTGGAGGTGGGCAGAAATGCTTGCATACTGGATACGTTTTGAAAATGGAGCAGCCAAGAATGCACGCAGAGCGAAAGAAAGGAGTCTGGGATGACTCCCGACAGGAGTCTGGATGACCGCAGCACATAGATGGACGAAGTTCTATGTCATGCCGTCTCACTCAGGGGAATTGACATAGAACGTGTACTTCACATACAGAGAGTCCAGACTAAGCCATCCGGGGCCAGGGTGGTGGCTGCACCTTGGCCTTGGGCCCAGACTATTTCCAGCTTCCTTCTCCACCAACCCCCAGGAATTGTGCCCGGCCTCATGGCCCAAGATGGAATTCTATCCATCATCATACCCATATTCCAAACAGCAGGATGTGGAAGGAGGGAAACCCGGGGGGGGGGGGGGGGGGAGGGGTGGCAAATGGGCCAGCAATATTTTATTTTATTTTATTTAAAAAAATTTTTTTTAACGTTTATTTATTTTTGAGACAGAGAGAGACAGAGCATGAACAGGGGAGGGGCAGAGAGAGGGAGACACAGAATCTGAAACAGGCTCCAGGCTCTGAGCTGTCAGCACAGAGCCCGACGCGGGGCTCGAACTCACAGACCGTGAGATCAGGACCTGAGCCGAAGTCGGACGCTTAACCGACCAAGCCACCCAGGCGCCCCATGGGCCAGCGATATTTTAAAAACATTTTCCAGAAGCTGCCATACAAGTCTTTTGCTTACATCCTGTTGTCCAGAAGTAAGCCACACTCCACATCTACCTCCTGGGATGCCAGGAAATACGGCCTTTATTCCAGATGGTCAACCAAAAAACTGGAGGTTTTATTACTGAAGAAGAGGGAGAGAATGGACGTGAGGGTAAGCGGATACAGTCTCTGCCACGCCCTCCGTCCACTTGTCCAAAGCGGAACCTCCGTCCTTCCCAGCTGTTCTTTTTCAAGAAGTGTCAGTTTTACGTCCTCAATAGAAAAGCGTACTGCTCATCAGCCCAGGCTTTGGAGTCCAAGAGGCCTGAATTCAAATCCCTGCTCTGTCCCTTAATAGATGTGTGACTTTTACACTTCCACTCTGTCATCTTTTTTTTTGATTTTTTTTTTTAACATTTATTTATTTTTGAGACAGAGAGAGACAGAGCATGAACAGGGGAGGGGCAGAGAGAGGGAGACACAGAATCTGAAACAGGCTCCAGGCTCTGAGCTGTCAGCCCAGAACCCGACGCGGGGCTCGAACTCAAGGGCCGTGAGATCATGACCTGAGCCGAAGTCGGACGCTTCACCGACCGAGCCACCCAGGCGCCCCCACTCTGTCATCTTTTGCATAAGCTTCTCCCAGGCTTGGAATGTCCTCATCCTTACTCCTCATATGGCACACTCCTATTTATGACTCAATCCCCAGTCCAAAAGGCCCCATTTTAGGAATGCCGTCCTTGACTTTGTCGGAGTGCTACTAGGAATCCACTTTCCTTACTTACTGGGATAGTTATGTGCCAATGACTAAAGTCTGGGCAAATCGCATCATCTCATTGAAACTTTGTGGCCACGTGGCTCTTCTGCGGAGGAGATCACACCCATTTTACAGAGCAGGACAATGAAGCCCAGAGAGGTGAATGGCAGAGCTTATACTGGACTTCAAAGCCCTTGATCTTTCCGTTAGTCCCCAGTCCCAGGACACAAGACCTCCATGGGCCGCTGCAGTGAGAAAGCCTGGCCACACAGACCTCACTCCTGGGGACCAGTGATCGGATTGGCACAGACCTCAGAGCAGTGGGCTCAAGATCCCCTGCCTGCTGCAGAATGAGTCTGTACCTCACTCTTCCCTGAGTACTAGGTCTAATAATTCCCTTCCGTCTGCCCAGCACACAATTAGCATTCAGAAAGTGTTTCTTATATTTCAACGGTTTCCAAATATTTAAATGTCCGCATGTGTAAGAATTAAATAAATGGTAGCTATTGTTATCATGGTAATGACTATTATTATTACAATTATTTTGCTGTCATGGGTACAAAATTTATGTGGTTGCCCGGCTCTTAATCCATATGTTTGTGAAACAAGTCAACAGAGTGAAAACCCACCAAAGACAACCCAAACAGAGAAAGGTCTTTGGAAAGTGGCCACCATAAGACGCAGTGTTTTCCTGGGGGCTGGCCACCCTGTCACAGCTAAATGGGCTTTCATTTCTCAGCGCGCGGAGCCCACAGCGTAATCCAGGCACGTTTGATAAAACTTCTGTCTTCTTTCCAAAGCCTTAAATCAAAGAGAAATTTGCTTGCAGCATCGACTCTGAGTCTTAAAAAAGCAGCCCATTAGCATCAACAATGGGATTAATTAGGCTTCCCTGGAAACTATTCAAACAAAGGATAGCGCAGGAATCCAGGAAGGTCAGGTTTTTCCTTCTTTTCTGTGGCAGTTATCACCTGCATGCAGGCCCACTCTGTGACAGCCCGCTGCTCTGAGATCTGCGTCATCCCGGATCACTGGTTTCCAGGGGTGGGGTCTACGTGGCCAGGCTTTCTCACTGGAGTAGCAGACAGAGGTCCTGTGCCCTAGGACGGGGAGGGGCTTGGGCAATGGAAAGATCAATGGCTTTGAGGCCCACTGTAAGCTCTGCCTTTCTCCTCGCAGGCCTTCATCGTCCTGCTCTGTAAAATGGGTGTGATATTCCCCACAGAAGAGGAGGGTTGCCCTAAAAGCTGAAAGAAGTAACGTGATTTTCTCAAACTTCAGTCATGGGCACGTAGCTGTCCCAGTCTCCCCAAAATGCTGTACCTCTTTTCGACGTTACTTGCTTCCTGTTTCTTTTCTTTCAATCGATATATTTTAGAAGAAGAGTCTCTAGCCTTATTTTTTTTTTTATTTTTTAGTTTCATGGTTTTTATTTATTTATTTATTTTATTTATTATTTTTTTAAAGATGAAATTGAGGGGCGCCTGGGTGGCGCAGTCGGTTAAGCATCCGACTTCAGCCAGGTCACGATCTCGCGGTCCGTGAGTTCGAGCCCCGCGTCGGGCTCTGGGCTGATGGCTCAGAGCCTGGAGCCTGTTTCTGATTCTGTGTCTCCTTCTCTCTCTGCCCCTCCCCCGTTCATGCTCTGTCTCTCTCTGTCGCCCAAAAAATAAATAAACGTTGAAAAAAAAATATTAAAAAAAAAAAATTTTAAAAATAAAGATGAAATTGATTGTCAGACTGTTTCCATACACGATGGCCTTGTTTTAAGAAGACAACAGAGGATTTTGAACTGACACAACCAAAAACTATTAAAGGGAAAAGTGTTTCATTTTGAGCTAAGCTTTGTGGGGGAGATCGTAATGTTCGCTGCACAAGAGGAAAATCCCCCTTAGGGCACAGCTGGGTGGGTCTTTGTACATTTTGGCAATTCTCCCTCCGATCTCCCTCCTCAGCCCACTTCCTCCCACCCCAGTCTCCCCACTGGCTCCAGGCAGATCAGTTTCCTTTCCTCACTGGGGTAAAAGTTCCTTACTGCCTGGTAAGCCGATGTTTGTTTGTATACACTGAAAGGGTGAAGTGGAGAGAGACCCATCGTCCCCTGCCTGGATCCCAACACATCACGGAAGACCCTGGAACGTACACCACGGCTATGGGTTGGACACGTGTGCTCTGTCCCATGACTCCAAGTGTCCTGAGGGAAACCTACTGATCTCTTTTTCCCAGTGTTGTTCCAGGTGGACAGGTATTCCTAGATGTAGCCTACTGGAACCCTTATTTTC
This sequence comes from Prionailurus bengalensis, assembly GCF_016509475.1. Taxonomy (NCBI): domain Eukaryota; kingdom Metazoa; phylum Chordata; class Mammalia; order Carnivora; family Felidae; genus Prionailurus; species Prionailurus bengalensis. The sequence continues at coordinate 176,508,130 of NC_057343.1, forward strand.
TTTTTCAAACTAACGTGTCATCAGTTTTAGCTTTTTTTTTTCGATGCACATGACAGAAAAATCCTTCCTGGATGCATTAAAGTAAACAAGAGGAATTTACCGGCTCATATAACTAAATAGCCCGGAAGCCTTCAGGCAAGGCTTAATCCAGAGCCAAAATTATGTGACTAGAATGAGCTTCTCTGCCTGCTTATTAGCTTTGTTTTCTTCACCGTGGCTTCCTTCTCTGCAAGCTGTCCTCCTGTTGTCAGGAATAACCAATGTGAGCTCACGGGGCTCAGGTATCTAAATACAAGCCCACAGAAATATGTAAACCTCGCTGAGGTAGCCTTCTTAGCAAATCGTGGAATCTGTTCTGATTGGAAATTTAAGGGCACACGCTGACGCCCGAATCAATCACCTCCTGTCACCAGGGGTTATAGCTCTTTGATTACTCAGCCCTGGGTCAGTCAGCTCCTCCAGAAAGACCCAGGCGGAAGGCAGTGTGCAGGAGGTGGCCCGACAGAGGGAAACTAAGGAGCGGTTTACAAGAAGAATGAATGGATGTTGGGCAGAAAACACACATGTGCGGGCTTGTCAGTATTATGTTCAGCTGCTTCAAACAGAAAAGCGAAAGATAAAAAAGGCTTTGACAAGATAGGAATACAGTTGTCTCTCGCATGAAAGAGAGATATGGGTTGGGTTTTGCACCACTGATGTCATCAAGAACTTGCACGTAGCTTTTATTCTGCAAGTTGTATCCCGGTCCTAGCCGGATGCTGTAGGTATAACCTGTCATCCCCAGTTGGCAGTCAGAGGAAGCAGACAGAGTGTATTTGTTGGGGGGGGGGGGGATAGGAGGCAGACGGGCGCCCTCCCAGCCGAGTTAACCACCCCTCACATCTCATGACCGGACCTAGTGCCACGGTACGGAAGGAAGGCTGGATGAGGAAACCCTCACTTCCTCTGAGACGTGGGATGAATCAGAACCACTCACGTCTGGTGTCCAACCTTGAGTGGGGGCTCCATAAATGTCTGTTGATGACTGCCACGGTGATGGCACTTTTGAGGTGGAGGGCATAAGAGAGTAGGTGGCGGTGGCTGTCACCTGAATGCGAATGGATGCCTACATTATAGATGCTCCTGAGTAATTAATTCGGAAATCAGAAATCATGTCTCGGGATGGATCCAGCTGCTTAATACTGAGCTCAGCGCTCTCCTGCCACAAAATCACATCACAAGCTGGCAGGCATCTCTGACGCTCCGGACCTTCAGACGTGATGATTTCCCATCAAACCCGCCAGTGGTTCCCCAGCTTCCCTTCTTGGCTTCCGCTAAATGGACCTTTAAGCTGAGACCCTACTGGTGGCCACTCGAATTTGCCCTCTATGTGTTTATTTGCATGGCTCAGTGTTTTTAAGTATTTTTACCTTGCATGTCTTTGGACGGTGCCTGCCCCATGAGCTGTTGGTCCCCGTGGCCTTCCCAGGGGCTGGCCGGTCCCACACAGACTACCTGCCTGGCGTCTGCAGATCCTTGCTTTCCATGGATTTTAATTCTGATACTACTTTTAATTTTTTTTCAACGTTTATTTCTTTTTGAGACAGAGAGAGACAGAACATGAACGGGGGAGGGGCAGAGAGAGAGGGAGACACAGAATCGGAAGCAGGCTCTAGGCTCTGAGCCATCAGCCCCAGAGCCCGACGCGGGGCTCGAACTCGCGGACCGCGAGATCGTGACCTGAGCTGAAGTCGGACGCTTAACCGACTGAGCCACCCAGGCGCCCCTGAAAACTCATGACTTTCACATTCCTCTTGCCAATATCCTCAACTCACTGTACTTCGGTCACACCGGCCAGCCAAGTTCCAGCCTTCCTTCAACCTTGCCATCTGATTTATCCCAGCTCTAGGGCCCCAGAGCCTCAATTTTCCCTCTCTGTAAAATGAAGCTACTCTTTTTTTTAAATTTTTTTTTTAACGTTTATTTATTTTTGAGACAGAGACAGAGCATGAATGGGGGAGGGTCAGAGAGAGGGGGAGACACAGAATCTGAAACAGGCTCCGGGCTCTGAGCTATCAGCACGGAGCCCGACGCGGGGCTCGAACTCATGGACCACGAGATCGTGACCTGAGCCGAAGTCGGACGCTTAACCGACGGAGCCACCCGGGCGCCCCAATTCTGTTACGACTTTTAAAGCTAAGCTGTGGATTTTCTTTTTTATTTTTCCAGGACAGCAAAACAGCTGAGTCAGTGTGGAGCTGTATAAAATCCATCCTCTAAACCGTATTTCTCTAGACCCTATACCTTCAACATTTCCTGTCTTTTTTTTCTTTGTTCCCCATCCCACCTTGTCGACAGAGTTCGAGAGGCATCTCTTTCCATTTAGCACCCTCACCTCCATCTAACCCTGTGCTCTGATCTACGAGATTCTTCTCTGTAGCCGAGGCCAGCTGGCTACCTGCTCCAGTTCTGGGGCTTTCTGCAAGCTCTGGCATCTTTGACTTTGAATCTTCCTTCTCTCCTCCAGTTCCTGCCCTGTGGCCTTTACTTAAACCCTCATCTCTGCCAGGTACGCTGGGGTGGACGGGGTGGGAGTTCAGCTTCCCTTGGGGGATTTTGTCTAGTTGGTGAAGAAAGAAGACCTAAGAATTTGTCTTCGTACAAATAAAAGACAATGGTCCTTTCAAACTGACTTGCAGGTCCCACATTTCACAGGGCAAAGGCCCAGGGTGGATGACTGTTTCATTTAGAAAAATTCATTCTAGGCTCTTTCGGGTTTTATTTATTTATTTATTTATTTATTCATTTATTATTTTTTTAACGTTTATTTATTTTTGAGACAGAGAGAGACAGAGCATGAACAGGGGAGGGGCAGAGAGAGAGAGGGAGACACAGGATCTGAAGCAGGCTCCAGGCTCTGAGCGGTCAGCACAGAGCCCGACGCGGGGCTCGAACTCACGGACCACGAGATCATGACCTGAGCCGAAGTCGGACGCTTAACCGACCAAGCCACCCAGGCGCCCCTGGGGTTTTAAAGCAAAGGAAGCTTAGAGCTTTGTCTGAGGCCCAGAAGGACACTACGTTTCTCTGCATAATCAAGCCAGAGGAATGAGGAGCTTTCCCTGGGCAGCCGGGAGGCAGGGAAGAGGGGTCTGGGGAGCCAGAAAAGCAGGGAAAAGGGTCCAGGGAGAAGGAAAGCCCCAACCACATGGGAGCAGGTTGGGCTGTGGGGAGAACATGGTCCCAGGAGAACCTCGGTGGAATACAGCTGGAAGGTTTAAGAACAGTGATTGGAATAACTTGTTTTCCTGCTCTAGCTCTAAGGCCTTTGTGACAACTCCCCCGGCCCCAGACAAACAGCTTCAAGACAAATCTGTTAACACCCCTCAGTCAGTATTACAGGGGCTGGAGGTGGGAAGGAAGGGGCAGAGAGGGCGGCAGCCTCGGGCAGAGAAGCTAATGGGGGTCACTAATCGTGTTGGGGACAAGACAGGCGCAAGGGACATCAAGAAGATGGAAGACGGCCACCGGGAATTCTCAAGGGGAGGCCTCACAGCGTGTGATGGGGACTCAGGCCAATTTCTGGGCCATTAAGTGTGGCCCCAGAAGACCGGGGCTAGCTGGGTTCCTGGTTCTTGGGTGGAAACCTGGGAAGGGGGGCGGCACTCTGCTGAACCCTCCAGCCCTGCTCAGCCTGGGAGGCTCAGAAGCTGTGCACACACTGCCCGGTGCTCAGGGTCCCGGCTGCTGGCTTCTTCCTCCACGAGGCGGAGATAACCAGACGTCGCTGCCAGGGCATCCCCAGAATCCAGGGGCTGCTTTCTGTCCTGGTCTCTGGCACTGCCGTGTCACGTAGTTCTTCCCAGCGGCTCGGCCTGACCTAACAGGCCCGGCCTGCCGCCGCCTCCTGGAGAGAGTCTTCGAGGGACCACAGAAGGGGGGCTAGCTGTGGGGTCCGGTCCAGTGTGGATGCCTCCCTCCCTCCCTCCCCCAACTTGGGCCTGACCTGGGCACTCGCATCACCTGTCACAGCCCCGGATGGGGTTCCGTGATGCCTGGGGATCTTCATCTGGAAGGGGTGGGTGGGGATGCCCGCTCGGAGGGAGGAGGCCATGCGGGTGAAGTGCTGATTCAGGGGCGGGCGCCTTAGGTGCTGCTGTGGGGCGCCAGGTGGGCTTTCTGCCATCGGCAGGACCCCAGCCTGTGACCGGCACGCAGCCCTGTGCCCAGCCCCGACGAGCCGCAGCTGCCTGGAGTCGGGAATGATGTCAGAGCCCGGCCAGCCGACCCTGCTCGAGGACAGGCCCCGGTGTGGGATACCCAGCGCCATCAGCAAAGCAGCCCCCCCCCCCCCCACCGCCCAGGGGTGGGCGAGGCTGGGACATAAAGGCTCTGAGAACACCGAGCCCCACCCCCAGCCCAGACCTGGGCCTCCAGCTGTCCCTCCTGGCTCAGTGAGTGAGGCCCCCATACCTGTCATACTGGGGACAAGGCTCCTGCCTTCCACTGGCATGGCCTCAGTTTTCCAGACAGGAGGCCCCAGCCCACCCCATCAGCGAGGCCCCAGGCCGGTGCCCCCAAGCAGGAGCTTGGGAAGAAAAGAGAGGGGTCTGGGGCAATCTCTGACTCGGCCCCACCCCGCCCAGCTAGGGGAACTCGAGCAGTCCCCTCCCCTTTCTGAGGCTCCCTTTGCTCGTCAGAAAAATAGACGTGCTGTCTAACAAGGCAGGAGAATTCGGTGAACTCCTCTTCTTCCCCAGGCATCGCGAAACCCCTCCAGGGCTGCGAGATGATCCAGTCTCTGTCAGCTGCATACGCCCTAACAAATAATGTAACGATCTCAGTTACTTCCCGGAGAAGGCTAGGCCCCCTTGCCAATCCTTGCGAGTCGGGCCTGGGGAGAAGAGTGGGTCCCCCCCAACCCCTGAGAACCCCAGAGTGGACTGTGGGTCCCAAGGTGACAGAGGTTTGGTGCCCAATTAATGGCTACAGGGGCTCTGCTCTCTCAGCTAAGTTTGGAAGGACATCGGCATCCTAGCTGGGCTGACAGTCCAGGGGACGAGGCGGTAGGAGCTGAGGTTAGGGTTTAGGGGGCAGGTTGTGTCTACCTTGCAGAGTGGTTAAGAGGACGATGGCGTTAGAGCGGGACCAACGTGGCTCAGCTCTGCTCCTGATTGGCTGCGTGCCCCTATGTCTCCCCCACATTGACAGGCTTGTGATGGGCAAAGAAAGTCGGCAATGCACCCCAGACTCACACGGGGACTGGCTCCTGGTAAGTCCTAAGAAAGCCGCAGTTTCTTTCATCAGATGAACTTTGTAAAGAAGGACAGAAAACCCCACCCCAAACTGACTTGAAAACTACCAGATGAGGGGTCCCTGGGGGGTGCAGTCAGTTAAGCGTCCGACTCTTGATCTCCGCTCAGGTCATGATCTCACAGTTCGGGAATTCGAGCCGCCTGCCGGGCTCCGCCCTGATGGTGCTGAGCCTGCTTAGAATTCTGTCTCTCCTCTCTGCCCCTCCCCGGTCTGTGCTCATTTGCTCTCTCTCTAAATAAATAAATAAATCAGACTTAAAATAACAAAACTACCAAAATGAAAAAAAAAGGGGGGGGGGAATTTATTGGCCTTAAAATTAAAAAGTCAGGGGTTAACAGCTTCAGGGACTACTTGATCCAGGGGCTCAGATACCCACAGGCTATGCTCCAGCGGGTCCCTCCCTTGGCTCCATATCTCAAAGTCTCTCCACCTCAGCAGCAAGTTGTGTAAGGCAGCTTCTGGGCTAGTTGCTCACACCCTCCCATTTCTAGGACCAGCAGGAAAGGCGGAAATGCTTCTCTGGAGGCCACAAGCACAGCCCCCGGGTTTGCTCTGACCCTATTTGATTATCTTGCCCCAAGGCCCGTGCTCCATCCTTGAGCGGGTCACCGTGCCTGGGAGGGCCTGGGGGATGGACTTTGCTGACTGGCCCTGAAGAGCTCCACTTCTGAGACTGAAAACGAGCCTCCGCACTCCTCGTGGGGTCGGGACCGGTCCCCAAATTAGAATCAGGAACTGATACCGTAAGTAAGGAACATGGATATCAAGCAGGCACGTAATGACTCGTTACTCCACAACAACCGAATCACCTAAGTATATCTGTCTTCCGGAGCCAGATCCCTACGTGGCCTTGACATCAGGAAGGTTCTTCTGTCCCCCTAGAGACTTGGCCTCACTCTGGAGGGGCAGGAGGGCTTTGTCCCTGTACCTCAGGCCCCTGGCAAGTCTTCACCCCCATTATAAACCAAGCACCCCATCAAGGGGTGGAATCATACCTAATGAAACAGGAGGAAGTCTGCTGTGTTCATCACGAAAATGGCCCCATTCTTGGGGGAGCCCGAACCGAGTTTGTCTTCGTAACCACAGAAATCCAATTATCTTCTCTCCAGAAAGTGCGCATGTGGAGACCACTTTCTCTAATTAATTGGTTCTATTGCCTATGATGGGCCTTTCGGGGGGCCTGAGATGAGAGTTCTGTCTGGGAGGCTGCTCAGGGATGCGAGGCCAAGGAGGCCCAAGGCCTCGCATTAGCTGAGCTCAGCGAAGCAGCAATCCCAGGTCAGCGTTGCCGGAGACGCCCTCCTGCTCTCCGCCCTAAAACGTGTGTCGCCGGCACTCAGGGGAGGGGACCCCGTCTTCCCTTTTCTCCTCGCTTTGTCCCAAGACCCGGAAAAATGTCTCCCGTCTGGAGTTGACAGGCTGGTTATAAAGGCTACGTCACTTGCCTATCACCCACCATTGCCCGGCTCACCCGTACGCTTCCTCATTTGTCCCTTCTGCTCCTCCCTAACCCCAGCTAAGTCTCTTTCGGGGACGACTTCACAAGGGCTCGCTGAGTAGCCCAGACTGGCTGTGGCAGCTGCCCGGATCCTGCCGACCAGTTGGGCGCGGGCATGGCCGTTGAAATATGAATAATGGCCCCCAAAGAAATCCACATCCTTATCCCCAGAACCTGTGAATGTTACCCTATACGGACATCAGGGAGACTGGGTTCAGCTCCCGACACTCGGCAAAGAGGGACACACGCAGCGGAAGATAAAGCAGGAGGCCCGTTATATGTAGTCGTGACTTCCAGAATCTCCTCCGCTCAGCCAAACGCCCTGGATCAAAAGTGAATAAGGATCCTGACGCTCCCTGACCACCTGGTAAACGGCAGGTGCCACGTGCTTTATGTGACAGACCTCACTAAATCTTCACAATAAACCTAAAAAGGAAGGACTACTGTTTTCCCCATTTTAGAAATGAGGAAATAATAGACTGAGATCACCTGGCTAGTCAGGGGCAGGACCATGTAGTTCTTTCTCATTCCAAAGCTTCCCCATGTGCTGCCCTGCCCGGTGCTACCACAGTCCCTTGGACCTTGCCGGCCAGCTTGCTTTTGAGTGGACAGTGGACTTCACAGCCACATCCTCGCTAGTTTGCAGGTGGAGAGGGGGCCGTAAGGACCGGAGAAACCAGCGGATGAAGGCGGTAGGCTATTTGGCCGGGAACCCGCACTTTCTAAAGCCGGGCTTGCTAATCGGGGCCTTCCAACTGCCAACTGCTGGCCAAATTGGGCCCAGAGATGCACTATTTCTTCCCATGTAGTATCAGTGCTCCCCACGCTTGCCTGCTCCTTTGTCTTTTTACTTGGAAAGGCTGCCTTTCCTTGTCTTCTTTTTTCTCGCGTTCGCCTCCCTGAAATCGAGACGCGTGTTGACGTCACGGTCGGTGAGGCATAAGCTGTGACGCATCGCAGCCGGCACCTGTTCCATCCAGACTCGCAGAGTGGGTGTTAGCGGCTTGCAGGAGAAATCCTGCAGTAGAGCAGGCACAGAGGGTGACGGCGCGTGGCAGAACGCAGATGACCGCGATGCTAGCCAAGAAGCAATAGAGAGCAGGCGGACGCTAAACGGGAAGACGTTGCGGAAGAGCACTCACCGATTAATCTTGCGTGTGATCGCCTTCTCACGTATACACAAGCTTGGTATGTGATAGAAATTCTGTGTCTAGATAAGTCGAAAGTAGCTCTTCCTATGTGTATGAAAGAAATCTTTGGCGATGAGGAAGCCCTGCGTCAGAGTTTTTAACTGGTAAAATGTTCTTTCTTGATGGTGCATGACACAATGACGCAGTTTATAATAGATGACATGCTCACTTTGATGAGGTGCGGTATTTGCTCCCCCCGCCCCCACACACGCAAAAGCTATCTCTTGAGCTCCCATCCAAAAACTTAGAAAGTCTGGTAATACAAGGCCTTTACTTCTGCATGACAGCTGTTGGCTAGAGGCCTGAGAGGCTGTTGCTCCTTTTGAATGGGGCGTATTGCACTCCAGTTTGCCACAGTCCCCACCGCTCCCTAGTGCCTTACCCTAGGCCCTCTTCGGTCATTCTCGCTATTATCTGGCCTCTGTGGGTACTTGTGGCTGCTCCCCCTGAAAAGTTCAGTTCAGTCTCATCTGGTTGGGAAAGCAGACAAGCTCCAGTGATGGCCCCAGCAGCAAAGCATTAGCCTCTGATTATTTCTTTAGATGTGCTCGGGGGGAAGAGGGGAGATGCGTTCAGACCCAAGAGCGGCTTCAGAGCAACAACACTTGGGACTCTCTCTCCCTCTCTCTCTCTGTAAATAAACAAATAAAAAAACATTTAGAAAACACGAAAGAAAAAAAAAAAAAGAGTGCCCGTTGGAAGGATACGTTTTTGGCCGTATACTTGGTATACGTATATATCCCAGTGTATCCATTTCATGGTTAGCCCACTGACTGGCCTCCCAGTCAGCTGATCAGACGGCAATCGCCAACCACTAAATGCCTGTCACGCCTGTCCTGTGAGTGTCACAGAGACATCCAGGCGTGGCTGAAACCGAGCTGGAGGACGACTCAACCCAGGCTCAAGCTGAAATCCCTGCTTCCTATGCGTCTATTCCTTCATGTGCAAATTCCTGCTGAGTTGCTCCAGTCAGGCAGCCGGCTGGGCAGTGGGATGTAAAAACGAAATGCGTGGTCTCCGGAGCAGAAGCAGGCACAGAAAACATCATGCGTGGAGTAAGCGTCCTAAGACAAGGGGAGGAGTGACAGGAAAAGTAAGGGTGATTATTTCTACCTGGGGACGTCACAGAGAATCTGCCAGCAAGTTATGTCCAAAGCCGAATACCGGTCTGAGGGACAAGCGGGGGAAGGTGTTCTAGACTGTGGAGGCAGAAAGTAATCTAGCACTCCAGGAGAAGGGCCAGCGTGAGGATGACACTGGGCGGCTGGTGAGTCTTGGAGGTTGGAGTCTGGGCCTTGTCCTGCCTGCCAAAAAGGGGTTTTTAATCGTCAGGGTGGAGGGACATGAAGAGAGACAAATTGAGAGGGAGGGTAGGAGGTGGGCCGAGGGGACAGAGTGAAGGTACAAGACAGGAGGCTGATAAAACAGTGAGAAGAGTGAGGTAGTAACGGGAAAGATGGCCAAAAGGGAACACATTTAAGGGTATTAGTCTCTACCTTAATTGAAGCCTTTGGATCAGATTATAATTAGAGAGTGTTTTAAATACAGTAACCCTTGCTGTGCGAACTGATAAACCCCCAAACCTCAGTGGCTTAAATTTATCTCTTGCTTATATAAAATCCACTGGTGGCTGTACTCCATGTAATCATTCAGGGACCCGGGCTCTCCTTTTTGAGCCTCTGCGGTCCCCAAGGCCCTCAGAGTCCTAGCCAAGCAGGTGAACAGGAAAAGCAAAGAAAGGGTGTCCCTGTGCGAGGCGTTTCCTGGGCCAGGCATCCCAGACGTAGCCATACGGCTTCCAACCGCATCCCTTGGCTAGAAGTCGAGGACCACAGCTAGCTGCACGGGAGTCTGGGAAATACGTCCAAGCTGCGTGTCCGGCAGTGGGGGGGACAGAAACCCAGAGCACTGCCACTTTCTCCGAAGACGAGGAAGAAAACTCTCTATTAATTCCCCAGTTTCGATATTGAGCGGCCACACAGACGGTGATTCCATGAGCCCACGAGAAGGCGACTTGAGGGAAAGAAAGATGGACGGCCAGGGTGACCCAGGACTCGTGGATGTTTGGGTAGAACTGGATATACAGGTCCTTAGTTCAAGGTCAACCTGAGCCAAAGAGGGAGGTTTTTTGAGACTCCAAGAGAAGTTCAAGCCTTACTGGTCTCTGCTCTCAGTCTTGAGAGGCACCGATCCAAGGGTGGTCTTCAGACAAAATGGAGCACACCCAATCTGGTCTCCTCATCGCTGTGTTCTTTGCAATTGTCCCAGCCAAACAGAAGCGTCCATAAGGAATGCCAACTGTTACCACAGCGTGAGCAAGTCTCATTTATCTCAGAGTTCTCCGAGGGGAGAGAATAAGGAGGGCCTCCAGTCCAGAAATGGGACCACCCTCCTTCCTTTGTCTATGTATTTTCTCATTTTCTTCTTCATAAAGCAGTGGTGCCTGGGGGAGTCCATGGGGCTCCCTGGACCTCCCCGGTTCCCTGAGTTCATTAAACTCACGATGAACAGAAGAGACGCCAGGAGCTGCAGCTTGGTAAAGAAGCAAACAGGTTGGATCTCACCCTGGAGGACAAAGGGAAGCCCAGGGCTCCCGGCAGGTGGGGCCTGTGAGGTGCACGTCCACACCCCTCAGAGGAGACCCCAAGTGGAGAGACAGATGTCACAGGTCGGGGTCATACTTCCTTCGTGATTTGCATGGTGATGCCCTCCCCCCGCAACCGGTCCAATCGGTCGCATTGAAGACAAGGGTTCCCTTTGTCCCTTTGGGCAGTTCTGCTGGGCCACGTAGCCTTGGGACGGAGGTCCAGGAACGCTTCAGTCCAGCCCTGCTGTCACCTCCGCCCCTCCAGGGTCCTACACCAAGAGAACTAAGCAGGAAGCGACAAGCACTTAACTGGGCAACTGATACCGACAGCCTCCTCCACCCACCTTTCATGAAAGCAGAGCTTTCTGGAGACACCTGGGCCGAATCATGCAGCATGGTCGGAGGCCTCCAGAAGCCTCTTCCCTGACAGACTCCGCTGTTTCCAAATCTAAGTCTCGGAGCAGAGCAAACTGGGGCTGATCCGCAGAAAGAATGACGGCGTGAGGGCAGAAAGCCAGAGAGCACAGCGCCCAGCACGCTGATCTTGGAGGAGGCGCAGTGCCGCTCGGCCCCGTGGAGGGCCTGCCTCCCAAGGACCAGAAACTGCACCTCTGGGACCCGCAGCCTGGAGGGAGATCCGAGAGGCAAGTCAAGCTCCAGATGCTGTGCTAGAGAGCTTCTACTCCGTTCCGTGGGTGCCGGGGAGCCACCTCAGAGGCTTACTGGGAGCAAAGCTGTGTTGTCCCACCGGTGACCCAACTAGTACAGAGGATGGGACAGGCTGCAGGAGCGCTGGCTGGCGAGCAGGAGGCCAGAAGCAGGGCCCCGGCAGTGGGGACGGAGGGGGGTTGGCCAGTGTGAGGAGCCCTTGCCAGGCGAGGTGACTGATAAGGTGGCAAGTAGAGGGAATGCCGGGGCCAAAGTGGGGATCTGGGGCTACAGGGGGAGGCCGGGATGGTAACACATGAAGACAGGCATCAGGGTGAAGGAAGCGGGACTCGGGGGAGAGAGAGAGGATGAGCAGACATGTTTGGAATCACCCAACACCTGCTCAACGGGGACCATGGTTCCTCAGCTCCAGGACACGAGTGCCGTCACACGGCATCATCTCCGGAACTGGAATGCGTTTTACGCGCGGTGTGTCCAGGAAGCCACGTGTCATCGTTTCTTGGCCGCATTCTCTCTTTCTTAGAGAAACATGTTTTCACAGCCCGTGGTGTCTCAGATTTTCTGGAACAGAATGATGAGCTAGGGGGACGGCTGGGGGAGTCTGGAACACCTACGGATGGGTGATAGCTAAGGGGTGCGAGGTTTCTTTTGGGGGTGATTAAAATGTTCTAGAATTAATGGCGGTGAGTTTGGTAAAAGCCCCTGAATTTTACACTCCAGTGGGCGAACTGTATTCTCAATAAACTGTTCTAAAAAAAAACCCTAAAACGGTCTGCCTCTGTTTTATTTATTTATTTTTTTTGACGTTTATTTATTTTTGAGACAGAAGGAGACAGAGCATGAACGGGGGAGGGGCAGAGAGAGAGGGAGACACAGAATCGGAAGCAGGGTCCAGGCTCTGAGCCGTCAGCACAGAGCCCGACGCGGGGCTCGAACTCATGGACCGCGAGATCATGACCTGAGCCGAAGTGGGACGCTTAACCGACCGAGCCACCCAGGCGCCCCTCTGCCTCTGTTTTAGAATGCTCCCCTTTCTTTCCACCTGGCAAGTAAGTCTTGTAAAATGGTAGCTGTTTGCTGGACCCGTGGACTTGGGGCACAGGGGAGGCGTCCCGAGCCAGGGTGGACCTGAAGCTCTCTGTGCAGAGTGCTGGCGAGGTGATGAGGGAGGCCTTCCGGGAGGAGGGGACCTGTCTCTCTGGCTCATGCTCACCCCGCCTCCCCATGCCACAATTCCCGTCCATCTGGGGAGCTGTGAGTGGGATGCAGTGGAGGACGAACTGAAAAGTGTCACAGAGGGAGAAGACCTGTTTTTGCAACGCTTCCGGTTCAGAAGGTCTGTCCAGGGGTCGAGCCCTCTGGCCGTATTGAGGCCACACTGCGTGAAGGTTTGCTGCTGCGGCTGTGGGTCTGAATCCTGGATCTCCACCTTCTGTGTGACTTGGGGTTACTTAGCCTCTTTGTGCCTCAGTCTTCCCATCTGTAGAAGGGGAATAGGGATCTTGTCGGAAGAGGGTTTTTTTTTTTTTTTTTGGTTCTACAGTAAACATCTTTTATTTGTATCGGGGTCATCGGTATGTTTTTTAAATGCTTAAAGCAAAATTTCTCTTTTTCTTTTCGTTTTTTTTTTTTATTAAATATGAAAAATATCGTCAAATTGGTTTCCATACAACACCGAGTGCTGAAGAGGTTTTTGCAAGCAAAGCCAAGACTGGGACAAGAAGGCACAGAATCGAAGAAGGCACACACTCTCGCTATGTACGCAGTGAGCGCTCTTTGGATTTGGTGTCCTAGGTCCTTCACCGGCCCCGCCCTAGTCTCTCTGTCCTGCTTATGAAGACGAATTGACGAAGAGCTTTGCACCGGGCCTGGCAAACAGGGAGCTCTCATTAAAGGTCGGCCCACCCGGCAATTGGCATGAAGGAAATCTCTTAAAATTCTGAGGGTTGCGCTTTCTTTCCATTGCATTATCTTCCAAGCTACCCGTCATTCCGAAGGGAAATCAGAAAATCAGTCCGGGTGGCCTGGGTTATGGTGATCACTGCACCGCTCTGTGTTACTCGCCCCTGCAGGGACGGCAGGAAGGGTGGGGCTGGGCGGGTGCCAGCTTCAGAGATGACTCCACCCACCTGCTTTTCTTCCCACCTCCCAACACCCATCCTCCCTTCGCCTCCACAGCCCGACCCATCTCTTCCCTCCACCCCTCCCCCCTGTAGGGATATAACATTCTCTGATATATTTACACATTTGAAGGCGGCGGGCTGGGCGGGGGGGGGGGGGGGGGGGGGGGGGGGGGGGGGGGGGGGGGGGGGGGGGGGGGGGGGGGGGGGGGGTGCGGCAATGATCAAACTGGAGCCAAAATGCCTTGGGGAGAGAAGCAAACACTCCAGCAATTAACAGCCTGAGAATCACAGCTCTGCTGGCAGTCCACACCCCTCGCAAGCCTGCGATCTGGGGGGCTGTCTTTGCTTTGCCATTGCCGAGAACGCAGAGGGAAATCATTCTGGTTCTTTCCTCCCCTCCTCCCCTCACCCTTCCCTCATCCCGTCTTAGCATCATTTTCATATTTCATGTATTTGTTCATTCATTCCATTTCCATTCTTCCATTCTTTTTTTTTTTTTCAAGTTTTTTTATTTATTTTGAGAGAGAGAGAGCGCGCACGCATGTGAGTGAGCAGGGGAGGGGCAGAGAGAGAGAATCCCAAGCAGGCTCCACGCTGTCAGCCCAGAGCCCAGCATGGGGCTGGAACTCACAAACTGGGAGATCATGACTTGAACTGAAATCGACAGTCGGACGTTCAACCAGCTGAGCCACCCAGGCGCCCCTCTTCCGTTCTTTTTACAACAAGCACGTTGCATTCGTTATTTCATTGAAGTCTCCCAGTTGTCTTCCAAGGTGGACGTTAGCCTCGCTTTACAGGTGAGGAGACTGACGTTTGGAGATGAATAATAGGCAATTCCCCACTCTAAGAGATCCGAACTTTCAAAGGGGAGATGAACACACTAATATCCTCGAGTAGACATGAAGGAAGGAATGGCATTGTCCATTCAGGCTTTTATTAGCATCCCAACTTAATGGATAGGGAAATAGAGCCCCAGGAGATTTTATGAGAATTACCTTTGGTCACCAAGCAGGGAGGTGGAGTTGGAGTAGATCCAGGATCTGGGTAGGTTTCCTGAGATGGTAAGAGACGATGATGGTATCTTCTCTACTGAGAATACTGACTGGACTTTGGACACAGTGTTGTCACGATTACTCCAAGAGTCCAAGATGAGTAACTTGGTCCCTCTCGCCTGCTGGTCGCTGACCACAAGAGCACAGAACAGCCGTCTGTGTATTGCTCTGTCTGCCCATCCACGTGCCCCTCTGCTGGGAACAGAGCCTCTCTATTTAGGAAGACCCCTTCCCCTGGGCTCAGTCCATTGGCTTTGGGAGCAGCCAGCTCTTCTCCCGGCTCAGGGATGGATATATGACCAGATGTGGGCCACCAATCACCCTACCTCTTGGCCCCATGATTGGCCCAGGGATGGACATGCAACCCGCCAGAATCAGTGAACTGCAATTTTGTGACCTTTCTGAGGCATTCCTGTGGTAGCTTCTCACCACAAGAGGAAAGGGGCTGAGATCTCAGTTCCTGAGGTGGGAGGCATCACGAGGGATGGGGCTGCACGCTGTTAACACCACATGACCCTGGAAATGCCCTTCGCAGAAGCCAAGAAATTCCCTTTACTGCCCCGTGGCAGCTGGGGGCCTGTCCTTTGAAACAGTCTTGACAAGCGCAGATAGATCAAGTACACATAGTTGTGACAAGTATCAGACCCCAGCAGGACAGATCAAAGGGTGTGGTTGCTCGGAGAAGGAAGGAGTGGAGAGCTGTCCAGGATTGGAAGATATGACGTGGACCCTGAAGACAGAAGGAGTGTGCCGTGTTGGTGGCCAGAGTAGACACGAAAAGCAAATCCCAGGGCGCCTGGGTGGCTGAGTCAGTTAAGCGTCCGACTTCGGCTTAGGTCACGATCTCACGGTTCATGGGTTCGAGCCCCGCGTGGGGCTCTGTGCTGATGGCTCAGAGCCTGGAGCCTGCTTCCGATTCTGTGTCTCCTTCTCTGTCTGCCCCTCCCCTGCTCATGCTCTGTCTCTCTCTCTCAAAAAATTAAATAAAGAAACATTAAAAAAAGAAAAGCAAATCCCATTCCCACAGTGCGGCCCCTGTGGGGTTTTTCTGCCTCACCTCACCCCTCCCAGCCGCTCTAGGCTCTATCAGTTAAAGGCCATTGTGCGGGCTGTCTCCATCCTGCAGAGACCCCTTGCCTGATTCTCTTACCATCCCAGCTCAAACCCTTTTCCAGGGCCAGAGTATCCATCCAGCACAGGCGGCATGGTGCCCTGAAACTATCGTATACTCACAAAATGTTTTCAATTCGGTATAGTATATATACACGATGGAATATTATTCAGCCGTAAAAAAGGACATTTGCCATTTGTGACCATGTGAATCGATCTGAAGGGCGTTAAGCTACGTGAAATAAGCCAGACAGAGGAAGACAAATACTATACAGTGTCACTTATATTTGCAATCTAAAACGATAAAAATTAAAAAAAAAAGCCAGCTTCATGGAAACAGAAAATAGAATGGTGGTTGCCAGGAACCAGGAGAAAATGGGGAGATGCAGGTCACAAGGTACCAAACGTTCAGTTGTAAGAAGAATAAGTTCTGAGGGTCTAATGTGCTGCGTGGTGGTTATAGTTAACAATATGGTTTGTAGACTTGAAAATTGCTGAGAGTAGATCTCAAGTTTTCTGAACACACACACACACACACACACTCACAAAGTTGACTACTTGAGGTGATGGATATGTCATCTTTCTTGATCTTGGTCGCAGTTCCATTATATATATATATATATATGTGTGTGTGTGTGTGTGTGTGTGTATATATATATATATAAACATATACATATATATATATCAAACATAAACATATACAATTATATTTGTCAATTACTCCTCAATAAAGTCAGGAGGAAAAGTTTTTATTTTACTTTATTTTATTGTATTGTATTTATTTTAGAGAGAGAGAGAATGAGAAGCAAGTGTGCGCAATCAGGAGAGGGGCAGAGAGAGAAAGAGAAAGAGAGAGAGAAAGAGAGAGGATCTCAAGCTCGGCACAGAGCTGGACTCAGGACTCGATCCCACGAATGGTGAGATCATGACCTGAGCCGAAATCAAAGAGTTGGACGCTCAGCCGATGGAGCCACCCAGGTGCCCTGCTTTATTTTGAAATAAGAAAACAAATGATACGATAATAATGAATATATATAATTATGAATCCATTCTGAATTATATCGATTTTTTTAAATGTTTATTTATTTTTGAGACAGAGAGAGACAGAGCATGAATGGGGGAGGGTGAGAGAGAGAGGGAGACACAGAATCCGAAGCAGGCTCCAGGCTCTGAGCCGTCAGCACAGAGCCCGACGCAGGGCTCGAACTCACGGACCGCGAGATCATGACCTGAGCCGAAGTCGGATGCTCAACCGACTGAGCCACCCAGGTGCCCCAGAATTATATCGATTTTTTATCAGCATACATCAGAGTCATAAAAAACATTTTAATCTCTATCCATATTTTGATGGAGGAAGGACCCCCGGAAGGCGGAAGTGCCTAGGGCCCATGAAAGTCACAATGAGACTCTCCGTTTTCCCCAGGGAAGCCTTCCCTGATGCCCCAGGCTGCAGAAGACTTCTCCAACCCGGTCTGGGTATTTATCATTTATTTTTATGAAGTAAAAATTTTAATGTTTCCATTTATTTTTATCATTGCTTGCCATTAACCCCGCCGGACTACATACTCGGTGATTGTAAGCCTCTTTGTACCCTGATGTGGTTGAATGAATGGATGAATTTTGTCCTGAAAAAAAGGCCTGTGCTGCTCCCGCAGCTTTTTGTCCTTTAAGCACCAACGTGTCCTCGTAGCCTCTGGCCTGGGGGACTGCAGCTTCCAGTCCTGTCACCCTAGGCAGGAACTGACTTGTCAAGAAAGTCATAGACGCTGCTGCTTGTGTATGGAAAGAGACCCTGTGTCAGCTGCAATTCTCGTTCTTTCTTTCTGTCTTCGTATCATCGAGGCCCTTGGGATGAGAGTGTAACTTTTGGCAGATTTCGCTACATTTGGGAATAGCATTTGCATGGGGTTCACCCTCACTCACTTCCTGAAGCTGACACCTTCAAGGCTCATCCCCCGGAAACTGGCTTAACCCGGGAGTTCTTTTTTTCTTGGTGCTCATCTGTGAAGTCTTTGTAACTTTGGTTGATCTGTCCATCCACTCACGTATTCAACCGATACATATCAATTAGCACCAGTTCTGTGGGTGCAGGAGGCTTTACTCAAGATGGACAGGACTGATTGGAACAGAGCAAGGACCATACAAATGTCCTTCTCTCCCAGGCCCCTCCCTCTCACTGGCCGTGGAGAATTTCTGCTGACAACCACCTCCCTCCATCACCTGTACTCTTCACTGCCACTCTCTCCCTTTCCTCCTGAGCTGCTCTGAAAACGCAAAAATCTTCTCCCTCCGGCAAGCAGAATAATTCACTTCTCTCCAGCCCTTGCTTCATCTAACAGGACTCATTCCATTTCCCTCCCGCTTCATGTACCCGGACCCATTCTTTTCCCTGGTTTTCCTTTTTGTTCTCCTTGGAAAGGATGTGTGAATATAAACAGAAAGCAAAAGTTCTGTTAGATAGTTATTTGTCGTCTCGGAACTTCATTTTAATATCTTCCTTATGGATCTTTGTTTTTGGAGAGAAATGCTATAAGAAAGAGAAATTTGCCCGTGACTTTATCTGCGTATATCTTGGGATCTTAAAACCAAAGGATGAGTGATTATCAAAGGAAAAAGGGTCCTTCCCCTTTTCTAGAGGTGTTGGACCGTGGGATTTGGGAGAGGGTTGGCAGGGAGGAGAATAACCATTAACAATAGATATGAGTTCCTTGCCTGACTGAATTGGTCGGTGTCACCTTCAGGAGAGGCATGATCCAGCCACTCTAATAATGTAGCCTAACATCTTACATTTCTGCCTTCCCAGAATGGTTTCAGTCACATAGGCTCAGGACTGCACGTTGCCTGCCAGCAATTTCCCGGGTCATGTGTTTCCATATTCGAATCCAGTAGTTAAGAAAGAAAATCTGCCTTACTAATGAATCTGAGCCAATAACCTAAAGGTAAGCCATGTTGGCTCTGATTGGCCTGAGTTAGGTTATAAGTCTGTCCTTGAACCTATCACCGTGGCCAGACTTAAGCCAATAAGAGCTGAACCTTAGAGCTATGGGTGGAGTCAATCTCACCTAAATTTCAACAGCCAGGAAATGTAGGTGTACCTGGGAAAGGGGATCGGATACTGGAGATTCATCCAATCTATGGGTCTCCACAGAAGATGTGTCTTTGGAATGCATCACACATGGAATTACATGGCCAAAGTCACAGAGGTGAGAAAGCAGAAATCCCGAGGTAAAGGAGGGTTTGGATAATTTGTCTTCTTTCCCAATCCCCTGACTTTTCAGCTCAGTCCCCCCGGTACCCCAAACCCCCAGCCTTCCATCCCATAGGGCCTACAGTCTTATCAACTTGTCATTGTCCCTTACCCCTTCACCCCCCCTCTTCCCTTTGCCTAAATGTCATGGTTAATCATGACCACCCTTCCTTTACAACATCCTCGACCCCCTTGCCTTGAGATCTGTGGTTCACTTCCGGGTTGTTGCAGCTTGAAGATTACCCAGAAGGCAAAAATCTGCCTGGATTTCATCATGTGGCTGGCTCCATAGTAAAGGCGTTTGTTGGCTTGACGAGTATACCTGTTTCCTATTACTTCTGACATCAACGGCCACAACCTCAGCGGCTCAAAACCATCTAACTTTGTTCTCTTACAGTTACGGAAGTATGAGTTCAGTCTCACTGGGCTAAAAGCCAAAACGCCAGCAGAACCTGGTCCTTCCGGAGGGTCTAAGGGGAGAAGCTGGTTCCTGACTTTTCGGCCTGTAGGGGCCACCTGCGTTTCTCAGCGGCTGCCTTCTGGCCGCATCTTCAAAGCACGTCGCTCGGGTCTCCGTTTCTAGCTTCAGCAGGTTTTCTCCTCTGACCAATTCTTCCTGTGCCCCTTTTATAAGGAGCACGGGGAGCACGTCAGGCTCCTAGCATCATCTCCCGTCTCAAGATCCCTCACTTCTGCAGATCTGCAACACCCTTTTGTCATATAAGGTAATAATCACAGGTTTCAGAGATCAGAGGGTGAACGTCTCTGCAGCGGGGGTGGGGGGGGCATTTGTCAACCTGCCACGAGGGCCAAACAATCACTAATATTCTTATGGATCAGGAAGTTGCTTTCTAGTCCTCATGCAGTTGCTGGGGAGGCAGATGGTCTGGCCAGCCCCCAGGCTGGGGTCTGCATGGCTGGTTGCTGGACCCTAGGTGGGTTCCAAGTAAAGCCCACGCAGCCTAGCGCTTAGGGAACATGAAGGAAATCTGGCTTTGGCATGCAGCCTTCAGTCCAGATCAGCTAGGTTACACTGATGTCCTTCACAGTGCCCCAAATCTCAGAGATTCAAGACAACAATGCTTTTGGCCAAGTCCAGTGGGATCCGGGCATCTTTCTAGGGGCACTGATCTGCAACTCAGCCGTTCTCGCTTCTTTGAGCTGTGGCTTCCCCATCCTAACGCGAGGTCCCCTCCACGTCTGCTATGTGCCAAGAAGAAAGAGACCGAGAAGCACTTTTCAGTATGTTGGCCCAGAAGTGGTACTGTCACTTCCATTTAAGTTTCTCTGGCTAAGACTGGTCATATGACCCCAGCCGCCAGCAGGGGACGGAGAAAGGCAGGGTTCTGGGCTTTGAGAGGGAAGCAGAGCCGACATTGGTGAGTGCCGGCCACCATGCCAAGGGTGCTGATCAGTGGACAGGTATTTATGGGAGGCGAATCTGGGCAAGAAGCTGAGATGTCCCGAGGGCACTCTAAGAGCAGGTGTAGGTACCCCGCGTTCTCCTGCTCCTCCCCCAACGACCCATTGTTTTGACATCCGCCAGGAATGCCGAACTTAGACCCAGGAGGGAGAAAGAGAATTTGCCTTTCTCTTCAGATTTCACAGTTCTAATTAAGCTCCTGCCTTCCTCTGCCAGGGGCATGAGCACAAATCAGAATTATCTGAAGAACTCAAAGAGGAATTTAGCCTTCAGACTCTAAATGTGTAGCGTTCTTGGATTCCCACTTCAACAAGGCAGAGATGATTAAAAAAAATGAATTTTGCTTTATGTCAGAAAGTTCAAAACAAGTGAATTCACAGAGAGAGCTCTTGGCAAAGGCTCCAGACTCGGAATTAGACAGACCTAGGGTAGAGGATTTTAGCTCTTGCCCTGCCACTGTGGAATCTCTGTAAGACGAGCTCCCCCCACCCCACCCCCACCCCCCGGTCTATAATATGAAGCGATAACACAGGTCCTGCAGGGGTGTGAAGACTGGATGATGTGCGCACGTCCCCCCGGCCCCTGCCTGCTCCGTTTAAGGTATATGCCATCTCTTCTGCCTCTTCGGAGAGTTACCAGCCGACGGAGATTGTATTGGTGATACACCAGACACGTGGGTAGGACACGATGGAACTTGGCAGAATCATATGCCGAAGGATTAACTGAGATTTTTCTTGTCCTTGCATTTCCTTGCAGCCCTGGTCCCCACTCAATCCAAACAGCCCAGGTTGGGGGGGGGGGCGCCCTGCGCTCCCCACCTCCGCGAAGGAATGCCAAGCAGAAGCCTTTCGGTTTTAGAAGCTGAGGCCTTACGGAGAACGTGCAAAAATTCTAGACCACACAATAAACGCAGGAGAATACATCGGCATAGACGAACTCGACCCCCACCAGCAAAGCCAGACCCGTATTGTCCAGGGGGTGGAAGGAGGAGTTGGGGCAGAAGAGAGGAGAGGTTAGAAGTCAGCGGGTGCCTTAGAGGGCTTGCTGTGGGTTTTCTCCACAGAGGACAGAAAGTAGAATCCCCAAATCTGATAGCAGTGGGTGCCCTGACCGATTTTCCAGGTAGAGCCCTGGGAGGTGATGACCCCCCGGGGCTGGGAAGCGATGTGGTGTATTCTCAGGGGTGGCTGTGAGTAGCTCAGAGATGCGTAGAGCTTTAAATCGAGAGTGGTGGATGACGGTGGCCTCAGTCTCCCCCCTCGCTGCTGAGTTCAGCTGTTCTACCTCTACCATAGGCCAGGCTTGCAAGATGGCACCCGTTGTACCCTGCTGATTTGTAGGTGGCAGGGCACCAAAGAAGGCCTTTGGTGGTGGGAGGGCGCACCCAGTGGCAAGAAGGGCTGGGGACGGGTCCCCTTCTTCCAGGGCAGCCGTGAGGAGATTTACAGGTTCGGGTCCCCACACCGCGGGGCCACGTGGCAGGTGGCATAGACAGTCGTCCATTTCCACCGCGTGAGTCCTAGGGCGGTCAGGATTTCTGCTGGCTGTGTTGCGCCCGGATGTGAGGCACCTAACTGGGTTCTCAGGTCTTCCTAGAGATCGTGTGCAAAGGTACCCCTTCTGATCAATCCCGCTCGGCTTGAACTGCTAGAGTGGATTCTGTCCCGGGGGGCAACTGGGACCCTGACTGGCACCATGACTAAGCGGGAGCTCATGTGACCGACAGTGGGAACAAGGTCGTCCCAGTAAGTGCCAGCAGAGGCCAACGGGAGGACCAGAGGAGCACTTCGTCGTCACACCGTTCCCCCTCTCCGCTGTGACGTGACTCCAGGGCAAGGAACGGCCGCTGCCTTACCTGTGGTCGCCTTTCCCCCACCCGTCAGACTGCTAACTCCAAGGAGACAGCAAATGGTCCCACACGATTACAGGAAGCCGTGTTGAGCTACTGCTCCATCAGTGGTCTGAGACTTAGACCCCAAAATGATGCTCGGGTTCCCAAAGAACAGGCTAAGTAAAGATTTCTACATCTCTGCCTCACACCCTTAAGGTGGCGTCTATTAAACACAAAAACCCAGCAAAATACAGAACATAAAAGGTAATGGTGAAAAATGGGGAGAAACTGGAATCTTCGTGCATCGCTGGGAGGACCATAACATGGTCCAGCTGCTGTGGACTTCGGCGTCGCCATTCCTCAAACAATTAAAGATAGAACCACCATATGGTCCAGCAACCCCACTTCTGGGTATGTGCCCAAAAGAATGAAAAGCAGGATTTTAAAGAGATGTTCGTACACCCCACGTGCATAGCAGCGTTACGCACAACGGCCAAGAGGTCAAAGCCGCCCGAGCGTCCGGTGACAGAGGACTAGCTAAAGAAAACGTGGCAGATACGTGCAAAAATGGAATATTATTTAGCATCGAAGAAAAAAAAAAAGCAAGAAGGCATTCTGCCACCTGCCACAGCTTGGATGAACCTTGAGGACGTTATGCTGAGTGAAACAAGCCAGACACGAAGAGGCAGATGTCGCATGATGGTTCTTGGAAGAGAGAGAGGAGCCACACTCAGAGAGGCAGGAAGCACAGCAGTGGTTTCCAGGGCAGGGGGGGTGAGACTGGGGAGACGTTGAAGGGCACAGTTTCCGTTTTACAAGGTGGAGAGTGTTCTGGGGACGGGTGCGGGTGACAGCTGCACAGCAGTGTGAATACACTTAATAACCACTGAACTGGGTACTGAAAAATAGTGAAGATGCTAAGCGTTATGTGACGTGTATTTCCCCACAAATAAAACCGAAAGAAGAAAAGGTTATCTAAACTGTCCGTCAAGAGTGGCTAGCTATGGGGCGCCTGGGTGGCTCAGTTGATTAAGCATCGGACTCTCCTTTTTAATGTTTATTTTTGAGAGAGAGAGAGAGCGCACAGGATGGGCAGAGAGAGAGACACACACATACAGAATCGGAAGCAGGCTCCAGGCTCTGAATAAGCGGTCAGCACAGAGCCTGATGTGGGGCTCGAACCCACAAACTGTGAGATCATGACCTGAGCCGAGGTCAGACGCTTAACCAGCTGAGCCACCCAGGGGCCCCACATCTGACATCTTGATGACGGCTCGGGTCATGATCTCACAGTTCGTGAATTCAAGGCCCCGGGTTGGGCTCTGCACTGAGCATAGAGCCTGCTTGGGATTCCCTCTCTCTCTCTGACCCCCTCTTGCTCACACACACACTCTCTCTTTCTCTCTCTCTCTCTCTCAAAATAAATAAATATTCAAAAAGCGAGACAGAGAGAGCAGCTAGCTAGAATCCCAGAGTACTGGCACTGACCAAGGCATCAGAGGTCACCTCTATCCCCAGAGGGGACATCTGAGGCGCAGAGAAGGGAGGGGACAGACATTATCGTTCAGGCCTGTGCTCCTTCTCCTCTCCCTCTCTCGCCCCTGCAGTGTGACAGACACCCAGGGGACTGACATGCTGTCCCCACCCTGGGATGCTCTCTTCTGCCTTGCCAGGCTCTGCTCTGGCCCCTGGCTGCTGCGTAGTTGATGATGACTCATGGACCAGGCCAGAACTGGAAGCAGCAGGCCCAGGCACTGATTAGATCTTCTCAGTCCTGAAAGGATGGGCCGGAGCCCTGTTCTTCAGACGGTCGCCTGCGAAGACACGCCATCGTGCAAATGAAACAGCCACCTCTAGCGAGCTCTTACTGCGTGCCAGATCTGTAGGGCCAGTCACCTCTACTCCCACCCTGCCCTGCGAAGCAGATGCTGTTATTACGTCATTCCAGAAACATGGAGCAACTCATCCAAAGCCTCACGGCGGGCGTGGAACACGGCCGGGTACTCTGCGGGGTCAGAGCGACTGTTAGAATGTTAGAGTCAGGGTATCCTTAGAGATCACTGTATCCACTCTTCTTTGAGGCCAAGAAAGGTTGAGAGGCCTCCAATTTATGGCGGAAGTGAGAGAGAACCCAGGCACCAGACCATCCGTTCTGCTGAATGGCCTTGGCCTTAGATATATAAGACACTGGGAAAATCTCCTTGGTGGCTCAAGTCAGTTCCTTCTTAGGATCCAAACTGAGGTCTTCTGGATCCTTCTTAGGATCCAAACTGAGGTCTTCTGCCAGGGAATACCCTCAAATCTCTCAGACTTGCCTCAAGCCGCTGACGATAGCTAAGTACTTACAGCCATGTGCGAAGAAAGGCTCATTACCTCCATTTTGCAGATGTGGCAACAGGTTTCTGAGAGGTGACCCCCCTCCCCCGCTTGCCCAGGACGCCAGCCAGTGGATGCGTGTATTATTTTGCTAGGGCGGCTGTAACAAAGTACCAGAGACTTGGTGGCTGAAAACAACAGAAATTTATCTTATTTATAGTTCTGGAGGTTATAAGTCCAGAATCAAGATGTAGGCAGGTTGTTTCTTCCTGAGGTTTATGACGGACAATCCATTCCAGACTTCTCTCCTCGGCTTTATAGATGGCTGTCTTCCCTCTGCACACACCTCTGGGTCCAAGTTTCCCCTTTTATAAGGACACCAGGCATGTTGAATGAGGGTCCACACCGATGGCCCCGTTTTAATGGAATCACCTCTTTAAAAACCCTATCTCCAAATACAGTCCCATTCTGAGATACTGGAGGTTATATGAATTTGAGGAAAACACAATTCAACCCCTAACGGTGAGAACGCTTTGGAGGCCAGGTACGGGAACTGTGAAAGCCTGGGCTCTCTCCTCCACCACCTACAGCCTCCATGCCAAAGTCAAGGCCAGTGGTTGATCTCCCACGAAGGTTTCACCGATGAGTTATGAGCAGAACCTGACCGCTCTTCCCAGAAGCACAGAAAAGGCAACCATCCAAATGGGTGACACCCCATCTACCTCTGCAGCTCCTCTCAAACCTCGCCATCAAGTTACAGAGAGATCCACAGAGAAAGGAGCTCAGATAATTCTAAAAAAAAAGGCGAAAACATTCTGGATCTTACTTGTGGTAAAAGACAGAAAAAGCTCGACAAGCTATTTGCACCAAACAAATCAAAAAAAATCAAGAAGCTAGAAGTTAGATAATACCCGGTGCTGGTGATGCTGGGGGGAGACAGACACACACGTGTATCGCTGGTGGGAGTATATAACGGTACACCCTCTAGGGAGTGACTTTTGGCTCTACCTGCTGACATCACAAATTCATGCTCCAAACGTATCCAGAAATTACACTTGTAAGGATCTATCTACAGCTCTGCCACCGCACTTACACGAAACAAAACGGGTACGCGGTGTTGGATTTCAGCATCGTGCTAGCAGCAGGTTCCCCCAACCTAAGTGCCCATTAAGAGGATACCGTTTAAATCAATTGTGGTTGCAGCCGTACAATGGACTACAACTCTAAAGGAGAATAAGCAAATTATTTATGAACCGACGTGAACAAAAAAAAGTAGAAAAGGAAAGCCACAGCGCAGGAGAGAATGCAAAATATGCTATCATTTGTGTGCAAACCTAATATATATTTATACGTTTGCACGCACACAGAGCACGTGTGGATTGTCACACACAAAAAGCCAGTGTGAGTTGTTACTTTCTGGGAAGGAAGCGGGCTGGCTGGGGAGGGGGAGGGGGGCAGGGAACGGGCCTGAAAGGCACATTTTAAATCCGTTCTGCAGGCAAGAATTAGTTATCTTAAAACATATGCAATCACAAAGAAATTTCTTGCCATCAAACTATGGGCCCCATTTGGTGGCTTATTCCTCCAGGCAAGACTTGAGCCTTTTAATAGTTTCCCAAATAAATTCAATTAATTTTTATTCGCATTTAATGAATCCAAATTAAACCAGTACCGGCATGGGGAGAGAGAGGGGGGAAAGCTTAGTACAAAGAAGCCACACAGATCAAAAGTCAGTCCCGGCTTGCTTTCCTTTTCCTAGCCCTCTCCCTGCAGGAGGCAGAGTTAACCCTTCCCTCTCCAGCACACCGTGATCTGGACCATAGAGAGTGACAGCCATTCGTCAGAGGGTCTCAGAGGCAATGTGGCTCTCAGACAGGCTTTGGCACTGGACAAACACGGCTTGGAATCCTGGTCTGGTTGTGCCCAAGCTGTGTGCCTCTGGGGGTCTGCCCGCCTCTCTGTTGCTCCCTTTCCTACGTGGTGGGGAAGGGGACATCATCGCTTGCTTTCTTTCAACGTTTTTTTTTTTTTTTTTTTTAATTTATTTTTGGGACAGAGAGAGACAGAGCATGAACGGGGGAGGGGCAGAGAGAGAGGGAGACACAGAATCGGAAACAGGCTCCAGGCTCCGAGCCATCAGCCCAGAGCCCGACGCGGGGCTCGAACTCACGGACCGCGAGATCATGACCTGGCTGAAGTCGGACGCTTTACCAACTGCGCCACCCAGGCGCCCCATCATCGCTTGCTTTCTATGCTTGTGGTCAGGTGGAGTCAGGGGAGGGCCAAGCACAAGGCCAGCCACCAACTGGGCCTTCTGTCAGGACCATTTCTGCTCAAAGTTTTCACCTGCTCTGACCACCTGTGCTGTGCCAGGTGCTGGGAGACACCAGAGCAAGGCGAGTCCTGGCTGTCACAGAGCTTGCATTTGAGACCCTTGGTGGCTGACCTTACCGCCATCATTGCTTTCGTGTGCACGCACAGCCTCTGCGGCACTCCATTTCCTGCTCTGGCCTTTCTACTGACTCTCTGATGTCAGCACAGGCTCTGGACCTGGCACAGGGTCCCTGCTCAGAAAGGCCTGCTGAGAACAGCGGTAAGAAGCACAGGGGACACCTGCTTCCCCCTTGGCCCTCCTCTCCAGGTTGCAAAACGACACAGCAGAACGGAACCTCAGCAAGCTCCCTTCACACCACATCGGGCAGCTGGAGCAGGAGCCCTGAGAGGTCTGCGGTCATGATTTCTTGGTAAGTGCTGGCGTAGACTCCTCAGATGGAGAAAACTGGCTTCTCAGCCCATGAGCCTCCCGTAAGAGAAGCCAAAGGAGTCCCCCCCCCCCCACCCGGCTTCAGAGCGCCATGGGAGGTCCTGCACCATCCACCATCAGTGCTCTGATGGAGGTGGCCCTCACAGAAGGGGCCAGCTAGCCAGCTTGGGTGGTGCAGGCAGAACACCACATTCCTGAGGCCAGAAAGAAAAGAGAAGGTTGGGTCCATGAGGACACATTCTCTGCGTGGTTATTTTGGGGCTTTTGGCATTTGTAAAAAATCTCCAAAGTCTATAATTCCGTAATTAAGAGTTCCCTCCCACACGTTACGACGTCTCTAAGACAATGCAGACAGAACGGAGACGCTGGGCCCAGTTAGAGGCTCGGTAGACGTCAGGAGGAGTGGTTTGAGTACTGAGCAAACCCCTGTCGGCCCTTCCATATCTATCCACATGGGGCTGCGGGGGTCGTAGTCGCGGAACTGGCTGGCGGATCTGCAGAGACTCCGGCCAGAATAATGAAAGCTTTCATATTAATGCAGCTCGTATTTACGTGAAAGAAAGAAAAGTGACCATGAGACAGATCGAGAGAAGAAACCTACATTTTGGGCACCTATCGTTTGTCAGGTGCGTTATTTATTTTTTTTTAAATTTTTTTTTAGTGTTTAGTTTTGAGACAGAGAGAGACAAAGCATGAGCAAGGGAGAGAGGGAGACACAGAATCTGAAGCAGGCTCCAGGCTCTGAGCTGTCAGCACAGAGCCCAACACGGGGCTCGAACTCACGAACTGTGAGATCATGACCTGAGCTGAAGTCAGACGCTTAACCGACGGAGACACCCAGGCGCCCCTGTCAGGTGCTTTAAAAGCATCCCTCTCATTGGCGCAAAATCACCCTCTCATTTTAGACTTGGGGATACCAAAGCTTGGAAAAATAGAGTAAATGAGCCCAGTTCCACAGGGAGGAATGGAGGTCGCAGCCGAAGGGCCATATCAGCTGCGGAAGCCCAGGCTCATCTCAGGGGGACACGGGCAGCTGTGTTCCCTCTGTGCATTCAGACCCCACTGAGGGGTTTGCCTCCTACTGACGAGGGCACGGAGTTCTGATGTCCTGGTGGCTCTGAAATCGCTTGGTTTTTTTGCCTATTCTCCTCCTTCTCCTCCTCCTCCTTCTCCTTGTTCTTCTTCTCGTTCTTTTCTTCTCCTTCTTCAAGATTTTATTAAGTAATCTCTACACCCAACATGGGACTCGAACCCACAACCCCGAGAGCAAGACTTGCATGTTCTACCGACGTGAACCAGCCAGGAACCTCTATTCTTGGATGATAAAGTGCATCTGGCCTGGCAGGCTGTGTCATCCAAGAGGGACAGGACACTCTCTTGTGCCGGGGCCCTGAACCAGGCATCGAGGAGGCAGAGATGAAGAAGAAGCAGCCGCGGCCCTCAATGGACTGGGCGGGTGGACCGAATTGGTCTCGGAGCCAAGAAGACCCAGGTCTGATCCCACCCTGGGCACCAGCAGCCATGTGACCCTGGGCCAACCCCCTTATTCCTTCATGCCCATGTTGCCTACAGACATCAGGTATAATAACATCCTGTAAGGTGGCTTCAAGGGTTAAATGAGATGGTGTACTTAGGGTTCTGGCATACAGTGAGTGCTTAATCTTAATCTTACCATATGGCCGGTGGCCAGTCTTACTGTTAAAAAGATATGCTTGCCCAGCCTCCCAACGGTGTCGAACTTTAGAAAATACACTGCATTATAGGGGAACAGAAATTCAGATTCTGGGCTGGTGACACCCAGGGGTAAGACATTCAACCCAGAGGCCGGGTGGGAAGGAAGAGGGGAGAAATCAGACTATTCCTGTTCTCCCGAATTCATGTGCTGGAACCTCACTCCCAATGTGATGGTTGTAGGGGGTGGAGCTTTGGGAGGTGATGGACGGCAGAACCCTCCGGAACGGGGTTAGTTCCATTAGGAAATTATAAGCCACCCGGTCTGTGGTCTCTGGTACAGCAGCTGGAACGGAGACAAGTCTCAACATGTCTTTACTATTTGATTTGGCCAATTTGTCTGGAAGCTTGGGATCTGGCGTGTTACGTCGCTTGAAGCTCATGATCATCAGTGAGGTGGGAACCGTTATCTTGTCCATTTGACAGGTGGAGGGACTGAGGCTCGGACACGTAAAAGTCACCCGGCCGTCAGCGGCACAATTGTTCAGTGATGCATTCGCCCATTCGATCAACAAATACTGAGCGGGGCCCCTCCTGTGTGCCAGGCTCTGTGCTAATGGCCGGTGTGCCAAACTCTCTTTATTACAAGACAGACCCAGCGCCTGCCCTCAGGATGCTTACAGCCTAGTGAGGGAGCCAGACGTGTACGGAATACTCATGGAGGATCACATAGTTGCAAACTGTGAGAAGTACCCTAAAAAGCAAAGCAGATGTTGGCACTCGTCAGAACAGAATTGGAGTCACCAGGGAAAGGGGCCGGGTGGGGAGATACTTCCAAAGAGGAGGGAACCCTGGCACAAGGTCTGATCTGATCAAGAATGAATCTCTTGGGGACGTCTGGGGAGCTCAGTCGGTTAAGCGTTCCACTCTTGACTTCGGCTCAGATCATGATCTCCGGTTTCATGAGATGGAGCCCCACGCCGGGCTCTGCGCTGGGCGTGGAGCCTGCTGGGGATTCTCTCTCTCTTTCTCTCTCTCTCTCTATGCCCCTCCCCTGCTTGTGCGCGCACACACGCGCTTGCTTTTGAGAAAAGGAAAAGAATGAATCTTCTGGTTCCCAAGGTGGAACTGATGGCCTCCCAGCCTCCTGTAAGATCTCATACAGCCTCCCAGCCGCCTCAGACTTCCTGGGGAGGAAGATGGGGGTTCCTAGCCGAAGAGGTGAGTCTCTCCCTCTGCAGGCAGCAAGATGTCTCGCGGCAGCCAGAGTCCCTTGGGGGGACAGGTTTTCCACGTCAGCAAAGAGGTGTGGAGGCCACATTAAGGGGGGGTGCGTCTAATTGCTTTAGGCCACGCATGAGTGATGCCATCAGCCAGTGAACATTCTGAGATTTTCACAGAGGCTAGGCGCCGATGAGAGCACGAATGACCTTTCACCCTCGTAAAAACACACGTCAAAAGTCAGTCAACCCCAGCCCCGTGGCCATATGCAAACAGCTGGAGGTGCCTCAGCACCTGAGTTCTGTTGGTTTCAACTACTTTAGAAGCCTGGCAACTAGAGAAAGAAGGTGTCATTTACTTGGGGCGGCTCCCAAAGCAAGGAGAGGGTTCCTGAATTCTTGTACCAAGAGGGCCGGCGCGGGAGACACCCGAGCTATCCCAGACCGAAAGTCAGGTTCAGGTAGAATCGGGAGACATCAGCAGAAGCTGGCCATGCAGTGAACGGAAGATTCTGATCTTTACCCTAAAACTGCTGGGGCGACTGAAGGCATTTAAGGGGAAGTGGCATGGTCCGGTGCCTGCTTTGAGAAGAGATCTCTGCAGCTCTGGGAAGTCGTACCGGGCAGGGGCGTTCGGGGGGGGGGGGGGGGGGGGGGAAGAATGTGGGCGCAGGAAGAGGGCACTGGCCGTGAAATGAAGGATCTATGGGAGTGGGGGTGGAAAACACCACGGGCAGGCCACAGGATCCGGCCCGCTTCCCCTCCCAAGCCGGCCGCGGAGCCACATTTTCTCATAGGGTCCAAGTATCCGGGCAGAGCATCTCAACTGCTGAGAACAGGACCGAGAGCTTTGTTTGAACACTGGGCACTGACCAGAGGAGCTGATGACCGTGAACAGATTTTGAAATCTAAGTGTCTCCAAGATGAAACAGGCCGGAAGCAGAGACCTGGGGGTGGGTGGGGGGCGGGGAGGGAGCCTGCAAGAGGGGCCAAAGATGCGTGTGTTTCCCTCTGTGCATTATAAACCTCAAGCAGTAGAGTGGAAGTAATAATCAAACTCGGGTTTTATAATCAGAGCGCCCCCTTCTTTCTTCTGTTATGGAGGTGCCTGCCTCCCCGCCCCGTCATACAATTTGATGTGAACATCCCTTAACTGATCACCGGACAGCTCATCACGAGAGAACAGAGGACACATGTATCCAACTCTTGGCTTTTGAATTTCTAAATAACAAATAATCTATAAAACAAAGAGGAACGGTCAGGGCCCGTTGCCCCCCTCCCGAAGCTTCCACACCAGTGGCGGGAGGTGACAGGCAAGGAAAACAAAGGACACAGGTTGAAAGAGAGACGAGGACAGGAAGGCCAACCCAGGGGTCGCTGGCTGAAGCTGGGTCGGCCTGGGAGGCCACCTACTTGCATTCGCCTGGGGCTTGCTCTGCACGACAGCCTGCCCAGTTTCTGGAGCACTGGGCACCATTGGATGTCACCATCAAGAAGCTGCTCATGAGACCGAAAAGTGCCCGTCACCCGCAGCCCTCACAGCGCCCATGAACACCTGCGTCGGCCCCCACCCGACTCGCCTGGGCAGGCCACTACCCCCGCGACCTCCTGGACCCCCCCCTGAGCACCCCTCCCAAGATGAAGGAGGTTGTGCTAAGGACCCAAAAGTCCCTCCTTCCATGCACGGACCGATCAGGGGCCCCCTCTCCACACAGAACTGACTTCCTAACTCATCGGGCTTGGGGGCTTGGGGGCTTGGGGGTTTTTTGCATCGTGGAGTCAAATTACATCTGTTGACCTGAGACGGGGCTTCCCCCACCCCCCTCCTGCTTCACAACACACCTTAGAGGTCTTTCCTTGTCGGGACACAGAAGAGTACTTTGTTCTTTTTAACAGCTGCAAAAGAATTCATAACATGGAAACAGCGAAAGTTGTGAGCACCCTCTACGGTGAACATTGCATTGTTTCTGTTCCCCACTGTTATAAAACGGATGCATGAACTTGTGCCTTCCTGTGTGTGTGTGTGTGTGTGTGTGTGTGTGTGTCTTTGTGCTTTTCAAGTGTGGAATTTCTGCATCATATTTTGAGAACTTCTGGCCTTTCGCCTTACAGAAAGGCAGCATTATTAGATCCCCATGTTGTAAATGACTGGACAGAGACTTAGAGGGAAAGAGACGTGGCCCAGATCCCCGACTGCTGGAGCGGAAGAGGCAGGATGTGAATCCAGGTCCGCAACTCCCAGCCCCAGGGAGCAGGTACACGGCAGCCTAGGCTGGAAGAAGTCTCTACTGCCGGGACAAAGTGGGGGCTGCGATGGGTTTGGAGGCACCGGGCATCTTACGGGCCCGGCCAGGTGTGTTCCCGGGCCCAAAGGAACCTGTGCCAGTTGTGTTCCTGTGTTCAGCCCTGTCTCTGCCCCAGCCCGAGGGTCACCACCTGCTTCCTGAGGGCAGTCCCTGCCCCAGAGGCGGGAACTGCCAGATCAACCCATCGGCCTGGAGTCAAGGTTACCAAACAAAACTAATGTGCCGCTGGGCCCCCCTGACAGACGGATGGCTGAGCCTGTCTTTCTCTTCCAAGCCCCGTGGCGGATCTATCTGGGCGGCAGATGTGTTGGGGGCAAAGTGGCTTCCGCGGCACTCAGCAAATTCTCCGACCCAGCCCCAAACACAATCCCCGTTAGTGAGGTCTAATGAATGTCCCGCTCGGGTTTACTTGGAGGCCTCAGTTAATAAAGAGCGAGCCATGACAGATCTTGGGGCTTTATTCCATTTCTCCTTCTGAAGTTGGGAAAAGGGCAATTTCTTTCTCCAAACCGTATTATTTAAGGGCAGTATTTCGAGCGAGAGGGTCAGAGATCAAGAGAAGTTCAGCGCTAATTGGCAAGCAGTCCGAGTAATTTCATTAATCTCCCTTCCCCTCAGTAGGCCAGGCATGCAGCCCGTTCCTGGAACCGGTGGTTAATTCACTGTAGTCCACACAGACTTCCATCACTCCTACTCACTTATCAAACCAGTGGCAGGTGTTTACCTGCCTTTCTTTCCTAGAACGCAAGCTGCTGACCGTCCCTGGATGCCGGCACCGCGTCACATTCCCCGCCCCCCTGCGCCCTACACAAGGTCAAACACGGAGTAGGTGTTCCATGACCGTCTGGAGCACGGAGGCCGGGTTCATTCATTCACTTGATAAATATTCCACAGCTACGACGTGCCGTGCCCTGTGCTACACTTGAGTTTGCCTGATTGGGTGGCCAGTTCCTAAGCAAACTACCACATCTGATGGCACAAAGCAAGAGCCCTGGACTAAAAGCCAGAGATACGGGTTCGGCCTTGACCAACTCCCTTTCTTGGGTGTTAGCTTCCTGCGCTATGCGAGGAGGGGTCCTGGAGGGCCGGCTTGTCCCTCCAACGAGCCAACTTTGAGGAGGAATTGATCATCTTTATCGGAGTGCGTCGTTCTTTAAAGAAACAGATGTGCCGCTCACTGAGTACCAGATGTTAGACGAAAGCGATCAGTCCTGGGGAAATTAACCGTTTGTCTACGCTGTTCACCGATGGAAGGCGTGGATCAGTATTGCTGGGTAAGCCTGCAGCCATTGGTAGGCAAATGGCAGAGGCTGAGGCCACGACGGGGCGGGCCAGGAAGGTCTGTGGCCCCGGACTCAGGTAGACCGGGGCTTGAAGCCTTGAGCGACTGCTTCCTAGCTGTGGCCTCTCTTGGCAACTAGAGAGAATCTTAAGTAGACTCCATGCTCGGCAGGGAGCCCAACTCCGGGCTTGGTCCCACGACCCTGCTGTCATGACCTGAGCCCAAATCAAGAGTTGGACGCTCAACTGACCGAGCCACCCAGCCGCCCCTCTATCATAACACCTCTACGTGGAGACCTTGGGCAAATCATTCGTCATCAGTTTTTTCATGTAAATAATAAGTTATTATTTAGGGCTTTAAAAAAATATTTTATAATTCTATTATTATTTATTAAATTATTTAAATTCTTTATTAAGAGAATAATTTTATTATTTTATAATAAACTCTCAATCAATGGCAGCTATTAACACGTAATGCCCTGGTACACGGTAAGTGGTAAATAGAGCCCTTGGTGGGGGAGGGGGGGTTCATTTGAACAATAGACTTTGGTGCTCCCAGTGGCTCAGGAAGAGTCCATGGGAGCATAACGTGCTGTTCAGCTCTGTAGGCGTGGGTGTGTGGCAACGTGCAGTGAGCGAGGGTCAGTCCGACTCTTAGCGGGCTGGGGGGGGGGGACCCTGGCTTTAGACTTGGGCAGGACCATCCCACTCAGCAGTAGAGTCAGAATCAAGACCCTTCCGGGACCCTAAGGGTCAGAGAAGACCATTTGTATTCAGGTGGGGTTCAAGAACCCCAGCTCCTCGCTCGGAACCTGCTATTTAGGGCAGGGACCCAAGAGGAGCCACTGTGACCCACAAATAGTATTTCAAGGTTTATAATGTGGCTTATGATGCTTAGGGATGTGTTTTGGTTCTGTGTGTGTGTGTGTGTGTGTGTGTGTGTGTGTGTGTAAAATCAACTAATAGCATGTCAACCTAGCACCCAGATGTTTCCGACCTGCACTTGCTGCCCTCGTGGTGATTATTGTCCCAGGTGGGGAAAGGAAGTCTCCTGTCCCCATTATATTAATGCCAAGAGACTGGATTCGTTCCAGCTTTGGCTTTCCACGCTTTCCCTCGGGAAATCACGTATGACATTTCCCTCTGAGCAGGCAGAAGCTGTTTTCCCACCTTCAGCACTGAAAGGCCCTCCGCCAGCGGGAGCCCCTCTGTGGCAAGGGTCCTGCAAAGCCTGCTGACTCGCAGAGGTTCTACAAGCACGACAGGGAACGAGAAGGGGGGCAGGAGGGGCTGGGAGCCCCCCAGGCGGCCTCCTTCTCCACCCGTGATGCTGCAACGTGTCCCAGCCACGGTGGCATCTCAGCAAGTTCTTGCACAATGGTTTGAAAACTCTGGATTCATTCTGCCTGGAAACGTGCACACCCCTAGCCTGGTCTTGCCCCCCTACCAGCAGACTGGCTTCTGCCTTCAAAGCAGGAGGGAGCAGGCCCAGCTCTCCGACCCCCTTCCTCCCTCTTGGACTTGTGGATCTCTCAGAAATATTAATGGCCATTACAAATCTCTGCCACTTTTTTTTTTTTTTCAACGTTTATTTATTTTTGGGACAGAGAGAGACAGAGCATGAACGGGGCAGGGGCAGAGAGAGAGGGAGACACAGAATCGGAAACAGGCTCCAGGCTCTGAGCCATCAGCCCAGAGCCTGACGCGGGGCTCGAACTCCCGGACCGCGAGATCGTGACCTGGCTGAAGTCGGACGCTTAACCGACTGCGCCACCCAGGCGCCCCTCTCTGCCACTTTTAAACAAAGAGAGAACAGCAATGGAGTGCCTGGGGGGCTCAGTCGGTTAAACGTCAGAATCTGGGTTTCGGCTCAGGTCATGATCTCGTGGTTCGTGGGTTCGAGCCCCGCGTCGGGCTTGCTTCTGTCAGCGTGGAACCTGCTTCGGGTCTTCCGTCCCCTCTCTCTGCCCCTCCCTTGCTCACGTGTGCGCTCTCTATCTCAAAATAAGTAAACAACAAACTTTAAATAACAGAACAGCGTAGACAGACATACAGGAAGAGACAACCGCGGTCCAGGGTGGCTTTGGTCAACCAGGAGGAACTAGCCCTCCCCTTCGTCTTGCCATCATCACAGCATTCTCTGGGACCTGTGATCTAGGCTTGGAGGCCAACTGAGAAGGGTCCCTGTTAATGCTCTGACAACGGTCAAGGACATACAGGGCTGTTGCCTAGGCCCCCGGGGCTCCCACGGTTCATCTGATTCCACATTTTTGGTTTGGGTGAAGTAGAAGGGTCAAGTCCAAGTGACGAGGGAAACAAAGGCAAAAAAATGCGGTTTAAATTAAATTCCCATTCAGCCTGCAGCCCATATGGATAGATGTCAGAGACCCGCAGCCTGTTAAGTCTCCCCAAGAAGTTTATGGCTGCCTTAATGCCTTAATGCCAAGCAACCTTGGGGCATCTGGGTGGTTCAGTCAGTTAAGTGGTTAAGCGTCCAACTTTGGCTCAGGTTGTGATCTCACGATTCAGAATTCGGGCCCCGCGTCCAGCTCTGTGCTGACAGTTCAGAGCCTGGAAACCGCTTCAGATTCTGTGTGCCCCTCTCTCTCTGCCCCTCTCCGGCTCACGCTCTGTCTCTCCCTCTCTCTCTCTCAAATATAAACAAACATTAAAAAAATAATAGTAACAAAAGCAACCTCATCTTGACAGTAGATAAATCTTCAGGGTCCTGTGAGACTGTGCTTTCAGCATCCAGAAACTCCTTAAAAACGAACTTCATCTCTACTCCCCCCCGCCCCCCAGCCTCAAAGTATATAATCAGTCACTCCTGGAAACCCCAGTGCAACTCTTTCTGCCCACGGGTCCTGTCCCTGTGCTTTAATAAAATCATCTTTTTGCAGCAAAGATGTCTCAAGAATTCCCTCTTAGCCGTTGGCTCGCTGCCCCATTTCACGTGCCGTCACAAGCGTGTGACACAGTTGTCCCTCCAATCGCTGGCCTGCCGCTGCGGAGGGGAAGCTGGCTGCGTCTAGAGCTGGGGTTGGCCGCGGCCCCTGCTCCAACACTGGACCGAGAAGGCAAAGCACGGGGTTAACAGAAGGACAGACGTTTTAAAAGAACCATACGGCTTTGATCTTGACCTTTTAGGGAAGCAACTGAGACGGCGCCCATTTTCCTTGCGATAAAAAGCCCACTTCTAAAACCAAGAGCACGGTGGGTACGTTCATTTCTTTTTTTCAACATTTATTTATTTTTGGGACAGAGAGAGACAGAGCATGAACGGGGGAGGGGCAGAGAGAGAGGGAGACACAGAACCGGAAGCAGGCTCCAGGCTCTGAGGCATCAGCCCAGAGCCCGACGCGGGGCTCGAACTCACGGACCGCGAGATGGTGACCTGGCTGAAGTCGGACGCTTAACCGACTGCGCCACCCAGGCGCCCCAAGTACGTTCATTTCTTAGGGCGGCTGTAACAAATGACTATAGACCTGGCTGCTTCAAACTCAAATTTATTGTCTCAGCGTTCTGGAGGTCAGAAGTCCAAAGTCAGGGTTCCGGGGCTAACCTCAAGGTGTTGGCAGGGCTGGCTCATCTAGAGGCTCTGGGGGCGAATCCGTTCCCCTCTCTTCAGGCTTCTAGAAGCCACTCTCATTCCTCAGCTTGTGGCCACGTCGCTCGCTCCAGTCTGCCTCTGTCACCACACCCCCGTGGGTCCTCCCAGGAATTACCCTGGGCCCAGCGGGATAACCCAAGGTCCCCTGGGGAAATGGAAGTGAAAACACCCCCACGGTATATGATGGAGTTCGGGACATGCTACCACAAAATATGGTGCCTTTGAATATTGCATGTCTTAAGTTTAAAGAGTTTGAGAGAATGGCAGAAGCAGGAAGCTCACTCTGACATCCCCGACCCCCTGCCCTTCTTCCCTGAAACAGTCATGAAACTCCCCCGGGAGAGGCGGATTCCCTGCTCCAGGAGGAAAGAAGACACACGCCCACCTCCAGAAACAGGGGACTTGGGGCCGAGAAATCTCAACGCTCATCTTCCCTAGCTCCTTCCTCACCATCCACTCCTCTAGCCCAAACCCCTTGGTCTTGTCGATTCTTCAGTTGTGCCTTGGTCCAAAAGGCTCTGGTCACGTCTCCAAGTGTCCGTCCTCTTACGAAGGCTCCCGTGTCCATGTGCACGTTCAACACGGTTCGTCTGCTTTTCTCCCGTTGATCTGTGTTTGCCAGCTTACTTTTCAGGGATGCTAAGAGGGTCAAGGAGAACGTCTTCCTCCCCTGCACGGTCTGATACGGGCAGCATCAGGTCCGGTCAACCAGGTAGATCAGGGCCCGTCTGGCAGCTGATACTTTCGGGCTCTGCGAGTGAATCGTGGGCACAAGGGACAACGGCGTGGCGGGGCCCACGGTGTGGTAGGCTTGGGGGCTTCAGGGAGCTAATCCACTCGCCCCCCCCCCACACCCGGCCCTCCAGGTTGCATGCAAATAAGACGGGGCGACACGTGGAAGCATTTCATGACCCGCAAGGCCCTGTGCAAATGGCGGAGACCTGTGGAACCTGGGGCTTCCTCCCCCACCCATGGGCCCACAGTACCTCTTCTTCGCTCTGGTGGCCCCAAGCTCCTAGGGAAAACTATGTAAATACCCTACTCCGGGCCCCTGTCTCTAAGAACACTGATATCGGTCTTTTGTTCCGCAAAAAGTTTCTTATTAACACACTCCCTTGGTCCTTCCACATTCGGTGGAACCAAATCCTGTGCTGGGTGCCTAGACTCAGGCACTGCCCTGCGGTATTCACAGCTGGACGGGGGAAGCGAACTCTGAGGGGCACCTCGTTGTCACGGTTGCTACTGGTGTTCCGTTCTGTTCTAGCAAACCCACCCTCCTTCCTTTGGTCTCTGCCCTCGATTTCCTGTTGAGAAATCTCCCTGGGGTAGGCATGTGTCCTTTGCCTGGCCGGTTCGAGGCATGGTGACTGAGTCCGCTGAGGCACCTGACCCAAGCCAGGACGGCAAGCACACAGTGCTTGGGAATTTTCTGGAAGGTTTAGGAAAAAGAGTTTTCTTTTCCCAAAGGCACTGCTTATCTGATGAAATATAAGCTGAAGGTCACTGATGGTTAGGTGAGAATGGGCCCAACACGATGAAGCGATTTCTCATCCGTTTCCCATCAGTACCTGGATCGAGCCATGCCTGAAGGTACAACTTTCTTGTTAAGGCCAGTCAGAGCTGGGCTTCTGATGCTGGCAACGGAAAGAATCCTGGCGAGTACAAGATGTGTGAATCTTTACCATCCCATGCAGTAGGAACACACAGCACCAAGGATCACCATTTGGTGGCCAGGGAAAGTCTCTTGAAGAGGGGACATTTGAGATGGAACTTGAAGGAAAGGTAGGCGTTCTTGGGCAGAGCTCTAGGTGATGGGAATAGTATACACAACATTCTGGTCATGGGATCAGGCAGGCCCAGTGTTGCTGGACCACAGAACGAGAGGGTAGCGTGGGATCTGGAGCCCCCTCACAAAGCGCTTGGAATGCCACCCCAGACTTTGAACTTCATTCTGGGGGCAGTAAGTTCTCATCTAAGAACGTTCAAAAGGGGAGGCTGGGTTTCTGAATGAGCAAACTGTTCAGAAACGCTCCCGGAACAGGGGACCCTGGCCTCCTCCTTCCCGGAATCCTGTCATCTCTTCTGTGGGTGGATTAGCCACCCCCGGGCCCACTGCGCTTCAACAGCTGAACGGCGTAATTAAGCCATGCTGGGCATAATTCCAGAAGGGACCCAGCCAAGGCCAACGAAAACTGTGATTCTCTTAGAGTCTCAGATTTCTTTCAGACTCAGAAATTCTGCTTTTTCTCATGTTCGCCTCAGAAACAAACCGCAGTCAGCCTGTACATGCGATGGGCGTGTCGTGGGGTGTGGGGTTCTCAGGGGCTACAGTGACTTCTCTGGTAGCTTCCTTGCAGGATGCCGCCTGAATGCTTTAAAGAGAGGGTGCCTCCCCCCTCCCCCAGCTGTCCCCTCTTTCCAAAGGAAGACTCTGGACAGAGGACAAAGTAGGCAGTGGGCAGGAATGGGGAGGAGGGCTCAGGCCAGATTCCCCTCAAGGCAAACGATGTCTTCCTTAGCGTCTTAATGGTGCATGATGGGCAGAGAGAATGAGGGTTCAGCCTCCTGATCTGCCCTTGGGTCAAAGGCCTGGGCTGGCCTTGGCTTCTGTGGGTGGAGGAGACTACCAGTGGGGAGAGTCCCCCTGGATCCTCTGAGGGTGTCAGGATAACCTCAGCCTCTTTGAGCATGATGTGCGCAAAGAGATGCCTGGGAGTTACTTGGCAGGGTCATGATGGCAAAGCCGGAAGCAGGGTGATAATGCAATGCTACCCCGATCCCCCACCTACCTGCTGTTGCCCACCCTTGCTCCCACCATGCAGGTCCACTGCCCCCTTCACCAGCTCGCTGTGCTGCTCTCTGCAGCTGCCAGGGCCCACAGGCTGGCTGGGGGCCCAAGCAGCCACTCAGCTTGCGAAGGAAATTACCCAGGATGCTGGGGCTGGATGTAGCCCCGGGGGCTTGGAGATGGTGCAGGAGGGTCCGGGGAAGATTCCAATCCAATCTGTCAAACCTGGCTACGCTACCGTTTCTCAGCTTACTGTTCTCTCTGCCCCAGACCATTCCCTCCCAGAAATCCATACACTTCCTCCTCCTCTCCTCCCCCCTCCTTCCCCATTCCCCATCCTCCCCATTTCTTCCCCTTCTCATTCCTTTTCCCTCCCTTCCTCCTCCTCCTCCTCCCCTTCATTCCTCCTGCTCCACTTCCTCTACTCTCCTTCTCTTTCAGATCATGACGCAAATGTTCCCTGGTAAAATGACCACCCTACTCAAAAATGAACACCCCCCCCACCAAAAAAATGGACACCCCCTTCACTCACACACACACACGCACACACAAGCATGCACACGCTCCCAAGAACTCTCCATCACTGCCTTTCCTGCTTTAGTTTTCTTCTTGGCACTTATTGGCAATATACAGACACACATATATCATGTATATTTCATGGCAAATATCATGTATATTTCTAGCCCCTTTATGGAGCACTCTGTGTGCAGATTGTTCCCCTAACAACTTCAAGAGGTAGCTACCGTGACTGCATTAGCTGTCCACTGCTACATCCCGAATTATTTACAAGTCTGTAGGGCAGAGGTCGGGCCCAGCCTAGCTGGAGATTCTGCTCGGGGTCTCCGTGTAAGCTGGGGTCTGATCAGAGGCCTGTGGCTGTTAAGGCAATTCATTTCCTTGTGACCGTGGGACCAAGGTCCCCATTTCCTTGCTGGCCATTGGCTGGAGGCTGCTCTCAGCTCCTAGGGGCCATTCTCACATCCTTGCCACGTGACCCTCCACAGCAGCTCTCACAACACGAACATAAACATTGTCAAACTCACTCATGAATGCTACCCACTCCCCCCAACTCCCAGGACACAGATTCTGTGGGGGCAAAGATTTGTGTTGGTTTTGTTCGCTGCCATATTCCCTAGCACTTAAAACAGCACCTGATACATAGTAGAAGCTTAACACATGTTGATTGAATAAATGGCCGCAGGGATAAAGAATGTAGGCTCTAGTGACAGGCGGGGTTCAAGTTCTAGCCAAAGCGTTTACTAGTTGCCTGGCGAGGGTCAGCATGCTTAGCCTCTCTGGGCTCAGCTTTCCCATCTATAGAACAGGGGCAGTTGTAATAACAGTCCTTTCCCCCCAGAATTGGTGAGAGGATTTGAGCACACGACAGGTGCCTTACCCCAAGTGAGCATCTAGTAAGTGTTAACCACTGTTGTTATGATTTCCTTCTAGAATGTTGGATAACTGGCCGTTCTCTTACCGGAGCTCTCAACATGTAGATAAGGAAAGCAGTACTTCAGAAAGGTCCAGAAGTTTGCTGAAGGTGGGCGAGTGCCCCAAAGAACTTGAACCCAGGACTGTGTTGCTCAGGGAAAGACACCAAGAAGTAGGGACAGTAGGGAGGTAGGGTGTGAGGGGCAATGGGAAACAGTGAGGCTGTCGCAAGAGACTGGGGAGGAGAGGTGACCTTGGTCCCACAGGCATAGGTCAGGGGATCATGTGGGACCCAAGCTTGGAAGGTGGGCTCTTCCTCACATCCTCAGTGGGAGAAAGTACACTCCAGAATGTTCTTGCACAATTGTCTACACGTGTAACTAACTGCACCAATTCTGCTTCCATGCACTGTGTGAACGTCTGTCTCTGCCTGCCCAGTGTCCACTCCCTTCTCCTCCAGTCCCAGGACCCTGATTTCACTTTGGAAACCAGCCCTGCCCCGTCCTCAGTCCGTGTGGTTCTTGTGACACTGACCACACCTCTCTGCTCTAAGAGTGGACCTTGACAGTGATTGGGTCAAAGACAGGTATGTGATCCAGCCAGTGCAGTGAAAGTCAGTCCTGGGGCTTTTGGCTTGGAGTTTTGAAAAACAGGCTCTCTTAGGGTTGCTAAGCCAACAGGATGTGAGCAGGAGATGTGCAGGGTCCCCATATGGAAAGAATGTAAATGGGAAACCAAAAAAAGCTAAGACAGAAGAAAAACAATAGGGAGACAAGAAGAGAAAGGACAAGTAGGAAAAAGGAAACAACTTGGTGATAGCCTTTGAGTCCCTGGATCCAGCTGTGCCTGAAGCTAGCCCTACCCCTGTGTTTTTCATTGCATAAGTCAATACATTTCTTCTTTGCTACATCCGTCGGCATTGAGCTGCTATCCCTTACTGCCAAGAACCTTCTGATGAATGCACCTTCTCCTCACCCTGACTTAGCTATCGAGCAGCTTGTAGTGTTTCAGAGGTTTAAGAAGACTAGGGAGAAGAAAACTACCATCTCACCTTTCCCAAACCCTAGGAGCGAGAAATTATCATCCCAACATTACCGATGGAGGGACTGAGGCTCAGGAAAGTGATTTCCAGAGCCAGGCTGCAAAGCAGAGCTTCAAATCCTGCACTTTTCCTCTTTCCAATGCAGGCTTCCATGGATTAGGGAGGAAGAGCCTTTAAAGGATGGACTTTAAAGGCTGGTCATGAAGAATGAACGTGGTCCTATTAGGCCAAGACTGAGTAGGAAGGGAGATCTAAGCAGAGGGAGCAACATAAGCCAAGCTCAGAAGCAGG
Organism: Prionailurus bengalensis; assembly: GCF_016509475.1. Lineage (NCBI taxonomy): Eukaryota > Metazoa > Chordata > Mammalia > Carnivora > Felidae > Prionailurus > Prionailurus bengalensis. The sequence continues at coordinate 176,550,875 of NC_057343.1, forward strand.
GCCACTGAGAGATGTTTTAGAAAACAGCATGGAGTCCAAATGGACTGGAGGCTGGAGCTCACCTAGGGACCAGGCGGGAGAAGAGATCTGAGAGACGGGCAGTGACCTCATTGTAGAGGCCTGGAATGTTACCTTAAAGCATTTGATTGTAAGATTGTAAAGAAAAACACATCCATACATCTGACAACTGATGGGCTGGAGAGAGGAAACGGAGAGACCTCAGGTTTGGAGTCATTTACAGGAAACACAACGAGGTTTTTCTGACATCAGGAAGTCAGGTACGATCAGGCAGCAAAGACGGTGATCTCCGTACCCCCCACCCCCACCCGCTGGCAGGGCTAAGAGTCTGGGAGTCAGACTGTCAGGCTAGTCGTGGGATGGGTAGCTGGTGAACAGCTGGACCCAGGAAGGAAGGTCAAGGGCCATGGAGACAGTCCCGGGAGACCAATGACATAAACGTGTTCTCATGACCCCTCCCCCATCCCACGTCACTGGCAGACTGAAGAAGACAGGATCGAGAGAGGAACCCGGGGGTACCCTGTCCTCAGGGTCAGGTAGCAGGGAAAGGCTCCAGCCCTCCCACTAGTGAGCACATCTCAATTCCGGTCCTACTGTGTGGTGTCCCAGCTGTATGATTCTGGACAAGACTCACCTCTGTGAGTCTCAGTTTCCTCCTCTGCAAAATGGGAATCAGAGCCGCCACCTCCAAGGGTTGCTCTAAAAAGAGACGAGCACCGAGTGCCTTCACAGCTCTTCGAAGAGAGTTCCTCTTTCACCATTGTCCCTGAGGAAGGAAGGGATGTTTATTCAGGGTCTGAAATTTACCTGCAGACTTAGTCTGTCCGGAACAGCATTTTTATGGCCTCATTCCTCTTGCCGCCAGGACAGGAAAGGCGTTTTATGGTGCAAGAACATTTTTGCTCAGTTCTTTTAAATCTTCCTTGCAACGCTCTGCACAAAATCACTCAGACCGTAAACAGAATGGGACAAACGACTGAGGTGATTTCCTCTGACACCCTGGGCCTCCCACCTACCTCTGCACGGTGTTCACATTTCTCTGACAGCCCATGGAGTACTGTTTCTGGAAGCCCGAGGTCCTGGATGGTCCATCCCATGGGGACTGATGCATATCTGGTAAGAAAAAAAAAATCACCAATAATTTGCACAGGGTTTGTTTCTTTTGTCTTTTATTTTAAGATTTATTTATTTTTGAGAGACAGAGAGAGGCAGAGCACAAGCAGGGGAGGGGCAGAGAGAGAGGGAGACATGGAATCCGAAGCCAGCTCCAGGCTCCGAGCTGTCAGCACAGAGCCCGACGAGGGGCTCGAACTCACAAACCGCAAGAAAATACGTTTCTTATTGTCGCTGCGATTTAAGCCCTAAAACAGGAGTCACAAATTCCAATTTCCGCAGCGACCACGCGGAGAAGTGAATAGTGAAGCTTGCTGGGTGTGAGACGATAGGGCAGAGTGGGGCCTCTGGTGAAGTACTGAGCCCAGGCCTCCCTAAAGGGCACGGCTGCCCTTTGGCATCACCTTATCACCACGTGCAAAAGTACTTCCAGCGTCGCCAGGGGGTTCCAGTTTTCCAGAGAAACTGGAAACCGGTGTTTTCACTTGACTGTGTGCTGCTCGGTTCTGTGTCAGGTTAAATTCATGCTTATAACAGCCCTAGGAAGTGACTGCTATCATTAAGCCCATTGGACAGGTAAGGAAACTGAGGCTTAAAGAAGTGAAGTGACTGGACTCGCCCACCGGGAAGCAGAGGGACCAGGATTCAAACCTAGGATGTCTGGTTAAAGGGGGTGGGGGGTGCTCTCAGCCACCACATTTGACAGACTCCCAGGACCAAGGCCTAAGCCAAAGGAGACCGGAATAGTCCTGGGAGGCCTGCAGAAGAGCGGCAGTGTCGCTCTGATGTCAGCAGATCTGTGTTTGAGTCCCCGGGGTGGGGCCTCGAGCCGGTCACTACACCTCTCTGATGTTCAGGGGTCTCCTCTAAGAGATGGGAAAACGCTGTCAATGCTGTTTGAGAGATTCAGCCAGTCAGGGCGCACCCAGTCCCGTTTCTGGAACACAGGACGCCCCCAGAAAAGGGCAGCCATCGTCACACATCGTGAGAATGTAGCCACTCAGCCTGTGTGACTTGAGTAAGTCCTTCCTTCCCAGGTAGGAAGTCAGCCTTCAGATCTTTCACTAAGAGCCACCCCGATCTTTTAGAGCCTTGGAAGGACGTTAGATAGATCCTCTGCCGCGCGGGGGTCGTCTGTCAGCCGTGAAAGGTCTTTCTTTCCTCCTGACTTCGTGCTTGCAGGACGGACAGCTGGCGAGGAGCTGGGTCTGTCAGATGTAAGCAGTTCAAGTGAAAGCCTTGTCTACCCTAAACCCGAATCCCTCGTCCTCATCCGGGGATGCCTGCCCCAGGGAGCTACCGAAAGTAAATTCGCAGAACGCGTTTTCTTTTCATCCTATAGCTGTTTCCTTTTGGCTTCCGTCGGAGTTGGCAGAATCGCCTCGGGTTTCCGGGCCAGAATCGTGGAGCAGTTATCACGCACGAGCATACACATATACGGCTTTAGCTGCTGGATCGTTTTAACCACTCTGCTTATAAGTGTCCCCTCCTCTTAACTCTGTACCACCTGCTCCCTTCCCACCCACAAGTAAGCTCTGAGTCCAGCTGAGTTCAATGGACGCTCCGAGCACCTATCCAAACGTGGTCTCTGGGTGGCACAGGCAATTTCAGGGGCGTCTCTCAACAAGCCCGCCCTTGAGGAGTGACCAGTTCTGGGGGGTGGGGGGCAGGTCAGATCCGGTCACTCCTCTGCTTGAAACCTCCCAGGGTGTAATGGAGGCAGCTGACTGTGGACCAAGCCAGTTTCTTGGTTTTGCGGGCACACAACTGAACCACATTTCCCAGCCTCCTTTGCAATTAGGTATTACTTTGTGCTAAGTGCTGAACTGCATCCCAGAAAAATTCATATGTGGAAGTCTTAACTCCCAGTATCTCGGAGTGTGACCTTATTTGGAAATAGGGTCTTTACAGGGGCGCCTGGGTGGCTCAGTCGGTTGAGCGTCTGACTTCAGCTCAGGTCATGATCTCGTGGTTTGTGAGTTCGAGCCCCGTGCCGGGTGCTGTGCTGACAGCTCAGGGCCTGGAGCCTGTTTCGGATTCTGTGTCTCCCTCTGTCTCTGCCCCTTGCCCGTTCATGTGGCGTCTCTCTCTTTCTCTCTCTCTTAAAACGAAATAAACATTAAAAAAAATTTTTTTTAAGGAAATAGGGTCCTTACCGATGTAAGTAGTTAAAATGATGAAGTCAGACTGAGGTAGGGTGGGTCCCTAATCCGATCTGACAGGTGTCCTTATGAAAAGGGGAAATTTGGACACATCACGCTTGGAGAGAAGGCCACATAGAGATGAGGGCAGGGACTGGGTGGTGCTTCCACAGGGAAGGCAATGTCAAGGATGCCAGTGAACCACCGGAAGCTACGAAACAGGAGCTGTGGCCCACAAATCATGGAACATGGACAGGGGCATGGAAGACATCCTCCACGAGAGCCTGAGGAAGACCCAACATGCCAGCCCCTTGGCCTTGGACTTCCAGGCTCTCCTTCTTCTTCTTCTTCTTCTTCTTCTTCTTTTAATTTTTTAATGTTTATTTTTGAGAGAGAGAGACAGATAGACAGAGCGTGAGTGGGGAAGGGGCAGAGAGAGAGGGAGACACCGAATCCGAAGCAGGCTCCAGGCTCCGAGCTGTCAGCACAGAGGCCGACGTGGGGCTCGAGCTCATGAACCGCGAGGTCACGACCTGAGCTGAAGTCAGGTGCTTAACTGACTGAGCCACCCAGGCGCCCCCAAAATAGCTTGTACTTTCGATTCTATCCCATACTATGTATTTTTAAATGTGGATCTCAGGACACCTGGGTGGCTCAATCGGTTGGGCATCCTACTTCGGCTCAGGTCATGATCTCCCGGTTCGTGGATTCCAGCCCCGTGGCAGACTCTGTGCTGACAGCTGGGAGCCGGGAGCCTGCTTCGGATTCTGTGTCTCCCTCTGTCTCTGCCCCTCCCCTGCTCACGCTCTGTCTCTCTCTCTCTTTCAAAAATGAATAAACATTTAAAAACATAAAAATAAACTGCTGATCTCTTATGCTAAATGGATTTCATAGTAACTGTTGGGTTGTGACCTAGAACTTGGACATCGCTGCTGCAGGGCATGCCATTCAGAGCCAGGGAGGGGGCCGTTGAGAGGACGGAGCAGGAGAGGGAGGGCAGGGCAGCCAGCGTCGCAGCAGAGGGCAGCGGCCCAGGCCAGGGGGGCTCTGCACAGGGCAGTGGTTATAGCAGGTGGGATGGCGGGTGCGATCCCATAAGCAGCTGGGTGCTTGGGGATTGGCAGGAACCCAAGTACAGGAGACGGCACTAGCTCTTTCCAAGGGCTTGGCGGAGCACTGAGGAGTGAGTCCCAGCCCAGGGTGGGGGCCTTGCTGGCTGATGCTTGGATGGTTTATTTGGAGACGAGGGTCTTCAGAGGGGCTGGGAGTTAGAGCCAGAGGGGCACGGAGAAAGGAGGGTGTCCGGGAGGGTGTCCGCATACGAACCTCAAGAGTGGCCGGGAGGCCTCAGTGCCACCGTCAGCACCACGGGCAAACCCAAACAGGGCTGCGTGTGTGAGTGGGCGAGCGAGGTGTGCATGAGCGTGAGTATGTATGTGCAAGAGTGCTGTGAGAATTGTATGCGAGCGTGTAGGAGTGCACACGTATGAACGTGTGTGTGTGCGTGCACGTGCATGAGAGAGCGTGAGAGGGTATGAGAGTGTGCGTGAGAGACGGAGTGCTGGCGTGCAGGGGTCCCCCTCCGGTCACAGGGTGTCAGCCTCGGGTCTCCCCTCTTTGCCCCTCGGGTGGAGGCCTAAACCCAGGGTGTAGAGTCAGACAGAACCCTCAGTCACATCCGGACTGCTCCTGCTCCCAGGTTCCATGAGCCAAATTGCTTCTCTGGGCCTCAGTTCCCACCCCTGTAAAGTGGGTATAGAAAACGCATCCCCGGGGCGCCTGGGTGGCTCGGTCGGTGAAGCGTCCGACTTCGGCTCAGGTCACAATCTCGCGGTCCGTGAGTTCGAGCCCCGCGTCAAGCTCTGGGCTGACAGCTCAGAGCCTGGAGCCTGTTTCGGATTCTGGGTCTCCCTCTCTCTCTGACCCTCCCCCGTCCATGCTCTCTTTCTGTCTCAAAAATAAATAAACGTTAGGGGCGCCTGGGTGGCTCAGTCGGTTAAGCCTCCGACTTCAGCTCAGGTCACGATCTCACGGTCCGTGAGTTCGAGCCCCGCGTCGGGCTCTGGGCTAATGGCTCAGAGCCTGGAGCCTGCTTCTGATTCTGTGTCTCCCTCTCTCTCTGCCCCTCCCCCGTTCATGCTCTGTCTCTCTCTGTCTCAAAAATAAATAAACGTTAAAAAAATAAATAAATAAATAAATAAACGTTAAAAAAAGAAAGAAAGAAAGAAAGAAAACCCATCCCTGCCAGGTGGTTTTGTGAGGCCTTTCAAGGTGACATGTGGAGACCCCCCGGCACGGGACTCGCAACCTAGATGCAAAGCATAATCACTCATTTCTGGGCTTTATTCATCTCCCCTGGGAACTTCTGGTCAAATACCCGAGGCAATTTGCCTCCTTCTGAACCTCTCTCACTGTGGAGGCTGCTGCGTTATTTGCCACCTTATAAGCCTCTCTCCGCTCTCCCTGTGGCCCCCACCTCCCTACCCTGGAGACTGATGGATCCCTGAGCGACCGGGACTAAGGGCTCACCTCTGCGTTCCTGAGCAAGGCTTCTCTAAGCCTTCCCGTCTGTATCTGTGCAATGGGCGCACGACTCAACCCTCCCTTTGCGGGGCTGTTTTGAAAAGCTGATGAATTACACATTTGAGAGGGCTTTGTCAACTGCGAAGACGCTTAGGTGGTGATGAGATAATCGGCGATCGTGGCGATGTTGGCATCTCAGACAAGGCCCTGGCAAAGTCCCCGTGGAGAGCTGGGAGCCCAGAACAATCCGGGTCTGCTCAGGATGCCGGGTGTGGGTGCAGGCTGCCAGAGGCTGTACAGAGAATTCCCTCCTTCCTCCCCTCCTCCCTGCTCCTCCCCCATCTCCTGCTTATATTTGGGTTTGGATGTGATTCAAAGGAAGGGGAGTAGAGATGGCTCCGAAGAGGGTCCTGGGTCCTCCCAGACTACAGCTTGGGCCTCCTAGTACCTCCTCTGCCCCCCGGGGGGCCCCGTGGAAAGACCTAAAGCATCATCTCCACCGCCCCCACCCCCGATCTTCGCAGCCAGCCCTGCTTCCTGGGCAACAGGGATAAATGTGCAGCCTTCAAGGGCTGGAATTCTCGGGTTCTCGCCGGCACCCGGTTCCCATGGCAACCCCGAAGCTCTCCTTTGCCACCCTCAGGAATGCGATTAGGCTGCGAGGGGGCGCAGCAAACAAAGGGAGACATGTCAGGCTTCCACTGAGTCTGCGAGGGCCCTGCTGCTGAGCACAAGCCCTTTGTGTAACAGGGGCGTTTTCTTCCCTCGCAAATAAAACACACGCACCGTTTCATGACATCAAATCCACGAAGGCTTTGCTTTTCTAAGGGGAAAAGGCCACAAAACTACTAAAACGTCCCTCACGGCCTAGGCGGAGCATTGGAAAATGTATACCGATGCTCGAACCACAACGACAGCGCGCTAACAGTAAGGACTTCACGTTCAACCCACCGAACCGCCTCTTGGCAGATGGGGAAACTGAGCTCAAGACAGGCAAACAGCCCCGTAAGGGGAGGGGCAGGGATGCAGGCCCCGTCTGGGGAGGGGCCCTGCTCAGCACTAGACTCGCCCGCCCGAGCAAGCCCTCCTGGGCAACAGCGACTGTGTCATCAGCATCTGTTTTAGGAGCCAGGGGGCTGTGGCGGAAGGGAAGGGTTGGAGGATGCCTTCTTTGCTCTCCACCCCCAGGGGTGCTGATGCAAACCTGGCATTAGCCCAGATTCCAGATGTCTCTGGAGTCCACCCTCCTGCCCTCTTCCAGCTGGGCCACTTGAGTGCTTCGGTCTACCTAACTTCCGCCTCTTCATCCCGATCCCCCCTTCCCCGAGGCCTCAGAATCTACGCAAACACACTCGGGCCTCGTCCTCCCACCTCTGCCCGGACAGCACAAGATGAAATCCAATCTCCTTAGCGTCAGCCTGTGGGTCCAGTATCAGCCCTCCGAAATGAGCCCAATGCTCCAGCCAGACTGACTCCGTCTGGCTGACCAAACAGTCCCTGTTCCTTTTGACCTCTTTTCCCTTACGTACGCTGACTCCTCTGCCTGGAACAGTACCCTTCCCTGTGAACCGCATGAACTCCTGTTTGAATATGCAGTTTCAGCCTGTGTCATCTCCCCCCCCGGAAGGTCTTTCCTAATTTCTGGTCTCCTCCACCTCCGTGCAGACTGAAGTCCATCCCCCCCCCCCCCCCCCCCCCCACCGACTGAGCCCTTAAAATATTTAGACTTCTAGCACTTTCTTCGTTTGCTGAGATTACCTACTCAGATATCTACCCCCTTCCCCCTGGACTGTGAACACTTCGAGGACAGGGACTACAGCCGGTGCGTGACTGTGATCTCAGCCCGTGGGACCTGCTCAGGGATTTTTAAGTGGCTCACTGGCTCGTGCACACACAAACACACAGACAGACGGTGGAAAGAGGCGAGTGTGCAGGTGTGACTAAAACGTGTTTTGAACTAAACCAGCAAGAGGCGGTCCTGGAATGAGCTACTTTCCCATATGAAACTCTCTTTGGAGTTGTTGGAACACGATTTGCGTGACATAAACAAGTCTGATCTAATGTTGGACCAATGATCAGGCTCCCGGCATGGTTATCCAGTCAGGCTCAAAAATTAACAGGATTAGTCTTATCTTGTTTGGGATCATTGACATCTCTGGCCAGTCCACCCACTTAAAGAAAAATCTATGGCTAAAGCACTTTTATTAAGAACCACAAATGATGGGGTGCCTGGGTGGCTCAGTCGGTTGGGCGGCCGACTTCGGCTCAGGTCACGATCTCGCGGTCCATGAGTTCGAGCCCCGCGTCAGGCTCTGGGCTGACGGCTCAGAGCCTGGAGCCTGCTTCCGATTCTGTGTCTCCCTCTCTCTCTGCCCCTCCCCCGTTCATGCTCTGTCTCTCTCTGTCTCAAAAATGAATAAAACGTTAAAAAAATATATTAAAAAAAAAAAAGAACCACAAATGTTGACAAGAAAAGCTTGCATCTAAAAAAGGCAGAAAAGAACAAAATAACCCACTCCACATAAAATCCACAAAATATCCACATAACTGGATAAAGCAATTAAGAAAGATGACAGCAGAAATTAATAAAATAGAATACAAGCAAAACAAGCTCAGTAGATTTGATCAATACAACCCAACACCATCTTTTGAAAAGACCAATATAGTAGACAAATTTCTGGCAACTCTTATTGAGAAAATCAGAGAGAAGATATTACCAAATATCTTTGGAAATGAAAGAAGTCAAAGAACTATAAATGAGAGTGATCATAAAAATGCATTTAAGAATGCTAGGAAGGGGAGCTCGGGTGGCTCAGTTGGTTGAGTGTCTGACTTCGGCTCGGGTCATGATTCATGATTCATGAGTTCAAGCCCTGCGTTAGGCTCTGTGCTGACAGCTCAGAGCCTGGAGCCTGCTTCAGATTCTGTGTCTCCCTCTCTCTGCCTCTGCCCCACTCATGCTCTCTCTCTCTCTTTCAAAAATAAACATTAAAAAAAATGAAGACTAGGAAAACTTCATGGCAATGAAGGTAAGTATCTCCATGAAATGAATGACTTTTTAGGAAAATATAGATTATTAAAATCGATTCAAGAAGAGTTAGAAAACCTAAATAGATCAATAAACAGAAGAAACTTTTAACGTAACCAAAGATCTGTCCCTTAAAAAGAAAATAAACTCAAGTGGTTTATGATGAGTATTGCCAAATTTTCAAAAAAACAAAAATTATCTATGATATATAAACTGTTCCAAAACATAGACTAAGATAGAAATTATTTCTCCTTAGTCTCTGAGCAAATCCTGACAATATTAAAAAAAGAAATAGTAGGCCGTGCTGAATACATATAGACGTGCTGAATGAAATATTAACAAATCAAATCTAGTATATTAGTATCATAATTCCAAGGATACTTTTACTGTTCGATACTTATTCAATGCTAGAAAAATCTGTTAATATATTTTACCAGTTTAACAGATAAGAGGAGAAAAGCATATATGACTATTTTAATAGGTGCCACAAAAGCACAACAAAATTAAATACCTGTTTCTGCTGAAATAAAACAATAACGGAACAGTTGATATTTAACAAACATCAAAATTCTAAACAAAGAAAATTGTCATTATTTGTAGGCAATATTATTATCTCCCTAGAAAATTAGCTAACAAAATGAGAGAACTAACAAGACGCATCAATGAAGGGGGAGTAGGTAGAGATTAGGCAACACTTAAAAATTAAGAATTTCCTTTACTTACATAAAAATCAACTCTAAAATGGAACTAAGGTTTCCATTTGTAACAAAAAACCAAAAAAAATATACATACAACATCCAAGAATAAACCTGACAAGACTGTGCAAAACCTACATGAAGAAAATTATTAACCCTACTTAAATGAATGCTAGCAACTGCGAAATGTCCTATATGATGGAGATTCATGCCATAATCCTGGACGGCAGACAAATGATAAGATGTCTTTTCTCTCCACATAATCTTCGGATGTAATGTAATCTCAATCATAAATTCAGCTTGATGTTTAATGAAACTTGGGAAGTAGATTCTGAACTTGACATCAAAACTGTCGTAAGAATTCTAAGGAACCTTTCAAAAAGAACAATGAGATAGAACTTTTGCCATACCACATATTAAAACATACTGTAAAGCTACAGTAGTTAAAACAATGAGTTCGGCACCTCTGAAATAGACAACCCATTACTACAACAAAATAGAGAATATGAAAACCAACCAATAGAGCCTCTAGAATTTATTTCATGATAACACGTGGACGACTCAACAAACAAGAGGTCTTTCTCCGTAGGTGAAAGGGAAGATGGTATTTAAAAATTTATGGAAATAAATTATTATGAATATAATATATATTCATAATTATATGGATTATAAATAATTTATAAATATATATATATATAAATTATAAATAATTTATGAAAAAATTATTTCATTAAAAAATAATGAAAAACATACTCACAAACATGGAAGATTTCCGATACATATTGTAAAGTGAAACAAGGTAAGTCATGGAACAATATGCCTAGTGTAATTCCATTTCTGATTTAAGGTGCAGGACATTTTGGAACATAAAGGCACAGCAGAGTTCAGAAGATGGATGTGAGCCTGTTCACAGTGGATACTCCAGGGGAGGAAATTAGAACGGGGAGGGCGGGTGAGAAATTTTCCCATTTTGTTCTGTATTCTAGATTACTTTAATCTTTCATGCTGAAAATGTGTTTGTGCATTTCTTGAGTTTATGCATTCAATAATAATTGTTCAGGAAAAAAAAAAGGAAGAATTCCATCGTCCACCATAGAAAAGACCTTGGGTGCCAGCAAAATAGATGTGGAGCTATGGGGAGTTAAACAAGCTGTCCCCACCCCTGCCTGTCTGTTGTCCCCAGGCACAGTCCACTTCCTCAGGAGACAGTTCCAAGTCTCTGTCTGGCCCCCTTGAACTTGGTCCTCACTCCGATGACCCCCGTCTCTGGGATAGCCTTCACCTCTGGGCTCTAGTCTTCTGATATTCCTTAGCTGTATTTACCACTGCTCCTGATTCATCCAGCCCAACTGGGGAATCAGAACACCCCCCCCCATCTAAAGTGTGTGCAAAGTGCATACCGAGGCCACCACCCCCCCCCCAAGGAAAAGCAAAAAGGCACACAGCAAGCTCTGAGCACCCATTTACTGTGTCCTTCCCGCTCCTCGGTTCTTATGGCGTTATTTTATACATCAAACTCTCTGTCTGCTGCTGGAATGGGGGAGGGCAAGGACCACACTTTGTTCCCTGTCTGTCCCGTCCGCAGCACCTAGAAGCCTGCCTGGCCCCACAGGCACTCAGTAGTCACCGGATAACTATTCCTGGCAAGATGGCAGTTGTGGACACTTCCTTTTGATTTGTGACCTCCCAGGGTCAGGAGCAGACTCCCTTCTCCCTCCTGTGAGACAAGTCTCATTTCTTCTCCCCGGAAGTTTTCAACAATTCAACCACCTTGCTGGTGGGCCTTGGGCCATTTTTCTCCTCTGGGCCTTCAGTTGGCATTTCCTGAATAATGTAATCCGCCAATTGCCACGTCAAGGACAAGTCAGGCCTCTTCCGCCAGCACCGTTGGTGGCTTCTGGGACAGCAGTCACGGAATTTGCATTTTTTTCCGCAAGCTTGATCTCATAAATTCCCCCTGCACACCCTTGGCTGAAGATTCGTCAAACTAAAGATTTTCTCTATCTCCGTCCCACAACCAAACTCAAGGAGAATTTGTAATTTCCTGCAGAGTTCCGGGGCTCAGGGAGTTTCTTCCCCGGGGTTTGGTCTCACCAAAAGTATTGATTTTGATTTCTTGAGGAAAAGCCACGGTTGCTCCAGCCTTCCCAAAGGTGCTAATGAGAAACGCTTCTGCCAACCTGAGTCACTGTCATTCTGTGTCCCAGCAGGAATTTTGGAGAACTTTGTCACAGGATCTGACCAAATACAGTCGCCCAGGAAGGAGACTGATTAATTGGCCCCCTTTGCACTGAGGTGACAACTCTGGTCAAGGCGGCTTTGAAGCATGGAAAACAAAGTGTGTGTAAGAAGAAGAAAAGAAAAGCAGTCCCTGCGTGATCGGTGGGATCCAGGGAACAAGAACTAACTTTCCCGGGCCTCGGTCTCCTCATCTTTGAAATGGCCATAACCACGCTCTGCGGCTGCAGTTCTGGGATGGTGAGGCGACATGAGCCAGCATCCCCAGCAGAGCCCGGGTGCCCATCAACCGTCCTTTCCCTCTGGACTTCTAGAACCCTGTAACTAATCCCTCCACTAAGGAAACAAGCCTCGCCGACAGCTTTTGGTAATTGTGTGGAAACATCGATGCAAAGGCTCGTTTTGAGCATGGGTTTTGTGCTTAGTACTAGGTCAAAGCAGCTTGGGGATGATAAAGACGTGCTTGGGAGAGTCTGTCATTTGCCTGATGATTTAAAAAGGGGAATATTTGCTGGAGATGGACGCCCCAGGCGAGGCCCCAGTTTGGCTTTCAGGCCAAAGCCCTGGGGACAGAGACCAGGGGAGACCAGCACCCAGGCCCACGGCCACCAGCTGTGCCACGTGGACCCTTACTTAGCGCCGCGGAGCCTCCTTCTGTATCTGTACAATTGGCTCTTTAACATCCACCTTCTGAGGTTGTTGTGGGATTTTACAAAAGCAGATATTTTTTTAACAGTTTTTTTTTTTTTTTTGAGACAGAGAGAGACAGAGCATGAACGGGGGAGGGGCGGAGGGGCAGAGAGAGAGGGAGTCACAGAATCCGAGACAGGCTCCAGGCTCTGAGCCGTCAGCCCAGAGCCCGACGCGGGGCTCGAACTCACGGACCGCGAGATCGTGACCCGAGCCGAGGTCGGCCGCTTAACCGACTGAGCCACCCAGGCGCCCCCTAAAGCAGACGTTGAATGAGGTAGGTAAAACATTTAGTATTGTGCCAGGCGTGTCGCCGACACTCCGAAAATGCTTTTTGAATTTTACAACCAGCTAATCAGGGAATAACGAAGTGCGATGCAGCCGACATCCGGTGGAGCTGCCGGAGATGAAAGGGAATGGAAAACGGTTGAGTCACTATGGACAGCGGTTCCCATGTCTTGATTCGCTGTGGCTGTGACTGTGGCCCTAGATTCCTTCCCAGCCGGGAGGCAGGGTGCATGGGTAAGCAGGTGGATGTGTGCTGGGGGCAGGACAGGGTCAAAGTCACCTGCTGGGCGACCCTGGCTACGTCTTCCTAGAGATAGATCTCCTAGATCTCACTCTTCCATGTCTGTAGGCTGGCAGTGATGTCCGTCCCTCCCGCACAGGGTGGAACAGGATGAAACAGTGCAGGCTGCCCGGGACTGGACCATGGTGAGGGACAGCAGATGTGAGCCAGTCCCAATCCCAGGAGAGGCTCCGATCCTGTCTCTCTTTAGGGTTGGGGCTTCCTGGGGTGCTGGGGAGGAGCAGGGGAGAAAGGCAGGGAGGGAAGGAAGGGAGAGAGATACAGGACCCTTGCACATGCAGTATGAAAGGGTCTGGGAAGGGAGTCAGCGTCACACCAGGAAGAGGGAGAAGGGAAATGAGATCCTGTGAGCCCCAGAGACCCCCTCAGTCCCAGATAAGCCGGGGCAGTTGGTCACCCTGCCCTGGTACAGGGAGAAGCTGCGCCCAGCCAAGAGGATGGTACAGGAGAAAAGGGGGAGCCCTCCGGGGGTCCAGGCATGAGGGCTAAGCCCCAAGGAGAGCGTTTCGCAGATGCCCCAGCCACGGCTCCGAGCAGGAGCTCAACAGAGCAATATTCACCTGTAAGGACACCTTGTCAAGTACCTCCCTTGCCCTACACACCCCCCAGCACCCCACCTGCTGGCCGGCTTGCATGGACATTGTTTCCCCAAATGGTGAACGCCCTTCATGGCACTGTCAGCACGAGAGGAGGACGCTGGAAAAGCCACTGGCCCTTTAGCCCAACTTGTGAGAGGCTGAAGGAAAACGGACACGGAGAAGAAGGCCAGGCGCTACGATTAGAGGACAGAATGAGGAGGCTGAGGCATGCACCCAGCCCCCAGGCAAGGAGCACTGATGGCTGAAATCTTCAGAGGGGTTCGTAAGGACCTACGTGCGTCTAACAGTTTCACGAATAGGCCTTAATTTCATAAACCATGATAAGCGGTCATAATCATGATCATAGCTACCATTTCTGAGCATTTGCTGCATGCCGGACGTTGACGAGTTTTATCATTCTTAGCCCTCCCAGTAGTTCTGCTGTGCGGGCATGATGACCTTGCCCACTGCACGGATTCAGAACCTGAGGCCAGCTTGCTTGCCCAGATCACCTGCTATGTCCCAGGCTCTTCACACGCAAAGAACTTTGAGTAGGGGAGGGGTGTGCCCCCACACGAAGCTCTAGTACCTGAAGAAGGTGGGGCACCTGCTGGGGAGAGCAGCACCCGGGTCCACAGCCCAGTGTACCCCGAGCCACAGTGTAACCCAACGCCTGCCTTTAGCACCAACTGGATTCGGTGAAATCCAATCTCAAATTAAGCCTCGCCTAAGCCTTTTTGTGTTTCAGTTATAGTCACTAAACGTGAAAAAACCAAACAAACAAACAAAAAAAAAAACCCAGCAACGACAAAGAAAACAACCTTCTAGATGTAAAATCATTAGCCACACGCTCCCGGTACTCCAGCCCTCGAAGGCATATTTTCACATTTTGCATCTTCCCAGTTTGGTTAAAATAGTTGTTTCTGACAATGGGCAAAGGGCTTTCCCTCAGCCTAAGAGACCCATTTTTTTCCCCTTTGTATCTCCGTGAAAACAGGGTGTGTAATTACAGCAACGTAATTATCAGCTCTTTCGAAAAGTGGGGCTGCTTGGGCTGTGTTTATGGTGTCGGACTTGACTGCCCTGAAAACTTAACTTGCACAATATTATAATTATCATAATCAATACTCTCGAAGCACTAAGTGGGGAGGGACCTCTTTTCTGGAAGAAAACAAAGCAAACTCTTTCTCAGCCGCAAATATGTTGCAGAACGAGAGGCAGCAGCCTAGCGGTCTGGGTCACCCGGATGACAGTTCCAGTCCAGTCCTGTCCTGACTAGCTTTGTGACCTCGGACAAGTCACCTAGCATCTGAGTCTCAGTTTCCTCATCTATAGAATGGGGATGGAATGGCTTCCCTCCCACCATCCGATGAGGTTAACGACAACAACAAAATAAAAATGCACAGCAAAGCAGGTCCCAGACAGTCTGGCACAAAATAGACAGTCACGGAATGGTAGCATGATATTTCATCAACTTAAGATGATAAATTATGCATGCTCTTAGTCCATTGTCAACTCCTCTCCATGTGTTCTCGCTCATTGTCCAGATAGGAAGGTCACCCCCTCAGGCCTGGAAGTCACTCCCCTTGCCTGGGAGAAGCCCAGATCGGAAAGCTCAAAGAGATACGAAAAGACCGTCAGCCTAGGCTCCCGGGCCTCAGTTTTCCATCCGTAAAATTGGCCGGTCGTCTCTACCTCACCGGTTTGTCGTGCCTAGTGAGGAAAGTATATGAAATGTCCTCCTCGATGCCCAGCACATGGTAACTGCTCCATAAATGAATTTTCTCCCTTCCGGTGCCCACTAAGCCATGCACTGTGCACTTCTAGGAGGGAAGCAGGGGAAGGATCTGTGTTCCCACTGGAGCAGAGAGAGAAACTGGCCTGTGTGAGGTCATTCGGCCAGAGAAGGCTGGAGTCTCTGCTTCCACTCCGGTGCTCTTTCCAATGTTCCACATTGAGCCATCGCCTTCATTCACCCAATAAAAGTCTGCTGAGAGCCTCCCCTGGGCCAGGCCGTGGGCTGGGCTACTGCACCAGTCCAGGCTTGATGTAAACAGGGCCTGCCCGAGGCCAGAGCAGGAGAGAAGGATGGGGGGGGATGGGCCATTTCTGTGCCTCTCCACTTCTCTTTTCCTCGTTTATTCCCCTCTTATTTTCTTCTCTCCAGGGATTCGCCACCCACACAGGCAGCCACATTCTGATGAAGTTAATAATCAGGGTGTCAGCTTTAAATACCAGTTAACTCAAGGGAGAGAGCCTACTTGCCAGAAAAAAAAAAAAAAATCCAAAAACTTAACAAGAGGAAAATTCTGGTTAAGCTAACCCATTACCACAGTCCACGGTGCCCAAGCTATAGGATATGGTTATATTGCATTCATTCGTTCATTCTTTTTTTTTTTATTTTTTAAATGTTTATTTCTGAGACAGAGACAGAGCATGAGTGGCGGAGGGGCAGAGAGAGAGGGAGACACAGATTCAGAAGCAGGCTGTAGGCTCTGAGCTGTCAGCACACAGCCCGATGCAGGGCTCGAAATCCCGAACCGCGAGATCATGCCCTGAGCCGAGGTCGGCCGCTCAACCGACTGAGCCACCCAGGCACCCCCATTCATTCTTTTTTTAAATATTTTTTATGTTTATTTTTATTTTGGGGAGAGAGAGAGAGAGAGAGAGAGAGAGAGAGAGGGAAGTGGGGAGAGAGGGGAAGAGAGAGGGAGACACAGAATCCGAAGCAGGCTCCAGGCTCTGAGCCGTCAGCGCAGAGCCCGACGCGGGGCTCGAACCCACGGAATGCGAGATCATGACCTGAGCCAAAAAGGAGGACGCCCAGCCAACTGAGCCACCCAGGCACCCCCATTTATTCATTCTTGAAAAGTATTTACGAGCACCTAGCTATTAGGTGCTAGCATTGTTCTGGGACAGAAGTCAGCAAACTTTTCCTGTAAATGGCAAGACTGTGAATAATATTTAAGGCTTGGTGGGTCGTTCGGTTTCTGCTGCAACTACTCAATGCTGCTGTTGTGGCAGAGACAACACATGCACAAACGGGGGTGGCCGTGTTCCGGTGAAACTTTATTTGTCGAAACCGGAGGCAGGCTGGAGAGTGTTCCCTCCTGCTCCGGACATTGGGCCACGATGCAGAAGACCCAGGTACCCTCATGGGGGCCCGGGTGTGGACGTGAAGACTGAAGGTGGTAACACACTGTGAGAAGAAGGAGCACAAAGGAGGCGATCATAATAACGAGGACTGGTCCATTATATATGGAGCACCTACCGTGTGCCAGAAACTTTGCCCAACTTACTTCATTTCTTTCCCAACAGCCCCGAGAAGGAGGCATTTGTGCGTGTTCAGCCGCACAAAACGAGGCTCTGATGGGTGGGACCACAGGGCGGTGACCAAGCAGGGGGCCGAGAATTGAAGGCAAACACATCTGACTCCCAAGCTGGCACTCCTGGGTGCTGCCTTTCTGTGGAGGGTCCAGGGAGAGAGGAAGCTGCTTGATTTGGGGAGGTCATGGGAAGCTCAGCCGGAGAGGTGATGCTTCACATTTTCCAGGAGTTGTTGAATGTCCCCAGACAGGAGGGCACAGTGGGTAGGGAGAGTGGACAGGGCCTCCATTACTGAGGTATTTTTCTCAATGTCACCTACACGTACCAGGCATTGTTCAAAGGACAATACAGCAGTGAGCCAGACAAAGCCCCTGCCCTCGTGGAGCTAACACTCTTGTGGGGAGAGACATACAATGACCAAATAAAAATAAAATAGGTCACAGGTTGACAAGTGCTTGGAAGGCGAAACAAAACTGGGAAGCAGGGAGAAAGTAGTCAGCAGAGGGCCTCCATGAAGAGCTGACACTGGAGAGATGAAATGAGAGGATGAGACTCCTAATCCAAGGCAGTGAAAACAGCATGTGCAAATGTCCTGAGGTAGAAGCATGCTTGGGTACTTGCGTGGCCAAGAAGGGTCAGAGATGAGCCTGACCTTCACAGCCCAGAGTGTTACCACTAAACAATGCCGCATCCACCTCACAGACCCGGGGACACGCTGGCTGAAATGGACACAGCCAGGAACGGCACGTGGCCCCAACACCTCCATGCCCATCCCTCCACGGCCCACAGGGTGCCGAGAGGGGAGCAGCCTCCACGGAAGCCCACGGAGTACCCTGTGTACCCTGCCTTCAGGGCCGAAGGCCACATGCTGGGCTCCTGTTGAGAGAGAGAGGCCAGGAGCCGGGCACGTAACCTACGTAGGTCTCTGCAGTCTTAGCACCAGCTGTCACAGGAAGAGGTTAGGGAGGGAAAGGAGACACACACACACACACACACACACGCACACGCACACCCCACTCATCTCCTAGTAAATCCTAACTGGTAAAAGCAAAGTGAGCCAACACTTCCATAAATAAAACATCACGTTCGTCTTCTGTGAAGCCATTCTGACTTCACTCGTCCCCGATACTACGGGCGGATGTGTGTGGAGTGGAAACAACCCGCTAGGTTTACTTCTTCCTTTACTTTAAAAAAAATGAGCAGAAAGAGTAACCCATTTTTTTTTTCTTACCCATGAAAAATTTAGCCTTCAGAAGTATTTTCACGAAGGTCAGAAATGCATGAGTCAGGTGAAATTAACCGGTTTTTTTATTTCTGCTTTTCACTCTGCCGTGGCACGTTGGCGAGCTTTCTGGGGATGAAATATAACACCCTCTGGTCACATTTCCAGCCCACGGCATCGATTACGGGGGAGACCGCTTTCCTGAGGCGGGTGCCAGGTTGGGGTGGGTGGAGAGATGTGGGAGAGGGGGGGTGGTCCAAAGAGGGCCGCATTTTCATCTCAATCATTGACTTTGAGCTTGCCGCCATCCTGTTTCTGGATAAACGCGTGTATATGTCACGGAAGTCTGCAAGGAATTTTAAAGAGACAGAAAACGATGTATTCCTTTTGATAGTATCCGGGTGCCAGAAATAAATTTCTGGACCTTGTCTCAAGCGATGGGCCCGGAACGTATCATTTACCCTGCAGGGCTCCCGGCTAACGGACTGTGCCCAAGAGCGTGCGCGCGATGGAATGCGGAAGAATTTAATGCATTCATTATCTCAATTCTTCTCTCTAGGGGAAAAGCAGGCTGTAGTGATGCCAAAACCTAGCTGTATCTGCTTGGGAGCCTTTTCTCTTGTATGTGGATCCAAGGAAAGCCGTTGTAGGGGAGACCTGAGCCCGTCACATTTGCTACCTCCGTCCCTCTGTACCTGCATACGCTTTTCCCTTCGATGTCCTTTCCCTCTACTTGTCCATAAGGAACTTTTTCTTTCCCTTTAAAACGCAGCTCATTAGTCTGTTTAGAGTATGGTGAGTTAATTGCTAGCAGACATCAGTCCTCTGGCTCAGTCGGTTGAGCGTCCAACTTCGGCTCAGGTCACGAACTTGCAGTTCAGGAGTTCGAGCCCCATGTCGGGCTCTGTGCTGACAGCTCGGAGCCTGGAGCCTGCTGTGGGTTCTGTGTCTCCCTCTCTCTGTTCCTCCCCCTGCTCACACTCTGTCTCTCTCTGTCTAAAAAATAAAGAAAGAACGGGGCGCCTGGGTGGCGCAGTCGGTTAAGCGTCCGACTTCAGCTCAGGTCACGATCTCGTGGTCCGCGAGTTCGAGCCCCGCGTCGGGCTCTGGGCTGCTGGCCCAGAGCCTGGAGCCTGTTTCGGATTCTGTGTCTCCCTCTCTCTCTGCCCCTCCCCCATTCATGCTCTGTCTCTCTCTGTCCCAAAAATAAATAAAAAAGAAAAAAACGTTGAAAAAAAATTAAAATAAATAAATAAATAAATATTTTTAAAAAATTAAAAAGAAAAGAAACAATAAGCACAGACAAGGGACACAAGACAAAAGGGACTCTCCGCTGAAGGTAAAGCCCCCCCCAGGACTCTGGAGGTGGGGCGGGGGGGGGGGGTGTCAAGGCAGCCAGTTTGGGAGGGAGCCAAACCGTAGAAAGGACTAGCACCCCGTGAAATCCTCACGTCTGCAGCTTTGGTCTGAAGACGGGCTGTGAACTTGGAGTGGTCTGAGGTAACCATAGCTCTGATTCAAAGAAGCAAGCAAACAAAAGACACCGTCTACATGGCCTGAGGAACGAGAGGGCAGAACCCAGGGCGGCCACAGCCACCAGGAAGTGAGGGGAAAAGGCTAGAAATGCAGGGAGCCAGGGAAGGGGGGGGTGTCCCAGGTTCCGTGTGTAACTGGAATCAACCAAGTGCCCGCCCAACCCCATGGGAGCACGGGGAAGAGTTGAAGCAGCCCAGATGAGGATCGAATCCTAACCCGAGGATCCAGTAACCTCTGCCCCAGACAAGCCCCTCTCCGAATCCCCCCACACCCCCCCGTGTGTGTGTGTGTGTGTGTGCGCACGTGTATGCACAGGTCAGAGGCCTTGCCTCAGCTTGGCAAGACCAGAGGCACGAGCTGGTGAGGACACCTGCAGCTGCCTGGGCTGGAATCCGCCAGACTCACCGGGGCTGGATGCGTAGACCACAAGCCACTCCTGTCGTTCCCTGAGGCAGAGGGGCTGGGCCACGTGTGAGGAGACTCTTGGGGGCCATCAGAAGCCCACTTAAGGCAGAGCAGGGCCAGGGAACGGACCGATCTCAGCCGCGGAGCAAGGGGAGCGAAGGGACGAGAAGAGTGGACGGGCGTTGAAGCCGTCCCGTGGCCGGAGCGTGCTGCATAGACTTTCTCGTTGTACCCTCACTACGACTGCGGGAGGCGATGCTGTTTTTGTCAATGTCCCCGTGCACAGGTGAGGAGTCCGGAGCTCCGAGAGCTATGTCATGCTTCCCACCAAGTGGCCCAGGTGGGGTCGGGGTGGGCCGAGACGGCACCCACGCCCTCAGTGCTGACGATGGCCCGAGTCCGTGACCGGGCGCAAACTCATCTGGCCTCTCCAGGATGACAGACACATCGGAGCTTTCTCTGTGTGGCCTCGCTGCGGAAACGGTGGGAAGAGGCAGTTTGCTCATTCGAGGCCACTCACTGGGCAGTGGTGGGGGGGATTCAAACCCTGCGGCTGGGCTCCCAGGTCCCCCCTCCAGGTGCACACCCCCAACCCCGGGCTCTCCCCCCATGACCACCCAAGTCTCCTCGCCTCCCACAGGATACGGTCAGCCATGACCCCCTCAACCCTCCCACAGGCGGCAGATATGAGCCCCCCAACTGCGCAGACAAGGAAACTGGGGTGAGGGCATCCCCTCTTTCCACACGTAGAACCTTGTCCTGTGCCTTCTCTGCCTCCCTGGGGCAGGGGCGGTGGGGTTGGGGTAGCGGATGCTTGGTTCCAGAACTTTCTGGGGCCTTCAGGCAGCAGCTCCTTTGTCGTCGGTGACCACCTCCTCACCCAGTCTTCCAGGCGAGGCTCAAATGTCACCCCTTTGTCCCACCCCAGAAAGAGCTAGTCAGTCTCTCCTCATGCCCACGGGCCCCCTTCCAGCAGCTTCTCACAGCTGGCTCACCCCCTTGAAGGAACTTTGGAGGGAAAGGCCTGCAGGACGGGGGCCATGCGCAGGGCTGGGCTTTACTGGGAGGCAGAATGCCCAGAATGTGGAGACGGAGTAGAGCTGGGACGCTGGAGGAAGGAGGCGTGAATGCTCCCAGCTCTCTGCTCTCTTCCAAGGTGCACGATGCTGCCATTTGCTCAGATGAGATGGAAGAAGGCAGCTGGGACGTCATGGAGGGAGGGGATGATTAGAAGTCCCCTGAAAGCAGGAGCCTAGCATCGGTGCCGACAATCTCACCGCAGAGAGAACTTCACGAGTACTTGAAGCCTTTGGAGGCAGAGTCACGTAACTGTCCTCTTTCTCTTAAGTGCCAGCTCTCACCTTTGGAAGACCCTTATGTAAATGGTGGAAACCCCTGGAAAGAAATGGAAACAGGGCTTATGAGAACCCTCAGCAGGGCTCAAATCGCTGGAAAATCACCCCCCTTTTGATCCCCGCCGATGTCTGATGAGGGCCCAGGAGGGTGGGGAGATGCATATTTAAAGCACCCGGGGTCCTGGGGGAAGCAAACGGCCGGCCTGGACGTCTAATGATGGTCACGTCTAATGATGGTCACTACCCCGGAGCTAACTTCTCCAGGCCCGTCCCCTGGGGGGCCACCAGCTCACCTGGAGGCTCTGCTCGCTTTGAGGCCATTTTCTGCCACTCTTGTCCTACTCTGAGCAGAGGTGGACATTTTCCTCGTCGCTCCTCAGCTCGTTCCTCGGTTACAGCAACTGCCACGGTTAATTGTGCTCACTTCCGGTCAGCACCACAGAGGAGGAGGAAGTGGGAGATCAGACAATCTGGGGCTCCCTTTCCTAACGCTACCGCTCACTATGCATGACCTTGGGCAAGTCCCCTTCCCTCTTTGGGTCTCTGTCCCCAGTGCCGTGAGGTTTCAAGCATGAGAAGAAAACGCACATCCGCTGCCGCTTGTCATCATGATGGGCACGTGCAAACTCCACAGTCAAGATGAGCCGCCCCCCTCCCCCGAGACGATGGCGAGCTCTGTGAGGACAGTGACCCTCTAGCTTGTGCGTTTCGAAGGACCAGGACTGCCACCAGATTGAAGTCTGTTCGTGTCCTGGCTCTGTCCTTTATTAGACAGGTGGCCTTTTTTTATTTTTTTTTTAAATCCTTTATTTATTTATTTATTTATTTAAATATAATTTATTGTCAAGTTGGCTAACATACAGTGTGTAAAGCATGCTCTTGGTTTTTGGGGTAGATTTCCGTGGCTCATCGCTTACAGACAACACCCAGTGCTCATCCCGACAAGCGCCCCCCTCAATGCCCATCACCCCTGGTCCCCTCTCCTCCACCCCTGACCAACCCTCAGTTTGTTCTCCGTATTTAAGCGTCTCTTATGGTTTGCCTCCCTCCCTCTCTGTTTGTGACTATTTTCTCCCTTTCCCCTCCCCCACGGTCTCCTGTTAAGTTTCCCAAGTTCCACATATGAGTGATAGGTGACCTTAAAGCGGACCATCTGACTTCTCTGAGCCTCAGTTTCTTAATCTGTAAGGCAGTGGATTCTGTTAAGAAAAATGTGGTTTATAAATGTGAACTGTCTGTTAGTGACCGGCACTTACTATTATAAAAGGCTCTGCTTGTTGAAATCGGCCCCTTAAACTGGAGGGTCTTTGAGATCGGGAACTATTTCTTTCTTGTTCACTAGCATATATCCCCAGGGCTGCCAAATACAATTGCCTAAGTTGTGCACTGCACTATTCCAGAGCATCCTTCCTATAGACTATGATGGGAATCATGCTCCCTGAGGTTATAGAGTACATCAGCCCTGCCTGCATAGTGCCTGACGTTGTCCTAGGTGCTGTAACCAGGACCTATTCCTACTCTCAGAGAGCTTATATCATAGTTAGGAGGGGGGACAGCAAAGACAATAAGGAAGATTCCAATAAATAGGGTGATGTAACAGTTACTAGAAGAGGAAAGTCCTCATGGCTACCATGACACGCGCTGAGGCATGAATGTCAGCTGTGCAAAGACTGGGTGCGGTGTTACAGGAAGAATCCAAAAGCAAGGGCCCTGGGGCAGGCATGAGCGTGCCAAGAAGTAGCTGGAAGGCAAACCATCGTGGACAGACAGCCCCTCTAAGTGCTCTGTCTCAGAGCCCTCCGGATGCTTCGCCAGGCTCCAGGCAGCTCCTGCTCCACGTTCTGAGAATACCTGCTGCGGCCCAGGGCTGGCTGAGGCCCCTTCTCGGCTGGGGAGGCCCTGCCCCGCTGCTAGCGTGGCAGGGTCCGAGTGCCCGGAGCCGCTGAGGGCACCAGGCCCATTGACCCATCGTTGCGCAGCGCATTTTGGTTGGGATCCCGCTGAGCACGGTGGGTGGGAGGCGCAGGGTGTTCCCGGTGTCCCCGGGGAGGGCCGGGCCGGATGCGGGGCAAGGCTGCCCTCGCTGTGGTTTGCCCGTAGGCCCTCACCCTGCTCTTCTCCACCCTCCTCTGCTCCCACCCTCCGTTGGCCTTTTCATTCTCTGGCAGGTGTCGTCTCCGAACGGAAGGTGTCCGCGAGCACCGTGGATGTGTGGAAACGTCAGGGCTCATCTTTCTGTGCCGCTTCTTTTCAAACGCTCTTCAGAGACCCGGAACCTCACAGCAGAGCTGTGAGACCAGATCGACTCGAGCTGGGATCCCGGCGCTGTGAGTTACAAGCTGTGCTGTCTTGGGCAAGTTGCTTCCTGTCTCTGAGCCTCTGGTTCCTTATCTGCAAAATGGGCCACTCGTGAGGCCTGAGTGTTTACCTAGGGACGGAGTCTGGCGCACAACAGAGGCAGATTAATGTCAATGCTCTGCTTTCCCCCAAATGAACGTGAGACCAAAGACCCCAGGAATGTCGCTTCACAGATTCAAACGTCTACCTTTCAGACGTTCATTCATTCGGAACCTACGTAGTCGAGTCAGGTGTTAGAGTCGACAAAGTGGGGAGGAAGCTAGGAAATCCCAGGGCCTGCTGGAGAAGAGTCACGCGAGTGGCAGAGAGGGGTAAGCAGGGTGACCTGGGAGCAAAAGGGCCCTGCACTTGGCCGTGGGGAAGGCCGCTGGGGAGGGGAGAGGGTTCAAGCTAACACCCGAAGGAGGAAGAACTCCCGAGGTCTGGAGGGGGGATGTCACCTGCTCTGAGGCAACAGAACATGAAGCTTCGAGAAGAGGCACGCACAAAGAAGAAGGAGCAGGAGGCGTGAGTGGGCAGGGGAAGCGATGCCGTGGGAGGGCTGGGCCACGTGAGGCCACACACGGCAATACTATTTCATGTCAGGAGTGTGTTGGGGGCCCTGGGCAGCACGGGGGGACCGTAGCAGGAGCACTTGTGATTTCTGGCTGCTTCGCAGAGAAGGAATTGCAGGGACGGTGGATGAAGCAGGGAGTGCTGAAAATAAGTCAGGTGAGAAATCAAAGCTGAATCTCACGTCCTCTCTTGAGCCCTGGAATCAGACGGACCCGGGTTCAAATCTCAGCCCCGCCGCTGAGCATTTGGATGGATTCGAGCAAGCCTCTCTCCCTCTCTAACTTTTGGGTTTCTCATCTGTAAAGTGGGGCTGGTTAGAACCTGCATCCTGGGGCTGTTATACAAATTAAATGAGCTAATTCGTGGACAGAGGCGATTGTAGGACAAGCATTCGATAAACGGAAACTGTTTCCCGTCGCTGCCTTTTTTGTCCCTACCGTGCACATAAACACCCACTGCCCTGACATACCCTTGGACTTGCGGGTGAGCCCCTCCCCGTTCCTACAGCCAGTTGCAAATTAGCCACCGTCAGCAGCTCTGGGTTGAGGGGTGAGGGGCACAGCGGCCTCAGAGGATTTGTGCCGCAGCTCGGTTGCCTAGCGACAGCATCAGCAGCTGCATCCTTGCATCGCAACGGATACGCCCAGAATCTGTCTCTAGGCGGGGCCCAACCCCCAATTCTAGCTCCCTCCTTCTCTCCGCGGAGACCTGCCCCCTCACAATCCCCCCGGGGCCTTCCGGAGCAAGGAGGGGGCTTGGAGTTGGCTGTGTGCCAACCGTATGCCAGAACACTCTGCCGTGCGATGCGTGTTCACAGTCTTGAGGGCAATGTTTGTCCCCCACTCACAGCTGAGGACACAGAGGCCCCGAGAGGACTACCATCCAAAGTTCAAGACTGTGTCCTCAAGATCGTGCCCTTGACTATGTCACAGAGGGACTCCTAGATCCTGCGAGCCACCCTCACCTTTCCACAGGGCTCCAGAGCCAAATGGGCAAGCGTTCCTGGCCCACCCTACATGAGCTGTGGGCCCCTCGCTCGGGATGATCAGGGCTGGCCTCCTCATTCTCTCTCATCCAGATCTTTTTCCTCCTGGGCTGTCTTCTCAGTGATGACACAGATGCCCCCAGGCAGTGTCTAATAAAGTAACTGCCATCCTGGGCCCTTCCCATCACCCTGCCCCCCAACCTCCAGGCCAACGGGTCACAAAATCCCAGCAACCTTTCCCTTCCCTTGCTGTCCTCCCAACTCTTCTGTCCAGCCCAGTCCTGGCCATGGCTTCCTCTCCCCAGCGTAGCCCACACTCCCCCACGCAGTTCCTTCCAAAGGCCCCATGGGACCTCGGCACGGCACTCTTGGCTTTGACCCCTATATGGCTCCACCTACCAAAGCCGAAGCCCAAACTCAGCCAGGGCCTGCAAGGCCTCACACAATCTAGTCCCCATGTTTGCTGCTCATCACACGCACGCACACACACACACACACACACACACACAGTACACCCTCACCCCCAAAGACACATGCACGCACACAGGCACACCCTTCCCTCTTGACTGTGGGTGACGGAGCTTCTCCCTGCTCGCTGGTGACAGATGAGCCGAGCACAGCTGGGCACCTAAGTGACTGCAACCCAGCAGTCTTCCAGGAAAAACACGTCCTGGGTTTTAGGTCAGGGGCAGCCCTTCCCTGATTCTGGACCCTCCAGTCACGTTCAGATCACGCAATCCTCAATTACCCCAGTGACACCGACCACCAGCGTCACGTTAGTCCTGAAAGGGTGGACGGAGAGGAAGAAGGACCCCAGGCTTGCGGACCGTGATGACTTAGGCTCGCATCCCAGTGAAGCAACTTAGGCAGTGCTGTGACTGCGGTGGTTTTAAGACATGGGCACAAATTCTTTGACGGTCCCTCTCAAGCTGGAACCAAATGCCCCTCTTCCAGCACGTGGGCGGGACCTGGTGATTTGCTCTAAGAAAGAGGGAAATAAAAATAAAGGGGAAATGACAAGGCGTGGCTTCTGAGACCAGGTCCTAAGAGGTGCCCCAGCTTTGCCTTGTCCTCTGTCTTGGGTCACTCATTCTGGAGAAAGACTGCTGTCACGTGATGAGGATGCTCGCGTGTCCTAGCACAGGTCCTGTGACGAGGCAATGAGGCCACCTACCAGCAGCCATGTGAGTGAGCCATCGTGGAAGTGGGTCCCCTGCTCCGCCGTTCCCTCAGATGCTGGAAGCACCTGCCAACACCTTGATCATGGCCTCGGGAGAGACCCGACCTAGAACCAGCCAGCTAATCCAGTCTGGGCTTCCTGCCCCACAGACACGGAGATAGTAGACATTTGTTTTCAGCCATCAAGTCGGGACAAGGGGAGGCAATTTGTCACACAGCGATGGATAACTAATCCAGTATCCTGGAGGCAATCTCTTCACCTCACTCCGCCGCCACTTCCTCGGCTAGAAGATGGTTCGATACCAACAGGTGCATGGTGTTGTTGAAAAGATGAAATGAGTTCATGATTAAAAACTGTTTAGCACAAGGCCTGGCATGTACTAAGCATTCAGCACATAGCAGCTATTTATTATTATTATTATTATTATTATTATTATTATTTTATTTCTCATAAAAGGTTTCTTTTTCATTTCCAAAACCTTGAAGTGAGACCCAAACATCAAAGGCTTGCCTCCGTACCCGGCTGATTACGCCTGCCACAAGAAGCTGGATGCTGGGATCACTGAAAGTCAAGGCCATTGCTTTGTTAGGGAGGCGTTTCAGCCTAGTGATTCCCGGCCTTTTCCTTCCAAGTGATACGGTCCGGAATCACAATAATCATAAAGAACGACAGTAATAATAACAGGCAGCCACTCTCAGGACCAAGCTCTTATTCTGCTGAGTGCCTAACGTACACAGATCCTCACATGTAGGAATGCTGGGTCCGGTGACAGATAAGGAACCGAAGCCCAGAGGGCAGAGTGCTATGGCCAAGGTCCCCAGTGAGCCAGCAGTGGGGTCAGGACACAAACCCGCTCTGTCTGATGTAACAGCCGCTGCGACGAGGAGCTTTGAGAGTGGACACCCTCCTCCCACCTCCCACCTCAGAAGCTTCCAGAAGGGCGAACGCTGGCTGTGGCAGGAACTGAACGCCTGCCCTAAAGTCAGAGGCACTCCTTTTGGACATCTTGAGAACACTCTCCTACCTGCACTTCAGGGACATGGGGACTCAAGGATCCCCCAGAAGCCAGGGGTCCCGTTTTGCTGTGGGATGCTAGCACATGGGGCGGCTGACAAGCTCCCCGATCCCCACACCGTCCACTGCCCTGTATTTGTCGTAAGGCCTCCCGATCAGAGCAAGGTCAAAGACCCCGGAGTGAGAGAAAGTGCCACTCAGTTATCTCGGGGGCATTGGTGCCCACCTCGCTGAGATGTCACCTCACTGAGATGTCACGATGGTCCGCGGTACTGGGAAGCTGAAGAGGGGCCGCCTCCGTGGCTCTGGTCTCCCGATTCAAAGTACTGCCCCCAACACCCTCCTTGGACACGTCTGTTTGACCAGTTCCTGTGTCAACACCATTCCAGATGTCCCAAGAGGTGGCCATCTGTGGCTGGGACCCAAATAGTGGCCTCACCAAGACACCCGTCTCTTCTGGCCCTTTGTCCTGGGTCTTATCAGTGCAACATTCCATTATCTGTGTGAGGCACATCAAACTGGAAAATTCAAAGGGTTCAGCTGCCAAAATGTGGGCTACTTTTCACAGACGTTCCTCCTAACCCCACAGAAGGCTCAAGTACCCCTCAGTTAGGGCAGGCTTGCTTTTTGGTTGATCTCCAGGAGGCAAGGAAGGGGGGCTATGCTTTAAGTGCCTGGTGATACATTCTCGGTGCTGTCTTAGGCTGAAAAGATCGGCATCTGAGCAGGGGCACAGGAAGCCACATGTCCCACCTCTTCTGTCTCCTCGCCGAGGAGCTCAGCCTCTCTTTGCATACCCTCCTGACGGAGAGCTTACCACTTCCCAAGACGGCCCTTTCTGGAACCCAGATTTTGGGATTAGAGCCCTGGGTTGGACATCCAGTTCAGCATATGACCCCGGGAAGGCTGCTTCCCTCCTCTGGGTTTCAGCTTCCTTTTCCATAAATAGGGCCTGTGATCTCACAGGTCTGCGGAGAGATCCAAATATGATATCGGCTGTGGATGTAATTTTGAAATGGCAAGCTGCATGTGGATGGTGAGGGTTATTTTTATCATAATTGCCATTATGATGAGGATGTCACGCTAACCGTTCCGGAGCTTTCTCTGAAATTGAGCCCACATTTGCTCTCCTCCAGCACCTGTGCCTCGGTCTTCCCACCCGGGGGTTAATCACAGTGGTTATGGTGAGAAAGAGAAGGTTCTGTCAGCTTTATTACGACTCAGGTCCAATCTGAGAATTTTCACTCTGGAAAAATATTGAGCAGGAGCGCACTTGGAGTCCATGACTCCCCACTAAGGAACTTGCCACTAGTCACGAGGCCACGTGCATCAGAAAGAGGGACGTGCTCCCATCCTCCCTCCCCATCCTCCTTGTGTCTGTCAACAAGCATTCCAGTGCCTTCTATGAGGGATACTGAGAAACAACCAGATCTCTCAACACACCCCACCCCTCTACTCTGTCTCCTGCCGAAATATTTCTTTCTCCAGTGCTTATCACCATCAGACGCTTCTCACTCACCCATCTGTCTACTATCCGTCCTTTCCTGCTAGAACGGGCACCTTGTCTGTCTTGTTCCCACCCGCTTCTCGGTGCCAGCCTGGGGCCTGGGCTATGAGAGATTGAATACACGTCTATTGACTGAATTTATCAATAAATGGTGAGTAAGTGCAGCTTCTTATTTATTTATTTTTTAAATTTTTTAAAATGTTTACTTATTTCTGAGACAGAGAGAGACAGAGCATGAACAGGGGAGGGGCAGAGAGAGAGGGAGACACAGAATCCGAAGCAGGCTCCAGGCTCTGAGCTGTCAGCACAGAGCCCGACACGGGGCTCGAACTCACGGACTGTGAGATCGTGACCTGGGCCAAAGTCGGACGCTCAACCGACTGAGCCACCCAGGCACCCCGAGTGCAGCTTCCTATTGGTGGGGAACAACAGACAAGTCTGGGCATGGTCCCAGTTCAGTGCTCTCAGTGCCGTGACAACAGGTGAACAGGAATAGTAAGGACAAAACAAGAGGAGGTAGGAGGGATGAGTAGGAGTTAGCCAGGTGGACGAGGAAGCTGTGGGTACAAAGGACCCGAGTGTTGAATGACAGGTTGCCTTTGTAGTAGGATACGTTCTAGAGCACAGGGTTCCCGGGGTTCCACCGGGAGAGGCAGGTGGGGCTGGGGAGGGGGAGCGGTATCTGAAATCAGGTCAGGACCTGTGTATTTCATTGTCAGAGCAGTGGGGAGCTCTGAGAGCTTCTGGGCAGAAGTGTGAAGTGGTCAGATGGCAGGAAGGCCACTTCTGTGAAACATCTATAGAAGTTTTCACATGTAAGGCAAAGCCAGGAATCAATCCCGGTCCTTCTGACATCAAAAGCCAATTTCCTTGCCTTATATCTCCGACCTCCCAGAAGCCTCAAGGGGAACAGGTACTCAGAGGAGGGGAAGAGCAGAAAATAGCAAAGAGCAAAATCATGCTGCCTGCTGTGGTCTGAATGTGTTCCCCCAAATTCATACATTGAATTCCTGACTCCCCAAAATGATAGTATTAGAAAGTGAGGCCTTTTGCCTACGTCAAGTGGGTGGAGCCCTCAGGAACGAGACGGGTGCCTTATAAAAGCTCCAGAAAGATCCCTGTCTCTTCCACCGCATGAGAACATAACAAAAAGGCACACGCTATGCACCTTTGCCAAAAAGTGACCGTACCAGCACCTTGAACTTGGCCTTTTAGCCTTCAGAATTGTCAGTAGTAAGTCACTGTTGCTAATAAGCCACCCACTCAGTGATATTTCGATAGTGCAGCTCAGAAGGACCAAGCTTGGAGCTCACGTTCTGGGGTTCTTCTTTCTCGTGGCCAAATCCAATTTTGCCTAAATGTCAATAGTAAAGAGAACAAGGCGTCCTTTTTCTTCCATACTGATTATGTTAACATCAAAGATCTTAAATCCTTCTTCAGTCCTAGGTTCAGACACTGTTTCCCTTTTTGTGAATACAAAGTGAGTTTGTGGACCCCTAAACTCTGACCCGCTTTGCTCCCTCTCTTGTGGTTTTCTGCAAAACCTTGGGATTTCAAATGAGAATTCCAGAGCAGATAGTCTAAACTCTTAAATGAAAGGGAAAGCCCAGTAACTGAACACCCAAGAGACAGCTGCTACTCTAGGGGCCTTTGCGTGCAAGATTGCTGAATCGTGACGTATGATTATCTTCATTTTACAGATGAGAGAGCTGAGACTCAGAGGGGACGTTTTCACACAAGCGTCACGCTAGGAAGTGAAGACTGAGCTTATCGTATCCATCGTTTGGGCTCATGCCACCATGTGGGTGGCCCGTGGCCATTTCTTCATCACAGGGCGCAGCATGGATACTCAACAAATGTTCGCAAGACGCATGTTGGTAGATGGGATCCTGTTCACTGTGACATCAACTTCTAGACTTGTATTTTCATTCCAAGTTTAGTGTCTGATTACCTCATGTTTGTTCCATCTCAGTTTGTTGACCAATCATGCCCTCACAGTGAGTCCCGTGCTTGCATTCAAAAATATACCCAGAAAACAGAGTTGTCCCCACCCAGCAGGACACAGAGGGTCAACGCTGTGAAGGTGGGTTGGCATAAGGCCACCATGAAGAAGACAGGCTCGTATGCTCACCAGACCCTCCCCGGGCACATACGGAGATTCTATTTGCACCGAGGCAGGGTCATGTGACTGGACGAGAGGGCGACAGGGACAAAGATCTTGAGGCAGACATTAGCAAGATGTCTGAGGTACAACAAGAAGGAAAGTGTGGCCGGAGTCTGCCATGTAGACGTGATTTTTTTTTTTTTTTACCTGACTAGGCTTTTGTGAGGGTCATACAGAGGCAGAAAAGAGAAAAACCAGCAGGTTTCTCTTTGCTTCCTTCTTGGACCTTGGAAGGATGGGCTGGCTATAAGGACGGACAAGAACTTGAGCCTAATGAGAAGTTGAAGATGATGCCACTCAAGATCACTCACAATGAGCATGCAACTGGGTGGCCTTCAGCCGAAGTGACAGAAAAGCCCATTGCCTGTGACTCCCACACAAAGACCATTTATTTCTGTCGCATCGGAAGAAGTCAGGAGGTAAGTGGCTCAGGGTTGGTGTATCAACTCCACAACGTGAGCGAGCTACATCACTCTCCTGTCCTTCTTTGACTCTCTTGTCCTTCTCATGGTTGCAAGATGGCTGCCACAGCACCAGGCATCATGGCCTCACTTGACCACGTTCATAGACAGAGGGCAGAGAGCAGCGGTGGGAGGAAGCAAAGAGTTTACTGCCACATGCCTCCTTCTTACTGTGGAAAATATACTTCCCAGGAACTCCCCAGTAGATTGAAAAGGTCTGGACCACCGGTCAGACACAGGGAAGGGGTAAGGTGAAGCTGCAGTGGTCACCATGCCCATGAGGTCACTGCTCAGCCTCTAAAGTAATTGGTTGATCCAGGAGAAGCAAACAAATGAACACATCGAACTAATCAATCCGTTCTCAGGAGCAACGACTCACCTTTGAATGGCACCTTCCAATTACAAAGTTTTGCAAGCAGTGGCTCATTATACCCTCACAGCTGACTTTTCAAGGAGAGAGTTTTATCCCCATTTTATAGGTGAGAATACAGAGGCTCATAGAGACATAGTGACTAGCATGTGGCAGGGCTAGGTTAGTCTGTTTCCCAATTCCCCCCCAGAATCTCCCCTTCCTCCGGCCAAGCCAGCTTGGCCCTGATTGACTAAAGGAAGCTCACGTTCCCCAGAAATCTCCTTTGGAAAGAAGGGGAAGGGGAAGGGGTCACCGGCTGGCGGTGTGCAGGCAGCAGGTACGCTAGGATCAGAGTGACATGTCTAAATGGTCATTTGGGGGGTAGCACAGACTCGGGTCTCTACTGACCCTCCCCTAGACAGGGAGATGCCTCCAGGTTGCTCCAGGGGAATCAGGATTGTAGAGGAGGACACAGCTGGCATGCACTTGTCTGACTCCCAAAATAGGCTCCGGGGAACCAACCGGGTGGCCCTTGCAGGAAGCTTGGTGCAGAGTTTATGGACCGAGATTGGGGGCAGAGAAAGGAGAGACCGCTAAGCCTCTGGTGCCTCTGCCTGCGCCCCAAGCACAGAGGGAAGGCTGCCAGGGTGTGGAAGTCAAGGTCAAGGGAGGTATTAAAAGGCTCCAAACGGGGGAAGATACGGAGGCTCGTCTGTTAAGTTTTCTTCCCTCAAAAAGCCTGTTCTCAGATCATCCATTTTACTTATTTACCATTGTTTTCATCAGTTATATATTATTGCTACTACAGCCTTTTCACTTTACAGAGTATCATTCTTCCCGCAGGAATTCGGATACTCCAAAAAAGGGAAGATACGAGGGACAATGAACCAGCCTGCCTGCCTTCACCCTAAATAAGCTCTCAATCCTCAGCCCTGTAGACCTCTGTCTACGGCCACCTCACCATTTGATTCCTGCCCTTTTCAACCTCTTCCTCCGAGGCAGCGGCATGAACAGTCTATTTTCTTCCAAAACAGAAAAGCACAACAGCCTCGTGGCAAAACGCTGGAGGGTATTTTATCCAATAACCAAGTGGATGAGCATAGCCATTTCAAAACGTGCGTGCTCAGATCCAAACCAGACTCCTCCTCTTGCTTCTGAGCTGGATAATCTTTGGAAACTCTGTAGCTGATATCTGCCCCTTCACCCCCACCCCCCTCCACCCCCCACCCCTGTCACTTTCCCTGCTCCCGGCCCTCCCCTCCCCTCCCCTGCCTCAAGAACAGAACATCGTGCCTAAAGCAGAGAAAAGGGGCTTTCTGCTGGTTTTTAGCTTCCAACTTTTGACAACCTAAACCCTCAGGAGAAGGAAGTGTCACCCACCGACGAAATATTTAGGAGGAAACATGAGGCTGCAGGAACAAGGTCTCCCCTTCCTTTGCAGCTTGCTACCCCTCGGATCAGAACCGATTTCTTCAGACTGGGCATGTGTCTCCCTGGAGAGAGGATCTGAGAGGGGAAACAAGATACCTTGGCTGGGTCCTAAAGAAAGAGCCTTGATCTCTCTCCAGGCTGAGCCCGCCCCCCTCCCCCCATAAGGATGACAAAATCCCTAAGAGGTTTGTGGATCCCAGAGAGAGAACACCCACCCCTGGCTTCCCACAGGGAGCCCAGGAAAGGGATGCATGTGTCCTGGAAACAAGGCTGTGGACAGCCTCACACGGACGTGCTGGTGAACCGGGGGCTGCGGAAGCAATGAAATAACTTTTAGGCATCCGATGAGGAGACACCAAATCAGGGGTCCGGCAGATTCATCACAACTGAACGAAAGCAGCCTTAACTCCCTCTTTCTCCCTCCCTTATCTCTCCCTTCCTCTCTCTCTCTCTCTCTCTCTTATACACACACACACACACACACACACACACGCCCCATCAGCAAATCTTGCATTGATCTTTCAAAACATGAGTACGAAAGGGATTGTCTCACCAGGATTCCTATTTCTGTTACTTCTCTCACCCTCCTCATACCCTGGATCCAACCACCCCCATCTCTTACTGACCTACTACATACAATAGTCTCCTAACTGACTTCCATCCTTACCCCACCATAGTTCTTTCTGCCCACGGCGGCCAGGGTGATCCCTTAAAAACGCAGTCCCCTTCTGCTCACAATCCTAAAGCAAGCGCTCAGTTCACCTGGTGCCGAACGCAGATTCCCTCTGTGACCTGCAAGGTCTTACCTGTGCCCCTCTTGGACCTCATCCCCCATCATTTCCTTCTGGCTGTTCCTCCGACCTCACAGGCCACCTCAAAGCCTTTGCGCATGACTGGGAATGTTTCCAGCTGACATGGGACCTACTCCTTTCATTCATTCTAGCTCCAACACTACCTGAGTACCTGATGTGAGAGCATGACTTTGTTTCTTTCGTGTCTGTATCTCCAGCACTTAGGACAGCACC
Source organism: Prionailurus bengalensis (assembly GCF_016509475.1). NCBI lineage: Eukaryota > Metazoa > Chordata > Mammalia > Carnivora > Felidae > Prionailurus > Prionailurus bengalensis. The sequence goes on from NC_057343.1 coordinate 176,585,365, forward strand.
TGACATTTCACCTATGATGGCTGGATATTTATTGAATAAATAAATTTCCCATGTTGGCAGCTAACCAAGGGTCCATTGAGGGGAATCCTGAGTCCTGATGGCTGTTAGCAAAGACCAGAGGAGTAGCTCCTTTAGCCTTGTGCCATATCTGAGTTCTCCAGATCTTAGGTACCGCCCTAGGAAAACATGAGGGAAGACTGATTGCGCCTACCCCTCTAGAAAGGAGTCTCAAAATAGGATTGATACAAACGACTGAAAGCGAGGCTGTATTTTTTGCACCAGGTTTGTGGACTGGGATTCACAGTAGGCACACTGTCCTGAAAGCAGAAACCCCCGCTCGTCGGAGGTGACCTTTCAATGGCTTTACTGCTGGCCCAGCTTGCCTGCTTCCTTCGTTCCTGGGCATTCTTAAACGGCATTTCATCCTTTGTCTGTGTCGCACCTGGGCGGGCAGACACTTGGTTACCATCCATAATAACAACTAACTTTTATTGAGCATTTACGAGTTCCAGACACTGTGCTACAGGCTTCATATGGATGATATCCTTAATCTCCCCAACGACCCTGTGTGGTTTGTAAGGCTTGCAACTATTACCAAGCACATGTTACAGATGGTCCCTGACCTAGAGGCACTCCGAGGGCTGTGGGGCGGGAGGGTGGGGGGAGCGGACAGAGACACGAAAGAGACCTGAGTCAATAATTACCATATGGCACAAACTCGAACCGAAGCAAGCACAATGCTGTGGGAACACAGATGGAGACCTGGTTAATTCCCTTTTGGCTGGGGGCGGGGGGGAGGGGGGATCAATGAATTCTGCCTTCTGCAGCTACCAGAACCCTCTCTGCCTCTTCTTGTTGGGGACCTCCAAACCTGTGGTTCCCCTGTCTGAGACGCCCTGCCCTTAGCTCTTCACATGGTTGGTCCCTTCTCCTCCAGCTCCAGGCACCCTCTAATACCTCCTTCAAAAGTCGAGTCCCCTTTCACCCTGCTAGAATGTAAGCTCCCTGAGGGCAGGAACCCAGTCTGTCTTGTTCATGGCTGCATGCCCAAACGTGGGTGAACCTTGACACAGCAGAGGTGCTCAGTAGATCTTTATTGAACAAATGCCTGTATGAGCGTGTGAGCGAATTAAGTAACTGAAATTGAAAGAGGCTCAGGCTGGAAGGGAGGAAGGGAGAAAAAGAGCATTCCAGACAGAAGACATGTCACGGGCAAAGCCGGAGGGGGGTTGCCGGAACCTGTGGCAGGGAGGAGCACAGAGACCATCAGAGACGTCCTCTGCCTCACTCTGCTTAGGGAAGCTCATGGTCAGGATCTTTTGAACCCTCTCCTGCACCCCCCCCCCCAGATCACCCCCGCCCCAGCAGAGTTCTTCGAGCACACTGGGAATCACCCCTGCTGTGCAAATATGTAGCTGTGCCTGCGGTACTGCCTCTCCCTGCTGTCCCATCCTCAGAGGGCTGGGGCCAGGTCACCATTTATCTCAAGGGCCCATTCATTGAAAGCGCTCATGTCAAGCAGACCTGGATTGGAACCCCACCTCCACCACCCTGGATGAGCTTCTAAGCCCCCGAACCCTCGTGTCTGCACCTGTAAATGGAGATACCGATGCCTACAAGCGGGCTGTGAGGACTGCACGAGATGACGTCTCCAAAGCCCTCTGTATGATGGCCGGTACACAGTAAACGCTCAATAAATAACCGATCGACGAGCGAGTGACTTAGCGGATGAGTGAATGAATGAATGACTGACAGAACAAACAGGTATGTTTGGTGAGATCTTGGAACTTCATAAATTTCGTGAATTGGAGACAGCTGGGTGCAAGAGAGGCTGAAAATTCTCTTCTCCAAACATCCAGAGAATTCACGACGCGAGCCCTGCTGGAGCCTGACTCCTTTCACCCACCCCAGCAGTGGCTTGGAGGGTGTGGACCAGAGATGCTTGTGTGATTGTCTCCATTGACCTGTCCTGTCCTGTCCCATGCCCAGGCAGGAATAGCCAATACAGCCGGAGGGCTTCCCCTGGTACGTGGAGAAAGGGCCCCCACAGAGGGGGCTGGGGGCTTGAGACAGGTCCCAGACAGCTTGTTACACCTTTGCAAACACAGCTCAGTAGCTGCGAGCATGGGCTCTGGAACCCAACTGTCCGGGTTCAAAAGTCAACCCTGCTTCTCATTAATCGAGTGGCCCTAGGCAAGTCCCATGGCCTCTGCATGGCTCGGTTTCTGAATCCACAAGCCGAAAATGGTAACAGCACCTGCCTCCCTGGGCTGTGGCGAGGGTGACAGAGTTCCAACTGGAACAGTCCTGGTCAGACAGAGGCAGTTGGCCATCCTGCTTCGTAGCTGTGTCGCGCTGGGGGCGTGGTTTCCCTTTTCTGAGCCTTGTCTAAAAACCCTTTCCTGAGCCACTATCTGAGTCACCCCTTCCTGACCACTTGCCACCATACTAGACTTTTTTTTTGGTTTCTAGCCTAGCACTCACCCCTAGCACGCGTTTCCTTGTTCATTTGTTTGTATACTCACTGCCCATCTTCCCCCACCAGAATGCAAGATGGGTGCCTTACACTTTCTTCCCTTAAAAAGTGAGCCGTAGCCCTATACGCTCTGCCTTACGGATACGTGACGAGGAATCCAAGGAGGTCGTGACAAGGAAAGTCTTCGTAACGGACGGCGCACGTGGGAGTGAATTTTGGACACAGCTGTAGCACGCAGAAGATTGGGGTACAGCAGAAAGGGCTGGAGTCAAGCGTTGAACAGGCTCACCCCGTATACGAGGCAACAGGAGACTCAGGGACAGTAGGTGGGAGGTGCCTGGCCCCAGGCCCCCCCGGGGGTTTGTGGCAGAACTGGAACCTGGGCCTCTTAGCAGCGAGCTCAGCCCCCTTCCCCTGCTTCTCACGCAACTTCCTCTCTGCTACCCGCCAACATCTAGCAAGACCCTTGTGGAGTCCAGGATATCAGCCAAGGATGAATCCTCCTCAAAGCCATTCTTGCGGGGGGGATTCCTTGCAAACGGTCAAATTCATGTCCCCCCCGAGCCCTCATCCCCAGCTGCTGCCAACTTCCACATGGCTTGGGAATTTGGGGACTGAATTTTGATCACCGGCGTGAGCATTTATTTCCTTCAGTAAACTCAGGCATTACACTATGAAAGCTCTAAAATATTGTTCTTCACGATTTGGAGTCCGCGGGGAATAAAATATTTTGCACAGGTCTCAAACCCTAAGGTTTAAAAATGAGCCCTGGCATTTTGGTTTCAACTTCAAATGAAAATCTCTTATTCGGTCTGGGTCTGTCCAATTTCCAACCTTCACTGGAGTATAAATATTATTTTCTTTCTTCTTGAGTCCAGAAATTTGTTTTACTAAGTCATCCTAAACATTTTTTTTTAAGGCTAATTTAGTATGGCAACATGTGTAGTATTAGGCAGGGAATCTGTTCAAATGTGCTGCCCAAATGTTTAGCCATAATAAAACATTTAGACACTTCGTCGTGGACCATCATGTATTGACAACCAGAAAGGAACTCGTTAGTTTCACTCCAAACCTGGTTCTCCTGGTTTCCCTGTCCTAGTAAGGCCAGGGTAGTTCACTTAGGTGTCTGGAAACAAAGAACTATTCTAGACTCTTCCCTCTCTCTCATCCCCCACGTCCAATTTGTCGCATGCCCCATCATTTCTGCCTCCTCCCATATCTCTCTTAAATCAGTTGCCATAAATGAGAAAGAATGAAATCATGCCACCTGCAGCAACGTGGATGGAACTGGAAGGTATTATGCTGAGTGAAATAAGTCAGCCAGAGAAGGACAGATATCATATGTTTTCACTCCTGTGTGGATCTTGAGAAACTTAACAGAAGACCATGGGGGAGGGGAAGAGGGAAAAATAGTTACAAACAGAGAGGGAGGAAGGCAAACCACAGGAGACTCTTAAATACAGAGAACTGAGGGCGGATGGGGGGTGGGGGAGAGGGGAAAGTGGGGGATGGGCATTGAGGAGGGCACTTGTTGGGATGAGCACTGGGTGTGGTATGGGAGCCAACTTGACAATAAATTATATTCATAAAAAGTCAGTTGCCATTGCTCCAGCCTTACTATTTACTTAGTTCAAGGCTTCTTTTCCTTCATCTGGACTAGTATCATGGTGCCCTAACTGGGTCCTCTGTCCCAGCCGTGTCCCATACACCACCTAACTTAAACACCACCCAGGCCAGTGGTCAGACATCTTGCTGATTGTTTACTTTTTCTTTATTTTGCATTTCTCTCTTTCCTCCCGATTCTTTGTTAACATTGCTTCTCTTGACCCCAGTCTGATGTGTCTCATATGGCCTTAACTGTGCATTGATTCTTGCCAGCCAAGTCACATTGCTTTGGAGGGAACGTGTTTCAACTTAACTTAATAGTATTGTGCTGGGGCGCCTGGGTGGCTCAGTCGGTTAAGCGGCTGACCTCGGCTCAGGTCACGCTCTCGCGGTCCGTGAGGTCGAGCCCCGCGTCGGGCTCTGTGCTGACAGCTCGGAGCCTGGAGCCTGTTTCAGATTCTGTGTCTCCCTCTCTCTGACCCTCCCCCGTTCATGCTCTGTCTCTCTCTGTCTCAAAAATAAATAAACGTTAAAAAAAATAGTATTGTGCTGTGAACCCCATCGGGTTTCCCTTCTCTCTCTGTTTCATTGCAGGGAGATCTTTCCATGCAGCGGGATATGCACCTGTCTTGCGGCACCTGGCTCCTGGGTAGTATTTCACAGTGTGCACCCACCGCACTTCTGACTTGTGTTTGCCCCTAATGGGCACCCAGGTTGCCTTAGATCCTCGCCTCCCCTTCCACACAGATCCTAGCAATGACTATCCTAGTACATGTTTCCCCTGCAGACCTTGGAAAGAACCAAGCTGAGCTATATACCCAGCGACGTACTAACTGCCAACACATGGCACATGCATCCTTAACTTTGCTACGTGCTACAGATCACTCTCCAGGACTCCGCCCGAGCTGGGCTCTTGTTTCTAAGCCCATGCGCTCTGGTTGCCCACATCCTCACCAGCACTTGGAATTATTCGCTTACCGATGTTTGCCGCACTAATCATACAAATTGATCGTCATGGTGTTGTTCTCACTTCCGTTTCCCCCATTGATGGTGAGACTGAGCCCTTCTTCGCATATGGCTCGGCCATTGGGATTCCCCGTCTATGAAGAAAATGTTCATCTCGTTGCCCTATATCCTGAGTTCTGTATTTTCTTTAATTGGTTTGTAGGATTTCTTTACATAGCACATGTTCCAGTGATTGGTTGAAATGGAATACAGCAAAAAATCTTTACTCAGCCTGTCGTTTGGTTTTTTTTATTGTTTGTTTTTTAATGTTTTATTCATTTTTTTTAAATGTTTTTTCAACGTTTATTTATTTTTGGGACAGAGAGAGACAGAGCATGAACGGGGGAGGGGCAGAGAGAGAGGGAGACACAGAATCGGAAGCAGGCTCCAGGCTCCGAGCCATCAGCCCAGAGCCTGACGCGGGGCTCGAACTCACGGACCTCGAGATCGCGACCTGGCCGAAGTCGGACGCTTAACCGACTGCGCCACCCAGGCGCCCCTGTTTTATTCATTTTTAAGAGAGAGAGAGACAGACAGAGTACAAGCAGGAAGGGCAGAGAGAGAGAGAGAGAGGGAAATACAGAACTCAAAGCAGGCTCCAGGCTCTGAGATGTCAGCACAGAGCCCAATGAGGGGCTCGAACTCATGAACCATAAGATGATAACCTGAACCGAAGTCGGACACTCAACCGACAGAGCCACCCAGGCACCCCAAGACTTCCTTATTAATGTAATCAGGATTTATAGAGATATACAAAAACAGTAACCTTTTCTTAGTGTGATTCAATGTTATTTAATACCTTTTCTCCAATCTCCTAAAACACCTCCCTGTATCAGCGGTATTTTTAAAAGCCGGAGTTCTAATGAATCCCTTCTCTGTCCCCTGATAAGCTTTTTATTTTCTTTCCCCTTCATCTATGCCTGATAATAGGTTTCCGATCATTGCAACTAAAAGCATCATAACAAAGTGAAGTATCTGCAAGTTAAGGGACAGTTGTTCTAATTTATTAAGAACTGAGCTTACACTGATGGGCATAGGGAAAGGGAAGAAAAATAGGACAAAACCAGAGAGGGAGACAAACCATAAGAGACTCTTCAATACAGAGAACAAACAATGTTGCTGGTAGGGAGGCGGGTGGGGGGATGGGCTAAATGGGTGATGGGTGTTAAGGAGGTTACTTGTTGGGATCAGCGCTGGGTGTTTTTGTAAGTGATGGATCACTAAACTCTACTCCTGAAACCAATACTACACCACATATTAACTAACTTAAATTTAAATAAAATAAAATAAAATAAAATAAAATAAAATAAAATAAATAAAATACAATAAAATAAATAAAATAAAATAAAATAAAATAAGAACCGAGCTCACAGGAAATTGGCATACATCACTTCCTCCCATATTCTGTTGTCCAGAACTCAATCATATGAACCCTTCCTAGAAACAAGGGGGTCTGGGAAATGTAGTCCAGAGCTCAATGCCTGCTTTCTTGCCCCAGGGAATGGATACATGAATCTTGTGTGGACAGTCTTCCATATACTGTCACGAGCAGCTAGCACAGGGCTGGACATGTTATGTTAGAGGAGCTGGGCTGAGGAAGGGAAAGAAGGAAGCAAAAGAGGACAGAGGAAAAGAATGTGACTTATCCTTCCCCTTTAGGTGGGGGGAAAAAATGCCATTCACCCTTTAAGCCTCACTGTTTTAAATGAGCATGAACTGCTTTTTTCCACAGACATGTTGATATGTAGCATAATGTAGCTAAGCCATATCGTCTTTTTTTTTATTTAATTTTTTTAACGTTTATTTATTTTTGAGATAGGGAGAGACAGAGCATGAACAGGGGAGGGGCAGAGAGAGAGGGAGGCACAGAATCTGAAACGGGCTCCAGGCTCTGAGCTGTCAGCACAGAGCCCGACGCGGGGCTCGAACTCACGGACCGTGAGATCATGACCTGAGCCGAAGTCGGATGCCTAACCGACTGAGCCACCCAGGGGCCCCTAAGCCATATTGTCTTTAAGGACTCAGCTAAACGTACAGTATTGCACCCTGGAGTGCATGTGAGAGATGGCTCTCAAAACAAGTCACAGAATAAAATGGCCTGGGACTAAGAATGCGATGTGAGTTTGCTAAGGCTGCTGTAACCACATACCACAGAAAGGTGGCTTAAACCACAGAAATTTATTGTCTTGTAGTTCCGGAGGCCAGAAGTTGAGGTCAAGGCGGGTGGGTTCCCTCTGTTGACTCTGAGGAAGAACGTATTCCCCGCCTCTCTCCCGGCTTCTGGGCGATTTGCCGGTAATCTTCGGCATTCCTAGACTTGTAGGCGCATCTTTCTGATCTCTGTTGCACGTTCACGTGGCGATCTTCCTGTGGCCATGTCTGTCTCTGTGTCCGCATTTCCCACTTTTACTGGGAAACCAGTCACCTTGGATTAGAGCCCACCTTAATGACCTCCTTGTAACTTGGTCATTGGTAAAGACCCTATTTCCCAATAAGGTCCCATTCTGAGATTCTCAGCGTTAGGACTTAAACCCATGAACTCGTGGGGGACACGAGTCAATCCGTTAGAGTCACTGTCTGAAAGTCAAAATGTTTAGGAGAGAAAGATCAGGTGGCAGGTCAGGGCGCTAAGCTACTACACCAAAGTCAGCCAGCCTCTGTGAAGTCCTCGTGGTCTGTGGCTGGAGAACAGGAAACACTTTTGGACGTGGCCAGCGGAACTTAAAGTAGCTACTGCCCTCTGAAAGAATGGGCTTGGGGAGATGATTAGAATATGCATGCTGGGGGCGGAGCCCCGGGCTGCAACCCAGGCTTACCTCTAACCAACTATCTGACTTGACAGGTGAAACTTTGTTTTCTCATCTGTAACCTCGGGTGACCCATGCCTCATCAGATTGTTATGGTGACCCAATGAGCAAAATGCCTGAGACGCCGCTCAAAGCAGGCGCTGTGCTGAGCCCTGGGCATAGAATGTGACGTTTGAGACAAACCTACCTTAAAGGACCCATACGGGGAGGAGCCACGCCCACCACCCAGATGTAACCAGCGCTTGGCTGCGTTTCCTTAATCACGTATCTCTCCACCCTTCATCCGGTCCCTATCCTACCTTAGCTTTCATGCATTTCAAAGTACACTCCCTCCTAAACGTTTCAGGATGCGTGTCATCAACCAGTGTTCAATATCCATTTACAGTTCTTTTATGTATTGTGAGGTAGAATTTCATATGGCGAAATGCACAAATCTTCCAAGTACCTGCTGACGGGTTTTGACAAATGACGCCCCTGTGAAACGCAAGCAGGCGTCAAGACAGAACACTCACATCACCCCAGAACCTTCCTGGTGCTCCTTGCCCCTCGATCTCCACACCCACCCACCCTCAGGGGCAGCCACTGTCTTTTTGTTTTGTTTTGTTTTTTTCACTATTTATATATTTATTAATATATTTCCCATTAATTGATATAAATAGAAAAATCATATGTTTATTTATTTCTATGAGTGCTGTAAAGGGTTTTCTTTTCTTTTCTTTTCTTTCCCCCCCCCCCCCCCCCACTGTCTTAACTTCTATCGTTACAGATTAGTTTGGGCTGTTGAAAAACTTTATGTAAATGAATCTGATAGTCTGCACTCATTTTTTTTTTTTTGAGGGAGAGAGAGGGCACAGGTGAGTGGGGGGAAGGGCAGAGAGAGCGAGAATCCCAAGCAGGCTATGTGCTAATGGTGTTGGAACTCGCAAACTGTGAGATCATGACTTGCGCCAACATCAAGAGCGGGACACTTAACTGACTGAGCCACCCAGGTGCCCCATAGAGCCTGTACTCTCGGAGGCAAGCTACTTTCACACACTATCATGCTTCTGGTTTTCATCGACGTTATTGTATAGACCAGCGTTCCTTCCTTTGGTTTCCTGGTGGTGTTCCATCATGTGGAGACATCACGGTTCCGCCACCCAGTCTCCCACTGACGCACACCTGGGCTCTTTCCCGTGTTTTGGCCATTGTGGAAAATGCTGCTATGGAGAGTCTTACACGAGTCTTTGTGTAGACATGTGCCTTCATATTGAAGAGTGCCATTGCTGACCGCGCAGTAGGGTTATGTTTCGTGTCATTAAAAAAACAAAAACAAAAACTCCCATAACTTTTTCCAAAGTAGTTGCATCAGTGTATATTCCCACCAACAATTTCTTAAGATTCCGAAAAAGGAAGATCGCTCTGGTGGCCTCTGAGGAAGACGGGCTGGAAGAAGAAAACAAGACCAACCGGGAGGCAGGTGACTGACTGGGAGGACTTTGCAATATTCTGGGGCAGGGCGACAGAGGCTGGACAAGTACCTCCCAAATCACAAACACGTCTCTTCTAAGAAAAATTATAATGCAGCCTAACCTTGATCCTCCGTGTCTGTCTCGAATAACCCGGAACTCTGACCAGGACACAAGACGGAGCTCAGAGAGAGAGGGCTCCATTCTTTAGACAGTCATTTCTTGGAACCAAAAAGACTTACAAATGTGGACTATTTTAAAGGTCATGCCAGTGCATTCTTTTCTTAACTCTGAAAATGTCTGAACTCTTTCATACCGGGTGGGAGGTGGGAGGGGGGATAGCACGGGCTGAGAGAGGAGACTCTTCCAACACTGCTTCTCCGTTCCTTCCCTGCCCTACAGCTGTTGCCGTGAATGGAGTCCTTGCATTTGGCCTCCTTATCGGGACTCCCTTCAACATGGTTTTGAGCGCTGGCCAGGGAGCTAAGCCCGGAGTTGGGGTCTCCAGCCCTCTCCACGCGTCGGTGAACCTCTTCGCAAATTGTCATCAATCGCTTTTTCTCCTTATACTATCTGGGAATCTTCCAACTGGGGGAGCGGAGCCCTGGGAGTGCACAAAGACTTGGATGTGCTTTAGGGAACCGGTTGCCAGATCTTCGGCTTGCAAAAGCGCATCCTTCCAAAATGGGCTCCCCACCAGCTTGTAGGGTCTCTGTTCTCCTTTCCCACCTCCCCTTTTACAAAACCCTGTCCGGCACCTAACAGAAGAAAGGCTTGCTTCCCTTCCATCATAATTAGTACTGTAAGGCTTTGCCACAGGGGGCCAAGGTTGCCAGGCCCAAATAGAGGGAAAGATTTGAGACGAACAGCTCTAGGGGGAGAGTCCCTTAGCAAAGCAAAGACCTTCAGTGAAGAAATTCCTTACGGGGCTTCCTTCTGGCTTTATTCAACTGTTCATTGGTCTATTTCTGTCTGTGTATCTACCTGTCTGTCTGTCTCTCTGTGTGTCTGTCTGTCCAACTTAGAACTGGAGTTCAGAAGGGCGATCGTGTCAGGGTTCAGTTTTTTCAACGAAGCGGTGAAGTCAGATGCTTCCTGACGGTTTGATTTGGCTGATAGTTTAAATAAATGGCCTTGCCATTTAGACAAGGCAGCAGACGGGTTTTCAAAACTGAAAAAGCTTAAATGTGCAGCTTCAACGTTCCAAAGGAAATATATTTATTTTTTTTTTCAACGTTTTATTTATTTTTGGGACAGAGAGAGACAGAGCATGAACGGGGGAGGGGCAGAGAGAGAGAGGGAGACACAGAATCGGAAACAGGCTTCAGGCTCTGAGCCATCAGCCCAGAGCCCGACGCGGGGCTCGAACTCACAGACCGCGAGATCGTGACCTGGCTGAAGTCGGACGCTTAACCGACTGCGCCACCCAGGCGCCCCTCAAAGGAAATGTATTTAAAGCAGATACTTAGCATACAATAAATAGTAAGCAGCATCTTTTACGACTATTTAAACTTGTGATTTACATATCGACCTGAAAAGGTACAGGGGAAAACGAAGCTTTTTAAATTATTATTGTTTTCAGGGGACTTGGCGTGAAATATTTTGAAGCCCTGTGTCTTGGAATGTCACCTGTCATCCATCCAAGCTGCTTTCTCAAGGTGTTTCTTCCACATAAACACCGTGCCCTTCTGAGAAGGAAATCTGGAGTGTTGACTTCTCCCTGCTTCATTGTTGCAGGGGAAAAAAATGAAATAAAACTAACAAAACTGTCCCTTCGCTTTGGGAAAAAGAAATGTATTTGCAAAAGATTCAATCGGCCACAGTAAAGCTGTCTAATAGGCCTGGATCAAAGACAGACCTATCACAGAGGAGCAGACTCTCAGGCCCACCTCTTGGGCATACATAACTTCCAGGCCTCAGTTGAAAGAGGCTTTCTTCCCAGAGTTGTAAGAAGGTGCTGCAGGCCGAAGCCCAAGTCAATGGCAAATGCTGAGTCCCCAACGCCCTTGTCGTCCTTCCCTTGGAAGGCCTGCTGTCCCCCTACGGCAGCAGCCAGCCGGGCATCGCCGGGCAAGGGCGGAGGAGACCGGCCCGGCCTAGGGCTGGCCTGAACCGGGCCCCCACCGGGCTTCCCCCGGGGTTGCTGAGGAAAGGGGTCAGAGAACAACTAATGAAAAGCACCACTTCTCACTCGGGAGAAAATGACAACAATGACTTTAAAAGCACAACAATGACTTTAAAATCTTTCCTTCCGTGTCCCTTCCAAAGGCAATTACGTGCCAAGTACCTTTGCTGATGCCAAGCCCAAATTGCTGATGCCAAGCCCAAATTGCTGATGCTATTCTATCTAGCTCCTGATTGCAAAGGCGTTGGAGAGCTAACAGCAAAGACGTGAGCGAGAGAGTTTGTTTCCAGCTCATCCAGTCCAAATGAAGTTTCATTTCGCTCCTATGGTCTCTCTCCTGGCCAGTTCAGGGCTGGCGGCCGTGGATGTGTGCCTGTGGACGCGAGGAGGTTGTTAGTATCTGGGGGTGCTTGTCCCCACCACCACGCTGTGAAACGCCTGACACCAGAGGCTGTGGCGGAGGCCGGGGGCTCCCCTCTGCAAGTCCCCAGCAGCCGCTCCAGGCCTGGGCACTGCTCCAGTGGTTGCGGGAAATTTAAAAGAATGGAGGGCATCGCTTTGGAGCTGTGCTTGGCATCCGTCGCCATCACCTTGAAGGTGGTGGGGGTCTGCATTTCGGGAGTCACTGGCTCCCCAGTTCCTAGCAGAGACCTGGCACATGGCTCAGGGGACTGACGCTGAATCGGATAGATTTACTCAAACCCGTGTTCATTTATTAGAACAAGCACACAGCGAACGGTTGTGGCATGCAGCTTAGAGAAAAGAGCACAGCCTCCGGGGCCTCGATGAGTCGGCCAGGGCCGCTGTTGACCCAGACCCCAGGCCGAGGGGCTGAAAATCACCGCTCTGGAGCTAGAAGTCTAAGGTCAAGGAGCTGGCGAGGTCGTTGCCTTCTGAGGGCCATGAGAGAGAAGGTGCCCAGGCCTCTCTCTGGCTTCTGCTGCTTTGCGGGCAGCTTTGGTTTCCAGATGCATGACTCTGTTCCTCTGTCTTCACCAGGTGTTTTCCCTGCGCCCATGTTTCTGCATCTAAATTTCCCCCTTTTGAGAAGGACACCAGTCATACAGGATCAGGGCCCGCTTTTTTTCTTTTTTTAATATTTATTTATTATTTTAAGACAGAGACAGAGACAGAGCATGAGTGGGGGGAGGGGAAGAGAGCGAGGGAGACACAGAATCCGAAGCAGGTTCCAGGCTCTGAGCTGTCAGCACAGAGCCCCACGCGGGGCTCGAACTCACAGACCACGAGATCATGACCTGAGCTGAAGTCAGACGCTTAACCGACGGAGCCACCCAGGCGCCCCCTAATGACCTCATTTGAACTTGCTTACCTCTGTACGGACCCTATTTCCTAATAAGGCATCCTGAGGTGCCAAGGGCTGAGATTTCAGCATACCTTTTTGGTGGCGGACACACTTCAGCCGCAACAGAGTCTACGAGACCTGAGTACGGTCACGACTCCCTGAGTTTCCGGCGGTGTTGACCGTATGCTCTACAGACTTGAAGAGAATGCAAAGACCCCCGACGGGCTTTTCTGCAATTGCATGTCAAGAACTTTTCCCTCCCATACTGCTCCTTCCGTAGCATCTTGGAGTTCCCAAACCATTTGGATACTTTCTTAAATGACCTTCCCAGCAGCGCTGTGAAGTAGGGACCAGCACGTTCCCTTCGTAGATGAGGAAAGTGAGACTCAGACTGGCGATATGACCTGCCCGAGGTCCCAAGAGCAGAAGCCAGTGGAGCTGGGATTCAGACTCAAGCCCAGGACTATTTGGATGCCACTGATTTGCTCCTTCATTTTCTCTTTCAAAAGCTCACTGGTCCGAATTGCGTTGTTTTTTCTTTATCAATTAGTTGGACAATTTGCATAGAACGGAATAAATTGCCAACATGAAGAGATACATCCTCCTAATCACATGTGTTTGTTTAAAGCTGCAGGGGGAGGGATGCCTGGGTGGCTCAGTCCGTTAAGTGTCTGATTCCCGGTCTCAGCTCAGGTCTTGATCTCACAGTCGCGAGGTCAAACCCCGTGTTGCGCTCTGAGCTGGACGTGACGTCTATTTAAAAACATAAAAATAAAAAATAAAAAAAAGCTGCCAGGGGAAAAGCTCAGCCCCACAGACAGTCCTGCAGGAGAGGAGGACCCGGGAGCCTCCAAGCCAGAGGGCAGAGGCTGTGAGGAGGGGGGAGGATGGCGGATGGCGAGGGCAGACACAAATGACAGCACACGGGGGTTCAAAGGTCCGAACCCAGGAGCTGGAGCAGCAGGGCAGGTTCAAACCCCATCTTTGCCTCTCTGAGCCTCCATTTCTTCATCCGTAAACTGAAATGATAATGATAACACCTAGCACATATTCTACGGAGTGAATCAACAATTCTAAAATAAGTAATACACTAGAAAGATAGACGAGATGCAGTGAGGGCCCAGGAGACGGGCTAACTCGGAGAAAATCTCCTGCAGAGTGAGCACATAAACACTGAAGAGATGGAAATGGTGAGAAGGGCAGAGGGAACGTGAACCTTGGGGCACCTGAGTGGCTCAGCTGGTTTAGCGTCTGGCTCCTGATTTCGGCTCAGGTCATGATCTCATGGTTCATGGGTACAAGCCCCACACTGGGCTCTGTGCTGGCAGCATGGGGCCTGCTTGAGATTCTCCCTCTCTCTCTCTCTCCCTCTCTCTCTCTCTGTCTTCCCTGCTTGCTGTCTTTCAAAATAAATCAATAACTATTTTTAAAAATTGTTTAAAAAGAGTGGGAACCTTACTCTGTAAATTCAAGTGGACAAGATCTCCCTCTTTTTTTCCCCCAAACTCAGTTACATTCTTATCTGAGCCCCCAGTCTGCTAGGCTAGCAAGAGACATAACCTCAGTCCTTTGAGGCATTTGGTTCTGGAATCTTAGGCATCTCTTAGCAACAAGTGTGCCTGTCTCCATGGCCTCTTTCAGGCGTCTTCTGAGCTGCCTCCAGTCTTTGAAGTCCCATCCATCCTCTTGGACATGCCACCATAGCCATTCCTCTGGGAGGGGGTCACCCTTGGTGGGGGTAAGCGGTATGCAGGGCTCCCTCCTCTCCATGACCCACAGAACTATCTCTTCTATCGTCTGCTCCCTTCAGAGGATCCTTTTTTCTGGACTAAGACAAATCTTTCCCCATGTTTCTTCAAGACACTTCATCTGTATGCAGGAACTATCTCCCCTCGGTGGTATAGATTTTGGAAACAAAAGCAAGAAGGTCAGGAAGGCACTTTCTGCTTTACTCCCTGCCATATCCCTTTCCCACACAATGAACACAAAGACATTTGCCTATTTCACTCGGGCGTGGTGAGGAGGATGGAGAAAGGGGAAAAAATCAAATCAAAACATCATCCCAGATGAAAGGGCATTTGAGGCTGTGGGTGCCATCCATGAAGGGCCAGTTTGGTGGGATTGAGTGTGGGTAGGAAGGGCGGGTCATCCACAGAAGACGCAAGGGGGTAGGAGGAGCCAGGGTTAAGACTGCGATGGGCTTTCGGAGCCTGGATTTGATCCTGAGGGCCAGGAAGAGCCAAAAGAGACTGGAGGCAGGTGAATGATAGGGTCAATGCAAGCCCTTGAGAGAGTGGAGGGAGACAGTGAGGCTGTGAGACAAGAGGTGAGGAGGTCATGATCTCAGGTTCTGGCAGGTGAAGGGGCATGCTCGAGTCATGCTTTGAAAGTGGAGTGGGCAGAACTTAGCAGCTGACCAAATGTTGGTTGATTTGGGCGGCGGCGGAGGCGGGGTGGGGAGGACGCATCTAAAGCGATACCTCGGTTTCCAGTCTGGAAAGCTAAGTAGGTGATGAAGTCATCACCCAGTTTAAGGGCTGTGAAAAGTGAAGCGTATTTGGATAAAATACAATGAAGCTTTTGAGGGACATACTGAGTTTGAGGTGCAGGCAAGGGTATTCAGTTAGAGATCAGCAGGAAGAGGTGTATGTGAGTGTGATTCTCCGGGAGAAGGTGTGCACCGGGGACGGACACTTAGAGGAGTTATTGACACAGAGACTTTTTTCATCCATTGATTTAATCATCCGCCCAGGAGTTCACAGACAAGTCATTTGATCATAAAAATAGATTGTGTGCCTCTGTGATGCAGGGGAGGATTCAACCCAGTTTGGGAGAGATGGGAAGACTTCACAGAACAAGTGATGCCTGAACTGCATCCTGAAGCATGAACTAGAATATGCATGATGGGTGAGAGAGGTCGGAGGCTGAGGAGTTGTCTGGAGACTGCTCATCTGAAGGATCACGGAGCTGGTCATGAGCCCAGCCCCGTGTAAGGCCTCACCACTGTTACAATCAACCTGAAACAAGAGATGGGGTCCAGATGGAAAATGGACTTCTTTGCGTATTGGTCTGGACAATGCTGTCTATAATGAAACCTAAAATTCCATTAATAACATCATAAAAGTTGTTTTTCATTCATGTAATAACCCGGTATAGGCAGGTGGCTCTCCTCCCCATGGAGATTCAGGAGTCCAGGCTCCTTCCATTATTCCAAAGCCCGAGGGTCCTTGGCTTCAAGATGTTGCAGAGGAGGGGGGAACGGGAGGGAAGAGAGTAGAGAAGCCCCATCACCTGCTTCTACGTGCCAACCTAGAAGTGGCACACATCGCTTTCACTCACATTTGAATGGTGAACACTAGTCTGCCATCAAGCTGGGAAACAAGGTGGGCTGGGACAGACGATCCCTCATCAGTCCGTCAGGGCCCTCTTAGGGATAACTGCACGCTCTACCATGGGGTCAGGGCACGTTTTAGAGAGCCAGCAATGTCCGTCACCAACAATAACAAATTGAGCAATGGAGGAAGTATGGAAAACTGGTATAAGGAGAGATTCCTTGGCTGCAACAGGGCCCAGGGAGAAAGAGAGATGCAATTGATTGACAGCCTGCCATAGGTGCAGATAGGAGGAGTGAGGGTGGTGGTCATCTCCTTCTCACCCAAGCATGTTACTCCCATTTGTCTTTCAGTGCAATCCCTGTGGATTCACACAGTGGTCCCATGTAAGGCACAGAGGAGGTAGGAATGCTGAGGGTACAATAAAGGAATAAAGAAAGCTCTATAGGGCTCTAGAGGCACAAACAGTCGTGCGCTGGGCCCCTGGTAATAGAGAGAAATTCAAAGGAACACTGTCTTCCCTTATCTCACCAGAGCCTGAGGAAACGAAACCACATGGACTCTAAGGTATCTGTGACATTGTCCAGCAGTGTCTAAGAACGTCTGGGGCATCCGTGGGGCTCAGCAGACCAGCAGAACCCAGCAGGTTCACATCTGGTCTCAAGCACATGTGAGACTCCACCTGGGCCAGGGAGGAAGGTCTTTAAGAGGAGCTGGAATCCTCCATGAGCAGATGGAGGCATGTGTTCAGGACATTTAAGGTATTGTTGTTAATAAGATCCCATCGTTACTCTCACTGGTGAGGCCTTGGGAAACCGAGCTTCGATATAACACAAGGCATTGACCTCCAAAAGTGTTAACGTTCAGAAAACAAATGGCTCTATCTGTGAGTCTTTACAATTAAACACAAAGGAAAGTGACAGACTCTCAAACACAAAGTTAACGATTCAAAAACTCTCTAGTGATGTTAGAAATGCTAAGTGTCAAAAAAATGCATGTATCTAAAATGAATTTACCTGTATACTAGAGACAAATAAATAAGTAAATACATAGTAGATAATGACATCATATTTTCCACTGTCAGAGATAGCGAGCAAGCAAGCGGGGGCGGGGGGGATGCTAGAATGAACCCTTTGGTTCTGCATGAGAAACAGAGTTAGCAAAATAAATTTATGCGTGTTTGATTTTTATAGATGGACAAATTGTAGACGATAGATAGACAAAAAGAGAGACAGAGGTGTATACATGATTTATGATACATTTATGATTTCCAAACCCTGCCTGCTGAGAAGGTCTGGAAACAATGACACCCCTCTAGCAATAAGCTCACACAATACCCAGGTCTTGGTTGCTAAACACCACTCCTCAAGGAGGGAACCAGGGCTCCTTCGAAACATGGTTGATTCCAGATCCGGGAAAGGGAAAACACACAATAGGCCTGGAACATCCGTGGTGCCAGAAAATAAGGAAGTACCAAAAAAAAAAAAAATGTATTTAAAGAACATGGGAGCTAACCTGAAAGCACTCCCAAAGACAAACCTGAAACAATTTGAGCAGTAAAATAAATAGTGATAGTATTTGATGATAACCCAAAGTATAAATAAATATCTGAGTCCATAATAATATAAATAAATGATGGAATCAGCAAATCAATGAGAAGAAGGGACAACAACCCTTTCTTACAGAAGAATCCCAATTCATAAATGTAGAAGAAATGAGGGAAATAAAAAATGACAATTAGAACACTCCAGTAGCAATTGCTACAGGCAGGATCTACTGATGAATGCTAAAAATAGTTTGTGCAAGTTTAAGGAGATACAGGGTATTTGTATATTCTCCAAGTACCTTCCCCAAATTTTTACTAATTAAAGAGAAAAATAGTAGCATCACAATGGAGAAACCTGCCAAACAAATACCACCTAAACTTGAAGATCAAGGTTAACATCACCAGGAGTAAGATCACTATCACCTACCCCCTGAGGTGATGCTCTGAAAACAGGAGATTTCGTCTGTGTCATCCTTCCCCCAAATCCATATTCTCGATGTAACCATGGAAAACATCAGACAAACCCAAACTGAAGGACAATCTACAAAATACCTGACCCGCAGTCTTCAAAGTATCAAGGTTGTGAAAGACAGTAAGACTGAGGAACTGTCACAAATCGACGGAGGCTAAGGTACAACTAAATACCACATGGGGTCCTGGAACATATCCTGGCACAGAAAAAGAATTTTAGTAGAAAACTGGCGAAATCTGAATAAAATCTGTAGGATGGTTATTTTTTTTTTGATACATGTAAAGAGTTTGATCAAAATTGCCTAAATTAATGTTATCATTAAAATGATATATTTGTGTAACTGAATTTATAAATTAAAAGTTATCGGAGGGGCACCTGGGTGGCTCAGTCGGTTAAGCATCAGCTCAGGTCATGGTCTCACGGTTCATGAGTTCAAGCCCTGCATCAGGCTCTGTGCTGACATTTTAGAGCCTGGAGCCTGTTTTGGATTCTGTGTCTCCCTTTCTCTCTGCTCCTCCCCCACTTGCTCTCTCTCTCTCTCTCTCTCTCTCAAAAATAAAATAAACATTAAAAATCATTTTAATAAAAAAAATTATTGGAAGACATGAGAAAAATGAGGACATGTGGTCTGTGTTAAGGCATCTGGGGTGATCATGTAAAGGATGCCTGGAAGGAGGGGGCGGTGCCCATGAACTTCCTAAGGGCAGGTGGGAGGTAACCAATTTCTGTGTTATGGGCACTTTACAGAACTGCCTTATTTTAAGCCATAGCAATCTTATTAGGGGGAGGGGTTATTTATAAATATTTCCAATTTACAAATGAGGGAACTGAGGCTGAGTGGGGAGGTTATTCCAGATAAAGTAGCTATAATTTGTTGAATGCCCTTCATAGGTAAATCTTTAACTATTTCATTGAGTTCTGGCAAAGTAAGTTAGGTACCATTATTGTCTCCATTTTAAAGATGGGGAGGCTGAAGCTGAGAGGGAGGAAGGCCACAGATCCAGGAAGGGCAGCGCCCCTCCCAGGGACTCCATTTCCCCTCTGCCACATGCCCACCCACACCCAACACAGCACTCACCAGGGACCTTGAGTTGAAATAGAAATTACAGCAATTCAGTCCACAGCCTCTGGACATCCTTCCCTTGGAAGGAGACAGAGAGGCAGAGACAGAGAAAGACAAAGAGAGAAGAGAGACAGAGGGAGAGAGTGTCTGGAGAGGGGGTGGCCATCTTTGAGGGCAACTTTGACTAATGAACTCTGGGTCTGGATTCTCAGAAACAGACCATTTCTGACAAAAGGGCAGAATCAGATAAACACCCGGCTGTGCCAGATCTGAGTCTGATCTGTGGGGAACAACACTGATGTTGCCATGGAAACCAGTCTTTTTTTTTTTTTTTTTTCGCCTCAACTGTTCAGGAGCTCTATTTTTCTAAAGAGATGGTGATGTGTGCTTCTTGGAAAAATTGTCAGGGATTTCTTTCTTCTTCTTCTCCTTCCCTTTCTCCTCCTCCTCCTCCTTTTCCTTCCACGTGATGCCCCAGTCAGATTAGAACACAATGTAGGGGGGAGGGGAGGGGAGCAGGATAAGTTGATCAACAGCAGTTCTGACAGGTAGTCTTTCGATTTTCCAGAAAAATGTATGTCTCCCTAAATGTCTCCTGAAGTGACTGACAGCTGGGAACATCCTGGTGCCGTCACTGCCTGTCCCCAAGGTGCAGCAATTGTCTCTTCATGCCTGTCCCTTCCCCTCCCCCCCCCCCCCCAGCCTGGGTCGGGAGCCCCAGGGGAGCAGCCCCTACTTCCTGTGCGTGTTTAATCTTTGCATCCGGCACAGGCAAGGAGGAGACATCCCAGGAGCATTTGTGAGGAGCAGCCCAGAGCTGTCTCTCCCCTACACCTCTGTGGTGCTCTTCCTGCTACTGGGGAGCACTCTGCTCAGTGGTGTCTTCTCTCCACACTCATAAATTCTCACCATCAAAATGCAACTCGTCCTTCAAGGCTTACTTCTTTTATTTTTTAATTTTTTTTTTCAACGTTTATTTATTTTGGGGACAGAGAGAGACAGAGCATGAACGGGGGAGGGGCAGAGAGAGAGGGAGACACAGAATCGGAAGCAGGCTCCAGGCTCCGAGCCGTCAGCCCAGAGCCCGACGCGGGGCTCGAACTCGCGGACCGCGAGATCGTGACCTGGCCGAAGTCGGACGCTTAACCGACTGCGCCACCCAGGCGCCCCATCAAGGCTTACTTCTAAAGCCAGTTCCCCCAAGGACCCCTGACTGACGCCCACACTGTCACGCTCTCCCCTCCACCCTTCCTTCACACCTTCCCTTCTGTCTTATCTCCCTGTCAATTGTGTGCCTCTCCAGGGAGCGGTTCCCAATGTCGGTGAGTAGGTTAAAAAGTGTGCCAAAGCCACAAACGGAACCTATTCTGTGAACCAAGGTGCTGTTTTATCACGACTTCCTGTCTTCCCGTAACTCTCCATCAGCTAGCAGTGCTCAAAACCCCATCCTCCAAACCCCAGAGCTGCTTTTCCCTGACAAGCCCCTCTGGTTAACTGTTCTAGAACGAATCCCCCCATTCCTTAGGTATTGTGGGAGGAGTTAGGTAGCCTCTTTTTTGTTCTGCTGGGGAAGCTGTGACTCCACCAAGAATAGCACATGGCCCCAGGGTTGCCCCTAAAACCAGAAGTGTCTGTCCCCCGTCTCCTATCTGTCATCCACTCCCTTCTTTCCGGTCACACACTCACAGTCTCTTCCTTCCAGAGAAAAGATGACTTTGGCTTATTTTTTGAGGCGATGGAGTGGCAAATCCATTTATGACACAATGTTTGAACATGTGTTCATTAAGTCTTCAGTTGACTTTGTGTAATTGAAAAAAATAGCGGGTGTTTACACGTTGGCCATATGGTCAGCCTGCCTCGATGACTGGGATGCCAGCCCAGATCCCTGCCCTGGCTTCACGGTGCCCTGAACAGAGGCTGAATTCCAGGGCTCTGTGGGTGCGGGTAGGGTTGTCTAATGCCGGAGCTCAGCAGCCTGTGCAACCCCAAAGGCAGGAGGCCTGCTATCTTCTTTCCCCTTCCCACCAGGCATGCATGAATGGCCCCAATCCCCAGTGTTAGCAATGGGCTTGGAGCCTCAGCTTCCAACTCTGCCCAGAGTCAATCCCGGTCTCTCCCTCCAATATCTGGTCATTCAAGTTTGAGAAGAACCATGAACACAAACCACAAACCACCAAGCAAAGTACAGGGATGAGCAGTTACTGCCCAGGGGCACCGTGGTTAAGACCCCAGTACCAAAACCTGTGGGTCAGAATCGTGGCCCGGCCATTTCTTAACCCCATGGCCTGGTACAGGGTGCTGCACGGCTCCGTGCCTCCACATTCCTCGATCCCAAAGTGGGGAGGACGATGTCGGCATGGCGACAGTGACGCCAACAATGGGGGGGGTCCTTACCTCATGGAGCTGGTGGAGGGTTATATGACATGCTTAGCACCCGGCACGCAGCAAAGGGCATCCATGTGCTGGTTATTCTTTTGTTTTTCCTTAAGATTTTTTGCTTTTAAGTAATCTCGACACCCTACGTGGGGCTCCAACTGGCAGCCCTGACGTCAAGATTTGCATGTTCTACCAGGTGAACCAGCCGGGCGCCCCACGTGTTGGCTCTTCTTAACCTTACCCACTGATGCCAAGCCCCAGCGGAGAATGAGCCGGTTTGCTTTTGTGATAGCTGTGACTCGACTTTGGGGGGAATGAACTATAACCTTGACAGGGCTGCTCAAGGTCTTACAAAAGCAGGCTGGCGGGGGGGGGGGGGGGGGGGACAAAGGAATCACACGCACCTGGGTTCGGATCCCAGCTCATCTGCTATGGCCCTAGGGTCTTTATCCCTCTGAGCGAGCCTCAGTCGCTTTCTCTGTAAAATGAGGGTCACCAGCTCCTCCCTGCCGTGGTTATAATAAACCCTACAGCTAATTAGGCAAAGGACCCCAGTGATCACTCATCACCTCCTTCCTCAAGCTGTTGGCTCACAGCCAATGGTATTATCTCAGTGGCATCCTCAAACTTGCCTTGTGCCATATCTGTGCCCATATCCGGGTCTGTCTCCAGACGTCAGGGCGGTGACTATGCATCATTCATCATTGAATGCCCCGTGCCCGGCACAGCCTGGCCCTCCACGGGTGCTCAGCTGACACTGAAGGGGTGAAGGACACTGCACTGTAAGACAAGGGACCAGGTGTATCTCTTAGCCCCAGCTTCTGACCATAGCATCATTTCCGGGCCCGCCTGCCCGAGATTTCCCCCCACAGCCCATTTCCAGCCCCAGTCTAACAGGATACTCTGCCCCCAGAGCCCACTCTGGCCCCAGCATCTTCCCTCCCCCACCAGGCTCACCGAGCCAGAAGACAAAGAAAGTGGCAAAGGGAGGTCAAGACTTTTCAGACACATCTATCTTTATTTGTCTCCTGTCAGAAAAGTTCAAGAGTTACACCAAAAAATACTTCAGCCTCTGCTGCCTACTGACAAAAATACGCCACAAAATTATAAAGCGCTCAGCGGTGTTGCTAGGGACAATTTGTTATCCCGCTTCGATGACAAATGAATTTACAGGTGACTGGAGGGGATGTGGTGGGAGGAGGAACGTCAGATGATCGCGTTTGGCAGGATAGTTTGAGCTATGCCAGTCTTATTACCCGGCTGTTGGGTACGAAGATTTCGGCAACATAGCAAGCCAGGAGAAAATGCCCGTTAAACGGCCTGTCACCGCTTCATGGGGAGACGGTACTGCATCTCGAACAACCAACTCTCCCAGCCCGTTCTGGCCCTGGAGCCACCTGCCACAGCATGGGCCTCCCGGAACCCTTTGCAGGAGAGCTGGGTGGGAGTAGGCACAGGCTGATGTGGTCCCAGGCAGCAGGAGGCCCGGCCAATGCCAGATGCTGCCCCCCTAGCCAGGAGCTTCTGAAACTAGATTGGGGACTTTGGGTGCTTGTCCAACGGCTGTCAGTGCAACAGGTGGGCAAAGGAAGGTCCACATTTTTCAGCTTCTCTGAGGACCGATTTGGCATTGCTGCAGCCCCCATCTTTACGTCTCCCTGGCTGTCACCTGAGGCTCCTGGTTATGACCCTTATCATAAGAAGAACAAACACGAATTTTAAAATGTGGTCTAGCTTGGCCGAATGTTATATCTGCCTGTCCTGTGCCTTCTTTCTTCCCGCAGCCTCTCCTCTCCTCTCCTCTCCACCCTCGCTGTCTCTTAAACATAGGCGGTACCCACGTGTAGATCTAGAAACACTAGAAAAAGACAGAGAACGTCTGCCTGCTGCTCAGAGTTTGCTTGTATCCATCCCCGGGCTCCCTGGGTCAGCCCGAGCCCTAGCTTAGATTCCCATATGGACAGTTTGTGCTAATTTGGCCAAACACACCGGTGGTGGGAGCTCCTCACTTTGGGTCGTGTGTGTTCCGGGCTTACCAATGCCGAAATCAGCCCTTCTCTCCAGCTAGGCCGGTCCTAACTTCCCATAGTCCTCTCCTGCAGACCAGAGGCCAGCCACACAGCCCCAGCCTGCATCACTCACATTTTCGGTACCTTCCAAACCCCATGCTGAAACTACAGTTTCTCTGCTAAGAAGCCCAGAGGCTGTGCTCTTTACGGCCCGTCAGCGTCTTCCAGATCCAGCCAGTTGACTCTTTCTGTTCATTTTGTTTCCCTTCCTGTTTTTAAATTTTCCTAACAAGTAATAAGCAGTGGCTTTGAAAATATCTTACATGGGAACAATCAACACGAAACATGCCTTTGTACATAATCCTGACTTGGGGACGAATCAACAATACCAAAAGACAAAAAGAAATATCGATTCAGACAACTCCAGTGCACGATATTTTCGGTGAGTTCCCTCCCCCTACCCACCCCGGCCCCGCCCCCACCCCCATATCCCAGGAGTACAGTGGTGTCTTGTAACTGGAGCTTGGCTTAGCCAATGGGGGGGTCCCCCTCTGCACCCCCCACTCTGGCTGGGGGTGGGCCTCTAATGGCCCTGGGTCTTGGGCGGCTTGGGCTCATGGATGACAGCAGCCGCCGACAGCCACGGCCCGATGGCCCGAGCAGTGCTCTGCTTGGCCACACTGTAGTGGCTGATGACCGTGTAGAAGCGGCTTCTGGAATTGGGGTCCTGGGATGAGTAGTAAGCATCCAGAGAGGCCGGGATACAGCGCTTGTGCTGAGGACGAGAGACACAGAGTCAGGGGGAGCTCAGCAGACTGCTTCCAACCCAACCTACGCCGGGGCCCCCCCGTCTGGGGGCCACCGCCACATAGGGTTCTCAGCCAGAGGCCAGGCGATGTCACCTGGCCTGGACCAGGCCACATTACAACTCAGGTAATGTTTATGCAAATAGCTAAGAAAGGGTGTGACTTATAATAGGTACTCGGTAAATGGCAATTTATAAATATTTCTATCACCTGATTTTGCTGAAAAGCAGATTCTGTCTTTAGTGCAACTAATATTTGTCGAGAGCCCATCATCTAACAGGTCCTTTGCTAACTGGTTTTACCTAAATTCTCTCCTTTAAGGCCTCACAAAAATCCTGGGGGCAGGTATTCCCGGAGCCCATTTTGCAGGCAAGAGAACTGAGGCTCAGAGGGGCGAGGAGATGCCCTAAAGCCACGTAGCTGGTTCGGTTTTTCAAGGGAAGGAGCCCAGAGCGGGGTGCAGGGCAAAGGGCCCACCAGTAGGACTCAGGGAGACCTCAAAAGCACCCGCCCCCTGTGCTCGCATCTCTACGGGGCCACCACAGGACCTGGGAATCAGACATCAAACCGGGAAGACTGGTGCCCAGGGCCAAGTTTTCTGTAGAGGGACCAGCCTATCTCAAGCAGGAGTGAGCTCTCCCTGACCGCCAGCCTGTACCCCAAAGTGGGACCACCTCCGGACTCCTGACTCTGGAGAGCACTATCTGGGAGGAAGAACTCTACGGCCTGCCGGAAGGAAGCCAAGTCCTTCGTGAAACTCCTTGCGTGACGCATCTTCCATTTTAATCAGTCTGCAGGGAGGTTGCCTGAATTTGGGTGAGCTTGATTAACCCTCTGACTGAAGCTGGCAGTCACTTGGGGGCCACTCACCTGCCAGAAGTCCCTTACCTTATACACAAATCCCTCTGGGCAGCTGTGGTCATAGGTGAAGGCTTTGTAAACCACCAGGAACACGATGCAGGCGAGGAAAGCGAGGGCCAGGCTGACGAGAATGGTGACCTGGAGGAACACAAAACTGGGAGTCATCCAGCCTCAGCCCACCCTGCCTTCCGTCCGCCGCACAGCCGCCTTCGAATTCCGGAGCTGTAGGCCACGTGGCGCGTCCGAAAGGGCAGGGGCCTGGGGCCCAGAGAACGCGCTCTGTCTCACTCCGTCACTAACCTGCAGGGTGACCTGGAGAAGAGCGCCTGTACTCTTTGGGCCTCCGTTTCCCCCGTCTGCTAGATACTCTCCGAAGCCCCTTCTCGGCCCAAGCGTGATTCTCCCCGTTTACGTTTCCTGTTAATTGTGTGCACGTGCACGGAGGGTAGGGGGGGCGGTGATCCTTAAGCCACCTGTCCCTTCCGGCGCTCCCGCCTTCCTCCACCACCACCCTCCCTACCACTACTGAATTCCCATCTCAGACACAACGGCCTCTTCCACCTCCACTTGGACATGCCATAGGCACCGCAGACACACCGTGGACGCGTTACCAGACCAACCCCCTGCTCCTCCTGCCTTTTTTCCCCAGCTCCACTCAGGCCAAAACCCTGGGAGTCATCCTTGACTCCTTTTCTCATATTCGACATCCAATCTACAGTGGAACTTACTGTTTCTGCCTTCCGACATATCCGTAAATCGACAGCTTCTTACCACCCCGGCCATCTCCAACCCGGCCAAGCCAGCAACAATTCTCTCGTGTGCAGTTCCAAAGCAGCCCCTGACTAGCAGCCTCCTCGACCCAGGCAACGCAGTCACGCACAGTCCTTTCAAAATCTAAGTCAGGGCACGTCCCTTCTCTGCTCAGAAGCATCTAACCGTCTCTAAATTACTCACACTGAAAGCCCAGCTCCTAACCATTATCTACAAGCAAGCTTTAAAAAAATAACACAACGCTAAACAGACTGAGGGCACCATGAGGATTTATCAGAAAGGAGTAAATGTCTACTTTCGGGGTTCCCTCCAGGCTTGCGCTGACCGCATCCCACTCCGTGTACAAAGTGGTGGGGTAACCCCCACGACATTGGGTGCCTCGTGTCACAAGCAGAATGTCTTTTCGTGTTATTTTTAAAAGCTGGTGGCCTTTTGAGTCAGTTGGCCCAGAAATAGGGTAGAATTCCTCTCACGGAGAGAAGATTTCTTTGATTCAGGATAAAAATCAAATCAACCTAGGGGGTCCCCAATCCTATCTCCTTCCCAAACCAGGAAGGACAGAGGGGATGGAAGTCTATGTGGCTGCATGTGTATATCAAGTTTTAGGACAGTGTGCTATGATGATGTAAGAAAAATATATAGTTGGGTCTTGTTCCCAGTTCCTGGCACAGAACTCCTAAAACCCTTGTAATTTCCTAAATGATAGAGTACTAGAAGCATCTTTTGTTCTAATATTTGGGTTTTGTGCCCAGTTCCTGAAATAGCCCAGATCCATAAAGATGAAAGGAGTGTTTTTTAGGATTCATAACAAGTCCCTTTCGACCACACCTGAGTTTATGTTAATGACGGGACTTTTGGAAAATCCCAACGGATAGGGGTCAGTTGCCAGGGAGTCAACCAAGTGATTAGAGGGTTGGGACTTTCGATCCCATCCCCTCGCCCCCCGGGGGAGGGGAGAGATTGAGTTCAATTAGAGGGTTGGAACTTTCGACCCCATCCCCTCGCCCCCCGGGGGAGGGGAGAGATTGAGTTCAATCGCTGATGGCCAGTGATTTCATCAATAACGACTATGTAACGAAACCTCTATAAAAGTCTCAACTGAAGAGATTCAGAGAACGTCCATGTTGGTGAACAAGAACGCGTCCATATGGGGGGAGTGCGACTCATCCTGTACTCCACGCGGGGACAGATGCCCTGTGCTCAGGACCCTTCCAGACTTTGCCCTGTGTATCTCCCCTGGGGGCTGTTCGTTTGTATCCTTCGTAACAAATCAGTAATACTAAGTAAAGCACTTTACTGAGTTCTGGAAGCCGTTCTAGCAAATCATCAAAACCGGAGAGGAGGCTATAGGAGCCCCCAGTGAACGGCGAGTCGGTGAGGAGTACAGATGCAACCTGGGACTTGGGACCCGCATCTGAACTGGGGCAGGCTTGTGGGACTGAGCCCTTAACCTTGTGGGGGGGGGGGGTTTGCACTAAGTCCAGCGGCCACCGTCAGAGTCCAGCTAAATTCTAGGACGTCTACTCAGCGTCCACCGAGAATCGTAGGATTACTTGGTGTGGGAACACCACCGCACGTCTGATGTCAGAAGTGGTGAAAGCATGGAGGAAAAGGTAGCTCTAGATGGTGACATGTGAAAGTCACTTCTAAACTCTCGTCAGCACAGTGCACTGTGCACCCCCTCCGGGTGCACGCTGAACCCTCAGCAGCCTCCTGCCCAAGGTTGGCGTGGGGGAGCGCAGAGATCAGACCAGAAGCACTCGGGTGAGATGTGGAGAGAGCTGGAGATACCAGCAGAGGCTGGAACCTGGAGCAAGGGAGAGATGCCCCAAACCCGCATACACCCCCTTACACACTCTGAAGATAGTACTTGATGAGTACAAGGCCACTAGCTAATGTTAAGGACCTAGGAATACCTGGTCAGCGGATGTGTGAAGTAGACGGAAAGAATTTTCAATGCCCAGATTTCCCAATAGCCAAAGGCAGAAACAGCCCCAATGTCCATCAAGTGATGGATGAAGAAGCACATCGTCTGTCCATACGCATAGAGACGGAATGCAGATCGGTGGTTGCCAGGGCCTGGGGGTAAGGGGAGTGGCAAGTGACAGCTCATGGGAACCGAGTTTCCTTCTGGGGTGACGAAAATGTTTTGGAACTAGGGAGAGGTGGTAGTTTGCCCAATACTGTGAATGCGTTAAATGGCCCCGAGTTCTTTGCTTCAGTTAATATTGTATGCGAATTTTACCCCGATTGAAAGACACATGCCGAGAGTTCAGGTTGATTCTGTCCCTCAAAAGGACCTTAAGGTCCTGCTAGCATCCCCTCACCAGAGCTGCGTGTGAGACAGACCCAGACATGCTTGCAGACGCAGCCACCCACAAAGGGCAGCTGTAGAGCTCATGCGTGGCAAGGTGCATGCAGCACCCCCCCCCGCCACCACTGCTGACCCGATGCCGGGTCTTGGGGAACCCCCAGGAAGCCCCCATCCTAATGTGACCATGTGCGATCCCTGACTGGGCAGAGACAGTCTCTTTGCCTAGCCCAGCATGCGCATCCCCAAGTCAGCAGCAGGTCGGTGAGGAGGAGGAAGCACCGGGAGCTGGAGCAGGGCCCAGCACACCTGCCCATGGGACACGTTCCCCTTAAGGGGACGGAGGCCCTTCCCTTCCTAATGTCCCTGAGTGAACAACCCCCATCTAGGAGGGGCAGGGTGTGATTTACCATAGCAGTCCCAGAGCTGGACCGGTTAAGCACAACAAGTGTTTCTGGAACAAGAAGAGAGAAGGAGGGAGGGGAGGAGGGCGGGAGGGAAGGTCCTGTAGGAATCAGTGCTGAGGCCAGGATTCTGATGTTTTGGGTCAGGGACGGTGGGTCCCGGACATGGGAAATCTTATGAACTCTCTGGGTGATTGTAACGCACAACCAGGGACGAGGACCGCCACCGTAGCATGACTAGGTGTGAGTGGTTCTCAAACTGGCTACCCATTCTTAGAATCACCTGGGCAGTGTTTGAAATAATGCTGATGCTCTGGACCTGCCCCAGACCAATCACCCCAGCGTCTCTGATGGTCGAGTCCAAGCCCCAAGGTGGCTGTCGTGCACAAGAAGTGTAGGGAAGAGTGTGGCACGTAGGCGCTGGGCAGGGTGCCCTATGTCACTGCCAGAGACAAGGGTCTGGCGCTGAGAAGGACGCCAGAAGTGCCACCCACCCGAGGGGCTTTGCTGAGCGAGTCTAACTCCTTCCACATGTTCCGTAGCCCCAGAACTAGGGTGAGAAGAGGCCATTTGAACCAAAGAAGAGTGTGTGTCCCTGTCCTGAATCTTGGTAACTTCTGCAGCTGGAAGCCAGTCATTTCCTAAAAGCCTGTCAGGGAACACAGGGCTGTGAATGAAGCACAGGCCCTCCCTCGGAGCCTCACAGCCTACTGGGTGAGGGAGAGGTGGACAGATGGGGGCGGGCACGTGCAACACAAGGGCTGGCACCGTGAGGGCAGCAGCACGGGGGACTCCTGGGCCTAACCAGTCTGGAAGTGGGGGGCCGGGGAGAGGATCAGGAAGGCCTCCTGGAGGAGGCAACGTTGGAAGTGACTCCAGGGAGGAACGCCAGGATAGGGAAGGAAGAAGGTTCTGAGCAGAGAAGTCGTATCTGCCACGGGGTGGAAGCTGGGACTGTTCTGGAAGCATCACATGGTTCACCGTGGCTGGCCCAGAGGATGCAAATGAGGGAGAGAGGGGTCTGGCGCAACGGGATGGTGGCAAGAGAACAGATAAGGAAGGGCCAGGCTACAACTTGGGCTTTATCTCCAGGGGAACAGGGAGCCCCTGAAGGTCTTAAGGAGGGAAGTGACAGGATACAAATTATGTTTTGGAACGATGCCTCTGTGAGCAACACGGAGGCAGGTTTGCAGGGGCTGGAGGCAGAGAGGCCAGCGATAGCTGATGCGTGAGGCCATGCCCCCAGCGCTGAGACCGGGCCTGGGGCCGTGAGGGTGGAGGGATGGATGTTTTGAGAAGCTCCTGGGAGGTAAGCAGAGTGAGGTGAAAGGGAAGGAGGGAGGGGACTCTGGGGACGAAGGGTGACATTAGGGCTGGTCTGGATTCTTGTGAGCTGAGCAGCATTGGTTGTCGGAAGGGAAATGGGGAGGAGGAGTAGACCAAGGTTCCCGTTGTGGTACCTGGATGAGCTACTCCCTGAGGAGGGGTCTCCACGGGGCATCCGGGGGAGCCGGCCGTCCTCAGCTGGCCTATCCCTTTCTGGCAGATTCGTTAGTGCTTTGGTCCCTACAGTAAAACTCCCAGCACAGAGGGGGATCCCCAGAGAGGACCCCAGAGAGAAGCTCTCACCTCCCCACGAGCACCTCGGAATGTGAAGACCTAACTACACGCCAGGAGTCACTGACTCGATCATCTAGCCTCAGAGAGGCCCCAAAGCCCTCGGCCCCACTTCTCGATGCAACAACCTGGGACTAGAAATAAATCCAGGCTAGATTTGGGTTTCTGCAGGGATGGCATCCTCACCGCTGGGAATACCCGCCGCTCCCCGTCTCCGGGCCCGCCCCTCGCGCGTTCATCCGAGCATCCGCTCAACACACATTGATGCAGGGCCCACAGCGGGCCAACTGCTGCCATACGGTCACCGCCTCCAGAGCCTATGGCAGAGACGGGATCAGATGCTGAACAAGCGAATCACAAAGAAATAATTATGAAACGAGCCCTGAGCAGGACCCGGAATTGTGCGGACCAGGGATAGGGTGGGCCAGGGTGGGAGAAGGGGCTCCACCTAAGAGAGTGGCCCAGGATGAGGTGCCAGCCCAAAGACCCACAGAGAGAGTCTAGGGTCCCAGTGGGCCTGGAAGGAGCAGTGTAGCTGAGACAGGGGACAAGAGGAGAGGCCGCTGAGATGAGGCACCATAGGGCTTTGAGACCAAGGTCACCCTTGTCCTGTCCAGGAGAGGCACTTCCCACGACATCCATCCCCGTGCTTTCAGCTAACAACCTGCTCAGCCTCGCCCCCCAGGGCCAGTCTGGCCCGTCTCTGCCAGCCTCCAGCTCCGGCCACCACTCCCTGGCTCCACACGGTCCCCTCCAGCCATGCCCAGCCCCACAGAGTTCTCCTGTCCTTGTGCTTCTCAGCCCGGAACTCCCGTGTGTCCTTCCTCGTCAGGGAGAATGGCTCCTCAGCCTTTCCGTCCAGCCCCACTGTCCCCTCTCTGCCCGGCTCTGGACAGGGTCTTCTGAGGCTGCTCTGAGGGTGCTTACTCTGTCATCATGACCTCTTCATACCTCTGAACCCTCCGTTTCCCAGGGAACGCTTCAGGCAGTGAGTATATCTCATCTTTTCCTCTGTGCCCAGCACCATGACTCCTACACAGGGGGACGAGTAAACATCTCCTGAACTGGAATGCTGAATCGAATGAAGACCGTGCAATGCACACGTGCACGCACGCACACACATGCACACACACACACACACACACACACACACTCTTCCCCAG
The DNA here is from genome assembly GCF_016509475.1 of Prionailurus bengalensis. NCBI lineage: Eukaryota > Metazoa > Chordata > Mammalia > Carnivora > Felidae > Prionailurus > Prionailurus bengalensis. The sequence continues at coordinate 176,616,865 of NC_057343.1, forward strand.
ACATACACAAGCAGACAGACATGCAACCTGGTCCAAACCACGCTGCGTGTATCCTGGATGGAGCGCTGAATTACCTGCACTTGGCCTTCTGGTCTTTTCCATCCCCTATTCTCAATCCCATCCACTACAGCCCCCACAACACGCGCTCAAACGAAAGCACCTTAACCTTGAAAAGGATCAGGATTTGGGTTGGAATCCGCTAACACCTGCCTGAGATTTCTCCTCAAACTTTCGAGTGTAGGTCAGAGAGAGAGAAGACAAAGAACTCAACACGGGGTATGCAGCTCGCAGTTCTGGCAAAGCCGTGCCAAGACAGGGGCCATAACGACCACCCACCATGAGCCATATGTCCATACAATGACAGTAACAGTGGTAGGAATAGCAATACTAACCATAGGTGCTAAGAGTTGTTGGGAACTCACTGTATATGAATATTGGCACAATTGTAGGCAACAGGTAGCATTATTATCCCCACTTAGCCAACGGGTAAACTGAGGCTCGGAGAGGTTAAGTGACTTGCCCGAGTTCCCACAGTTGGTAGCAGCTAGGTGCAGACAATACACTGAGGCGCCTAAACGGCACCTTGACCTCTCCATTCCAGAACCAGCCCGGTATCTTCCACCTCAGTCAGAAGACAAGGCCTTTCCTGATTTGTCTTCAACATCCCCCCTCGGGCTCAGCCCCCTTCCTCCCACTGCCTGATGCACCCTGACTCCCCCACCTCTACGCTCTTGCACCTGCTGGCCCTGTATGACCCGGATCAGGTAGCTCCTCTTCCCCAAAGTCTTCCCCAAAAGTCTTCTTAGCCCCTCCCCTGGCTGCTCACAGCTCCCTGGCACTTTTCTCAGTGTGCCATAATTAACCACCCCTGGTCTGCTTCCCCTCTTGAGCGGCAGTGTGGAATAACACTTCACATTTCTATTTACTAAGCACTGGTTATGTGCCAGGCACTGTTTTGGGCACTGGATATGGATTTATCCTTGTAAGCCGCCCAACAGCCCTCTGAGGTAGATACATCTTCATTTTTTTGGATGAGGAAACTAAGGCACAGAGAGGCTACCTCATTGTCGGACTCATACAGTTAATTAAACAATACAGTCTGGAGTCTAACTCAATGAAGTATTGGCCCGGGCTCTTCAGCCCATGCGATATTCCCCATAAGGCATTTATTTGCTAAATATCAGCTGAGCACCTACAATGTGCCAAAAATAATTCTACACATTGGGCATCCAATGCCAAGGACAGGGGAGGTCCCTGCTCTCATAAAGGTTACCCTTTTAGCGAGTTTCTTCTTGCATAAAAGGGGAACAACAATAGTTTCTGCCTCTCAGAGGCTGGAGGATTACATCAGATAATGCGAAGCCTTGGAGTGAGTTGAGCAGTGGCCCCCCAAGAGATACGTGCATGTCCTAATCTCTGGAACCTGTAAATGTGACCTTATTCGGAAATGAAGTCTTTGTAGGTACAATTAAGTCAAAGATCTTAAGATGAAATCATCCTGGACTATGCAGGCCGGCTCTAAATCCAAGAGTAAGTGCCCTTCTACGGGACACACAGAGGAAGACGAACACCCAAGGAGAAGAGGGGTCATTTGAATACAGAGGCAGAAACTGGAATGATACCCTGGTGAGCCGAGGGACAGCTGAAGCCACCAGAATCCAGAAGAGGCAGGGAAAGACCCTTCAGAGGGTGCGCAAGCCTGCCTTGATTTTGGACTTCTGGTCTCCAGAACCGTGAGCCTAAATTTCTATTGCATTAAGCCACACGGTTTGCGGTAATGTGTTCTGCCACGGCCACTGTAGTGCCCTCCCACAGTGGCCGGCCATGCTGCACCTGGGAGAGCTCCTTGATTTCTCCCTGTCACCTGCCACGTTCCTCGGCGTGTTCTTCAGAAGCTCCGGCCACTCGGGAAGACCGTCACTTTTCTCAACGTGTGTGGCTCTGGTGCGCTTTCTCAGCCCTTCCCCCTTTAGTGAACTCCTAGTCATGCTTCAAAACCCAACTCACAGCACGTTGCCTTTGCTGGCAAGCCTTCCCTTGCCTACTTGTGCCCTCACTACATTTTTTTTTTCCTGCACCACTTAGCGCTCAGCTCCCGTACCGTACCACGGTTGTCTGTTCTCTTGAGTGTGTGTCACGGGGGCAGGGACCTGATCTTGTTTGTCTCTTTGGCCCCAGCTTCCAGCTCACGAGCTGGCACGGGGTACGGGGCCAGGCGGATGCGAATGCATATCCCACATTCCCTACCCCACACCCCCTTTCTCATTTTTTGGCACAAAGCACTGCCAGCAGCGAATTTCCAGGGCCCTTCTTAACTGTTCTGCAGCCTTGCAGGGTGACTGGATACAATCACTGCACGAGGTCGTCTGCAGTCGTTTGCCTGCTGCTGGAAGAATTCTTGGTTGCCCCTGAAGCGATTTCCTTGCCTGTCTGCTGTGCCGGTCAAAGATGAGAGGCTTCCTTCAGATGGCTGGGAGGACAGACCCGCCATTCTGGGCAGTGTCCACGAAGTTCTTTGGAGGGGGTGGGGGAATCCCAACCCAATAGGGTTCTCACCCTGCATCTGTCTCTGGTGAGCTGTGTGATCTGGGGCAAACACTTCACCTCTCTGAGCCCGTTTCCTCATCTGTTAAATGGGGACAAATATCCCAGCCCACAGGACCGCTGGGAGGATTAAATGAGATGACGCCTGTAACGTTGCCTGGGGCTGTCCTGGTGCTCAGGGAGGGCAGGGAGGGGGGGAGCTTAACCAATAACAGCAATCACTTACCGCCTGTGCAGTACTGTGCTGGGTACTGTGTCGAGCACTTTTTGTGTATTATCTTTTAAAATCTTTCACGGTAAACCTACAAGCCCAATTATTACCCACACTTGACAGCTGTGCAAACAAAGGCACAGAGGCACAATGTAGCTGGCCCCAGGCTACCTGGTTATTGAGTAGCGGAGCCGGATTGGAAGTCTGGAATATTTGATCCTGCAGTTCCCCCCGCCCTAACCACTGCCTTTTGGTAAACATGTTTCTGTCCTGCTGCTGCCTTGGCTTGGAATAGTGCAACGAAACAACAGACAGCGCGGACTCTAAACTTGCTAGGGGTATGTCACCTAGACGTGGAAATCCCAGGAGTTAGGAAGACAGAGGAGAAAAACAGAACCCTTCCACCGACTGCCAAGGATCTAAGATCCTCATTAGGGCAGGAACCATGAATTTCATTAACATTCATGTACTAGAGCCTCGCGGCATCACAATGCCCAATAAACCGCCCTTTTTATGAAAAATGCAAACCCTGGAAACCTCAAAGCAATCTAACCACTCACATCGGGGAAATTAAACTTTGTGGGGACATAAAAACGGAGCTGCCCGACACACATTCATCTTTTTGCGTGTGACAGCTGGAACCTCCAGAGACGGAATTAGGCCACCCGGTGCCTTGCTCCTGGCTCGGTCCCAAAGATCCTGACAATAGGCCTTGAGTGGAAAGTGCGAGGGGATGGTAGCTTCCATAAATTCTGCCCCGGTGACATTCTGGTTCCGCTAGCCCTCTCCCTAGCACCAAGCTCTAAACTGGAGTAGAGCTTTAGAGCCAGATTGTCTGGACCGAAAGCCCAGCTCTGTCACTAACCTGCTGTGTGACCCTGGGCAAGTTGCTTGCCCTTGGGAATCCCTGACCTACTTGTCTCTAAAATGGGGGTGATACTGATGGCTACCTCATACTGGCTATTGTAAGACAGCATGTGGTAATGCATGAAGCCTTCGGGATGGGCCCCGCCTGTGATAATGAGCTTAGTTAGCACCCATGGAGCACGTACATTTCTTGTCCTCAAAACTCGGTGGGGAAGGTATTATCAATGTGCCCATTTCACAGATGGCAATGACTTTACATATGTGAAGGCAGAGTGAAGAGTTAAACTCAGGTCTGCCTAACTCAGAAACACAGCTGCCTTACCATATGCTATACTGCTGATAAATCTATAACTTTGTTACAGTTTATTTTTATTCAAAGCGCATGGCACCATTATAATAAGAACAACATTGGAAATCCAAGAGGAAAACACCCATTACAATCGCGCCATCATCTCAAGTCTGTTTTTACACACTTGCTATTTATTCTTATCAACACGCATCCCCGCATAAATCTCGATTCCTTCCACTTCTTCCCATTTTACCCATTTGTGGCCCATCCAACTTCCTGTGATCACATAGAAAGCATCCTCACATACCGAGTCTGACTCCTCCTTGCCCAAGGCAGACCTCCACTGTATCTATCACCTGCCGAAGGGCTCTGAGTCATTACCCTAATCCACACAAAACCGTCACGAGGTACAACCAAGATGAATAATGCAAAAGGCAAAAGCACCATGTAAATGCTAACACTCCTTGCGGCCGTCACTGTTGCTGTTATAATCGTGCAGGATTAGAGCTGATTTCGGTCCGGGTGTTTCCTCGGCGTGAGGACCATCGGGTGTTCCCCTGGGCTGCCCTCACCTGTGGCCCGTCCTCCCTGACTGACAGGGCGATGGCATCTGTCTTTGGGCTTCCAAGGGCCTGAGGGTCCTACTGGTGATTCTTGTCGCTGGGGCAGAAAGGCACCTCTGATGGGGGGCATCCCTTCTCTGGTTTTTCCTGCCTTCCCCTCCCAATCCACCATCCCTGCTGGCCCCCAAAAGGATCTTCCTAAATTACCCCTCAGCGCATTTTATCGTGGGGCTGAAGATCCCATCTCAGCCTCCGGCGAGCCTGACCTCCTGTCCCGACACAGTGCGTCTACGATTTGCTGAGCATCAGAACCGTCTAAGGAGACTGACCGGCTGCAGGCTTCTGGGCCTCACACCCAGAGACTCTGGTTCCCTCCATCTGCCCTGACACCCAGAAACCAGCATTTCCACGCAAGCCCAACAGGTTGGGACGCAGATGGCCTGGAAACTGTAGTTAGAGCAAGGCAAAGACCAAAACTTTGTCCGGCTTCTAGGAGAAGAGAGCAAGAAGCTCACATCCTCGATTGGCAAGTGCTCGACACGTTACGCATACGAGCTCGCTCAGTCCCAGCCGGCATCCCAGAGAGTGCGTATGGTTGATGCTCCTGCTTTTCAGACGATGAGCCTGAGCATTGCAGGCACTGGGTAAGTTGCCAGAATTCTCCAGCCCATCAGTAGTGGAGCGAGATCTAGAAGCCGGATCTGTTGAGATCCAAAACACATTTTCTTTCTTCAGCACTGCCCTGGCCCCTGTGTTCCTGGCCCACATCACCAACTGCTACGGCCCCAGGAACCCTCACACACACATGCACACGCACACACTGATGCACACAGGCAAACACACACACACCAACACAGACACACATATGCACACCAACACAGAGATTCACAGAGACCTACACACGGACACACACACACACACTCCCTCTCTCCCCCTCTCTCTCGCCCTCCCCATTTCCCTCCTTACTTCCTGAAAGTTTTAGACTTCCTGCTACTGGCATGACTTTCCACTCCCTTCCCCCTGGAGGGTATCTCACAACACACACCAGGAAGCCTTCCTGGACCTATCCCTCCGGAGGGACACCTCTCTGAAGCTCCATGTGCTGAGTCCTGGCCACAGTCACTTACTGCTCTGTGTTTACACGACTTCTTGTTCCAACAACCCACCCCACCGGAACCACGAGCTTCTCCAGGGCAGGGGCTGTGCCTCAGTGACCTGCCCAGTTCTTGTTCCGGCCCTGCCACAAAGAACATACGCGTCAGCTTTGAAGGACTCACACCCATTTGCTTCAGCCACAGCCAGAGCCAGACCCCAGAGCAGGGCGGGTCTCCTCCACCCAGGAAGCCCTCCGTGCACATCACGGCCACCCTCAGACGCACACAGCTGTCTCCCTGCATCGCAGCCGACCTCGTCTAGACGCAGCCTGCAGCCGTATCTCCATGGAAACACCGGCCCTGCAGCCCAGATAGCCCATTCCATTAAGCTACTTTCATTCCTCAATCCCCTTTCTTGGCGGAAGAGTTGATTTTTAAAAAAAGGAGAGAGAGAATCAGGTCAGCAAAACTGGTTTGGGAAATTAGAAATCATCCTCTGAGCTCCGAAGTGTGGCATTGCTGGGAACGCCAGTAGGGCGTTTCTAAGCCACATAAGCTACCCCACGTCTTCCCATAAATCTTGCAAGGGTGCAAAAGCAGGCCTGCCATTGCTACAACAGCCACACGGCAGAGGGTCCTCGGGCGGGGGTCAGCTGTGCTTGGGGGAGGCAGCAGCTCGGCTGTCCCATCTTCTCTTTACAGAGACCGTCACCCTTGGAAAGGTCCACTTGCAAGGCTGGCGCTTGGCTGGTGTCTGGGAGCCTGCGCATCAGGAGGGCCCCGCCATTCCCAGACCTAAGAAGAGTGGCTCACTGTGCCTTAACTGTACACATCACATGGGTTGTGCTGAACACCGGCCTTCCTTCGGGGGCTCTGGAACTTGGGTACGTGCTGGGCGAGGGGTGCCGATGCGACCAGCTCCTAGGAAAAACCCTGGGCGCTGAGTCTCTAACGAGTTGCCTGGTAGACACCACCTCACGCATGTCACAGCTCACTGCTGGGGGAATTGGGTGTGTCCAGTGTGACTCTGAGAGGAGAGGACTCTGGAAGCTCGTGCTTGGCTTTGGACTTTGGGCTTTATCCCATGTACCTCTTTCCTTTACCAACAGCGTTTTGTATCCTTTCGCTATAATAAAGCATAGTGCCGAATACAGCCATACCCTGGGCCCTGCGAGCCCTTCAAATGAATCTAGAGGTGGTCCCGGGGACCTCTGATACAGCGCCCCTCACTGTCCCCCTTTCTGGTTCCCCTAAAGGAGAGGCATCGTGGATCTTATTTTTCAGAGCCCAGCAGGCAAATCTATGGACGCTATGTCTTCAAAGACGGGCCCCAGGTTCCAGCCCGTAATCTTGCCCTCCCTGCCCCTCTGAGTTCAGGCCCCACGAATATCTCTTCTTTTCTTGCTTCGTGGATCATGACAGGGTAAGGGTCTCCACCTTCTTGCACAGGAGGAGTCTGAGCCATCTCTTCTCCCGTCTGTACCTCCTCTCCCTGTAGGTGATCACTGGGTCAGCCTGACGTTAGGATTTGGGAGCAAACGCTCTCTCTCTCCGATCTCCCGGCTCATGTTTCCTCCCTCTGGTGAAGCATCTTCCCTCAGATGCTTTCGATTGCCCTTTCCTCCGACCGTAGTACAAGATCCCTCTTTGGGGTGAGGGTGGGCAAACCAAGAGGAGAAGCCAGTGACTCTCTAGGCCTCCCCCCAATAGATACAAGCCCACTCTGCTCATGGAAGAAGCTGTCTCTCAGTTATCGGGTGTTCACCAGGAGTACTTTGCCTCCTAATGTACGGACATCCGTGGCAGGGAGCCTCGGAAGGAAAGAATGAAAAGATTCTGGCACCCAAAACTCTTCCTAGCTCTGGTCAATCTACGGATGTGGGTATGTGGACTGACTCCACAGCCTCTCGGCCCATTCAAGATGCTCACCATTGTCAAGTTCAGGTAATACCTAGAAGCTGAGCCTTCCCTCAAGGCCCAAATATTCTCGGGTCAGCCGGAGATGTTTCAGTGTGGCCTCAAGGTGGAATATTTTTCCATCAGTCTGTTCTGTCCTGATGAAGAGAGAAAAGTGCAGTGGTGGTCCCATTTACACGTCCCCGGCCTCAGCTTTCTCATCTGGAAATTGGGATCATAATAACTACCTCGAAGCCCCGGGGTCAGGGTAAAATGAGATCACTATGTGAAAATACTGAGTACAGTGCCTGTCACGGAGTCAGTGCCCAGAGATGTCCATCCCCTTCTTAGTCCTCATCAAGGATCTGGGAGGAATAAACATACCTCAGGATCTAAAATCTTATTTCCTCTGACTGCCCCACAGTCCCACGCTTTGAATGGTGGTTTGTCTGTTTGTTTTTCATGCCAAACAAACTGCACTTATTGAATGCTAATGAGTTCATTCTCTTATTTTTAGATTCCTTGGACTGAAGGACAGACCTGTGAAGGAGAGATAAGCGGAGTGACCCAGACAAAGACCCATGATGTTTTTGTAGGTCTGTTTGCCTAGTCAGAAGGAAAGAAAGTGTTTGGGTCTTAGGAAATACCTGGCCAAGACTGAAGACGGCCATCACTACAGGCCAGGGCTGGTCTGAAGCCGGTGCAGACTCAGAACGGACGTGCTCTCTACTTCCAGCTCCTCCCCCTGCTTTTTTGCATGACTTTGGACAAGTTCTGCGACGTCTCTAAGCCTCAGTGTCTTCATCTCTAAGACGGGCGTTACAATGATTCCTAGCCCACAGAAGCACTGAAAGGTGCCGTGAGGTGATCCAGATCGGGTTAGCTTTGCTCTGAAGCAGTACACATTCAGCAAATGGCAGAATGATTTCTGTCACGTTACCTCTTGGACAGAACTGCTGACCCTAAAATGGTGTGATAGGCCTCGAGAGTGAGCATTCGTTTTGTTCACGCCCATATTCTGTTTAATTCCCCTGCCGGGGTCAGTTCCTGGAGAAGGAGTTGCTTTTGTTTATAGGCTGTGCTTCCATATCCAAGATGATTGCATTGCAAAGGTTTAAGGGGGACAGTAAGAATTATTAAACACAGTATAGTCGTTTTAACCTCATTTCTTATTTGTAACTTTTAAAACCAACCTTATAAGGTAGGTCTTATCATTTATAAACGAGGAACATAACGGGCTCCTGGGTGGCTCAGTCGGTTGAGCGTCCGACTTTGGCTCAGGTCATGATCTCGCATTTCATGGGTTCGAGCCCTGCGTCGGGCTCTGGGCTGATGGCTCAGAGCCTGGAGCCTGCTTCGGATTCTGTGTCTCCCTGTCTCTCTGGGCCTCCCCCACTCATGCTCTGTCTCTCTCACATGCTCTCTCAAAAATAAATAAACATTTAAAAAATTTTTTTTAATAAAATACATGAGGAACATAAGACCCAAAGACATTAAGTCACTCTCCTAAGTAAACTCAAATAATGAACTGAGAAGCAGAATTTGAACTCAGGTATGATCCCAAAGGCTGGGATCTTCCACTCCTTCTGCTTCCTCTGGAATGGCTACTATTAGAGTGGCTGTTTGGAATACAAAGGTCTTCTCCATCCCTAAACCAAAAGGATTGTATTATTACACTCTTTGGCCAGCTCCCCACAGAAGCCCCCAAAAACCCATTAAAAAAACCTATTCTCCTGGGCCCCAATGAATCCCGCTAAGTAAATTGCTTTTTGAAAGGAAAAGGAAAAGGAAACATCTGTGGCCTGAAACTTTATATGAACAATAATTCAAGGGTCTTTCTCAGAACCCGGAAAGGGAAACCCCCTATGGAAGAGGTGTAGAAATGTGGACCGAGGTAGAGCCAGGAATTCATTGATGTTTGTAGAGCCCTTGAAAGAGGAAAAGCAGAATTTAAACTGGAACATTCCAAAGCAATTCTTTTCTCAGTTTAATTTGCTATTGGCATAATCATGAGAAAGAAGAAATGAGGGTCGGGGGCCCAGCTTATGTGGGAGACAAACCTCTGGCCTCCTGAAGTATTTTTCATTTCCAAAGTACAAACCATTGTTCGACTTGGGCCAGAGGACGTGAAGACCTCTGACAGGGAGGCTGTTACAGGATGGAGAGGCTGAGGGCTTACTTCACAAGGTTGTGCCTTTCTAAGTTGACGAATGAAACACAAACACAGAATAGAGACATAAGAAAGTGCATCCTTGATCCAAACAACCTATTAGGATGCAAGGAGTCAGCATTTCCTGGTCATCTACTATGTGCAAGTACAGAACAGCCAAGCAACATAAATGAGAGAAGAGGGTTGGTGGTGGGCCATAGGACTGGGTTAACTGAGGTGGGGGGGAAAGGCCACATCGACAGGGGACAGCGGCAGCTCAGACCCAGGCAAATGCCGCCAAGGACAGGAATGAGGACCTATTACAGCTGATTTTCTGCTTTTTCAAGAAAAGACGGAGATTCTGAACTTCAAGTGAAACATCCCAATTTTCAAATTAGGGGCCGCAGGTGCAAAATTATGTTTTCTTTCATTGCTCATCTTAAATGTTCCAAAGACCTTATAAAATTGGCCTTTGCGGCCCTACTTTATAGGAAATAAGTTTCCAAAAGTGGTTGGGTCAGGGTCAGGTAGCGACAAAGGTTGAAACGAGGACTTGGCCCCTGGAAGGATTCTAGGAGGGAAGGGATGAGGTCCGAGGTGAGCGGTTTGGAGCTGAGTGGAAAGCCAGCTCCCAGGTGGCACCATGAACACGTATGACCAATTACTGGACAGGGCAGGGGGCTGGTATTAAAGGGCTCTGGAGCATGTGTCCACAAAACATCTCCAAAGAGGCCTAGCACCTTCTACCACAGTGGATGCGGGGGATGTGGGGGTGTGGAGAAGACGGACCTGACATTTATTGAGTATCTGCTACGAGCCAGGCCCTGGATTTTGCACGCATCACTCCACTGAGTCGACACAACGACTGTTTGATGAAGATATGACTGTCCCTGTTTTACCGAGGTGAGGTGAGGGGACTTACCCGGGTCACACGGCAAGGCCAGGTCAAGGCCTGCTTTCTAACATGTGCTGGGCCGGGCCTTCTTCCTGCCTGGGCTGCTGAGCAAGGTGAGTCCTGGAGCAACCTTGTCACTCACCAGCATTTTGTAAATAGGGTCCAGACAAGGAGACGCTCACAAATCTGGCCAGGGCTCTTTTGCACAAGGTGAAACTCAGGAAATTAAGATGTCACACAAGCCTTGCTGTTTCCACAAGGAGTGATTGTAGCTACAAATCTGACCCAACATGCAGGCAAAATGGGCTGTGGGCAGGTAGGTAGGTCAGGCGCTTTATTTACTGCGGCCACGATTATGATTTTAATTTGGTGTGAAGGAAACAAAAGGCTTCTGAGGGATCAGCATACAGGTGGCACGGAAGTTCAGTGTTGGCTTCGCAGAGACGGGGAAGCAGGGGCTTAAAAGGGAAGCAGTGGGAGGTGGGAGAAGGAGGTAGGCTCAAGCACCAGACTGGCCTGGGATCCGGTCTCTGCTCCACCATCTCCTGGCTGTGTGACCTTAACCAAGTAGCGCCACCTCTCAGAGCCTCAGTCTCCCATCTGCAAAAATGGGATTATCATGCCAGCTACCTACCAGCCACATTGGAAGGACTCGCAAAGACACTGGATGTAAAGCTTCCAACAACGCTGAGTATCATCACTGTCGTTATTACTGAAATACATTCCCGAAGCGGTCACCCGTAGAAGCAACTGCTTCACTTCCTGTCACTGAAATCGTCGACGCTTAGCTGTACCTCTTAATTTCATCAGAAATGGTCTGGTGAGTCAGAGCCTTAATTAACTTTTGCACGGTGTTTTTGGGGCAGGGATCGCGCCCTTGCATTTCGCCCGTTCTCCCTGGCTCCCAATAATGGAAGTGCATGTCCCTCATAAATTGTTCTGACTCTACAAACACGAGCCCATCACCCAGTAGACACACAAAGTAGTGCACACAGCCAGCCTGCAAGGCCGCAGAGAGACCTCTCCCCAGCAGCACACTAAAGCAAAGGCTTGGAACCTAATGAAATTACCTTCCCTCTGCCGAGTTCCCTGCGGGGATTGCAGTCTGGGCTCCTGTTTGTGTGCTCATTCGGCTGTGACCTCAGGCTTTCCCCTCTCGGCAGTCCCTCCCCGGTAGGATGAGTTGGGCATTGTGACCCAGAGTGAAGGGTCATGTCCTTTCCTATCCGCCGCTCTTTGCAGGATTGCAGAAAACCAAAGGGTTGGGAGTGAGGTTCAGGTCAGGGCTGCTTCCCAGACGTGGAAATCAAGCAGGGCAAAAGACGCAGAGAGTAGGACGTTGTTAACAACAGGCTCCGTGGCTGAGTAGTCAGTGCGACGTTCGCCTGTGCCGTCTTCTCCTTGAGAGTCCCCAGCCTTGAGGATTCATCTTGGCAGCCCCTGTATCTGGCCAGGGCTTGGCTGCAGTAGGTGTTCAATAAATCCGTATGAAGTAAGTAAATGCCACCTAACTAGTTTCATTTGTCTTATTTTTATGACACCCCTCCCCCGCCCATCTTTTCCCAGAAGTGATCGAAAGCAACCTACATGCTACGTGATCTAGTAATCACTAACATTCACTGAGGGCTCACAGTGTGCCAAGTTCTGCCCTGAGTCCCTTACACGGCTTCTCCCCTGTGTCTTCATAACAATCCTTTGTGCCAGGTATTGTTAGGATTACCCACATTTGGCAGATGAGGAAAATAGTAAGGAAGTAAGCGGAAGGAACAAAGATGGGATAAATGGGAGGCAGGTGTTATCACAGTGCCCATACTTGGAGCAGAGGGGCAAAAATCGACTCGGGGTTTAGAGCAGCCTGACCAAAGAAAGGAAGTAGATGTCTTAGAGTCCGGAAGATAAAAACAAACCGCTCGGAAGATGCACAAATGGTTTTCGTCTGACTTGTGTGGCCTTGGGCAAATCAGCTCTGTCTCACCCTCTGTGTCTTCCTCTGTACAAAGGCAGTGCTTACAGTACTGTCCCCCTACCGGGGCAGTTATGAAGGTCCAGGCGACGATAAAGACGGCAAGCCCAGTGCCTGGAGCCCAGAAGACACTCCATCAATATTCGCCCTCCTATATTTTCTCTGGCCTTTTTCCCCATCCACTTATTGAAGGAGGCATCTTGGAGTGTGGGTGTTTAACTGTAAAATCATCGGCAAGGCTGCCCAGCCAGCTCATTATTACTTAAAAAGAAGAAAGGAGCTGTGCAAGGCGTCTCGGGGCTTTTCAAACACGCCTGCTCCTGAATTTCACGAGCAGTGGGTGGCTGAATGGTTTGGTGAGTTCCAGCCTGGGCCCTGCTTGAGATCCACGTTAAATGAAAGGTGCCTCCAACTCCCCATTATGGTGCCGTGCCCTGGGAGGCTCGGGAAAGTCACGCTTTTCCGACATCTCCTGCAGCCGAGAAATGCAATTGATTTTCCTGGCCTCATTTTTCGTGTTTTAAAGAACTATTTCCCCAGGGCTCCTCTGAGAGCTGAAACGGAGAAAAATCTCATTCATATGTTACCATGTAACCTAAAGACTAATCATGCACCCGACAACAGATAGGGGCGGAACACCTAGTCCATGGCAGATCCAGGGCCAGGCACATGGGCCTCAGGGACGTGGACAGCTACATGGTCTCTACCGTCAAAAGAGCCCTTTAGAAGGAAAGCTGTGAGGAAGACAGCACCACGCAAGGAAGCCAGCCTGGAAGGAGAGCGGGAAGAGTGACGTGGGCAGAGAGAACAGCGTGTGTAAAGGCGTGGGGATGTGGATGTTACCAGACGGTGAAAGAGGAAGCTTGATGGGTAAATAGAGGCAAGCTCGAGAAGGAGTATGGGGTCAGACTAGAGTTTATTGGGAAGACAGGAGAGCTAACATGTGTGTAATATCTGGTGTCCGCTGACATGCTTCCATTTGAACATTAAATATTGCTCTGGCAGTTTGCATGGAGATTCGATTGGAGGGGGTAAAATTGGGAGGTGGGAAGACCAGTCAAGGGCTCTAAAAATAGTCCAGCCCTGAACACATATTCCACGAGTGGCTTCTTCAGGGCCTAGCACGGAGCTAGGTAGCTGGGGAAATAAACCTAGGTCTGCTGGGTGCCCGCTGCATTTTGATGCTTTACAAATGTTTTCTCGTCTAAGTATTACTAAACAAGATTGGTGTCTCCATTTTACAGATTAAAAAAAAAAAAAAAAACCTAGCTCAGGGAAGTAAAGAGAGGTGAATCACACTGGGAGCTCCACGGCTGAAAATAAGTGTGGCCCTACTCTGCAGACCAGCGTCAGAGATGACAGAAGGCTCCAACACGAAAGAAGAGACAATGTGCTGTCTCTTCAGAGTGAGATGCTGTAATCTAGAGCCAAAAATAATTCATGTGTGCCTAAAGGGTAAACTGTAAATACAGAGCCCCGAGCTCTATTGGTATTCAATGATAAGTGATGTTGCTTTAAAATCAAATAAATATAAACACATGGAGGTTTTAACTGTATGCCATCATCTCCAGAACATTAGATTGTGGGCCAGGTCTGGTACTTCCATGAATCACCCATACCACCTACCCCAAGGCTTGGGTCACGGTGGCTATTTGGTAAATACTTATTGACTGAATGGGGCCACTTAGAAAAAAATTGCTGAAGGGGGTTACAATTAAGAGAATGACAATGGGTGCATTAAAAAAAAAAAAAAGCTTTCAAAGCTTTAGAGAGGCATCGGGGAAATACAAAAAACAAAACCACACTCAGATATCACCTCACGCCAGTCAGAGTGGCCAAAATGAACAACTCAGGAGACTATAGATGCTGGAGAGGATGTGGAGAAAGGGGAACCCTCTTGCACTGTCGGTGGGAATGCAAATTGGTGCAGCCGCTCTGGAAAACAGTGTGGAGGTTCCTCAAAAAATTAAAAATAGACCTACCCTATGACCCAGCAATAGCACTGCTAGGCATTTACCCAAGGGATACAGGAGTACTGATGCATAGGGGCACTTGTACCCCAATGTTTATAGCAGCACTCTCAATAATAGCCAAATTATGGAAAGAGCCTAAATATCCATCAACGGATGAATGGATAAAGAAATTGTGGTTTATATATTCAATGAAGTATTATGTGGCAATGAGAAAGAATGAAATATGGCCCTTTGTAGCAACGTGGATGGAACTGGAGAGTGTGATGCTAAGTGAAATAAGCCATACAGAGAAAGACAGATACCATATGTTTTCACTCTTATGTGGATCCTGAGAGACTTAACAGAAGACCATGGGGGAGGGGAAGGAAAAAAAAAAAAGAGGTCAGAGTGGGAGAGAGCCAAAGCATAAGAGACTTAAAAACTGAGAACAAACTGAGGGTTGATGGGGGGTGGGAGGGAGGGGAGGGTGGGTGATGTGTACTGAGGAGGGCACCTTTTGGGATGAGCACTGGGTGTTGTATGGAAACCAATTTGACAATAAATTTCATATATTGAAATAAAAGCTTTAGAGAGGTAGCTGGGTACAAACAAATTTTGTTTATTAATTTTTCACATATTTACTGAAAACTACCTACACCCTCCTAATAATACTAAGCCAGATGACTTTATGTTTTAATTCTTTTTTTAAAAAGTTCAAAGAAACAGATGATTTCTCTGTTCTTTCAAATTTTCTAGAGCACTGAGAAAGAAAAAGTCATGTTCATTCTCTTTACAAAGACAACATAATAATAATACCATACCTGACAAAAACAGCACACACACAAAATCACTCAACGTAACCTCACAACATTATTAAAGCCAAATTTCCAAATAATATATTATCAGACAGAATTCAGGAGTATACCGTGACCAAATGTGGACATGTGAGAATGGCTTAGTATTTAAAAATCTGTTTGCATAATTTACCATAATGCCAGGCCAAAGAAGACAAACCATACATGCAGAAAAGGCATTTGGGGAAAAAAAAATCCATGAAAATATAAATGGCGAAATGTTAGGAATAGCAGACCTGAAGGTACTGGCCAATGCAATTAGACAAGAAAATGACATGAGGAGTCTAAAAACAAACTACAGGGGAAAGAGCACAAGGAGACTAAATATCAGATAGGAGAGCAATATTAGCATTAGTGGCAGATGGTACAATTACATATGTAGAGAACACAAAGGGTTACATTTTTAAACAAAGTATTAAAAACAGGAGAAGTTAGTAACAACTACCCGGTGGGCAAAGAAATGTACAAAATTCAAAAGGATTTTTATCAAGTGTAAATAACAACCAGTTAGCAAATATAATGGAAGGAAAGGTCCCTTTTACAATATCAACAAAAAAATAGATAAAATACTTTGGAATAAACTTAATCAGAACTGTAAAGATGATTTTAAAGTTCAGCTAGAACCTCTAAAAAAGACTTTGGCAGATGCAAGGTTAAATGTGTAGCTACATAGACCCAATACTTTACAGATGTAGCTTCTCCTCAAATGAATCTATTAATTCTTGTAACTAATATGAAAAAGTAGCATGGGTTTTTTTGGAACCTGAAAATTATATTAGTATTTATCTGGAAAAGGAAACACACTAGAAGGGGGTAAGGTGTCTCTGAAAAATCAAAGGAATGAGGGAAGCACAGTTTACACAGATTGTAAGATGTGTCATAAAATTATGTAATGGAGACAACTTGGTATGGTCTCCATTTTCAATAGCAAACAGTTATAAGATCAATGAAAGAAGAGAGAGCCCAGCAGTAAATTCAAATATTTACGGGAATGCAGTATCTAAAAACAGTGGCATGACAAGTCCGGGAGAGGAAAGGTTAACTAATGAATGTGGAACAAGTGGCAAACTGCCATTCACAAAGAGAGAAAGCTGGATTCCTACCTTACTCATTGCAAATTCCAGATGGATCAAGATTTTAACATAGAAAATAAAATCATAAAAGTGTCAGAAGAAAACATGAGTTCAGGGTGGGAGAAGGCCTTGATTTTTATAGAATCAAATGTATCAGTATTTTCCCTTATGCCTTCTGGAGTTGGTGATTAATTTAAGTTAAAGCAAAAGTAGGAAATCCTGCAGGCTTAATAAATAAGTTACACCCTACACAAAACCAAAAGGCAAAGGTCAACTGAGAAAATACCAAATAAGTGAGAATGACTAAGTTCTCAGCTTTGGGAAGAGGCCACGCCCATCAGTAGGAAGGAACAGCAAGTGGTCCAACCAAATACGATGTTTTCCAGGAAGGAAACAAAGGTCAAACAGTCATTTAGTAAACAGAAAGGGGCTCCATCCCTTTCTGATAATGAAAGATACACAAACCTAAACAAAGGTGAGGTGCCATTTACTACGTATCAGATTGGTAAAGCTTTTAAAGATTGTTAAAATCAGCAATGTGGGGAAGAGCACACTTTCAGGCATGATGGAGGAAGAACACACTGGTGGAAACATTTTAGTAGATAACTTGGCCAAACCTATTAAAATTGAAGACCCAAAGACTCTTTGGCAAAGCTTGTAAGATAAAGATTCTCATATTCTACAAATATACTTGAAAAATATATGAAAGATGTGTGTGTGTGTGTGTGTGTGTGTGGACACGCACACTAGGAGGTTCACTGCAGCAGAGTTTCTCACGACAAAAGACTGAAAGCTAGAACAACAATAGGGCACTGATTTTGAAAGATTATGAAAACCCTCAGTCGACAGTCATTAACAAGAACAAAAAAGGATCTCAATGTGCTGATGTGGAAAGATCTCTGAGACGTATTATTAAGAGAAATCAAGCAAGGTGCCGGAGAATATATATAAAATGGTCCCATCTGAGAAAACAAAAAGGATATCAAATGTATCTATGCATACGTAAATCTATATATGCTGACATGTAGAAAATGTCTCTAGATGGGAACATAAACCATTCCTGGACCATCCAATAGAGCTTTCTGCAATGATGGGAATGTCCGATAAATTTGAGCCATCCAATATGGTAGCCACTAGACTCCTGTGGCTATTAAACACTTGAAATGTAGCTTGTGTGACTGAGGAATTAGATTTTGAATTTTATTTCATTTTGATTAATTTCAGTGAGTATAGCCACATCTGGCTAGAGGCTTCCAGTTTGGACAGCATAGACATAGACAATGGCTAGTTGAGGTGGGAAGGATTAGGAAGGGAGAGAAAAGGAGACATTTTTCAGTTTATGCTTCTTATACTGTAGGAACTTTGCACATGTAGATGTGTTACTCTTATTTAAAGAGAAAAGTTACGGACCACCTATTGTTTTCAAGGCCACAGGGGATGTAGAACTCAGGCAGGGGTGACATCTGTCTTCAAGAGCCCAGGCTTTCACAGGGCATTGGAAAATTGTAGTTAAGAAAATAGCTGCACAAAGGAGGTGAAGTTGACCAGCTCTCTCCAGTGAGGAAAATCCCAGAGGAAACAGTTCCACATCTGACAGAGGGGAAGGGAGGACAAGCTACTAGGATGGTGTTCATCCAGGAGGTGATGTTTGAGCCAGGTCAATGAGATAAATAGGTGGGCGCTAGACCCTGGGGGAGAGAAAAGTATTCAGGGTGCAGGAAACAGCTAAGCCGAGGAGTGGAGGAGATAGGCCAGAGTGTGCCCAGGAGCCTGTGAGTAATATAGGTTGGCGGGAGGAACTTGAAGGCAGGAAGGAGGGGAGATTGAAGAGATGAGCAAAAGACAGGTCATGAGGACCGCGTGCAATGAACTAAGCAGTTCAGATATCACTGTGAAGGCCAGGGAAAGCCCCAAAATGATTTCAAGCAAGTGTAAAAAGTGATCACAATGATTTTGAGAAGAGACACACATTGGCTGTGACATGGAAAGTCAAAATCAAAGGTTGAAGGCGGAAGTGAGGGTGCAGTTGAAATATATACAAGACTTATTTTTAGCCTCTATAGAGAAATAATAAGAAAGCTATTTATGGGTCTTAAATTGCATTCTGCTCATGAAACAATCACATTTGGTCTGTTTAGAGTTATGCAGTACCAAGGGAAAAGAAAATTCAAAGGGCAGTATTTTTCCCAGCTCCCAAGGCCATCTCATTTTTTTTTTAATTTTTTTTTCGACGTTTTTTATTTATTTTTGGGACAGAGAGAGACAGAGCATGAATGGGGGAGGGGCAGAGAGAGAGGGAGACACAGAATCGGAAACAGGCTCCAGGCTCTGAGCCATCAGCCCAGAGCCCGACGCGGGGCTCGAACTCACAGACCGCGAGATCGTGACCTGGCTGAAGTCGGACGCTTAACCGACTGCGCCACCCAGGCGCCCCATGGCCATCTCATTTTTCTTGAACCCCTAGGACCTTGAGAAGTCTTTTGTCTTTACCTTAACTAATTTTTCCAGGGCTTCAAATCTCCAGGAGATGGCTAGGATAAGAAACTGAATAACTCAACAAATCTGACACATCTCAGTGGGGCAAGAGTGGCGTGATTCCTGTTTTTCGACCAATAAACATGGTGGCAAATCCTAGACCAACGCTTCTTCTCCTTGGCACCCATGACATTTGGTGCAGGATAATACTTTGTAGGGGTCATCCAGTGCGATACAGGCTGTTTAGCAGCATCCCTGGCCTCTACCTACTAAATGCCAATAGTATACACACACGGGTGCACACACAAACACACGCACAGGCCACAGCCGAGACAGCCATAAATGTCTCCATCCATTGCCAAGTGTCCCCCGGATGCAAAATCACCCCTGGTCGAGAACCACTGTAAGAACATCAAAGACAGAGGAGCCCTTGGAGACAATCCTACCCAACTTCCTCATTTTACAGATGGGAAAACTGAGGTCCAGAGACTGAGCCTGGAAGTCAGGCATCCTCACCCAGGTTAGAGATTTTTTGTGGACACTAGAGATCTTTTTCTTAGCTTCAAAGAAATGCAGTTAAAAACAAATCGGCAGAATTTTCATTCAAGTCAGCTTCATCTACGTGTGTATTCATTTATACTTTCTCTCTCTCCTCTCTCTGCCTTCTCTCTTTCTTTCCCTGATATACATGATTCATCCTAGAACTTCTATTTACTGATTTGGTTTTCTAGCCACAAATGCGACCAAAATTATTATTATTGTTATTGTTGTTGTTGTTGTTATCTAAAAAAATTTTAAGTTTGTTTATTTACTTATGGAAAGAGAGAGCGAGAGAATGCAAGCAGGGGAGGGGAAGAGAGAGAGAATCCCAAGCAGTCTTGGTGCTGTCGGTACAGAACCCAACCTGGGGCTCGAACTCACGAACTGTGAAATCACGACCTGAATCAAAATCAAGAGTCAGACGTTCAACCGACTGAGCCATCCAGGTGTCCCTATTATAATTATGTTATTAGTAAAACATCCACTCTCTCTAATTCGGCATTTTTGTTTGTTTGTTTTCCCCTTGTTCACAGTGAAGAGGGTAAGCGGAAGATATCTAATATATACCAGGGGCTACTGTGTGCCAGAGCCTCTGACAGGCACATCACAAACATAATCAGGGGCGCCTGGGTGGCTCAGTCGGTTGAGCGTCCGACTTCGGCTCAGGTCATGATCTCGCGGTTTGTGAGTTCGAGCCCCGCGTCGGGCGCTGTGCTGATAGCTCAGAGCCTGTTTCAGATTCTGTGTCTTCCTCTCTCTCTGCCCCTCCCCTGCTGGTGCCCTGTCTCTCTCTCTCCCTCAAAATAAACACTAAAAAAACAAAAATTAAAAAAAAAAGTAAACGTTACAACAATCCTTGGAGGTGGGCATGGGTAACCCCATTTTGCAAAAGAGGAAACTGAGACCCATGGAGGTCAGGTGACTTGCCCAAGGTCAAACAGCCAATGAGTGTTCTAGAACTAAGTTCAAACCAGCACCTGTCAGATTGCATAACGCGACTGAGTTCAAGTTGTGGAGAATTAGAATGAGCTCACGATTAACACCCAAGTAAGAGTTGACTGTTCCCAGAGAACTGAATTCCCTCCCAGTTTCTCAGATCGTGGAGCTGAGGGGCTTGTCAGCACCTCTAGGAGGAAGCTAGGCCTGTGTGGCAGTTGCTATGACAACTAATTTTCTTATAATTATAGAACATGGTGGGGACACATGAGCTGCACATACAGTCACTTTGTTAGGACCTGTCTACCTCTGACAGTTCCAGGAGCTTAAACATCACAAATTTTTTTAAATCACATTTCATATAATCACGCATTGTGGCAACGGAGGCCCAGAGAGCAAGAAAGTCAGGAGACGAACCCTCCCACCATGTGATGGGACCGAGAGGCAAAGCCACGTGACAAGCAGTGAGGAAAATGGCATTTCTCCCTTGGGAACTTCTGCTTCTCTTTTTCCTTCTTGGATCAATGCATTTCAGCACTTGGCCAAACAGTGTATTCAAAGAAAAGAAAGAAGAAAAGAGCCAAAGCAAAATTAGACTAATGCTTGGCAAACAGCAAGGACAGGCAGCAAAATTTAGCATTCTAACAGAACAACACTTCTCAGTTTAGTTGAATTTAGCCAATTCCCAAAATGTGTAGGTTTTCCCAATTTGGAAGATGGGTATAGACAAAAGACCACATATAGACACTCACACATACACCCAAGAACGCCCATAGAGGGGTGCCTGGGTGGCTCAGTCAGTTAAGCGTCTGACTCTTGATTTTGGCTCAGGTCATGATCTCAGGGTCGTGAGATTGAGCCCCGACTTGGGTTCTGCATTGGGCGTGGAGCCTGCTTAAGATTCTCTCTCTCTCTCTCTCTCTCTCTCTCTCTTTCTCTCTCTCCCTCTGCCGCTCCCCGACTTTCTCTCTCTCTCTCAAAACAAAAAAAAGAAAGAAAGAAGGAAAACATCCATAGACACACACATCACAGTGGGTCAGAAAAGCCTGATTCTACCCTTTATTGGCTGTGTGATCTTGAGTATCTTAACTAACATCTCTGATCCTCAGTTTTCTCCTCTGTACGTTGAAAACTGATCTCTCCTTCATGAGTTATTGTGAAGATAGCATGGAAAGTGACTAGCAAACTACCTGACACATACAGAAGCTCAATAAAATGGAAGTTATTGTTATTAATTAATTCATTGCAAACAATAATTTTTAAATATTGTTTTACTTTCCACGAACACCTTCCTCTTATGACCCCAATGTGGGACTGGAGAAAACATCATGAAGTCCTGCCTTCGGTGGCACGTTCAGCAACCTAGCCAGGTAGCAAGAGATCTCTGCCGAAGCAGAGACGGGCACAGGGGCCGAGGGAAATGTTGGGACCGTGGGGCTCCCAGGTGAAGAATTAACGTGGGGGATCGAGGACTGGTTTCTGGAGGAGGTGACAGTTGAGCTGGGCCACAAGGCAGAGCACGTGGGGTAGAGTCGAGTGAAAAGTTCACGGGCAAAGACCTGGAGGTGAGAACGGGCATACATACGGCAGACTTGCAGAACTATGTGAAAGTTGAAGCCCTGGGCGTGCAGGAGGTCAGTGGCAGAGGGACAGGAACTAGCAGCAAGGACCACCTCTGGACAAGCCTGCAATGCCATGCTGTTGGCCTGTAGGAAGTAGGGAGCCACTGAAGATTCCTCAAGCAAGATAGAGTGATCTGATGCGATTTTGCTCATGCTGGGTGGAAGGGGGTGAGATGGAGACAGAAGTTCAAAAGCCGGCACTGTGGACAGGGTGAGTGAGGAGGGACACGTGTGCCAAGACAACGTCAGTTGAGACGGAGGGCCAACCGAGATGGAACGAGGCACGGCTTTGCCTTGGAGGCCCAGCCTAGGTGGATGCATCCCATCGGGTCACGTGACCGACTCCCCAGAAATATATTATTGCGTAAGTACAAGGGCGCCCATGGTACGGTGTTAGTTTACATTAACTCCGTCCTCACACCAGGCTTAGACTGTGGACATCACTAGCCCATTTTACAGATAGGGAAACAGAGGTTCAGAAAGGTGAAATGACCTGCTTTAGTCACACAAATCCCCAACCCATGTACTCCCCCTTCTTCCGTGTGGCCTTTCGTCACGCTCTTGGGGACGGGGCGTGATTCGTCATGTTTGCCCATTTCCATGGTTCGTTACGAGCTTCCAACAGTTTAACAACTGGTTTGCAGACTTTTCATAACTGGCTCTCAGGACAGGGTGTGAGCCAGCTCCAGCCCACCCTGCAGGAGTCCCATAGGAAAGAAGAATGTTCACAACACTCTAGCAGTCTTCTTGGCCATCAGATGTATTCACCCAGTCACTTGCTTTCTTGTAGCACTTACTTACCAAGGCTTGTTTGCATCGACGAGAATGAGAAGCCAGCACTAAAAGCAGCTTCAGTTATTTGACTATGGAGTGGTCACTGAGTCGCCCCGGCCCTCCCTGAAACCCTGAGCACATTCCTTCTGAGACAGCACCATGGATGTTTTTGTTAAAAACAAAACAAAACAGAAAAGCCACAATTGGTTTTCAACGATCAATTAACAACAACACGCATTTCTGAAAGCTACCCTAACAGTACAATTCCATCAGGCTCCGAGAAAGTGCCCAGACAAAAGCATAGGCCAGCATCTTTATTCTGATTTTCAGTAACACCCTAGCCAAAAATGCAAGCATAAACATCAAATACTATCATGGCCTTTCTCCACCGGGTACTCATATGCAGATTCTTCCCGTGCCAGATAATGACTCTGCTCTTAACCCAGCAGGCAATGTTTTTAATAACTCACCTATGACATTCCTCACAATAAAAAAATAGGAGAGCCATAAAAACCAAGACAACAGATAATAAAGTAAAGCATCTTATCTCCATTTGCCCCTGTCAGCAAAGATTAGAATCCCTCCCGAGGAAAGCAGCCCCTGGGGTTTTGATGAAAAATTGGCAGAAGCAAATGGCAAAGGTAGAAATGGGGTCTCACCTCCCTCGGAATGTGGCGTCAAAAAGAGACATTTATAAGAATGTGTCATTGTCAAGGAGCTGAGAAGCAAAGATGAGGCCCCGATTTTAAATAAAGATATTGAAGATGAGGCAGGCAGAGCTCTGGTGTTATTAATAAAGGCAGAATTTCTCGGTCAGCCAGGGGGATTTTTTTTTTTTTTTTTTTTTTTTTTTTTTTTGGTCTACTCATTCATCTGTTCACTCAGTTATCGAAGCCATCTTTTGGTTCCTAAGGTGGCCAGACACTGGCTAGGCTCTTGGGGTCCGCAGATGAAGAAGATACCATTGTGGCCCCCAGTGAGTGCAAGACGCGGCAGGTAACTCGATGACGTCCACACCATGTTACTGGTGCTAGAACAGAGGCTCGTACAGCAGGTGCAGGAAACCCAAAAGGAAGGATAGACCATGCGGGCAAGCTGGCAGAACCACACGGGCCAGGGGCCACTCGGGTTGGGTGTTGAGGGATGAGTAGGGAATGTGTGCAATGGTGAAGGCAGCCAAGGCATTCTGGCTGGAAGGGACAGCACGAACAGACAGGAAGGCAGGCAGTGGGGGGAGCGCTTTGGGCAGTCGGAGCTTGTGGGAGAGGCAGGCGAGCAGCGGAACTGCAGACGGGTTTTAAAGGTGGCAAAGCCCTCATGGGATGGGCTCCTTCGGAAGAGTCCTTCTCTGGGGCGGTGAGGACAGGCGCCTGAGAAAGGAGGCAGGGGGACCCAGGACGAGGCCGGGCCTTGAGAGGATGGGTGAACGGAGAAGAGAGTACAGTTATTGGAGACTTTCAGGAGGGAAAGAGGCCTGGACTCTTCCAGCTTTTAGACGTGGCCACCGACCCTGGCAGGCTGGCTCTGGCACGGCACTATGTCCTTTCTTATGTTGGTGCACGAGCGGAGCAGAGGCCTGAGACAGAGGGCCGAGACCCCGTCCCTCGGTCACCCAGAAGAGAAGGAGAAGGAGGAAAGGAAAACCTGGCAGGCAAATTGGCTTAGCAGCGTCCCCGGGGAGCTACTCACTCGTAGCTCAGTTCCCTTCCACTGTAAGCAGCCTTGAGAACTGAGTGGGTCAAAGAATTGAGTGGATCAGTGGATGGATTTTTGTTTATTTTGTGTTGTTTCTTTGTTGTTGCTTGCTTTTAGTAATAACCCACAGGCCCCTGTTCTCTAAGAATTACTAGCCCTCCCACTCTCAGGGCTCCCCCACCCTACTTCCTGTTAATGTGTCCATTTGTCTGACAGGAACGTTGAGTTCTGGTCCCTTTGCACTAATGCATTCCTCCCATTCCGTCTTCTCCCACTGATCATGCTCTGGGTGTCCTCCAGATATCCCCAGGATCTTTCCCCACGCACTTGGACGGCCCCCAATCTGCGCTTGCCTAGGCCATGGCCACCAGAGTCAGACTTTCTAGACCCTGAATCAGGATGTGGTCAGACATGAATACTGAGGCAGTTCCAAAAGACTGGGATTCCAGTTGCCACACACCAGACTCCCAGTCTATGCCAGGCCCTGTGCTGGGAACCGTGTGGGTAGGCCCTCCAGGGATCAGAGGCTGGGGGCCAGGCTGCGGATGCGAGAGCAGCCAATTACCCTACAGCGGCATTCAAGGCCCCCGTGTTACTTGCAGAACCAAGAGGAGGCACCAAACCCAGCTGAGAGGATCAGGGGAAGCAGCCCAGAGTTGCTGATCTGACAGGGACAGTACAGCTGAGAAGGTGGCCAGAATGTTCTCGACTAATCCACATTTGTGAGCTCCTTCCAGAGCGAGAGAATTCTGTCTCATGCACTCTTCGTCTCCCGGCAACGGGCCTTTGGCCCCAGCTCGGAGCAAATACTGATAAAGACAAAAAAGAAAGGGGAGGAAGAACAAGGAAGGAAAGAAGGCAAGCCAGCCACAGAATTGGCAAGGGCAATCCCAGGGTGGCACGAAGGTGTGGCAGAGGGAGTGGGATAGGGTTGGGTTCTTATTTTGTTCTAACATAACCGGGCTGAATGGCCTTCGGAGCCACTTCACTTCTCTGACCATCAGTTTCCGCATCTGCAAAATGGAGATAACAATAGGAGTACCTCTGGGTTGTTATTAGGCTGAAAAGTGGATTAAAAGCATATTTTAACAAATACTAGGATTATTCCTATTATAACCGATCTATTGAGGAACAGCCTACCAAAAAATCTGCCTACACTCCTCAGTAGGCAAAAAGGTGGCTCCAGAGGTCCCTGTAGATAGCCAGAGAGACGGCCCATGAATCCAGACATTGAACTGGCTTCTCCTTGAACAATTCCTGCACTTTCCCAAGGGGGAAAGCTGGAAGGGGAGGCCCAGATTTGCCTCCAGCCAGCAGACAAAAGCTGGCTAATTAGGCAGGAAGCTAAGAACCCAGGAGGAAGAAAGGGGATCTGAACAGGAAGGAGATAAAATGATCATTCATTAAGACCTAGAGGGTACCAAGGACTTACACTATTTGTTATGTCAACTGTGTGGCCTGGTTTATTACTGAGGAATCAGGAGCTCAGAAAGGTGAAGGGACTTTCCCAAGGTCACGGAGCCAAGAGGTGACAGGGACGTGATCTCAGTTGCCTAGGTCATCCTAGCCCCAAAGACCCAGAACACCTCTCATTCACCTGACACGCTGGCCTCCAAATGCAACACTCAGTTCCTTCTCACACCAGCCTGGGGGACAAGCGGGTCTGACAGCATGGCCAGATGCACCAGCACTTTCCACAACACCAACATCCTCCCCAGCACCAGCACCTTGCACGGTGCCAGCACCCTCCATAGCACCTTTCACGGCAAAATCAGCTTTAGAAGAACACCTAGGTCCCAGGACTAAGAAAGAAGGAAGGGCTCCTCTCTGCATGCTCCTGTTGTCTCAAATAGCCTGATGAACAGTTTCTCAAGTCTGTGACCCCTCGCAAGAGCCTTCTTGGTTTTAGAAAAGGCAAACATTCCAGGTGATTCTTTCAGCCAGTCTTTTTCGGTTCATCTCCCCCGCCCGGTCCTGTCCTCTCATTCTCCACCGGATCCCTGAACCCTGCTGCAGCCAACAGCTCAGACCCTAGACTCTTCCTAATTGCCTTCAAAGCCTCCTCCCAGGCCCCTGAGATACAGGCCCCCTCACCCCTACAGATATACCCTCCACACTGCTCAGGGGCAGCTCTCTTTGAGAAAGCAGAGAGGCTTGTGAATGCTCACTGCTTTACGTAAACAAACGGGGCTCCCGCCCACACCTGACAGTCAGTGCTGACGAAGGACAGGTGCCCCCAAACCCAATACCTTCCTTCCTGACTCCCAGGACCAATCGAGTCAAGCTGCATGGGGAGCTTCCACAGGCCCAGACCCTGACTGAGCCCCTCCTTTTCTCTTAGTTGACCCACTTCTGTTTGAGCGGGAAGTGACCACCGTGGGCAACCTGGATGAACAGAAAGGCCAGTCTGGCCCAGCTCTGAGCCCTGGCCCTGCTACCTGCTGGCTAGAGGAGCAGGTCACGGTCACTGTCCTGAGCCATGGTTCCCCTTGGAGACACGGAGGGATACATCAGTCTCTCGGGGGCTTGTGGACGTTAAATAGGATTAAATGGCAACATACCAAAAGTGCTCAGAGAAGAGGAAAAAAAGATCATCCAGCACCACCCCAGATAACACGGCCACAGACGGCATATGTTGATACATTTCCTTCCACGTTTCTCCCCCCTCTGTTTACTTGTGTGTGTGTGTGTGTGTTTTTCCATAGTTCCAATCCTGGAAAACACACAATTTTAATCTCTGCTTTTTTCACTTAACTTTCTCTCTGAAGTATTTGCCCAAATTATTGTGTGTCTTCATCACCGTCATTTTAAAATGACTGCCAAATAAAGAATAATTCCACCAGAAGCTTGTAACACTCTATTTGGTAAAGATAAATAAATAAATAAATAAATAAATAAATAAATAATAATTCTACTTCTTTTCTGATTACTGAAATAATGCATGCTCATATCAAGTTTGGAAAGCAGGGGAAAGTCAAAAGAAGACGAAAATATCTCATGGGTAATTCAGAGTAAACTAACTACTCTCTCAGAAAAAGGAAACCTTGAGAAACTGCCAAAATAGCCCATCATAGGGACACGGGGCTTGTTTACAGAATCCTGAGGAGGTTGGTGACAATGTAGCATTGCTTCAAATATTTTGATTTTATAAATAACACTGCAGTGCACATTGTGGTTCGTGAATCCGGGCATATTTCTGATGGTCTCCGCTGCGGGGGGGGGGGGGGGGGGGGGGGGAGGCACAGGTCAGCTCACTCTCTGGCCCAGTGCGTCCTTATGCTCCAGGATGGCCCCGGCCTCCCCTGGAAGCTCAGTGCTCATTCTTTTAAGGTCTGCAGTTCAGGCCACGCCCATAGTCACCGGGCCCACGCTGAGCCAGACAGGAAAGCTACAGCCCAAAGTAAGAGAACCCGGCCCTCAGAGGTGGGGGAGGTGGTCAGCATCCAAGGAATTCTCACCCTCCCGAGGGATGCATACAGAGGGACCGCATTCCCTCCCGGGCTCACACACCCAGCTGCGCTAACACAGATTTAGCAGGGAGATGGGGAACGGCTTGTTTACCATATACACACTCCAGTCCCAGAAAACCAACCAAGAGCTGTTTTTACTTTCAAAATCCCCAGTCACGGTTGACACTAAATAGCTACGGTTTGTTGGGTACTTACCATGAACAGATCCAAAGGCTCTGCATGTCTTCTGTATTTCACCCTCCCAGCAACCCTAGTATCACCTCCATTCGACAAATGAGGTTTGCTGGCTGGGCGCGGCCCCTTGACTGGTCTAAGGTGGAGACAGGGCTCCTACCCAGTCAGACTGCTCCCATATCCATTGTCAGAACCACTGGTTCTAGTAAAATCATGGCTGATTTTGCTTCCTAGATATCTTTTAGGTCTTCCCGTGTCTCTCTATCTGCTTGCTATCCTTGTTCAAGCCACCGTCTCTTTCTACTCGGACGATTGCAGTAGCCTAATAGTCTCCCCACGCTCCCTCGTGTCTGCTGCAGTCCATCAGCCACATAAAAGCCAGCGTGCTTTATTTAAAACCCACTTAAATTGGGGCGCCTGGGTGGCTCAGTCGGTTAAGCGTCCGACTTCAGCTCAGGTCACGATCTCACGGTCCGTGAGTTCGAGCCCCGCGTCGGGCTCTGGGCTGATGGCTCAGAGCCTGGAGCCTGCTTCCGATTCTGTGTCTCCCTCTCTCTCTGCCCCTCCCCTGTTCATGCTCTGTCTCTCTCTGTCTCAAAAATAAATAAAAACGTTAAAAAAAAAAAACCCACTTAAATCATGTCTCTCCCCTCCTTGAAGTCCTTCAGAGGCTTCCTTTATGCTTCTAGCATAAAACCCAAATTCCCACATATAGTCTACAAGGCCTAGAACTGTCTGCCTTCTGCCCACTTCTCCTGTCTCATATCTGCCTGATCCCTACCCACTGCCGACAGTCTCGCCTCGTTGCCCTTATTCCTATTTGAGAGTTGGGACCAACCTCAGGGTCTTTGCACAAGCTGTGCTCGTCCCAGCTACCTAAGTGACTTCTCCAGGTTATTTCCCTGAGGTCTTCCTTGCACAGCGTGCTTCATGGCTCCTTCACGCAACTTATCACAGTGATATATACTTATCAGTCCTCCGAGTGAGGAGGACCAAGAAATAGAAAGTCATCCATTTGGTTTTTTCCACTAAGAGGTCAGCTTTTCTTTCCTTTTGTCTTTTTTGCATTTTGTTGCAACCATCCACTGACTGAAATTTGAGGGTTTTGTAAAAATACATTTCCATCACATTTCCCGGGGACTGTGATGGAAAGACAGAGAGACGGGGACAGGCGGAGAAAGAGGAAAGGAGACACATGTATCAATTATCAAATTATCTGAGCATTCCAGTGCAGAAGAGAGCGTAAGTAGTGTTCGAGAGGCAGAGCTTTTGTTATTTGATTAGACTCTGTGCCCCCGGACAGTGTGGCCTCGAGAAATCCTCTAGAAAAAGCCTATGCCATTTCCCACTCTTCAGTAGCAGCTACTCTACTGGCACGAAGAAACTTGAGCTGGCGGAAACCAGCCTTACCTTTACAGTTTGTGTCACCCCGTCAAGAAACTAACCGTAAATTCAGCGATTTTCGGCACCCGGAACTTTCCTTTGTTCTTCTGTTCAGGCTGATATTCCGTTCTTGTCTTCACAATCACCTGAAATGTTCAGCCAGTGTTAGCACACGTGGAGACTTCAAACAGTTCTCTGCTTTTCTTTTTCTCAGTAACTAGAATTTTTATACATCGCACAAAGAACAGAAAATAAAGAACTTCCCTCTCAAACACACAAGAGCAGAGAAAATTCAAATTATCCATACTTCCCCATTGCAACAGAGGCAACCATAGGTGACAGTTTTGGTCATACCTTTCCAGATGTATTTATATGTGTCTATATGCGTCTATGATGTATATGTGTGCTATTATGCAAACATATATATTTTTATGTAACAGGTTCGTGCTTTGTGAATCATAACCTACTTTTATCATACAACAATATACTAACATTTTTCTTTTTTTTTTTTAATTTTTTTTTTAACATTTATTTATTTTTGAGACAGAGAGAGACAGAGCATGAATGGGGGGAGGGCCAGAGAGAGAGGGAGACACAGAATCTGAAGCAGGCTCCAGGCTCTGAGCTGTCGGCACAGAGCCTGACGAGGGGCTGGAACTCACGGACCGTGAGATCGTGACCTAAGCGAAGTCGGATGCTCAACCGACTGAGCCACCCAGGCGCCCCTAACATTTTTTAATGTAGACAAATACGCAATTGTATTTTGCCTTTTGATGCAGCATAATATGTCACAGATGCGTACTCTACAATTAGTCCGATGGGTCTCTATTGTTGAACATTTAGGTGGTTTCCACAGTTTGGGTGATGTAAATAAGTTATGATGAACAACCTGAAGCTCAACCTTTCTACATACACTTCACTGCAATTTGATTTAAGGGCTTGCACCAAGAAAAACATAAAGGTCGTTGAATCTCTTGGATCATATTTTTCTGAAGTCTGAATATTTTGCAGAGGTGGTTAATATCTTATCAAGATACGCTGTCAACCTGCCAAGGCATTTATGGAACTGCGTCCCACTGTGTATGCAAAGTGGAAGAAAAAAGAACCTGACAGGTAATCAATAACAATGGCTGAGTGCCATAGCATCAGGAAGAACACCGAAGCTGTCCGAGACTCAGGGCCTCACCTGTAAAACATGGGCAATAGCCATAATCGTCACCCCTATTGAACAAGGTTGTTTTGAGGGTTAAATGAGATGATAATGGGTAATATTTCTGGAATTATTTATTATGTGCCAGAACTGGATCGAGCACTTCATATGCATTTATCTACATACCACTACTGTTTCCATTCTTCTGACAAGGAAACTGAAGCTCAGAGATACTAAGTCACTTGCCCAAGGTCACACAGCTACAAGGAAGCTGTCCTCTAACCATGATCACTCTTACTTCTCGCCGGAGCTTAGATTAACTGAATCTTCACTGAAAACTCCCACCACGTTTTCCCGGAGACAGCAGTCAATTGTACTGACTCGAGCAAAAATTTCTCCTGTGAAGCATGTTAAGTCTGTGAGGCATGCCATTGACTAAATGTAGCTCAAAAAGGAAAAGGTGGGGAAAGGACTACTTTACTGAACATCTCCCGTGTGGATAACTTCAATATGTTAGTTAAGGAGGCTCGGGGCCCTGCCCATCTAGCCCCTCTCTTCCTCCCCATCATCGAGAGCCCATTGACAGATGTCAGTTCTCCTCTTGTATCTCACCTCTCTCCAAACAACAGAAGCAAGCCCTGGCTCCTTGAGATAGGGAAGTGGGGCAGCCAAATAAAGGTGAGGGCTACTGGGGAGATGGATCGTTGTGTTAATTGTTTATTTTCTTTCAGCCTCCTATTCCAAAGGACAGGAAAGCAGATGCCTCTTTGCCTGCAGGTAATAAAAGCAGGTCTCCTTCTTTGCAAATTGACTATATGGCAGATAGCGGGCACTGAATATTTGACGTCTGTATCTCAATTCTATCCTGTGGGGTAGATACTGGTACTGTCGGTATTGTAGGGAGGTGTAAGGGTATGAATACCCTTTGAATACTAGCTCCGCTAAGCCTTCTGTATCTTTGTTTTCTCACATATAAAATGGGGCAGTGACCATAAATACCTCATTAGGTTGTTATAAGGTTTAAATGAGTTAGTAGAGGATAAGCACTCAGACCATTCATTCAATAACAAATGTTTATTTGAACACTGCCTCTGAGTGCTGACAAATTTTCTTCCCTAGATGTTTGAAGCAGATGTGGAATTGAGCTGTCCTGTACCTGTCAGCCCGTAGGTCCTCCCTACCCAGCCCATCAAGAGCAATGCAAGGACTTCTCAAGAGGAATGCTGTTCAAGCATGCTCCTCCTGACCTCCTTGTCTGGAAAAGGAAAAAAAAAAAAAAGGTAGGGGGTGATAGATGAACAGAAGTTTACTGGGTGAGCAAGCCAAGGAAAGACATTTTCTGCAAAGTGAACCATGTGGCCAGAGAAAGAAAAGTGTGAGATACCACGTGGTCTACACAGTTTGCTGTTTGCTTTCATGTGAACTTCAATGGATACTTGAGAGTCGGGAGCTAAAGTAACTAAGGAAGCAACTGCTTAAAGCATAGCTCGTATGCTAGGTGCTTCTATTATTACCTAACTCAATGTTCTGGGTATGTACAGGTGCTTTGTGAACTTAGAGGCTATTCTACAAATGTTAATGATTCAAAATATTTTGGATATCACTAGATCAACTGTCAGGTTATAAAGTGGTGTGGAAAACGTAGATGTCTGCTCATTCTGATCGACGTTTTTTGAAATATTCACAAGCTGGGAATTATAATGTCTTTTCCCTATTTTCATGTTGTATGTACGTATATATACGTACGTGTGTGTGTGTGTGTGTGTGTGTATTATAATGCATCTTGGTATCTATTTCTAGACATAGTGAATTTCCTGGTCATTGTGTCATGTGAACCATAGGGCTTGGGGCAATAAATGCCTTTGCCTTTTCTGGTAAGTAGTATTCTCAGATGGCCCTCTAGCTTCCTAACCCCACCGCTCCCCACCCCAGTGTATGTGTGCAGGATAGTCTCCTCCCTCAAGAGTGTGGATAGGATGATGGCCTTTGATGGCATAGTTACTCCCTGGTGATATTCTGCTGTTATAAAACTCCATCACAGCAGACTGGAGAGAGATTCTCCCGCTGGCCTTGAAGAAGTAAGCTGACATGTTACAGGAAGGCCATGCAGCTGGAACCTGAGGGCAGATTCTAGATGCTGAAAGTGACCCAGCCTGACAGCCAGGTCATTCAAGAAGATGGGGACTTCAGTCCTACAAGTACAAGTAACTAAATTCTGCCAACAACCTCAGGGGGCTTGGAGGGGGATCCCAAACTCCAGACAAGAAGGCAGAGTGGCAAACACCTTGACTTCAGACCGGTGGGACCCCAAGCAGAGAGCCCAGCTGACCTGTGCCTGGACTTCTGACATACAAAAACTGTGAGATAATAAAATGGTGTTGTTTTAAGCCATTTCCTTTTTGAAAAGTTGTTGTCTGACACTAGAAAACTGATGTGCCTTCCCACATGGCCAAGTCCATCTCAACAATCAACCATCTCTTGGGTTGATCCCTTTGCTGCTAGATTTTTAGCCATCAGATCTCGGCCATCTACACATCACACATCAAACGTGAAGAAACATTTGCTTCTTCAACCTTTCTTCTGCCCCGCTATTTCTACAAACATCTTTTCCAAAGCTCAAAAAGCCCAAAACCATTTTCATCATTCCACATTAATTTAAAAGACCCTATGCATAGCTGACATCTTGAGAAAGATGTCTTCTGATACCTCAAGATGGGTGACAGAACCTTAAAAATATTACCGTTGGACTGAGATAATGAATAATCATTATAGGCCCTGTCATTCTAATTATCATAATAAACATTTTGTGGTTGCATCTCTGGCATCCATTTAGATCAAAAGTTTCCAGATATCCTTTTGGGAACTCACCCTTGCCCCAGTGCGTGGCAGCCATGTGGTCTGGTCGGGCCGATGCCTCCCTCATGGTAGGAACGGTCCCTTAATTAGGTTAAGCCAATCAGGGCATACCATCCTATTGATCATAGACTTTGATTGGCTCAGAAATGGTCATGTTACCCAATTTGGACCAATAGTATAGGAGGCAGTATTGACTAGGGACTTGGGGAAAGAAGCCTCCTTGCTCTTTATGGGTGTTCCTCAAAGAGCATGCTCTTCCTCTGGTTGGTGTATTGAGGACTTGAGTTCTGAAACTTCTGTAGAGATTATTGTCCCAATGAGGAGGACCCAAGATGAAGACAAAGGTAGCAGGTGAAGGAGGGCGGAGCCCGGAGGAACCTAGGGAAACGGAGATGGGCCCTGATCACATGCTGCCCTCTGTATCATACCTTGTCTGAAGTCCACTTTGGACTCTGCAGTTCTAGGGACAAATATATACTCCTTGGACCTTAATCCAATGTGGGTTAGGTTTTCTGTTACTTGAGGTAAAAAGCTCTATCTGATAAAAATGTGTTCCAAGAAAAATGAACTGAAAACTGTTAGAATTTAGCAAGATGGCCAAAGAAGCATCACAAAATCAATAGGGGTTTTTT
The DNA here is from genome assembly GCF_016509475.1 of Prionailurus bengalensis. Classification (NCBI taxonomy): domain Eukaryota; kingdom Metazoa; phylum Chordata; class Mammalia; order Carnivora; family Felidae; genus Prionailurus; species Prionailurus bengalensis. Next base: position 176,650,922 of record NC_057343.1, read on the forward strand.
TTTTGGGGGGGGCACCAGCAAAAAAAATCACCTCAAAATATAATGCGTCCACCAAAAGATACAGTAAAAATGTTCATGGCCACTTTTTTCATATCTCCAAACTGAAAACAATCTAAATGTCCATTAATAAGAGAATGCATAAAGTGCGGTTTATTCATAATAAAATGGAATGCCACACACGTGGGTGAATCTTAGCAACATTACATTGAACAAAAGAAATCAGACACAAATGTTTTCTATATATTATATGATTGATTTCACGTATATCAAGTTCAAAATATATATTAAAAATTTATATATTATTTATTTATATAATTTATATATATTTACAATAAATACATAAATAATAATAGTATTTATAATTATATACCATATTTCTTCTTAAAGTATCTCATTTACCACTTGCAGTAATGGGAGGTGCTGAGTTTGACAGAGTGGGGGTCATAGGCCTCCTTAAAAACCGTGTCCTGCTTTTTCCCTGAACCTCTATGACTGGCTACTTATGCCCTGAATGACTTTCTTTTTTTGTTTTTAATTTTTTAAATGTTTATTCATTTTTGACAGAGAGAGACAGAGCATGAGCAGAGAGAGAGAGGGAGACACAGAATCCGAAGCAGGCTCCAGGCTCTGAGCTGTCAGCACAGAGCCTGACGCGGGGCTCGAACCCACAAACCGTGAGATCATGACCTGAGCTGTAGCTGGATGCTTAACCAACTAAGACACCCAGGCACCCCTGCTCTGAGTGGCTTGCTAATGTAAACAGTTATTTTGGTTTTGGAATCCCATTCCTCAAGCCACTGAGTTCAAACACAGGCCAAGGGTCACACTGGTGACCCATGCTGGTCCTCAGTCATCTCCTCTCTTTAACTAAGCTACATTTTCTCTAAAAGTAACCCAGATTACCGTGTAATATTTTACCTTGGCCCCTAAGGAAGTGTTAGCTCATTAGAACTCCATATCCACATCAAAAGCAGGTCTTTGCCCATGTACCTAGAACAAATAGTCCTCTGCTCTCTTCTTTGACCTCTCAGTATTCTTGTTCACTCCTTCCCCCTTGAAACGCCCTTCTCTTTTGGGATCATGGCAGTATCGCTCTTGGTTTTTTTCCCATTCACTGACCAGTTCTCCTCAGTTCCCTCTTCAAGATCCTTCCCCTCTGCTTGACCTCTCAGTGTTAGAATCTCTCAGGGTGAGGTCATGGCCATGCTTCCCTCCTACAAGTCCCCTCTGAGTATTTGCTCTCCTATTACTTCCAAGCCCATCCTTATCCTTATAACTTAATCCAGACCTCATCTAGAACTCAGCTTACCCTACTGGACATTTGCCCTTGGACCAACATGCCTAAATGTACCACGTCCGCAGCAAAGCTCTTTGTGGATCCACCTGCCTCTCAACATTTCTTCCTCAAGTCATCTCCCCCAAACAGCAGTATTATCCAGGCTAGTGCTCATGTCAAACCAAATACAGGAATTCTCCCATGACTCCTCCCTTGCCTTCACTCCCCAAATCCACTTCAGCACCAGCTCCGGCTTCTCAAGCATTTCTCTCAAATCAGTCCACCTGTCCAGTTACATTGCCACCACCCTAGTCCAGAGCATCATCATCTCTCCATGAATGGTTTCTCTGGCCAGCTTCTTGTTTCCATGCTTGCCTCCCCAAACTTAGGGAAAAGAGTTTTCTAGATCGAGGGAACAGAAGATACCACTACACATTCAGAAAACACTCAGGAGGCTGGCACACGGAGCAGCCACAATGAGCGGTTTTGAGTGGCCAGAACATAGAGCAGGTGAAGTGAGGGGGAAACAGAGCTCTGAATGCCACCAAGCATCTTGAAGGTTAACTTGAAAGCAGTGAAAAGCCAAGGAAGGATTATAAACCAGAGAGTGGCTTTCCAGATGTATCATACAAATAATGGAGAAGCCTCTGGCCACAGTGAGATACACTAAAAAGATGTGGAGAACAAAATACAACCCTACAGAGTTATTGGAATCAACTGGCTATTGGGCGTGTCATGAAATTTGATGTTCTGTTCCCGTGGAGGGAAGCCAGAAACACTTCCCTTCTATAAAAGAAGATATGGCAACAGTCGCCTTTTTTTTTTTTAGTACTATGAAGGGGAAAGCATAAGAAATGTGAGCCAATCATTAATTGTACCTTGGAGGAATCAGCTTACATAAGCAAAGAAAGAGAGAAGAGAAAATAAATTTGCAAAGAAAGGCTCTATTCTCTGCAGTTGAAAAAAAAAAGAAAGGTAAAAAAAAACCCGGAGCCCTGAGCTCCTTGATTAATAACAGAAATGGGGAGGGGAGGGTGGGGAAATGGAGAGAGAAGAGGACACATTCTTTCTTATTATTTAAAGTAGGGTTTTACAAATATTTGGGAAAAAATGAACCTCCAGATTTTCAAATACCCTTGTGGATTTGGGCCCCGATACAAGTTTGTTTTCTTTTCATATTTTACATCAGTCCCCATTGTCCTGTCAGCGGCTGATATGAAGAACATAATTTAACATAATTGGCATTGTGAAAACGGGATAAATTATTCATCCCGAAAGGACCCCTCGTCTGGATATATTCCCCCTTCACTGGCAAGGCCAGATAATACATGGTGGTTCAGATGGCACAAAGTACAGATCATAAAAATTTAAAATACTACTTCCTGGGATTATCAATAATGAAGAGGTTCCCACATGGAGAGGCCCCAGGATTGGCAAGAACAATAAATAAAAGTGCAGAAGTGTTGACAAGGAGCAAGATTGTATTTTTATGAGCTGGACTTGCACGGGCTGAAAATAGATCGAAGCTGCACCCTGAAGCTCGTCTCTGCAGCTAAGAGAGAAGTTCAGAGCAGGACAATGAATCTGCTGAGCACCTACCGTGTGCCGGGCCCTATTGCTAGGGGCCCTGGTGATGTGTAGTTGGTTAATTCTCCTAACTCTCCTTACAACGTTCTCCCCAATCTTCATGCAACCCCTTTAAAATCATTAGTGGTCCCATTTCTTTTCAGATGAGAGAATTTAGCCTCAGAGACGTCAGCCACTTGCCTATGACCAAATGACTGGTAAGTGGCTGAACTGGTGGTTCAAACTCAAGATCCCCGTACTCTTTCCTGTCGTTGACTCTGCCACTGTGCCAAAAGCTTTACAGCCTGTTTCTCAGGAAACCCTCTCAGTGAGTCTGAAGTAGGAGTGATTATCCCCATTCTACAGATGAGGGACCTGAGTCCTGGAGAGCAGAAATGACCTCACCACCTCACACACGGCTACGAAAAAGCAGGGCCAGACCTCGAATGTAAGCTTTTGGCTCAGCTCCAAGTACCACCCGCTAAGAACGCCACCATTCAAGAACTATCACCTTCCGGTTCTGCTTTCATGGCACCTGACACACATTAGGAGCTCCATGAATTACTGTTGAATGAATGAGTCCTATCTCTAAAGAGACAAGGTGAAATTGATCAGATGGGGCCTGAGTACTTCGCTGGGAACCTTTTCCCAGCTCCCCCGCTCGCCTCTTAACCCATACTCCGTCTTTTGGGGTTTGAGTCTCTTTCTCTGGGCCCTCAAAGCTTGGCGAGGGCTCAGAACAGACTAAAATGTTAGTGCTCAGAGGACATTAGCGGTAGTATTGTCCAACCCCCTCTCTCACAGGGGAGATGGGAGCCCAGAGGGGGGAAAGGGATTTGCTGCCCCTTCTGACACAGAAAGATTGGGTCACAAGCAGGACTCTAGTATGGGTCTCGTCACTCCCAGTCTAGGGCTCTTTCCACAGGATCAGGTCTCCTTTCCTTGCTCAGAGGCAGAATGGAGGCTGGGCCACTTTGGCCTCAGATGCACCAGCTGTAGTCCAATAAGACTACGTGTGTCCAACTCCGTGGCAGTGCATAGCACGTGGCCAGATGACGGACCCTCCACCCAGTCCTCTGCGGGGAAAGGGGAGGCTTCCAGCTCCTGTTATGAGCAGAAACTCGCTGCCTGGGCCAGAATCCTTAGAGTAGAGGTCCGCAGGTCTGCCTCTGAGCCTGTCCTCTGTGGTCCAGAGGCCCAGCCCACTTCACCGCTCAGCACTGCTTGTGGTCTGAGGCCAGCCCTGTGCTCTCCACGATGATCTTGATTCTGGGACTCAGCTGCTGAGAACGATAAGAATAGCAACAGCAACAAGAACGATAGCCTTTCATTCACATTTACTCCGCGCTGGACAGCCGGGTGAACATGCGACTTACATTGGCTCATTTCGCCCTTAAAACAGTTCTCACGGGAAGAGATGATTGTCCTCATTTTTAACAGCGAGGAAACAGAGGTACGGAGTGGCTAATAAACTTGCCCAGGGTCGCACAGCAAGTAGGTGACAGAGTTAGGGTTCAGATTCAAAGCGCGCTGCTACAATGCCTTCCGCCACATGCGGGGACACCGGTTTGCTCCTTGTGTGAGTGTGCGAGTCACTTCCATGCTCCAAGACTGTCTCACCATCTGGGAGAATGGGGGTGACTTTTTAGAAGCGGAAAATCTGGTACATGCTCATGGTAAAAAAAAAAAAAAAAAAAAAGAGTATGAAAAATAGAGAATGAAAGCCTTCAAACGGGCCACCTTCCAACCCCTATCCCTACTCCCTCAACATTGAATGGTGTCTTGTGAGTCTCTCCAAACCTGTTTTGTGAAATTAAGGGCAAAACATACACACAGATGTGTTTCCACAAATAGGATGACTCCATACCGTGCTCCTGAAAGCTGTTTTAACGGAGCGATGTCTGTCACTCCTTCCACATCACACAAGCAAGGATGCTTCGTTCTCACAACAGCCACTTAGCCTTCCACAGCCCTGCACTCAAGTTCATCCCACCCATCCAAGCGCGTGGAACATTCCAGTTGTTCAACAGGCCTTTTTTAAATACATAAGCCTTGGCGTACTTGAAAAAAATATACCCCTAAGGTCACTACCTTCCGGTAAGAAGCATACCAATCAAGTGGTATCTATAGTTTAAATTTTATAAGCGATGTCAACACACCCTCTGCAGAACACTGCACCACATTATGTAACCAACAAGAGTGTGCCGAGAAGCTCTGCTTAGCCCCAGACATTAGCTCTGCTAACAGCACCAGACGTTACCAAACGTTGTCATTTGGGGATTTTTTTTTTCTTTTTTGCCAATCTAATAGGTAAAAAGTTATATTTTGCTTAAAATTGGTTTTTTTTTCGTTTTTTAATGTTTATTTTTGAGGGACAGAGCATGAGTGGGGGAGGGGCAGAGAGCCAGGGAGACAGAGAATCCCAAGCAGGCTCCAGGCTCCGAGCCGTCAGCACAGAGTCCGACGCGGGGCTCGAACCCACGGACCGTGAGATCATGACCTGAGCCGAAGTCGGACGCTTAACCGACGGAGCCACCCAGGCGCCCCTAAAATTATATTTTTAAATTGTAATTTTTTTTTAATATATTTTTTTCAATGTTTATTTATTTTTGGGACAGAGAGAGACAGAGCATGAACGGGGGAGGGGCAGAGAGAGAGGGAGACACAGAATCGGAAACAGGCTCCAGGCTCGGAGCCATCAGCCCAGAGCCCGACTAGGGGCTCGAACTCACGGACCGCGAGATCGTGACCTAGCTGAAGTCGGACGCTTAACCGACTGCGCCACCCAGGCGCCCCATAAATTGTAATTTTAAATATGCTTAGTGGTCATTTTATATCTATTTGATGGAATTGCCTGGTCAGAGCCTTTGCCCCAATTCGGGGCGATTTATAAACTGTTTCTTGAGAGTGTCTGAAGAATAGAATAAGGGGGCTCTGTGAATCTCAAATCTGCAGAGACGTGCACTTCTGCTGCTCCCTAAGGAAAGGCTGACGGTTCTGTGATCCTGTGTTGCAGAGAGAAGAACCCTCTGGTAAAGCCACAAGAGAGGCCAAGAAAGCACACAGGACTCAGTGACAGGAGAGGCATTTTCTTTGGCCACATTCATCCAGGTCCACCCTGTTGGGCCCCCCTGTACCCTCACCTTGAAAACCCCATCCTTCTCAGCATCTTTTATTTTTATAGTCACCGTCCAAAAATGTGACCTTCAGGAAACACAGTCAGGATGCCCAGTGAAAGGTAGGAAGCTATCTGTGTGCCATTAGACCATTTTCATGCTTTTTCCCCACAATAGCCCTGTTAGGTAGGAATTATGCTCATTTTACTATAGGACACACACACACACACACACACACACACACACACAGCCCAGAGATGCTAAGCAACTTGCCTAAAGCCACACAGTAAGTAAATAGCTTAGCTGAGACCCAAACCCAGGCCTCTGGGGCTACAAAGCACCTGTGGTTTACCACGCAAAATACAAAGTGTACCAAACATCCATACTGGATCTCCAAAAGTCTGCATTCCTTTCCTCCCACAAGCAGGTGAGCCAGCCTCGTCCAGGACATATAAAGACTACTGATTACTAAATCAGTAGAAAGGAAAGGAACGTTTGCCCACAGCCTGGTTGCTAGCTTGCCAAATACATGATTCATCTGGGGCTTTGCCAAGGTGGAGTTGTGTTCATTTGTGGCTCGCTTTCTGCAGACCTGCCGCCCATTCGTTGGCATCTCTTAGCACACCTGTGTGCAGGTCTTGGTGCATTGATCCTTTGGGTGTCCTAGGACAGCATTTCACCTCTCTGAGTCTGTTTTTGCATCTGTAAAATGGCCATAATGCTTGCAACCTCACAGATGGGTTGTGGGGACATCCGAGTTACTGTGGTCACTTAGATACACCAAAGGCAGCAGGGCCCTAAAGGCATGTCCTACAATATGGTATCTGCAGACGGATGTTCCAGCCTCTAGAAAGCTTGTGCTCATGGGCTGCAGAAGCCACCCAACTGCTTGGATTCAAGTCTATTCCTACATCTGTCAAGTGGAGAAACTAAAGCCCAGCTTTAGGCTACGCAAGGGACAGGGGACCTTACTCAGCCAGCATTTCCCACTGCCCGTTGCATGCCAGGCTGCACGATGAGGCAGAGCCAGGGCCCTCAGGCCCTAGTGGGCAAATACCCTCAGTGCCAACCAGACACCAAGTCAACCTAAGTCCGCCCCCCTCCCCATTCCCACTGCCACTGCCCTAGTGCGTGCCACCACCGCCTCCCTCATGAACATGGCAGTGGCCTTCTAGCTGACTTCCTGCCTGCCACTCACTTCTCTCCTTCCACCACTCATGGGAGAGGCATGGTGCAGGAAACCCAGTCACCTCTGTCTTGGGAAAACTACTCTGGTTTTGTAAGAAGGATCCATGAGAAGGGACAAGGAAGAGGAGACCAGGAGACCCAGCATGGGTCCCTCGTCCTTAGGGTGGCCCACAGCAGCCAGAGGAATCTTCCTCAAATAGAAACCTGATCCATTATTCTCCCACTTTAAACCCCTTCAGAAAATACACTGAGCCCCCCATGAACTTGGGCCCACTTCACCTCATCTCTCAAATGTCTCTCCCTCACTCAGAATGCCCAGCCAACCTGGCCTCCTGCCTATTCCTCCAACTCCCTCAGTGCCTATCCACATGCATGACCCTCTGCCTCTACTCCCCTTACCACCCATCCCCCAGGTGTCAAGCAGGGACCTTCCCCGGGAGGACCTCCCTTGACCAGCCTGCATCACAATCAGGTCTCTTGCGCCTTATTCTTTCTCACATCACAGCCCCATATTCCTTCCTTAGAGCCCTTCCTGCAGCTTGCGTCCCTGTACAGCTGTTTGTATGATGGCTTGCTTGAAGTCTGCCCCATTGGACTGGAAACTCCGTGAAAGCAGTGGTCCCGCCTGACTTTTCATGGCTGGCTATGCGTAGCTGAGCACAGTGCCTGGCACATGGAAGGCGCCCAAGAAGATGTGCTGGACGAGGGAGTGACTGAGTGAGTGAATACCTTCCATGTTGATAAGTAAAACCATAGCTATAAGTATGGGTGGCTAGGCAAGGTGCCCAGAAGAGCTGCCATCTGAGCTGGGTTTAGGAAGATGAGTTCTGGCTTATTAGGCAAAGGGGTGATAAGGGCATTCTGGGCAGAAAGAATGGCCTGTGCAAGGAGGAGGAAGCAGGAACCACTCTGGAGAGTGTGGAAAACTCGAGGGTAGTGTTTCTCAACCCTGCCACTGTTGACATTTGGGGGGTGCATCGTATGCACTGTAGGATACTTAGCAGCAGTCTTGGCCTCCACCCACCAGATGCCAATAGTGTCCCCCCACCTACAGTTTTCACAACCAAAAATGTCTCCAGACATTGCCAAATGTCCCACTGAGGGGAAAATCACCCTCCACTGCTCTAGGTAGGTCTGACCTGCTGGTGTTCAAAGTACAAAGTAGGAGTGGTGAGAATGGAAGCCAGTGGGCAGAGAAGGATTTGCCAAGGTCAGGATTTGAGGAGTGTAGACTGTGGAGATGACTGAAAAAGGTTCCTGTGGGAGAAGGGCCCGGTCCCATCTTCCAGGGAGGCCCCCTCAGGTGCAGTGTGGAGGTGGGATGCTGGCCCATCTCCCCTCCTGAGGCAGGCACCAATCCCTCCAGTATTGGGCAGAGAGGGAGCACTGGAGGCTGGGATGTTCTCTCTGGAGGATGGTGCCCAGGCCTCACCTGCTGATCCAGGGAGCTCAAGGAGGAGCAGGGCCGCAGATGAGAGTTTGAGGAAGCATTCTTGGGGGTGGGAGGCTTCTTGTTATTGAGGGCAGCACCGTGCAGAGGGGAAAATCGGGGTTTCAGGTGCACTGGGATTCCAACCCCAGCTCTCCCACTCTGTCTTTGAGGCTTGGGCAAGTCACTCTATTGACCTGAACCTCAGTTTCCCCATCAGTGAAATGGGTGCACTATCCACCCCCCAACAGAGCCATTGGGGAAGATTAACTGAAATAATGGATGTGAATGCCTTGTGAGGCCCATTCCCAGCCCAGAGACAGGGCTTCAGACACGCTCATTTCTCCAGTTAGCCTCCGAAAGGTTTCCCCCTGAAACTCCGTCTTCATACTAAAGCACATTTAGTGAACAAACCTAAAGACGATTGTCACTATCACACACCAAGCACACTCTGCATTTCACATTTTCAAAAAAAAAACAACAACAACATTGTTCAACATGAGGGTTAAACATACTTCCTTCTGATGTGCCCATTTTCGAACACTCACCATCTGACTGCAACCTAACCAAAGAACTAAAAGCTGCATCGGGACTCACTTCACCTTCCCTACAGTCCTGTGACTTGAGCCCCAATACCCGTATCCCCACTTTACAATGAAGAGGCTGAGGGAGCTTAAGAAACTTGCTGCAAGACATCAGCCAGGGCAAAATAGTAAAAGGTGGGGCAGGGCCGGGCTTCAGCATCTCTGCTGCCAGCTCAGCACGTGGAGGACCCCAAGTGCAATTTCACTTCTAAGGCATCCGTTGTCACGTCGGGGGGAAATGTGTTTACTCCTGCGAATATTATAAAATCAAAGCGCTAGCATGGAAAACCGCTACGATAATTTCCTGCTCAGAGAAGAGAAGACAGAGGTCTAAGGGAGGAGAAAAAAGTCACATGAGTCACATTGTTAGATTGGCAACTGAGCTCAAGCCAAAGCCCAAGTCGGTGGACTCTCAGGCCAGCTGGCTCCTGGTTTCTGCTGAAGTGGAAGCTTCTGGAACAACACTGCTTGGGTTCTGGGTTCTCTAGACATTGCCAGGATGCTCCCTTAACTATGTGCTTTGGGAAGTTACTTTACCACTCCATGCTTGAATTTTGTCATCTTCAAAAATTAAAGTAACAATTCCCTTATTCAGTCCTATGAACTATTGAAAGCGTGAAAGAAAAGTGTGTGTGTGTGTGTGTGTGTGTGTGTGTGTGTGTTAGTGTGTTTACATATAGCTTAGAACAGAACCTAGTATTTAGGAAGCACTTGAAAATTATTATTATTGGGGCGCCTGGGTGGCGCAGTCGGTTAAGCATCCGACTTCAGCCAGGTCATGATCTCGCGGTCCGTGAGTTCGAGCCCCGCGTCAGGCTCTGGGCTGATGGCTCAGAGCCTGGAGCCTGTTTCCGATTCTGTGTCTCCCTCTCTCTCTGCCCCTCCCCCGTTCATGCTCTGTCTCTCTCTGTCTCAAAAATAAATAAAACATTGAAAAAAAAAGAAAATTATTATTATTATTCTTGTATAGTTACTTTTATGCCAGGTACTGTACATATGAGGCCATATCTAACTTTGTTCTGACAATTGTGAGGTAGGGATGATCCTCCCCACTTCAGAAAGGAGGAAATTGAGGTGCCTGGTAGGAAAACTTTGTCATGAATGTCTGTGACGAGCCCCTGTTAGGATGTGTCCCTCTAGGGATTTGCATCTTCCAGAATGCATTGCTTTCCCTTTCTATGCATTCAGGTCCCCAATGTATTTGTCCTTCAGGCTTTGGGACAGCTTTCCGGTACATCTGGATTGGACACTCAATGGTTATTATTCCTTTTCCTCTCTAAACCAGAGAAGAAAGGCCCCAAAAGTGAGAGGATGGAATGGTGTTGGAGTAAAGGGAGACAGAGGCCATGGTATCTCTGGATGATTTGCAGGTGTTTATAGGCATTGGGGGAGGGGTGACCTCACCACAATCCGTTTTCCTTGCACACCTTTAAGGGACATACAGGTCTTCCAGGCTATAGCTGTTGGCAGAAGGGTAAAGATTCTTCCCGAAGCCTCACAAAACCTTAAGAAAATATCTCCTTTTCCCTCTCCAATTTCCATTATATCTGGGTTCGGATTCCAGCATTGCTGCTTACTCCTGTCTGTAAGGTTGGATAACTAACCAAATTTCTCTGAGCCTTCGCCTTTTCACCTATAAATTTGTGTGCATAATCCCTGACTCCCATGGGGAGATGTGCACCTACCACAGTGACACTCAACTTTGGCTGCACACAGGAGTCACTTGGGGAGATTTCATTAATACTGATGCCTGGGTCTCACGCCCAGAGCTTCTGATATAATTGTTCTGGTATGTAGCCCAGGTATCAGGATTTTCAAAGCCCCCCCCCTCCCCGCCCAGATGATTCTAATACGCTGTCAAAAACTGAGAACCTCTGCTATACTTGTAGCAGATACCTAGCTAATACTTTCACATACCTAGCTAATTCTTTCACATTTCTTTAGTGTTAAGTGCCTGTTCACATTTTATTTTTAAAAGCCTTATCAGTCTCTCATGATGGCTTAAGGATCCTTTATCTCTGCCACCCCCATGTACATTCTCAGATTGACAACCTCTGCACTTTCAAAACAGATGACTCAACCCCCAGCCAATCAGCCAGGCCCTCTATCTAGCTTTGGCTCCTCTTCTGTTCATTGGCTAGAGCCAATTGGTTAAGACACACAATGCCCTCCTGGAGATGCCAATGAGAAAATCAAACAGATGGAATGATCCATTGTTTGCTCTTCAGCCAGGGAACTATATCATTTACCTCCAAATCTAACTCTCACAGTGTGCAAAAGCTCACATTGCAAAACCCCAAGTTCTCTCAACTGGATCTTAAACAATAATGTTTCTCCCACCTCTGTCCACGGAATGACTTTTGTATCAGTGCCCACCTTTGTACAAATGCCCACCTCCATTCTTCATGGACTACTCCCATGTCAGGAGATGTGCCATCAGCCAGTCATTCATTTCCAGCCACGCCTCCCCCAAAGAGGCTCTACTCTAGTCATGCTATTTCTCCAAAGCTCTCCATGCTTTGCCTATGTCTTAAATGTCTTTTCCTCCTGTAGTCTATCTGGAAGATTTTTACTCACCTTTACAAGCCAAATTCAAATGTTCTCCTCTGCAGTTTACCTAATCTGTCCTTCCAGCCCCCTTCCTCCCCAACAGAATTTAATTGTTTCCGCCCCTGTGCTCTCACAACCTGTGAAATTCTCAGGTGTAGCATTTACCCTGATGCATTATATTAAGTATTTTACTAGATGGGGATTTTGTAATTTGTCTTTTCGTAACCAACTTGTAGGGCAGGGATAGGGCCTCAGCAGGTGCAAACTAAATGCTTGTTGGACTGCATCCAATTCTCTGTCCTCAAATCTATACCAGTGAATTTTTGAAACACCTCCCCCAAATAATCAAGACAATTTTCTCTGTCACCATCTACAAGCTTATTAGCACTCATCTGCTACGGTAAAACTTTAAAAAAGAAAGATTAATTTTCTTGCCCATGTATGTATATGTGAACAAAAAATGAGTAAACACTTACCATAAACCTGAAATAACATGAGAAATGTCATGTCTCTGAAAGGAATAACTACCTTTTACAAGAAAGGGGACATATTTGGCTGAGGGAATGAAAGGTTTGGAGAGGTGGGATTTTTTTTGCTGCTTTATTTCCTGACGTGGGGGAAGCATGAGGGACCGATGGAGAGAGGAGTATCTGCTTTACCTTTTCCGGAGCAGGCAGCTGTAAGTGGTTAACCTCCAAGGGAGTGATGAGAGGGACGGTCTGGAAGCCATCCTCAACCGAAGGCGGCTTGGTTCCCTTCTCACTGGGGTTACTGTTCAGCTTCACCATCCTTACACCTTTCTTCCCAGACCTAAGGCAAGCAGTGGGGTTCTAGTTACAGTAGGAGGTGAGGCAGGGAAAAAGAGGGCTGACGACAGAGAAAAAGCGCTGTCCTCAACAGCTCCACTCGGCTTTCAATATAGAGATCAGTCATCTATCTATCTTTTGCTAGATTTCCTGACATGATTCTCATTATCCAGTAAAACTTCTTTAATCATCAAAATATGCCACCCACCCATGGGGTTCAACAGCCTTAAAATTCGGGAAACTCAAGGAAAATCCCAGACTTACACAAACAATATACAAGCTTTAAAAAAAAAATCCAAGACACTAGAGCTAATACAGTCATATAATCTCAGTGAAAAGCTTATTTGTACTGCAAAATTAAATCCCATTATTCTGGGTCACTCTGCAGTATGATAAATTTCACCTTACCACCACACCTTACCACCTTGCTATTTTATTATGTTGGCTTTGCTTCAGCAATCTCCCTAAAATACAATAAGTACATTCAATGTCTCTATGTATACTGCACCCTTTCACATGATATGTAGGTTGTACAGGAGGTGCAATTTCCTAAAACAAAAAAGGACTGGCTTGAACCTGATCCTCTATTCAGCCATGGAATGCCTCCATTTCCTCAATAGCGAAGGGCCATTTTTTTTTTTTTTTTGCTTCCATGGAAAGTTAGCAACCCCCACATTGCAAGATTGCCAACTAAATAAACAAATCGCATATATTTCTCTCAAGCTCCTTTGGAAGTCAAACGGTACTCCCACCCCAACCCTAGAAGCCCAGACAACTGAATTTCTCTTGTCAATCCTGATGATGGAACATTATTAGACAAAATAGGGTTGTTGTGGAGGTGAAAGGGATGGTAAAGGGTCGGAGGATATTGAGCAGTGGTTATAGCAAAAACAAACGCCTACTTACTGTGATGCACTCTTGGGGGGTCAGAGCAGATTCAAGCCAATTTGAAGAGGAGGAGGACGGCCAGGAGTCCTCCCTCCTCAGCCCGAGCTCGTGGTGCTGAAAGGACAGCGCCTTGCCTGTGTCTGGATTGGGAGTTTCTGAGAGCGAGGCGCGAGCGAGAGGGGAAGAGCTCCTGGCAGCTGCCTGCCTGCTCCCTCACTCGCGCCCCCTCCCACCGGGGAACGGGCTCCCACACCATCTGTCATCTGGCACCACCTGCTGTTTCTCATGCATGGCCACAACCAGGGCATGGGACAAAATGGTTTCAAGAAGTGGGAGGGATTCTGGCTATAATAATGGTAGTAATAATAATAATAACCATATAACAAGCAATCCTTGAGTCTTTAGAAAAACGAAAGGAGACATATTCATTAGGAGGAGGGACCACCTTTTAAAATCTTCCAGAGCAATATTCTGAAAACCCAAATGGTACAGGACCTACACTGTGCTCTGACCTGGGGTAAGGAGTGAAGGGGAACTAATATTTATTGGGTATTTCCCATGCAGTGGGCACTTTTCCAGTCTCTTTCAGACTATTTCCCTCATTTGCAAAACATGATGGGGTTAGTATGAGGTGTGAATGTGATAACAACAGGAAGGGAGCTCAGAGCAGGTAACATGGTGAGCACTGCATGTGACAAGCTACTATACTCACAATGCCACTATAAACACACAGGTCAGCTAAGGTCGCATAGCTGGTATAGTACCAGGAACTGAAAGTTGAGCCCTGATCCATGGCCACAGGTGTTTGTATGCAGTCCACACGTATACTTTCCAGGTTGGTGTCTGGAATCAGGGAAGGCAAAGTCCTAGACTTCAAGGTCTCTAAAGTTCTGACTGTGAGGATCTTGGACATTTGGATTCACTCCCCGCCTCCATTTCTTTATCTTGGATGTGGGAATAATAATTCCTCCCTTGCAGAGTGGTTGTGAATAAGACAAGATTGTGCTCAAGGAAACCCTTTAATATAACTCTATTAGTCTATAGACTATAGACTATTACTGTAATAGTCTATAGACTATTATTCTCCTATTGAGTCCTGAAAAATATGTTTGACAGTTGAAAACAAAAATATGACATCTTTATGAGGTTTTCCATATGTATAGATGTAATATATAGGATAAATGCAACATAAAGAGGGGAGGATCGGGGCGCCTGGGTGGCGCAGTCGGTTAAGCGTCCGACTTCAGCCAGGTCATGATCTCGCGGTCCGTGAGTTCGAGCCCCGCGTCGGGCTCTGGGCTGATGGCTCAGAGCCTGGAGCCTGTTTCCGATTCTGTGTCTCCCTCTCTCTCTGCCCCTCCCCCGTTCATGCTCTGTCTCTCTCTGTCCCAAAAATAAATAAACGTTGAAAAAAAAAAATTAAAAAAAAAAAAAAAAAAGAGGGGAGGATAAAGGGACCACTATGGTGGTAATGTTTCTATACTCTAAGTGGTAAAGTATTGATCCCCACTAAACAGTGAAGTTAGCTATGTCTATTTTAATCCCCAGCGTCACCAAAAATATACAAAGATAAGGTCAAAACTGCAATAAGGAAATTTAAATGGAATACTAAAAAATTCAAATAACCCCAAAAAAGGCAGGAAGGAAAAAAAGAGGAACAACAACAACAAAAACAAAGAAAACAAGAAACAAATAATGAAACAATAGTCTTAAATCCAAACTTAGCATTGTCATCCAGAGTTGACAGTTTAGAGTTTAATCTTGGTGTTATATATTCTATGGATTTGGACAAATGTGTAATGACATGTATCTACCATCAAACTATCATACAGAATAGTTTCACTGCCCTAAAAATTCTCTGTGCTACACCTATTTATCCCTCCCTCTCCCCTAATGCTTGGCAACCACTGATCTTTTTACTGTCTCCGTGATTTTGCCTTTCCAGAATGTCATATAGTTGGAATCAGTAAGTTGACTTTTTAGATTGGTCCTTTCACATCATAAAATGCATTTATGTGTCTTCCATGTCTTTTCATGGCTAGGTAGATCATCTTTTTTTTTTTTTTTTTTTTTTGGCACTGCGTAAGATTCCACTGTCTGGATGTACCACAGTTTATCCATTCACCTACTAAAGGACATCATGGTTGCCTCCGCATTTTAGCAATTATGAATGTGGCTGCTCTACACGCTTCTGTGTGGGCATAAGTTTTCAACTCCTTTAGGTAAAAACCAACAAGTGCAATTCCTGGATCATATGATAAGAGTACATTTAGTATGGTAAGAAACTGCCAAACTAACTTCCAAAGTGTCTGTACCATTGTGCATTCCCAGGAGGAATGAATGAGAGGTTTCCTATTGCTCAGGTTTTTTTTTTTTCTTATTGTTGAGTTTTCTTTTCTTATTTCTTACCGTTGTTATTCTTATTCTATTGTCATTCTTATTCTATTGTTATTCTTATTGTTTTTATTTCTTATTGTTGTTTTCTTATTGTTGAGTTTTGAGAATTCCTGTGTATATTGGATAACAGTTCCTTATCAAATATGTCTTTTGCAAATATTTTCTCCCAGTCTGTGGCCTATCTTTTCATTCTCTTGACAGTATCTTCTGCAAAGCAGAATTTTTTAGTTTTGCTGATGTCCAGCTTATCAATTATTTCTTCCATGGTTCATGCCTTTGGTGTTGTATTTAAAACATTACCACCAAACCCAACGTCATCTAGATTTTCTCCTATGCTAACTTCCAGAGATTTCATAGTTTTGTGTTTTACATTTACGTCTGTGATCCATTTTGAGTTCATCTTTGGGAAGTGTGTAAAGGCTTCATCTAGATTAGTTATTTTGCATATGGACATCCAGTTGTTCCAGCACCATTATCAAAGATCAGTTGACTATATTTATTTAAGCTTACTTCTGGGCTCTCTATTTTGTTTTATTGGTCTATTTGCCTATTCTTTCTCCAGTAAAACACTGTTTAGATTACTGTAGATTTATAGTAAGTCTTGAAGTCATATAGTGTCAGTCTTCCAACTTTGTTCTTCTTTTTCAATATTGTATTGGCTATTCTGGATCTTTTGCCCCTCCACGCAAACTTAAGAATTAGTTCATTGATATCCAGAAAATAACTTGCTAGGATTTTGATTGAGATTGCATTGAATCTATAGATCAATAGAAAATCTGGCATCTTGGGAAAAACTGAGACATTTATAATATTGAGTCTTTCTATCCATAAACATGGAATATCTCTCCATTTATTTAGATCTCCTTTGATTTCATTCATTATATTTTTATTTTTCTCATACATTCCATATATTTTGTTAGTTTATACCTAAGCATTTCATTTTTGGGTGATACTCTAAATGATATTGTGGGTTTCTTTAAAAATGTTTGAGAGAGAGAGAGAAAGAAAGGGAGAGAGAGAGCACAAGTGGGGAAGGGGCAGAGAGAGAGAATCTCGAGTAGGCTTCATGCTGTCAGCACAGAGCCTGATGAGGGGCTCGATCTCATGAACCGTGAGATCATGACCTGAACCAAAACCAAGAGGTGGATGCTAAATCAACTGAGCCACCCAGGCACCCTGGTATTGTGTTTTTAATTTCAAATTCTACTTGTTAGTTGGTGGTGTATAGGAAAACAATTAAGTTTTGTATACTAACCTTGTATCCTGCAACTTTGCTATAACTGCTTATTAGATCTAGGAGTTTTGTTGCTGATTCTCTCAGGTTTTCTACGGAGACTATCAAGTCATCTATAAATAAATACAGTTTTATTTCTTCCTTCCCAATCTGTATACCTTTTATTGCCTTTCATGCCTTATTGCATTTTATAGGACTTATAGTATGATGTTGAAAACACAGTAATAAGACATCCTTGCCTTGTTCTTGGTCTTAGTGGGCAGTTTTCTAACATTAGGTATGATATTACCTGTAGGTTTCTGTGATGATGTTCTTTATGAAGTTAAGAATTTCCCTCCCCTCTAAAAGTTTTTATCATAAATGAATGATGGATTTTGTCAAATGCTTTTTCTGCATCTATTGACATGAACATGCAATTTTTCCTCTTTAGCCTGTTGATTTCCAAATGTTGAACCAGTTTTGCATACCTGGGATAAATGGTTGTGTGTATAATTGGTTGTGTGTATAATTATTTTTATACATTATTGGATTCAATCTGCTAATAATTTGTTGAGGATTTTTACATCTATGTTCATGAAAGATATTCATCTGTAGTTTTCTTCTTTTGGAAACTCTTTGTCTGATTTTGGTATTAGGGCAATGTTGGACTCACAGAATAAGTTAGGAAGTATTCTCTCTGTTCCTATCTTCTGGAAAAGATTGCAGTTAATTGGTATAATTTCTTCCTTTGCTGTTTGTAGAAACCACCATTGAATCCATCTGGGCCTGGTGCTTTCTGTTTTGAAAGGGATGGGCTACATGGGCGATGGGCATTAAGGAAGGCACTTGTTGGGATGAGCCCTGGGTGTAATATGTAAGTGATGAATCACTGAATTCTGCTCCTGAAATCAATACTACAGTATATGTTAACTAACTTGAATTTAAATTTTAAAAAAAAGGTTATTATTGATTCTATGTCTTTAAGAGATATAGATCACTTAGACTATTTCTTCTCGTGTGAATTTTGGTAGAGTGTGTCTTTCAAAGAATTGGTCCATTTTATCTACATGATTAAATTTGCGGCCATAGAGCTGTTCATAGTATGTCTTATTATACTTTTAGGGTATATGGAATTGTAATGATGTCTCCTTTTTTATTTCTGATGTTAGTAATTTGTGTCCTTCATTTTCTTTTCAGGTAGCCTGGTCAGAAGCTTATTAATTTTATTAATCTTTTCAAGAACCAGCTTTTGGTTTTGTTGATTTTCTCTATTGATTTCCTTTTGCTTACTTCTTCAGATATGTATTGGCCCTGTTTTCCTTCTTCTTATTTTCTGGGATGCCAATTACATGTATGTCAGACCTTTTCCCAACATCTCTTAAGGGAACGTGTCCATGTGTTTTCTCTATTGTCCATGTGTTTTTCTTTTTCCTCTTCATGCTTTAATCTAGATATTTTCTGTTTGAACTATCTTCCACTTCTCTAATTGGCTCATAGGGTTTTTATGGGCTTTTTTGTTTAACTTGCCCAATTTCCTGGCAAATTGTCTATTGAGTTTTAATTTTAGTTATTTAAAGATAGTCTTTATAGTTCCTTTTGTAGATGTCAGGTCTTTGACATTTTGCATTTTATCACCTGTTTTCTTAATTACACTATTCACAAATATTTCAAAGTCCATGTTTGATCATTCTAGTATCCAGATCACATATGGACCTGGGTCTATTACCTTTTTATTATCCCTTGGTTGACCCTGCCATGCCTATTAATTTTTTATTGATTATTTCACACTGTGTATGAAAAATATATGGAGGCTGTAGATTCTATTATTTTCCTAAAAAGACCATTTAATTTTATTCTGACAGGTAGTTAAATAGGGGCAAATTCATTTGGATCCAATTAGGGATTGAGTTAGAGGCCAGGTTTCAGTTCTTGTAAAATCTGATCTACTTTTGGTTTGAACAGTCCCTTGGGGGTCTCAAATGATAACCCAGGGTATTCATCAAAACTCCTCCTCCATGGCAGACACTGAACTCCAATTGTTGTTTCTCTGTGGCACCATGAAACATCAAAGGTTCAATTTAAGTCTCTTCATATCCATTCCCTATTTGGGTTATCAGCTTCAAGGACGACGTTGAAATCAGAAAACACCTTGAGGGAAAATATGGTAGAGAAGTTTGGGCTCACTTTCCAGCAGTTCCCTTTTCTCTAGGATCTTGTCCCTTCCAGTCCTAGATAGCTTGGTAGCCATGAATTTCAAAGTTTGGCTCTCTAGCCCCAAGAGACTGATGAAAGTTCTTGGCCACGTCTTTCTGCTAAGTTTCTAGGCATATCATTAAGCACTGGCAGTGTGAAGGGGAAAAGCAGTGAGAATTGAGCGTTTGCCCCAGTCCATTATTAATTTCTTTTCAGAACCTTAGCTCCCTAGGTCCTTGCTTCACCGGTTCTTCTCCTTCAAACAGCTGTTTTGTTTGTTTCAGTTTTAATTAACAAAGTTTTTTTTCTAATATTTATTTAATTGGGGCCACAGTGTGAGCAGGGGAGATGCAGAGAGAGGGGGACAGAGGATCCTAAGAGGGCTCTGTGCTGACAGGCTAACAGCAGTGAGCCTGATGTGGTGCTTGAACTCACAAACTGTGAGATCACGACCTGAGCCAAAGTTGGACACTCAACCAGCTGAGCCACCCAGGTGCTCCAACAAACTTTATTTTTTTTAAAGCAGGTTCAGGTTTACAGAAAAATTGAGCAGGAAGTATACAGAGTTCCCACATACACCCTCTCCTGCCACCACCCACCCTGTGCAAACACACATCCAGTTTCTCCTGTTACTGACATCTGACATTAGTGTGGAACGTTTATCACAATTGATAAATTGGTTCAAATTGGATGAGCTGATATTGATACATTATTATTATTAACTAAAATCCATTATTTAAATTAGGATTTACTTTGTATTGTACACTCTGTGAGTTTTGCCAAATGTATAATGTATCTACCATTACATGTATATAATACATTCATCATTACAGCATCATACAGAAGAGTTTCACTGCCCTAAAAATCCCTTGTACTCTACCTTTTCGCCTCTCCCTCCTTCCCCCCAAAACCCTCGCAAGGACTGACTATAAATTTGCCTTTTTCAGAATGCCATATAGTTGGAATCATACAGTATGTTCGCCTTTTCAGATTGGCTCCTTTCATTTAGCAATATGCATTTGAGGGTCCTCTATGTCTTTTCATGGCTTAATAGCTCATTAGTTTTTACCACTGAACAGTATTCCATTGTTTGGATATACCACAATTTATTTATCCATTCACGCAGGGAAAGACATCTTGATCACTTCCAAGTTTTAGCAACTATGAATAAGGCTACATTAAACATTTGTGTGCAGGTTTTTATGTAAACGTAAGTTTTCAACTCATTTGGGTAAATACCAAGAAAAGGGAATGCTAGATCATATGGTAAACGTGTTTAGTTTTGTAAAAGACTGCCACACTCTTCCAAAGTATTTGTATTATTTTGCCGCCCCAATAGCAGTGAATGAGAGTTCCTGCTGCTCCACACCTTACTAGCATTTAGCGTTGTTAGTGTTTTGGATTTCAGCCAATCCAAAGCTGTATCTCATTGTTTCAAATAGCTGTTTCTATTTTAGCCAAAACTTTAGTTGTTCTCAGTTTAGAAGTATTGCCAAGCTTCTCCATCATGCCAAACAAGAATTTGGGACTTACCCTCTCAGGTCCTAAGTTCAAAATTCCCAGAGAAGGGCTCTGATGGGCCCTAGTTGAGTCCAGTGACCACTTCTGACAAGGGAAACAAAATTTGAAAAAGATCACAACTTCCATTCAAACCACATAGTTGAAGTGGACAAAAGCGCTTCTTGGAAAAAAAGGAAGGGGGTGTTTCCAAAAAGTGGGAAGGAGGGTTGATCACTCAAAATAACAAATATCTAAATACCACAGTAGTGGGGTGCCTGGGTGGCTCAGTCGGTTAAGCGTCCAACTTCGGCTCAAGTCATGATCTTACAGTTTGTGGGTTCGAGCCTCGCGTCGAGCTCTGTGCTGACAGCTCGGAACCTGGAGCCTGCTTCAGATTCTCTGTCTCCCTCTCTCTTTGCCCCTCCCTTGCTTGTGCTCTGTCTGTCTCTGTCTCTCAAAGGTGAATAAATGCTTTAAAAAATTAAATAAATAAATACCACAGTAGCATGCTGAAAAGTTTAAACTTTATCAACATCACCCTTAACAAATAGTATACTCTTAAGACAATGTATTGGCATTCCTGGATGAAACAGAGAAATAATTATTCTTCAAATATTATCTGACAATTGTAGGTGGCTTGCACCATAAATGACCTACAAAGAATATTTTTACATCACCCATGTGTTTAGCATGTCATAGGCATTTTTTCACTTATAAATTTTTAAGTTGTTATTCATTGTTTCTATGAGTTTTCAATCACTTTCCTTAATAATTGTGTGCATATTATGGAAATTAAAGATACAGTCTTTAGAGCCAGACTGTCTGGGGTCAAAACCCAGCCTTGCCACTTGCTAGACTTCTGGTCTCGGGTAAGTTTCTTAACCTCTTTGTGCCTCAGTTTCCTTATCATAAATACAGGACACTACTAATACTTACTGTGTAGGGTCACTATAAGGAGTTAATATCTGTAAGATGCTTAGAACAACACTTGTAAGTATTTACTCAACTTATTCAATAATTAGATACACATTGTTTTAGACCTAGCTCCTATATTAATCAGTTTTATTTTTAGTTTTCTAATTTATACTTCTTAAATGTTTTCTTCTTCTTGATTTCCTTAAGTATATTTTATTTTTCTCTTTTGAACTTCCTGGAACAAATATCTAGTTTATTGGTTTGCTTTCTTCCTGTTTGAAAATGAGAAATTAATGTTATTATTTTAATTTACCTCTGGTTATTGCTGTTCTTTCATTATCATTCTTCAACTATTTCATAACTAAAGATTTGTTTCTCTGACGCAAGAGTCACTCAGTAAATAGCTTTATTTTTATTTATAAATGCTTACGTTTCTTTTTTCATTTTTGAGGGAGAGAGAGAAAGAGAATCTTAAGCAGGCTCCGTGTTCACACAGAGTGTAACTTGGGGCTCTATCCCACAACCCTGGGATCATGACCTGAGCCAAAATCAAAAGTCAGATGCTCAACTGACTGAGCCACCCAGATGCTCCATTTCAAATGCTTACTCTTCATTGTTGCTAATTTGTATATTTTGAGATCCATTTCCAGTTTTATGGTTTGTAGTCCAGCGTGTTTTCTGTAAATTTTCTGATTTGCAGAATGTATTAAGTTTTCTTTGTGGCCTAACATATGAACTATTTCTGTTAAAATTTTCTGAGCATAAGAAAATAAATCATTTTCTGTCCCAATACAGATTTTTTTATATATAACTATTAAGTCAAATCTGTTACATAAAACATTTAAATCTTCTGTACCCCAACTGATTTCTCACTTGCTTGATCTATCAGGAAATTAGAGATAGGTGATGCTATTTTGATCACTGTCGTGGTATTTCTCCTTGCAGTAAAGTTATGTTATCTGACATACAGCTTCATGATGTCACATCTTCTTGTAAATTTTGCTTTTATGGATGTAAAATGACCTATTATTCCTTTTTAGTGCTTTGTGATTTTAATTCCTCTCTATCTAAACTACAAATACAAACTCCTCTTTCTATGGTTTGTATTTGTTCTTCCCAGTTTTTGGATTGAACTTGGACTTTATTTCTTGCCTAGGTCATTATAAGTCGTCTTTTTAATATGGGAACTTAACTCCTTAAAATGAACTCTTATGAAGACATGTATTGTCTTATACTTGTCATAATCTTCATGGCTCCTTGCTATTTCTTTCATGGTTTTCTACATACATTCTTTTCTTTACTAATTTGAAAGGCACACATAATGTTTTAAAATTATGTCTTCAGTTATTTTTTAATATACCAAAGACATATTTGAATCAACATTCATCTCCCAGCTTCAAGAACAGAACAAAATCCTTTGATCTCCTCCCATGTAAAGTGAGACGATTAGCATACATTTTTTTTCTCCTCCTTTTCCTGCCTCTCATTTCTCCCACATTTATCAGATATTAAACCCAAGTCTTTACTTTCCCTGATGCACATTTTCCCATTGTATTTCCATTTCCTGAGACACGCTTGTCAAGATTCAGAGTGGGAGAAAAGTGAACACAGTGTGAGTCTTTTCCCAAAGCGCTCAGTGAGACTGTATCTGAAAATAATGTTACATACATAAGTTTCAAAGGATCTGTGAGCTTCTGTGATAGGTTTTCATTACATCTTAGCATTTAATGTTTTGTTTTGTTTCCATGTATAAGATATATCTCCAATGAAAGAGATGATAAAAGCAATTTAAATGTCTCATTATAAATCTTGTTAAGTTGTCAGTTTAAGAATGTTATTCAAATTTTAATGGTGTGGTAGGAATATAAGCTTTTTAGAAATCTGTTCTAAGAATCTCCCAGAGGCCAGCATAAAAGGAAGCTATGCTCATACTATTGCTAGCAGCTCTATATTTAAATTTCAAACAACAGCAGTCAGAAAGCTATGAAAAGCATGAGATTCTCTTTCTTCTTAAAAAAGGGAAGAGGGCATTGCCTACTTTTGATTTAAAGGAAAAATGGACAATAGAGAGGCAGAAAGGCAAATGACAGAAAGGCCAGTCCACATTTCCTCTCGGATTGGCTAGAAATAGACGCAGAAGAAGGATTTCTAAATAAAGGAGGCGAGTCTTGGGGGTGGAAATTGACATCAGCTTAACTCAAGCAGGATGACTTATGAAGAACCCTTCCAATTAAGTCTGGGGATCTGCCTAGAGATAAGTTGATAAGAATAAAACCTTTTAAAAGTTTCAAATTTTGTCTAGAAGTATACGTCTTTAAAATGCATTCCAAGGAAATTTTTCCTGTTAAATGATCCATTCACCTGTGCCTTCCGACAAAAGTTTTCTCAGTCTGTGTTGTAAAATGAGTCACAGTTGAGTGGAAAGTTTTGGTTGTAGAAGAGGCTCCCCCAAAATCCAATTCTGAGAGCTCTGAATGCATGAAACATTTTAGAGAATGTTCTCACAATGAAGAAGGGAAGGGGGAAGGAAGCAGGACCAGGGGGAGAACCTGAACTGTGATACAATCTCAACAAAGCCCTCAGACAATCTCACAAGTACCTATGATGGCCTTTCTCAGTTGTCCTGAGTTCAGATGCAGATGGGCACCTTTCTCCAAGAGGGCAAGACCTTGGGCAATGTGGCTTTCTTCAGCCAAGGGCAGTTCTTGGAGAGGGCTAGAAGCTAAGGCTGTCAGCCAACACCTGAGGGGCAAAAGACTCTCAGTCCTGAAGGGGGATCTAACTGCGCAGCATGGCATCCACCACAGGCTCTGTCCTAGGCTGTCCTCGCGCTCCCTCATTCGACAGTCACAACCTGGGACTTCAAATATCCTTCATAAACCAATAACTCCTAAATGTTTGTCTCAAGCAGAGAGATTTCTTCTGGACTCCAGACGCACACATACAACTCTTTTCCTTGACATTTCCATTTCAATGGTTCACAGGCACTTGAACCACAACATGTCCAAAACGAAACTCCTGATCTCTCCCCCTCAAACCTGTTCCTCCCGTGTTGCCTCATGGTGAATTGCACCATCATTCATCCATTATCCGACCAAAAAACCAAGGATTTCTTGACATCTGATTCCTCATTCCTACATCCAGTCACCGGCTCCTGATCATCCTCCCTCCAAAATACATCTCACATCGGTCCACCCTTCTATTTCCATGACTCCTGAATCTATCCTGTCTCCCCATCTAACAAGTCTTGTGGCAACTGTATTTTCCTCCCCACCAATCTATTCGTTATACTGTAGTCCAAGCCATTTCTATAAAATGAAAGTCTAGTCATTTTATTTCCTTACTTAGAACCCTTCAGAGGCTTTTCTTCTTCATCTCCTGCTCCTCCCCCCCACTCCTCCCTCTCCTCCTCCTCCTTAAAGATAAAGTCCAACATTTCAAACTTAGCCTGAAAGGCTCTTTATGGTTTGTCCTCTGTCTATTCCACAAGTTTCACCCCTGCCACTCTTCCCCTTACAGCTATGCTCCAGCTTCCCTGACTCCCCAAACACACTCCTTCCCAATCCAGAGACTTTCCACATGATGTATCTTCTATGACTTCCTCTTCAGGGAGTGCTCTTTCCCATTCCTGTAATAATTTCTTAAAATTCTTCAGAGTCACTTAAATATGACTTCATCAGAGAAGTCTCCCCTGAGACCTCAGACTATATTTGACTCCTCTTGGCTCCCATAAGACTGTTTTTTATGTCGAAATACCTACTATTCTTAAAACTTTTTATGATTATTTGTGTAAATATGGCTTAATGAGAGTAGGGATTGAGTTCTTCCAACCTAAATCTCAATAACCAGGAGGTAGATGGTCCACATCATATGATGAAATATTGTTATGCAGTCATTAAAATGATGTCATAGACTATTAAGTAACATGGGAAATGTTTATAATGTTGAATAAAAAGAGTACTCAAAATTATAGAGACATTATGATTTTGACTCTGTGAAAATATAAAGGCTGAATACCAACTACTAAAAAGAAAGAATATGGGGTGCCAGGGTGGCTCAGTCAGTTAAGTATCCGACTTTGGCTCAGATCATGATCTCACAGTTTGTGGGTTCAAGCCCCGTGTTGGGCTCTGCACTGACAGCTCAGAACCTGGAGCCTGCTTCAGATTCTCTGTCTCCGTCACTCTCTGCCCCTCCCCCACTCATGCTCTGTCTCTGTCTCTCTTTCAAAAATAAATAAACATTAAGAAAGAATAATTATGAAATGTGACAGAGGTGCTAATTATTGCCATAGTGGCAATCATATTACCATAGGTAAATGTATCAAATTAACATGTTGTACACCTTAAATTTACACAATGTTATGTGTCAAATATATTGCAGTAAAAAAGACTGAAAGATATAAAAATGTTTATGGATATTTTTCTGGATGAAATTTTGGTGGATTTTCATTCTTATCTCAACACTTCTTTGCTCATCTCTCTCAAAACATGTGATTTAGGGGCACCTGGGTGGCTCCGTCAGTTAAGCGGTCGACTTCGGCTCAGGTCATGATCTCCCAGTTCGTGAATTTGAGCCCTGCGTCAGGCTCTGTGCGGAGCCTGCTTCGGATCCTCTGTCCCCCTCTCTCTCTCTGCCCCTCCCCTACTTGCACTCTCTCTCAAAAATAAACATTATAAAATAAAAATAAAATAAATGTTCTTTATTTCTAAATCAATGGAGGGAAATGAGTAATTTTCTGTTAGAGAAAACTCTACTGAGTTCTAGGAAACAAACTTTTCTAAACAACAGCATTTTTTTTTTTTAGTAAGGTAAGTCAGCCAACATGGTGAGATCAAATAGTTGAGTGCAAGTTTACTGGGTGTTATGGAACACTTCGTGGAAAATTCCTTTTATTCCTCTCTGACACACCAGAGAGGATTTATAGACTGTAAATATCTTTTACTATTTTTTCTTCCAGCTTTAGTGAGATGTAACTAATAAGTATTGTAAATAGTTAAGGTGTACAATGTGTTAATATGTGTATACATTGTGACATGATCACCACAATCAAACTAACTAACATATCCATCACATCATATAGTTACCACTCTTCTGTATGTGTGGTGAGGACATTTAAGATCTACTCTCTCAGCAAATTTCAAATATACAGTACAGTATTATTACCAAAGTCACCATGCTATACATTAGATTTCCAGAACATATTCATTGTGCATAACAGCAAACTGTATCATCTCTCAAATTTCATACCTTTTAACCAGCACCTCTCCATTTCCCCCACTCCCAGCCCCTGGCAACTATCATTCTACTTGTGGCTTCTATGAGTTCAACTCCTTTAGATTTCATATATAAATGAGATTATGCAGTATTCGGCTTTCTGTGCCTGGTTTAATCATTTAGCCTAATGCCCTCCAGGTTTAATCATGTTTCTATAAATGACAGGATTTCCTTCTTTTTAAGACTGAATGATATTCCATGTGTGTGATTATACATACAGCTGACCCTCGGACAAGGCAGGGATTGGGGCACTGATCCCCCAAGCAGTCCAAAATCTACATATAACTTTTGACTCCCCCAAAACTAACTACTGTACTAATGGTCTACTATTGACCAGAAGCCTTACTGACAACATAAACAGTCAAGTAGCAATATTTTGTATGTTGTTTGTATTACAGACTACATGCTCGTGGTAAATAAGCTAGAGGAAAGAAAATGTTAGGAAAATTATGAGGACAAGAAAATACATTTACAGTACTGTACCATATTAATAAAAAAAATCAGTGTGTAAGTGGACCTATGCAGTTCAAAACCATGCTGTCCAAAGATCAACTGTATACATACATATATATACATGTATCACATTATCACATTTTTTTATCCATTCATCCCTTGATGAACAAAGGTCGATTCTATACCTTGGCTATAGTGAGTAATGCTGCAGCGAACACGAGAGGACAGATATCTCTTTGAGACACCGACTTCATTCCCTTTGGATGTATACCCAGAAGTGGGATTGCAGGATCATATGGTAGTTCTATTTATAATTTTTTGAGGAACCTTCATACTGTTTTCCATAATCGCTGTATCAATTAACATTCCCACCAAAAGTGCACAGGGGTTACTTTTTCTCCCTATGCTCACCAACAGTTGTTATCTTTTATCGTTTCGAATTTTAGCTATTCTAACAGGTGTGAGGTGATATCTCATTGTGGTTTTGATTTGCATTTCCCTGACGATTAATGATGTGTAGCATTTTTTATATGCCTGTTTTCCCTAAACAAAGAGCAACAAGGATGTGAGCGTCCCTCTCAGACTATGAACTCTATACGTCGGCAAGGAATGAAAACTTACGGCATTTGAAAATTTCCCATGAAAAGCTCCTTTTGGCAGAGAAGTTCTACTTGCTTGACTTTTTTATGTTTAGATTAAAGAACTGAGGAAAACTCATCCCTCGCTGACCCATATAGGGTAAAAGGGCCCTTGCTTCCTCTCAGTCCATGCTCAAAACAGGTGCCAAGGTGGTTCGGTTAAATGTCACTTGGTTCGTATCAATCCTCTGCTCAAAACTGTTCAGCAGTTTTTCCTCTAACTCTGAAGAAAAGGAAAGTCCTCAAAGCAGCACAATGCAATCTGGCCTCTGTCACCCTCTCACCTTATCTCCTCCTCCCACTCACTCTCACTCACGCCACTGGACCTGTTTTTTGCCCCCCCTGTTCTTCAGCCTTGGGGCACTGGCCTCTACGTAGAATGCTCTTAGGGTCTTTCCTCATATATCTGCATATATTCCTTACTTAGGTTTTTATGTAAATGTTACCTTCTACGTGAGGTTTTCCCTTCAGCTCCCTACCTAACACTGCATCCCTCGACACACACCTTCATCTCCTTTATTCTTCTCCATAGTATTTTTTTTTGATGTTTATTTTTGTATTTTGTGTATTATCTCTCTTCCCCTGAAGACAGGGATTTTTACATCTTTTGTTTGCTTCTATTCCTCCAGGGCCTAGAAGAGAATCTGGAACATACGAATTTATCGTAACAAAAAGTGGGAAAATCCAGGCTCAAGTTGTTTTATTGCCAGAAGTGTGGATATTTTTCCACACTTCACTTCACTTTTAAAAAGTGAAGAATAAAATAAACCACAGTGATGGTCAACAATACATATGAATGTTGGCAATATGATACTAAAAATATTAATATTAAAACTCCAAAAAGATTATATGTAGCCTAATGTACTCATTTGAAAATTAAACACAGGTTTTTTTTTTTAACATTTATTTATTTTTGAGACAGAAAGAGACAGAGCATGAACGGGGGAGGGGCAGAGAGAGAGGGAGACACAGAATCTGAAACAGGCTCCAGGTTCTGAGCAGTCAGCACAGAGCCCGACACAGGGCTCAAACCCACGGACAGTGAGATCGTGACCTGAGTCGAAGTCGGACGCTTAACCGACTGAGCCACCCAGGCGCCCCAAAAATTAAACACAAATTTTAAGGGGACACGTAATTACAAAAAAACTACATAAAAAGGAAAGTAGAAAAATCATATGCATGATCAGCAGGATGAGTATCTGGAATACAGGAAAGGGAGGGAGGATGGGTTGAAGGTGTTAATGTGATTTGATATTGCTTATTTTCAAGATATTGTTTCGGGGATAGGTTCACAGTTGCTTATTGCATTATTAAAAGTCACTAAATAAAAGCAGACCATGCGCTGATCAATGAGAATGCGATGAACCAAGATTAATGATTAACGAAATCTCTACCCTTGAGATTCATAAGTGTGTCAGGATAGAGATATGGTGATCAAACTTTCATGATGACATGAAATTAAACATAATCAAGTAATAGTTGATGGCCCAAACTTCTGGATTCAGCTTAGTATGTACCAACCTGGAAGGACCATCACTCCCATCCTAACAAAAAGAGAGCTGACTATCTGCAGAAATCACAATTTTCCTTTAACCCATCAGAGTACTGAGGCTACAGTGGAACCAACTTACTTGAAATCTAAAGAGAGATAAGCATGCCAGTAACTTTCTTACCTGAGTTAGAACCCAGACACTTAACAAGTTGGTAAGAATAATTCAGCTAAAATTTTAATGGATTGTGAAAAGCTGAATTTGAGGCAGTCTGAGAGTACAGAATCCACAGGAACAACAGACATGAGAATTTTCACCTGTTCACAGGTCTTCTCCGCATCTTTCACCAGGTGCTCACTAGAAAGATTGAGGACACAGCAAAAGGCCAGAGAAAGCCTTCTTCATGGTGTAGAACTTGCATAGGAAAATGGCTGCACCACAGGAAAGGCACAAAGCTGCGTTCAGATCCTTCCCTATCTCTAGTGGAAAAGATTGGCAACATACATGACCAGATGAGAAATTTTATCAGAAAAATTAAAAGCATAAGAAAGAATCAAGTGAAAATATTAGGAATTTTAAAAGTGCTGGAATAAAAAAATTTAATGCCAGTAAAGAGATGGAAACTATTCTCTGAAGGCTCATCAGTAAACTTGAAACAGTGGTGGAAAGAATTAACGAACTGGAAGATGAATCAATAAAAATTGCCCAAAATAAAAAACAAAGATAAAGAATGGAACGAAAGAGAACGGAGCATTCACAAGCTGTGAGACAATACCGAATGTCTAACGTATGTGTAACTGGAATACGAGAAGGAGAAGACAGAAAGAATGAAATGGAAGAAATATCTCAAGAGATGGTGGCAAATTTTTCCAAAAGTAATAAAAGACACCAAAGCACACATCCAAAAAGTTCAGAAGATATCAGGAACAAAAACAAAAACAAACAAGCTGCAACAACTTCAACACATCGTATTCAAACTGCTGAAGACCCAAAACAGGGAAACCCTTAAAGGCAGCCAGAGACAAAAGAAACTTGACATACAAAGAAACAAAGACATATATCACAGCAGACTTCTCATCTGAAACTATGCACGCTAGAAGACACTGGAGTGCCACCCTTAACATCCTTAAGAAAATTAATCCAGAGTTCTACACAGGGAAAATACTATCCAAAAATAAAGAAAAACATAAAGATTTTTTTTTTTCAGAAGGAAAAATCAGACTAATCATTACTAGCGGCCATGCACTACAAGAAATGCTAAAGGAAGTTCTCTAATCAGGATGACAGCAGACAGAAACTTAAATTTACACAAATAAAGGAAGATCACTAGAAATGGCATAAATTAAGGTAAATATAGCATTCACTTCTAAATTATTTTTTAAATTTTTTTAATGTTTTTATTTATTTTTGAGACAGAGAGAGACAGAGCATGAGCAGGGGAGGGGTACAGAAAAAGGGAGACACAGAATCCGAAGCAGGCTCCAGGCTCTGAGCTGTCAGCACAGAGCCTGACGCGGGGCTGGAACCCACAAACCGCGAGATCATGACCTGAGCCGAAGTCAGGCGCTCAACCGACTGAGCCACCCAGGTGCCCCTAAATTATTTTTAATTGCTCTAAAATAGTACTTGAAGGTAGACCAAATAATTTAAGATGTATACTGAAAACCCTAAAGAGACCACTAAATTTTTTTTAAAGAAGTAATAAAGTATAAGCTGTGGTAGGCAGACTTCTAAGATGGTCCCTAATGATATCTTCTTCTGATAATCACTTCTCCTTGAATATGGGAGGAACCTAGAGACGTGCTTCAAACTAATTTGTCAAAATATAATTTGACAAAAGAGATGGAATATCACTTGTGTGATTAGGCTATAAAAGACCAGACTTCCACATTGTTACAGACTCTCACTGTTTTGGAGAGACCCAAACAGCAAGAAACTGAAGGTGGCCATAAGCCAAGGGCTAGCAAGAAACTTAAGGTTGCCAATAACGAATGAGTAAACTTGAAAGTATATCTTTCTCCAGTTGATACTTCAGATAAGAACAGAGACACTTAGCTGATACTCTGAAGCACTGGGAGAGACCATGAAGCAAAGGGTTCAGTTCAGCTGTGTCTATATTCCTGACCCCTAGAAACTGTGAGATAATAAATGTGTGTGGTTTTAAGCCACTAAGTTTTGGGATAATTTGCTATGTAGCAATAGGTAACTAATGCTTAAACTAATAACTTAGATTCAATGGAGTAATAAAAAATACCCAACATAGAAGAAAACAGAAAAAGAGAACCAAAAGAGACAGAATCAATAGAAAATAGCTACCTAGGTGACAGACTTGAATCCAACCATATCAATAACGGTATTTACTATAGTCTAAACACGCCAATTAGAAGACAAAACTTACCAAATTGGATTTTAAAAACTATAGGCTTTCTACAAGAAATAGACCTTAAATATAAACACAGACATGTTAGAACGAATAGCATGGAGAAGGATATACCAGGCAAGTGCCTACCAAAAGAAGACTAGCATAGCTATGTTAATATCAAAGTAGACTTCAGAACAAGGATTATTACCAAGAATATAAAAAGACATTACCTAGTGATAAAGTTGTCAATTTCTCCTTTACCATAGGTCAAACCATTCTAAATGTGTATACACCTAATCACATTGCATGAGAACAGCATTACCTTGATACTAAAACGAGACAAAAATTACAAAAAAAAAAGGAAAACTATAAACCAATATCCTTCATGAATATAAAGGCAAAAATCTTCAACAGAATAATAACAAGTCAATTCCGGTAATACATTAAAAATGTATATATTACATCACAACCAAGCAGGGTTTATTTCAGGAATGCAAGGCTTGCTCAGAGTTTTATAATCAACCAATGTAATTCACTTTATTAGAGCTTCATGCACTTCTCCCAAGCCCCACCTCCTCCTTAAACCCTGGAAACCACTACTCTGTTCTTATTTTCTATAATTTTCCCATTTCAAGGAAGGTACATAAATGGAACAATACAGTACGTAACCTTTTGTGACTGGCCTTTTTTTTACTCAGCACAATTCTCTGGAGACTCATTCAGGTTGTTGTGCATATCAATAGTTTGCTTCTTTTCATTGCTGAGTAGTATTCCATGGTATGGAGACAGCAGTTTGTTTAATTATTCATCCACTGAAGGGCATCTGAGTTGTTTTCAATTCTTGGCTCTTATAAATAAAGATGCTATAAGTATCATGTATTTTTATTTGATGAAATCAGACCAATCCAGTTTGAACCCTTTGCTTAATTCTATGTCATTAAGACTTTCTCCTATGTTTTCTTCTAAACATTTTATGGTTTTACATTTTATATTTACATGTATGATCCATTTTGATTATTTTTTTACATAAGGTGTAAGGTTTGGGTACAGGTTCATATTTTTGCACATGAATATCCAATTGTTTCAGCATTATTTATTGAAAAGACTACTTTTCTTCACTGAATTGCCTTTGTCCTTTTTCTTTATAAAATATCGAGACTTATGCTTCTGGGAAAATAGATATACTTTTCCCTATTCCTACCACTAAAACCTTGGATATTATATATATAACCTTGGATATTATATATATAACAAACATAAGAAGACTCTGAAAGGTGTGAAGAAGAAGACAGATCAGCTAAGAACCTGAGTACCCAAGAAGCCAGCAACCTGGAAATGCCAATGGGCACAAACAAAAAATTCCCAATAAAAGCCTGCTCTACTTGAAAAAAAATAGCCTAGAAAGACAGAAAATTTTAATAACTTCTCTTCTCCAGCCAAACACCACAGAAAAAAAAAACTGGATCCCAAATAACACCCATGGCAGCAAAGGCTGAGTGGAGACTTCAGACTTCCACCTTTCCCCTGAATTGAAATGTCCCCTCATAACCCAATGGGGTTATGTCAGAAAAGGCCAAGTAGGGAGCCAGAATTTTCAACCCCACTGGCAAGTAATGAGGCTTCTCTTTCTTCCCACACTCCCTTACTCCCCCCTTTCCATTGTTGACACAGTGTCAATGGACATCACATGAGCAGCAGGAAGGGAGGAAAAAGAAAACAGAGAAAAGAAGAAACAGAAAACATAAAATAAAATAGAAGAGTTAAACCCTCATATATCAAGAACTACCTTAAATATAAATGGTATGCGGTGCCTGGATGGCTCAGTCGGTTGAGTATCCAACACATGATTTCTGCTCAGGTCATGATCCCAGAGTCGTGGAATCTGCACTGAATGAGGAAATCTCCTTAAGATTTTTTTTTCTCTCTCTCCCTCTGCCTCTCCCCTGCTGTCTCTCTCTAAAATTAAAAAAAAAATAAAAAATATAAATGGTATAAATATACCAATTAAAAGACAGAGATTGGCTGAGTGGGTTAAAAAACATGACCCAACTATATGCTGTGTATAAACATTTCAAATATAATGAAGGATATAGGCAAGTTGAAAGTCAAAGGCTAGAAAAAGATGTATTAATTAAAACAAGGCAGAAGTAATTATATTAAGATCCCATAAAGTAGACTTAAGAGTAAAGAAAATTACCAGACACAGGGAGGAACATTAATTATATAATGATAAAGGGTCAATTCACAAAGAACACAGAGCAATACTAAATATGTTTGCACCAAGTAATATACAAAATATGTAAAGAAAAACTGATAGAACATAAAGCATAGACAAATACACAATTAAATAAAAAATGAAAATGCGACATACAAAAACCTGTGGGACATAGTTAAAGCCGTGCTGAGAGGAAAAATTATGACACTAAATGCATACATTAGAAAAGGGGAAATGTCTCAAATCAGTCATCTAAGCCCCCAGTTTAAGAATCTACAAAAAATAAAAAATAAGCCCAAAGCAGGCAGAGGAAAAAAATAATTGAAATTAAAGAAATCGATCAAGTTCCTGGGCAGCCAGTGATGACAGGTGGCTGACACCAACTGGTCATGATTCTGTCTACTTAGTTGGTCAGTGTCTCTTCAGCAGTGGATACTTTCTCATGAGCACTGGCAAGTGATACAAAAAATTCACACTTTGTGCCCCTTCCCGTATGTCCATCCATATGCCTCTGTATCAGATCTTTTTGTCTCCAATATTCCAGTCCTTCCTACCACGCCCCAGATCAGATGACCAGGTCATCGATAGATTCATATGGATTCTCGCCTTGAACCACCCCACCTATCACACAAAGTGGATAACCATTTGTGCAGCTCACAACCCTGCCCTTTTCCCTTTCCAGTATCTTTCAGGGCCACTCTGGAACATGGTTATAGTACTAACACCATCTATATTGACTTGCACCCACAATGGAAAAATCCATTCGTAAACCAAAGCTCAGACTTTTCCTCCTCTTTTATCTGGTTGTATGGGACCGCTTATATGGCCACAGGTGCGAGCAGAGGGAAGGGAACTAGTACAACTGATGTCGGTGACATGAGGATTGGACTATCTGCTCACACAGCCTGCTGCTTGTGCTGTCTGGCCCCACTTAGGAACTTTCTGCTGGGAAGTCTTCCTTCGCAGATGTGCTATTTCCATTTTGTGAGTCTGCTGCTGGTTTTTGTTTGTTTGTTTTTGTTTTCTGCCTCATGGCCAAGCGATTTGTTTCTACCCAAGCCTCAAACATGTTAAAGCTATCTCTCAAATGGCATTTAATTTTATGCTGTGGACAGTATGACCTTGATTTATAATTCCACTATGGGGCCCCTTTGGTTGGCTTTTCATAAGCTTCCTACTACATCTTTTCCCACTAATGATATCTCCAACACCAAAGGGTCTTCCAAATCATATAATTCAAGGAGCAGGACTGCTTATTTCCGGGGCTGGACCTACTGCAAAGCCCTTTCCTGAACTGGGTCCCACTCAAAGTTGGCAACCTTCTGTGTCAGCTAATAGATTGGCCTGGTCAATATTTCTAGGTGAGGAACGTACTGCCTTTAGAACCAAAGAGGTCTACCACGCACGTGCTTCAATTTTTGTGGCAAGAAATTCAGGATGGATGTGGAATTTTTTTTTTTTTATGTTTATTTATTTTTGAGAGAGAAAGAGGCAGAGAGACAGAGAGAGACACAGAGCACAGTGGGGGAGGGGCAGAGAGAGAGGGAGACAGAGAATCCGGAAGCAGCTTCCGGGCTCGGTCTGAGCTGTCAGCACAGAGGCCAACGCAGGGCTTGAAAGCATGAACTGCGAGATCATGACCTGAGCCAAAGTCAGACCTTAACCAACTGAGTCATCCAGGACCCCCATATGGGATTTTTTTGTCTTGTTTTGTTTTATTTGTTTTTATCACAGGCAAACTCTTTGTCTTTTCCTCCTAAGTTTTCAGTTCCATATAGGCCTTTAAAACAATGCAGGGAAAGAGACTGCATCAACAAAAAGCAGATAAAATGATCTACGTAACAGCTGATTACTACTTAATACTGAGTAGAAAATAATGGTTCTTCACGGAGAAACATTTCTAAATTATTTTCAGAATTCTCAATCTCTCACTTATTGACTGAAAAAAAAATAATGTATCTATTAGTTAGGGGCCTGAAAAGGAGAAGAATGTTTCCTTTGATCTTTGCCCCCAAATTATCCTAAAATACTCCATATTACAATTTAGAATTTGCATAACTTTTCTAACATTATTTAGGATGAAAAGATGGCTTAAATAACCATTACTTTTAACACCGAAAATAACTGTCACTATGTAAATTGTAGGTTTTTATCATAAGACAATTGGGAAATTTAGAAAAAGGAAGCCAGAAACAATTTAAATGAATCGAAGTTTAATTTAAAGCAGTTATATCATAATGAGGGATGAATAAAGTGGTGGTTTGCAGACACATTCATTAAAGGGAAACATTGGTAAATATAAATGCCTGCAATTGTATTGCTATGTCAATTTAAATTTTATGTATAAGATTAACTTAAAAGAATACAGAATAAGTACTAATTCACACTTGAAAAACACTTGCATAACACTTGTGTGCATACAACCATATTTAATCAATTTGTAAACAAATACTATTAATTTATAAAGAAGGTAGTTTTTCTATTCAAATATTAAAGTCCCAATACCAACAAAACACACCAAAATTAACATATAATTATGATTCAATTTAAAGTTCCATCTTTAAACTCTTCACAATCTTCTTTGGTAAACGGATCCAAAGATAGGTTAATCCTAAATAAAAGATGACAAAAGTGATTCTTGTTACTATAAAACGGTTAATAGTCACTAAAATATTTTAACTTTTCTAACATTGCAAAGCAACAGTTAGCCATTCTCTGTATTCACTGTTTTGGTAACTTTTACTTCCAGATTTTTCTCCTCCATTCCAGCACCGGCCAATAATACTGACGACTTCAACAGCCCCATTTACAGAAACTGTGTCACAAAAACTGTGTCACAAAGGCCTTCATCTCCAGGCCACTTCAAGGCACTCACAAGCCAGGGTACTGCTTGGCCAATGTCATCACTTGGCACTTGTGCCTTACTTCTAGGAACTCTGACATTGTTCCTAGCTGATTTATTTCTACACTCCTACTTTTTGAACCCCTACATTCTCACTGAACAAGGCCATTGCCCTCCTTTGGACGGCCAAGCCCCTGGTCTCCTGCAAGCTTCATCCGTATCCCCCTCCACCCCACCATCACTTCTCATTACTCCTGATTAAGCACCCAGAATCACTCTTTGAAACTCAGAATTGCTCTTCATCCTAGACATCACCGACATTCTGTTCTCCTCCTTTCCTCTCCTCCCATCCTCACACTGAGGTTTTCATGCACATCCACTGCCAGAACTACCTACGACCTTCACGCACCATAGACTGCACACTAGCCTCAGTATGAAACTTCAAGCTGCTCGCTTGGAATTTCTACCTGAACACCTCACTATCACCTAAAATTCAACATGCCAAAATGAAACTCAGTAGCTTCACAAAATCGGTTCTTTCTCTTGACTTCCTTCTTTCTTATCTCCTCATTCTCAGATCTCAAGATGATCTCTCTTATCCCCTATGGCCAATCCTTCGTCTCCTCTCCACAAACTCTGCCACTTCCATTTAAGTGCATTTCACTCACTTGGACTGCTGTTAGAATCCTTGGATTTTCATTTCCTATCTTGCCTCCATTCCAAACCTTTCCACATTAGTAACATCAGATCTGATGTAAATGCAGATCTGATCAATCCACTGCTCTAAAATGTTCTATACTGGTGATGTTTGAGGTATTTGCATAGTCTTTTATGAAGTTTCCACAAAATACTTATTAATTACAAAAGGAAACATAAATTTCCTGAATTTGATCATTGTTGGGTGGCTTTATGAAAGATACCTTTGTTCTTAGGATATACACACTAAAGTATTAAGGGGTAATATTTTATTTATTTATTTTAATGTTTATCTATTTATTTTGAGAGAGAGAGAAAGAGCATGAGCAGGGGCGGGGCAGAGAGAGAGAGAGAGAGAGGCTGAGAGAGAATCCCTAGCAGGCTTCATGCTACCAGTGCAGAGCCCAACATGGGGCTCGATTCCACGAACCATGAGATCGCGACCTGAGCCAAAATCAAGAGTCAGACACTTAACCAACTAAGCCAGGTACCCCAAGGGGTAATATTTTAAACACACATACATACACACAGACAAAGAGAGAAAGTGCCTACGAATGAACCTGCAAATGTGACAAAATGTTAAAAATCAGTGAAGTTAGGTAAAGGTTATGCTAGAGTTCTTTGAATTTTTCTTGCAAACTTCCTATACTTTTGAAATCATTTAGAATAAAGGGTTAAGAAAATGTTTCATGTTGCTTTACTGTCTACTTAACTGAGTACAAATCCTTGGTCCAGTGCTCACATAGGACCCTTTGAAATACAGTCTCAGTGGACTTTTATACCTTCCCTCACAAGGACTCCATAAACGAGCTTTGATCAAACTATATATTCCTGGACATTTTCTTGGACTCCATGAACTTACTCACGGCCATGTCTAAAATATATTTCCCTCCCCCACCTTCCCATGTACAAAAGTCTGATTTCTTTTTTCCAACACCCATCTTACTTTTCTAGTACTTTCCAAACCCCACTAAACTGGTGTCATCTCTCCCTAGAAATTTAATGAGCCCAGGTAATTAGCAAACCAAGACACAACTGAAATAAATGGAGGAGAGATGATGCGTTCGATTTAAAACATGTAATACTTCAAAATAACTGTAGAATAGCCTGAAGAAATTCAGAGGTCAAAGGCAGAAGAGAGATTTAGGGGTCATACATCAAGAAAGAGTAACTGAAGCTATAAAATGGGTAAATTATTTCAGAATAAATATGTAAAGAGAGAGTCGACCCAACAACTACTCCTAGGGTAGCGTTGGATATCAAGTGGTAACAGAAGGGACAAATTACAGGGGAAGGAGGGAAAATACAGTCAGAAAGGCAGAAAGTGAACCATGTCATAGCTCCCAGGACACTAAAAAAGAAAGACTGAGGGGCGCCTGGGTGGCGCAGTCGGTTAAGCGTCTGACTTCAGCCAGGTCATGATCTCGCGGTCCGGGAGTTCGAGCCCCGCGTCAGGCTCTGGGCTGATGGCTCGGAGCCTGCAGCCTGCTTCCGATTCTGTGTCTCCCTCTCTCTTTGCCCCTCCCCCGTTCATGCTCTGTCTCTCTCTGTCCCAAAAATAAATAAAAAACGTTGGAAAAAAAAAAGAAAAAAAAATTAAAAAAAAAAAGACTGAAAGTAGCAGTGAGATAATATAAAATGTGAAAAGTTCAAAGAGAAAATAGAACTAAGAGATATTAACAAACAGAAACACACAAAAAAACCAAAAACCGTGGCCCATGGAAAGAGTAGTTACAATAGCACTGTTAAGACAGGGCCCAAATGAAGCTTGTTAAATTTCAACAAATATTTAATGAGGCCTTACTGGGTTTAAGGAAGGAAACAGGCTGGAATTAGCAATGGGTATACACTAAAAGTTGGAGAAGTGCAGATATAAAAGGGGAGGAAACAAAGTCTATACTTTATAATTATCATATAAATGAATTCTTACCAGAAGATGATAAGAAGATTCATCTTGTGTAATCTGAGTCTACGAACAACATAAAATGTATGGGAAAATTCAACTTGGCCTCTAGTCCTGGTTTTCCCATTAATAAATACATATTAGGAAATAAGAGTCATAATACATTTCTAAATGTATTTCTATTAGTTTTTGTAATTTGGTTTAAAATTATAATACAAAATAATGAACTACAAGGATACTTGTTTATAACAGGCTATTTCTGGAAAAGCATAGCATATTATTTTAAATTACTAAATAATTCTTACAAGATTACTTGATGTTTAGTAGAAGCCCTCTTACTGAGGCACAAGAGACTGACAAGATCAAGGTTATGGCCAGAGCAAAATTAGATGTAATCTAATATGTTTATTAAAGTAACTGGATCTGGATTAACACTTGGAACAATGTCCAGGTTTCTTGCACATTGTTCTGCCTATTCAAACATCTTTTTCTCCCAATAAATCACGGACTACTTTTTCTTC
Organism: Prionailurus bengalensis; assembly: GCF_016509475.1. Lineage (NCBI taxonomy): Eukaryota > Metazoa > Chordata > Mammalia > Carnivora > Felidae > Prionailurus > Prionailurus bengalensis. The sequence goes on from NC_057343.1 coordinate 176,690,940, forward strand.
CTAATCCCCCCATCTGCCTCATTCTTCTCCTTAATTGAACAAATAAAACCGAGTATCACTAATCTGAACATTGTTTATATGCCACTATAGCAAACAACTTATGCTATTATTGACGCAATATTACACCAACAGTCATGAGTTTCCAGTGTAGCATTGCTTACAAAATGGCATTCTGTCCTAATTATTATCTTATGAAAATATTCTTCACAAAATTAAATTCTGCAGATTTACTGACTGTCAAAATAGAAGTTGTCATCGAGTGACTGTAGTAAGAGCCTACAGAAGCATTCAGCATGGTAACATGTGTATTAGGACAAGCATGTGAAGGAAAGGAAACAACTATTATGATTTATCAATTGATGTGGCATTATCAGTTACATAAATTGTATCCAACTTAATTGTTTGAGAATCCAGAATTTCCAGTGACTTTAATAAATATACTAGATCACATCTAATTTTTCTCTGGCCACAATATCAACTCATTATTTTTTTAATATGAAACTTATTGTCAAATTGGTTTCCATACAACACCCAGCGCTCATCCCAACAGGTGCCCTCCTCAGTGCCCGTCACCCACCCTCCTTTCCCTCCCACCCCCCATCAACCCTCAGTTCATTCTCAGTTCTTAAGAGTCTCTTATGGTTTGCCTCCTTGTTGATGGAGCTTTAGAACATAGTTTAATTTATGAGTTGTTTCCCAGGAATGAAATAATGACATCAAGGCCATAATTCAAGAGCAGTTTTGTCAAAAGCATTAAATTATACTGCAGCATCCATGGAAAGGAACTGACTATAAGAAGTGACACAGGATGTGTAATTTTATATTGCAGTTAAAATGTTTGTCTTCATCGATGTGGATGAGTTTTGTAATCTCTATTAAAAAGCTGCCATTAGAGGCGCCTGGGTGGCTCAGTCGGTTAAGCGTCCGACTTCAGCTCAGGTCACGATCTCACGGTCCGTGAGTTCGAGCCCCGCGTCGGGCTCTGGGATGATGGCTCAGAGCCTGGAGCCTGCTTCCAATTCTGTGTCTCCCTCTCTCTCTGCCACTCCCCCGTTCATGCTGTCTCTCTCTGTCTCAAAAATAAATAAACGTTAAAAAAAAATTTTTTTTAAAGCTGCCATTAAATCACAGGCAAGTGTGGTCCTTTCGCTCAGTAAATTCTCATCAACATTTACCTTCTGCTCTTCTCTACTCACACCTACATCGGCGGTCTAGTCTATAACTCAGTGCTTTAACATTGTTTGTGCTTTTTAATTACGTTGAATAGTTGTAGCCTCATTTCTACAGTTCTGCACACACGCATGTGACAATTAGGAAAACTACTAGACTAATGTGACCCAAGGGTGACTAACCTGTTAGGAAAGCCAGTCTTCTTTCATACAATCAACTGTGTTAACTTGCTTTCACTGGATAGTTGTTGGTATTTCAGCCTGAGTCTGTATTTTTCATTTTCTTCAAGCATTCTAGAAATGACTTTGTATACTTTATTCCATACGCGAACCTTAAAAATATAAACACAGTTAAGGAACACCGAGCAGATAGGTGGAAATACATTTTGACAGAGGCAACTGGCAGTGACTGAACTGTGTTGTACCTCAACTGAAACCACGCTAAGGCAATTCTAGCACTTACAGACCTAAAACTTAAATGTGACGGTTTTCCCATGATCAGTGATCTCTTCTGCTAATTTCCTAGCATTTCCTCTCTGTACTATTTAAATGAGCTACCCTGGATGAAGGCAATGCCTATAAGGTCCTATCCAAATGGTTCTAACACATTCAATTTTGTTTTCAACAGTTATTAAAATACTGAATTTCTATTCCACTGGGAAATTACTCAATTTTTAATGGGCAACTGTTTTACATCTCATCTAGTAATAGCTTCATACACTGGATTATTAGGATTAATGAAAAATATACGTAAAGCACGTACCCCAATGTCTGGCATATTGTAGTTACAAGTAAATATTGGCTATTGCTCTGTTCTCTTCACCCAAGAGGAACTGATTCTTGGAGGAAATATTTCTTAGTATAGTGGGAAGATCAGGTGCACACTCAAATGACATTTGGGGTTAGTCACCTTGAATGCTGTTTTACACTATACATGGATTATAACTCATATAAACTCAAAGCTCAGAAACAATACAATTTGACGTGTCATTACCAACTAACGATTTCTTTAAGCTGAAGTGCTTAAGATCCATGGTGGAAAACAAAGATTCGTAGAGCTACTGATCTCGAATATGTTTAAAACACTCAAGTTGCCATGACATTTGGACAACCAGAGGTGAAAATGGTTCAGCAGTAAAGGTTCATCCTCGTTAGCTTTTCTTCTAGGAAGTAAATGTATGTCCCTTGTCTTTAAAAGAGCAATATGTCATTAATACAGATACATTATTCTTTTCTGCGAAATCCATGATTTTCTCCTTATATTACACTACCTATCAGAGTTTGTTATATTCTGTGGAACATATATTTTTATGCTTTGAAAAATCTCCCATTATGTTTTGATTAAAATGTGTTCATATCTTCAAACACTGGAAGGACTGTTCTCTATAGTTAATAAATATTTCCAAACCCAGTTCTATTTCTGCTAAATTAATTCTATTTTCTCATTTCAGTAAATTAAATTTTCAAAAGATGGAACTGTTTTTACTGTTGAATATCTTCACACATTTGTATTTAGAGAAGTTAATCTAAAATTCAAATATTGCTCATTCTCCTTTATAATAATATACCTTTTTCTTTTTCTTCATTACTTTCGGAGCTTCATTCAAAGGTATAGGGAAATCAAACTGTTTAGCTAAATTCTTCTGGGTTAAACCTAATTTTAAAAAAAGAGAGAGTGAAAGGCAAACTATCAAGGCCAGCACATATTTTAAAGGATTCACTATCCTGAGAACAAAGACAATTATAAATGTCTCCTGAGCTCTCTTTGGGGATTTTTACACTCGTTGGTGTATTTCTGATCACAAGATGCTACCGGTTTACCAACTAGCTAATACTATGCTGGGGGAGAAAACCAAGAAAACTAGAGACAAACTCCCTTAGAAATGTCTAGAAATCCCTTAGAAACCTCCTTTCTTTTTTGATTTGAAAGGTGAGTCCCAAAAAAATCAGCAATAGAATAAACAAATACCAGAGGCCACATCTTAACCCAATGCATCTCCAAACTCTCCTTTCTTCTCCGTTCAACTCCAGACACCCATTATGCTTTCAACTATTCAAAATGCCTGTGGTTCTTCAAATGTTTTGCTCTTATCCTTCCTAGCCTTTGCATATGCTGTTCTATCTGGCTAAAACACTCTGTGTGCATGCATGTGTACACACACACACACACACACACACACCTGCCAGGCAAATTTCTCCCTGCTCTTCAAGACTCAGCTCACACCGTCACCTCCTCTCTACAGTCCCCTGAACAGCACTGGCTCTAGGAATGCTTAGGTCAGAGCACTTAGCACACTTTTATTTTATTTTATTTTTTTAATGTTTTTATTTATTTTGGAGACAGAGAGAGACAGAGTATGAGCAGGGGAGGGGCAGAGAGAGAGGGAGACACAGAATCCGAAGCAGGCTTCAGGCTCTGAGCTGTCAGCACAGAGCCCAACTTGGGGCTCGAACCCACGGACCGTGAGATCATGACCTGAGCCGAAGTCGGACGCTTAACCGACTGAGCCATCCAGGCGCCCCCTTAGCACACTTTTATATCACATGTTTATAATGTGTTTCCTCCACTAGGCTGTGACCTCCCAGAGGGTAATAACTATGTGGGTCTTAGTCATCTTTCTAGCCACACTACCAGACACACAGTAGGTACTAATAAAGGTTTGTCAGGAATGAATAAGCTTCCTCTCTCTACTCACCAGACCATGCTGCCTTCCCAAATATTAACTGTGAGAAGAAAACCCAAGGGCTTGTGTGTCCAAAGACAAAATCATAAAACACTAAGCATGTGTTCCCTGAAAGCCTTTATATTCCCCTACCCGAACACTTACCCACCTTATTCCTACCCTGCCATCACCACTCTATACCTGGCTTTCTTCCACTCATTCAATATTTAGCTTTCCAGGAACCTTCTCTGATTTCACAAAGCACCCTATATGCTCAGTAATCATAACGTTTACCATGTTGTTTTATTCTTCATTAGAGATCCAATATCTAATACCATACACATTAGAAATGCAGTAAACATTCCATTTGTTAGCGAATTAGAGTATGTTGTAAAATGGCACTGCCCAATTTCTTAGAAGCACACCACGAATTCCGTGTGGGGCACGCACACAGCACTCAAGAACATTGACTCACACAGTGAGAAACTCATTCTCTCCCATTCTTTTTCATTCTGATTACATCAAGGAGAAAGTTTGGAAGTAGTATGTCATTAAGACTTCCCTGAGACTTGCTCCTCTCTCTTTATGACCACAGGCCACCTTTATTAGACAAGCTATTTGGCTAGAATTTAATAATATTGTTGTTCCTTTATTAGATTGCTTTTAATTAATTTCTATTTGTGGCAAATGGTACAGGCTTGCCGCTGAGGTAATGATGTAACGTGTTCTAAAAAGAAAATTTAGTCGAGAGGGGAAAATGCACATATTAAGTAAATACATTAAGCAAATGATAGTACAGATGAAATGCAGATAGGGCATAGGAAAAGAACTCAAGTCTGGGAAATCTCTGTTCTTCATTTACCCATATGGACCCTTCTCCCCTAAATGCCTAAGCCTTTGGAATACTATACTTGCATCATTCCAAATGTTTTCCATTTGTAAGCCTTTCCTAACCTACACATTACTCCCCGGGTTCAGGATAGGAGCCATCAAGTCGACCTGTAATTATTGGGGATCTAAAACGTGTCAAGGAGTATAGGGGATGCGAAAAAGAGAAAGGATGAAATCATTTCTTCTACTTGTTTTGCATACTTCACTGAAGGTACCTCCAGTACATACCAAAGGCTTTGTCCCAACTCTAGCCTTCTTTCTGCACAGTTTGTACACACTCAAAATATGCTTCTAGTTCTTCCCTCATCACTCTCCATCATGGATCCGTTCCCAGGGTTATGCTCACACATTTTTCCCACATATAATTCCTTCCTAGCTCAGCAACATGTGGGACTCTCGTGGAGTTTCTGCCACTGTGAAGTCTTCCCTAATTCTCTCCTCCTCCAATTACTCACCACTCCGAAAGCATTTACTTGTACCTCCACAATAGTATTTGTCATCCCCTGTGATATATCAATTATGAATATATCTCCCAAGTTCTGTGAGAACTAACTTATCAGCCTTGCCTGAAATGTTAGAAGAGTTTTCTGATTTGCCTGTCCCTGGATTTCTAAACTCCACTGCATCTTACAAACAGCCGAAGATAAATTTGCTGATCTTCCAGAAGTGTAACTGTCTCCGATAGCTTCACTCCACCATTCAAAAATCTTCAGTGACTATAAAATGATTGTCTCCAAGGCAATCCACAATATGGTCCAAAACTTGCTGTTCATTCATTCTACAAATATTTAGTCCATTCTCACTATATACCACTCACTGGAATAACCACCCCCTTCCCTTCAAGCCATCTCTGTTCAGTAAGCCAACATTCACTGGTCATTTATTCCATATCAAACACTGGGCTGGGCCCTATGCATGCATTGCATACTGCATTTAGTCGTTATAGTGACTTATTAAGGTAGGAACTATTACCCCCATTTTACATATAAGGAAACTGAGGATCAGAGTGGTTAACTAACTTGGTCAATATCGCACTGCTAATAAATGACAGAGCCAAGATTATGTCTTTCTGACTTCAAAGCCAATACCCTGGATAATTTCTACCACCCCACTAGGAATTTCTCCATTCATGTCCCTTGATTTCCTGCCTTTATGCCTCTCCTTTCCCTAAACTATCAAAGCCTTTTGAAGGGGTCCATCTTACAGCATTCATGTCTACTAGCTTATATTCACATTATTCATTTAGAAGTTCCTTACGAGCGGAATATTTGTCTGATCCATCTATGTCACGAGCACCTAATCTAGTGTCCACAGTGGGGGACACGTTCATGTTGTTGAACAAGTAATTCAGCTGGTTCCCCAAGAAGAGCTGGGCATAAGCATTTAATAAATGTCCCTGTAATATTAATATTAAATCCACCCAAAATTGAGTAAAACTTAAGCACTTTCTGGCTTGCTTTAAATATAAATCTATGCCAGGACCTCTCTCCCTTGACTCTATTCCTGGTCGCCCAAGCACAGCAGGGGGGGGCTCCGAAGTTAAGGGCTCCATCCTCTGCCCAGCTGCCTAGCACAGAAACTTCAGAGTTGGCATGAACCCTTCCTTCTCCATCTTTCCGTCAGCCATTGGTCCTGTGTGCCAGCTCCATTGCTCTGCCTTAGGTCAGGCCTTTCATCTCTGTACTGGACCACTGTGCCCCCTACCAGGGCTGTAGACTCCAGTGTCTCCCAGCCAACCCCATCATAGTTCTCCTTCTTCCAGATCGGATCCTGTCACCCCTGCCACAAAGGAGCAGCAAAAATCCCAAAAGAGAAGCCAACTAGAGGAAAGACGGACACCTTAGGTCTGCACGGGGTAAAGTTACAACAGTGCAACACTGCTTTCATAATCCTGCCTACCCAGTTACTTCTAACCGACATAGGTGGGGATCTCCAGCACGAATTCATGTATCCCCTCCCTTCTCCCCACCAGCTTCTTCACCTGCTTTCAGTGTTCTTCACTTCCAATCCACTACCTTGCTGAGGGACTATTATTTGTCCTCACCATTTGTGGCCCTAAAGCAATACAGGCTTTCTGTTGAATCCATGGTATTTGTCCTGGCTTCCTGCCAAAGCTGTAGAGCTCCCCACCACCACCACCACCATACTCTTTCCTCTTCTTAGAACAGGACTTTTATTTGTTTCTATTATTCAAAGAAGCTGGAAACCCAGGGCTAAAATGTTTTATACTACCCCTGGATTTTTTAATCCCCAGCAGAGGGGCCAGGAAAAAAAACACCCAAACACAAAAACCGGAGTGCCTTTTAACAATGAGGCCATCAGACGGGCTTGAAGTCCAAAATAATGACCCTGCTTAGGTATCTCTGAAGACTTCCCACCACAGCTCATTCTCAGGAGTCAATCAAATTATACAGAGTACCATTTTATACATCTAAATTATCAAAGCAAATTTAATCTGGAAGGATACCAAACAAATATAGATTATAGAATATAAATTATAGAATATACAGAATATAGATTATTCAACTTGGGCTTCAGTCTTGCCTACCTCCAATTCAATCTCCCTTACACAGACAGCATGGCCTAAATTAATCCAACCTCATCACTTCTCTTGTTCAAAACCTTTCAGTTTAGGATTTCAGAGTCACTGAAGACAATGGAGAAGGTGTGGTAACTGACTTCCCAAAATTTCACCCCAAACAACTTCACCTTTTGAAAATTCTACATAAGACCACGCCCTCAGCATTACTTGAAGACACAGAACACTGAAACTGCAAAATAACTGGAAGTAAAATAAGAAAAATCATTGAATCGCAGAGCTATGATCCCATGTGCTCCCCCCTCACCCCAAGCAGGGCTTTGCAGCCAACAGGGAAGCCAAAGGAAGGACACTAGAAAAAGTGCCTGCAGGAGAGCTGGAGCAACAGAAAGACTGAATCCACCCTAAATCTGAAAACACTAAGACAAAACCCTATGGATCATAGCACAAATTACAGGGAAGGGAGTTCAATGGTCAATTTAAAGGCCCAGACACCACATAAAGTACTAAACATGCCATTTAATGGGACTGACTCAACTGAAAAGGGCAAGCATGATTTAAAGGGACAGTCTTTCAATTGCATGGCTTCTGGGGGAGAAAAAGAACAAAAAGGAAGGATCATAAATTAGGTCACAAAGAAAACATCGGTAGTACCCATAAAGTGGAGACCTTACAAACACTCTGACTACAGTGCAATAAAACTAGAGTTTACTAACAGAAACAAAACAGAAAAGTCCTGAAAATTAAAAATTTTTTAAACTTTAACTCCACAGTGAGAAGGGTAATACAAACTGAAATTACAGAATGAAAAAAAAAATAGTGACACTGAAAATACTACATAGTAGAATCTATGGGATTTATAATAGTGGTTAAAGGAAAATTCATTGCACTAAATATTTTTTTTTTAATTTTTTTTTCAACGTTTATTTATTTTTGGGACAGAGAGAGACAGAGCATGAATGGGGGAGCGGCAGAGAGAGAGGGAGACACAGAATCAGAAACAGGCTCCAGGCTCTGAGCCATCAGCCCAGAGCCCGACGCGGGGCTCGAACTCCCGGACCGCGAGATCGTGACCTGGCTGAAGTCGGACGCTTAACCGACTGCGCCACCCAGGCGCCCCATGCACTAAATATTTTTATCAATAAAAAGAATAAAAATAAATGAATGAAATGTCCTGCTGAAAATAAGTATAAAAAGAACACAGTAAACCAAAAGAAAGCATGTTTCATCTTTATTATCTATCTTCATTTTTTAATGAGGAAGAGACCAGAAAAACAAGATGTCTCACTAATAAATCAAAATCCTGTTTTTTTTTTAATTAACAAAATGGACAAGACACTGGCTAACTTGCTCAAGAAAAAGGGAGAAAGCACGTACATACAGAAAAAAAAATGACAATTTGGAAATAAGCACTGAAACACAAGAAATTTAAAAAAAATTTTTTTTAACATTTATTTATTTTTGAGACAGAGAGAGACAGAGCATGAACGGGGAAGGGTCAGAGAGAGAGAGAGAGAGAGAGACAGAATCTGAAACAAGCTCCAGGCTCTGAGCTGTCAGCACAGAGCCCAACACGGGGCTCAAACTCATGCACCGCGAGATCATGACCTGAGCCAAAGTTGGACGCTTAACCGACTGAGCCACCCAGGTGCCCCAGGAAATTTTTTAAAAATCATAAAATACCACTTGCGGACCTCTATGCAAACAGATTTGGAAACGATGAAATAGATAATTTCCTAGGGAAATACAGATTACCGTTAGACTTAGAAAGCTTGAAGAGAACAATATCCATACAAGGTATAAAGAAAGTTAAGGAATTATCCCACAAAAAGCACTAGACCCAGATGGTTTCACAGAAGAATTCTACCAAACCTTCAAACACCGGGTAGTCCCACTGTTCTATAAATTATTCCAGAGCATAGAAAAGCAGGAAAAGTTTATTTTCATTCCTTTTATGAAGTAAGTATAACTCTGATACCTAAACCAGATGAAAACGTACAAAGAAAGAAAAACCACAGATCCCTATCTGTCACAAATACCAATGCCAAAACCTAAACAAATTCTTAGCAGAGTCCAACACTACTTTAAGAGAATGACACATCATAACCAAGTAGGCTTTATTTCAGGAATGCAAGGTTGGTTCAATACTAGGAAATCCATGTATATCATATGCCATACTAATAAATCTAAGGATAAAATATATTTATCCCCAGAGATCTGAGAAAGCCTTTGACAAAAATTCAACACCCATTTATGATAAAAACACTGAAAAAATAAAAGTTGAAGAATACTTTTTAATATTTTAAATATAAATGCCTTGGTCCTCAAGCCAGTACCTTATATAATGGGCAACACTAGAGACATTTCCCCTAAGGTCAGGAATAAGGCAAGGATACCCCACAATCTCCACTACTATTCAACATTGTACTCGAGGTATTAGCTGATGCATGCAGTATTACGCACGCAGTAAGATAAAACAGGCAATATTTTGATACATGGCAGGCATAAGAATGGGTAAAAAAGAAGTGAAATGATCTCACTTACAAATAATACCATAGTATACCTGAACAGTGACAAAACTTATTCTAATAATAAAAGAATGCAGTGAAGTGCTAGGACCTAAAATTAACACACCAACAGGCTAAGTGAAAGAAGACAATCAGGAAAGCTCACATATTGTATGACACAATTTATACGAGATGTCCAGAAAAAGCAAATCTATGCAGATAGAAAGTTCAACACTTGCTTAGGGCTGGGGTTAGGGGTAGGGGAGGCCAGTAAAAGGGAACAGTGAGTGTCAATGGATACAGGGTACGTGCTAATAGGTACAGGGTTCTTTGGAGGGCAACAGAAATGTTCCAAAATTGAGTGTGGTGATGGTCGTACAACTCTGAAAAGCACTGAATTGTGCACTTTAAATAGGCGAGTTGAATGAACTGTGAATATCTCAATAAAATTTCCAAAAAAAAAAAAAAAAAAAAAAGCACATGTAGAGGGATGAGCCCTCAAAAGAGAGGCAGGACTTTTCCAGAAGGAACTGCTCTCTATCTTAACTGCGGTGGTGAGTTACTAAAGAATATAACCTTGTCAACCGCCTCAAAATGTCTATAAATCAATCCTAAACAAAAGGTGATTTTTGAAAGATCAAGAAGTTTCCTATATACAAACAACAAGCATTTAGAGGACTTTACGGAAGAGGAACAGACGAGAAGGCCAAACACCTGGAATAAATTTAAGAGGATATACGCAAAACCTATGGAAACGTTTCAAATGGAAAACATTCCCGAAGGACACCGAAGCAGATGGAAGAAATGTTTTCAGAGAGGAAGTGACTCAACAGGGTAAAGACGTCGGTTCTGCGCAAGCTGATTTGTAAATTCAGCGAGCGCTAGGGACGCCGACAAGCACCCCGACGCCCCCCTCATTCTGGGGGACGCCGGCGCTCCCTCCGGTGCCCTTCCCTGTCCGTCGGGCTGACCTCACATGACCGGCGTGTGCCCCTGGGCGCCCTCTCCGCCGCACGCGTGACGCCGGGCACGCGAGGGACCCGTCTTTCTGCCCCCCGCGTCGGCAGCCGGACTGACGGGAGGCGGAGCCTGGCCGCCGACGGCCCCAGTGCTCCGCCCCGCACCAAGGCCGCGGGCCGCGGGCCGCGGGCCGCGGGCCACGGCTGGGCGGGAGGGCTGACAGGACGCTGACGGAAGGCCGAGGCCCGAGGCGCCCCACCGCCCTGAGACGGCGGCCCAGGAGACGCGGGGGCCGACTCCCAGACCGGCCCCCGACGGGCGGCGCGCCCCGCTCCCGCACGCCCCCCGCCCCCTAGGCGCCACCTGCTCGCGCCGCAGCCCGGGGACAGCTCCGCGCGCTCGACGCCGGCGCCGGTGGGGAGGCCGCGGGAGCCCGGGGGCCGGGGACCAGCTCCGCGCCGGCCCGGGCCGCCGCCCGCGGCTCCTCGGGGCTGCAGCCGGCCCCGCGCCCGGTGCTCCCGCGGCCCCGAGCCCGGCGGCGGCCCAGCTGCAAGACGCCGCCGCACCGGTGCGAGCCGAAGCGCGTCACGTAGACGAAGCGCGCCAGGTCCCGCTCCTGCTCCCTGCCGGCCGCCGCCATCGCCGCCTGGGTCGCGCAACCGCCGTGCAGCTTCCTCAGCGACCGGCGGAGCTCGACGTCCAGTGAGCGGGCACGCCGGCGGACGGGGGGGGGGGGGGGGGGAAGGGGAGGGGGAAGGGGGTGGGCCACGGGGCGGGGCGGGGGCTGAGGGGCGAGCGCTGGAGCGGGATCGCGGGGCAGGCCGTGGGCAGGGGATGTGCGTGAGGAAGGAGGGACGCCCGGTGATCACTCGGGAGACCACCCTTTAGAGGGCGGGGTACCCGGAAGGGTTTCTTTGCGGGGATGGTGGACCACTCCGCTGGAGAGTGGTGTTGAGGTTTGGGGACCAGATCACTCGGGGGTGGGGAGCAGACCGTGGGGGCACAGCCCTCTGAAGAAATGAGCTGAACCAAGAAGAGGATGGGGGAAAGGAAGCAGGCCACCGGGGCTCCCTTTCCCGTGGCTGAGGGTGAGAAAGGTTTCCGAGTGATGAGCTGACCCTGGACTTGACCCATCTGGAGTGTCAGTCAATGAAGTTGGGGGCCTGGGGGGAGGGGAGGGGAAACGGCACCCTTTACTGCCACAGGGTTCCGGTGAGACCTTGGCATGGCATATGTTGTGCTGGGCCAAGGGCCTGAGGTAGGCGGCTTACGCATGCCGACTTGAGGCCCATCGTGGTTCTGCTGCTCCCCAGCTGGATTACCTGGAGGCTACTTTCCCTCTATAAACCTCGTTTCCCCAGATGTAAACTCCGCATGACTGGGTTGTTAAATCAAAATAAGGCATTTTAAGCATCTGGCACATAGAGATAGTTCCTTTAGACTTAGACTTAACATTTCACATTTATTGAGTACATACCCTATGAAGTGCCCATGGTAATATCTTTACATTTATACTTTACAAATGGTTTTCCCATAGACCACCCTTTTAAATCCATGCAGCATTTTATAGCAGAGGAACTGAAGCTCCAAAATGAGTGACTTCCCCCAAAGTAATAGGCAGAGACCTATTTTTCTTAAAATGAATCTTTTTAATTGAATTATAAATACGTGCAGAAAAGTGCACTGATCATCAGTATCCAGATGGATGAATTTTCACACACTAAATATATCCATGTAATAGCCACCCACGTTCAGAAATGGTGCAATGCAGAAGCACCTCATGTCCTCACCCAGGCCCAATCCCTTTTCCTTCTTTCCCAATTCAAACCGCAGCAATTAGGTTTGCCCATTGTGTTTGACTTCCTTCACTCAAGTTGTGTTTGTGAGGTACAAGGTATGGCACGAGTTTGTACATCATTTGACTACACCACCATTTATTCATCGGTTCCACTGTTGGTGAACATTTGGTTGTTTCCTGTTTGAGGCCATTATGAATAGTGCTGCAAGGAACATTAAAATATATCTTTTGTTGAACATATATCACAAGGGGTATACTTTATTGCTTAGGGTATTCATAGGTTCAGCTTTAGTAACTACTGACAAACAGGTATTTAAGTGGTTGTACAAATTTTCACTTCCACCAGCAAAGCATGAGAATTCTAGTTGCTCCACATGTTCATTTTGCATTGTCAGTGTTTTTCATTTTAGCCATTCTGATGGGTATGTGTATTCGGGCTTTCCAGAGAAACAGGACCAATAATGATGTGAGTGTATATGTGTGTGGAGGGACAGAGAGAGAAAGGTTTTAAGGAATTGGGTTACATAAGAATGTAGGCTGGCAAATCCAAAATCTTCAGGAATGGCCAGCAGCCTGGAGACCCAGGGAAAAGTTGATGCTGTGGTTCAGGTCTGAGGACCAACTGCTGGCAGAATTTTCCCTTCTTCAAGAGAGGTCGTTAGTTTTCTATGAAGGCCTTCAACTGTTTGGATGAGATCCATCCACACTATGGAGGATAATCGGCTGTCCTCTAAATGTTAATTTCATCAAAAAATACTTTTGCAGAAACATCTATGATAATGTTTGACCAAATATTGGGGTACTGTGGCCTAGCCAACGGGACATATGAACTTAACCAACACAGTGTGATATTGCTTTCTTGTAATTTGCATGTCCCTGATTACTTAGGAAGTTAAGCTCATTGGCTATTTGAATTTTTTTTTTTCAACGTTTATTTATTTTTGGGACAGAGAGAGACAGAGCATGAACGGGGGAGGGGCAGAGAGAGAGGGAGACACAGAATCGGAAACAGGCTCCAGGCTCCGAGCCATCAGCCCAGAGCCTGACGAGGGTCTCAAACTCACGGACCGCGAGATCGTGACCTGGCTGAAGTCGGACGCTTAACCGACTGCGCCACCCAGGCGCCCCAAGCTCATTGGCTATTTGGATATCATCTTTTGTGTTTAAATCTCTTGTCTATTTCTATATGGGATTTTCATCTGGTTCTCAGTCGTTAAGAGGACTTTTTAAAAATATGTTCTGTATATTAGTTATTTGCTAGTCATATGTATTGTAATTTTTTTCTCACCTTGTGACTCACCTTTTTATGCTGTCTACGAACTCTTAATAAATGTTTTTAACTTTAGTCCAATATATCCGTATTTTTCTTTAGAATTATACTTTCTGTGTTTGATTTAATAGATCTTTGTCTATCCCAAGAAGTTCTTGCCTATCTTTTAGAAGCTTTATTGTTTATACTTCACGTTTAAATATTCAATCCACCTGGAATTGATTTTTAGGAATAGTATAATATTAGAGCTTTAAGAATCATTATTTGTTTATATGGATATCTAGTTCATTTTGGCTAAAACCTCCAGTATAAGGTGAATACAAATGATAGTGAACATCCTTGTCTTATTTCTGCCCTCAAAGTAAAGTTTCAATGTTTTATTATTAGGTATAATAATAATTAAGTACTCTAGTCACTATAAATTTTTTTTTAATCATGGTATTTGTCAGATTAAGGAAGTTCCCTTCTATTTTCAGTTTAGTTTGGTGTTAAATTTTATCCAATACTTTGACTATAATCTATTGAGATGGTTATATAATTTTACTCCCTTTGTCTGTAAATGTGATGAATTGCATTGATTGAATTATAATGTTAAACCAACCCTCTATTCAGGGATAAATCCTACTTGCTTGTGGCATATTATCATTTTATATGATTGATACACTTCTAAATTTTATTTTTCAGTGTTTTCTTTAGACTTTCCACTTCTGTGTTCACGACAGAGAATGACTTAAAACTTCTTTCTTACGTATTTGGTAGAATTCATTGATGAAGACACCTGGGCATGAAGTTTTCTTTGTAAGAAGGTCTTTAGTAGTTATAGAATTATTCAGATTTTCTATTCCTTTTTGGGTCCATTTAGTAAACTGTGTTCTAGGATTTGTTCAGTCTGTATTTTAAAGCTTAGTAGCAAAAAATGTTCAAATATTCTTTTATTGTCTTCTTAATGTCTCTAGGAGCCTTGCAAGATCCTCCTTTTCATTCCTAATATTGATAATTTTTGCACTATTTTTTCTGATTTGGTCTCGACAGTAGACCATCAGTTTTATTAATCTGTTCCAAGAATTAACTTTTGGCTTTGCCAATTCCCTCTGTTGTTCTTTAATTCTTTCTATAACATCCTGTGATGGATACTTAAATCGTTGATACTAAGCCTTTTTTTTTTTTTTTGTAATGCAGGCACATAAAGCGATACATTTTCCTCTGAGCATAGCTTTAGCTGCATGCCATAAGTTTTGTATTTCATATTTCCGTTATTCCATTCAAAATATTTTAATTGTAGTTTCTTAGACATATGGGTTGCTTATAAGTATATTGTTTCATTTCCAAACATTTGAGAGCTTTTCAGTCTTTTTGTTATTTGTTTTTAACTTAGTTCCATTGTAGTCAGTGACTATACTCTGAATGATTTCATTCCTTTGAAATTTTCTGAAACTTGTGTTAGAATGCAGCCTGTGGTCTACTTTTGGGAACTACCTGTGTGCAGTTGAAAAGTATGTGTATTCTGTAGTTGTTGGGGCTAGTGCTCTATATATGCAAATTCGATCAAATTTATGAAGTGTCTTATCTAGGTTTCTTTTTTTTAATACTTATTTACTTTAGAGAGAGAGAGTGCACACGGGCACACACACAAGCAGGGGAGGAGCAGGGAGAGAGGGAGACACAGAATCCGAAGCAGGCTCCAGGCTCCGAGCTGTCAGCACAGAGCCTGACATAGGGCTCAAACCCATAAACTGTGAGATCATGACCTGAGCGGAAGTCAGATGTTTAACTGAGTGAGCCACCCAGGAGCCCCTTATCTAGGTTTCTTCATGTATCCTTGTTGATTTCTTCTTATCTGTTTTGTACTATCAGTTAAATAAGGTCAGACTGTTCTATAAGTTGCTGACAGAGGTGTGCTGAAAATCATCCTCTAGAGCTCTGAATTTTTTCTTCTCTTAGTTTTGTCAGTATTTGCTTTGTAGGTCTTTAACTGCTGTTAGATGCCTACACATTTACAATCGTTATATCTTCTGGTAATTTGACCCTTTGATTTTTATGAAGTGTTAGCTCTAATGATGCTTCTTGGAATATATTCTGGTGGTTATTGTTTCATGGTATATCTCCTTTATTTTACTTCCAACCTTTTTTCCTTATAATGTCTGTTGTAAACAGCATATGGATTTTTTTTTTTTGGTAATTCTACAATGTATTTTAAACATCATGAGACATTAATATTATTATTGTTTTCTACAGTCAGTATTCATTTTGACTTACCAAATTTTTTTTTTTTAATTTTTTTTTCAACGTTTATTTATTTTGGGGACAGAGAGAGACAGAGCATGAACGGGCGAGGGGCAGAGAGAGAGGGAGACACAGAATTGGAAACAGGCTCCAGGCTCTGAGCCATCAGCCCAGAGCCCGACGCGGGGCTCGAACTCACGGACCGCGAGATCGTGACCTGGCTGAAGTCGGACGCTTAACCGACTGCGCCACCCAGGCGCCCCTTGACTTACCAAATTTTGATAAATCTACCTCCTCTGTTGTGTTTTCATTCATTCCCACATACCTATTTTTCCAAATGGGATTATTTTCTCTCTACCTGAAGAACAACTTCAACATTTTACGTTAGTGTGGTTGTACTGGTGATGAATTCACTTAGTCTTTTTTGTAACTACTCTTAAAGAATGTTTTTGCTGACTACCAAATTCAAGCTCGCCCGCTATTCTTTCAGCACTTTGAAGAAATTCTATTGTCTTGTCATTGCTATTTCTTTTGAGAAGTCAACTGTCAGTCAGATTACTGCCCCTTTAAAAGCGATGCAATTTTTCAGGGCGCCTGGGGGGCTCAGTCAGTTAAGCAATCCGACTTCGGCTCAGGTCATGATCTCACGGTTCATGAGTTCGAGCCCTGTGTCAGGCTCTTGGGTGACAGCTCAGAGCCTGGAACCTGCTTCGGACTCTGTGTCTCCCTCTCTCTCTGTCCCTCCCCTGCTTGTGCTCTGTCTCTGTCTCTCAAAACTACACATTGAAAAAAAAAAAAGTGATGCAATTTTCCCCTCTGCCTGTTTTTCAGATTCTCTTTTTGTCTTTGCTTTTCAGCACTTTTATCACGAAATAGTCGACTGAGTATGGTGTTCTTGTATCTATCCAGCTTGGACTTCATAGTGCTTCTTGAATGTGTGATTTGCTATCATTTATCCGCTTTGGTAGATTCTAAGCTATTATTTCTCCAGCTGTTGCTTCTGCTTCATTCTTTCCCTTTTTTTTCTGAGACTCCGCTACACATATTAAGTCTTCTTGTACCCTGTTCCGTATATTTCTTTTGCTCTTTTCTGTGGTTTCCGTCCTTGTTTCCATAGTCACTTCTGTCTGGTTATTTTCTGTAGACCAGTCCACTAGTCCACTTTCCACGAATTCACTAACCTGCCATCAAGTTCTAAATTTCAGTTACGTTTTTCAGTTCTGGGATGAAATGGAAACTGAGTTTTCTGCCTCTGAATTTCTTCAGAATATTTTCTAGAACGTATTGATCAGAGTGGTTTCCCATCCCATTAGGATCCGTGCAACCACTTTTTTTCTTTCTTGTTTTTTGGTTACTTGATTTTTGAATCCTGGTGTTCTGGGGAATTTGTGCATGCCAGATAATGTATAATTAAAACTATAGATTATTTGAGAGTCTGGATAATATTTATCTTTCGTTTCTGGCAGGCAGGTAGGGTAGGGGAGTTTGAATTGATTTATAACTTCGCTTGAGTCTTTATAAAGGTCGGTGTATATCTTGTTCAGTCTTGCTCCTTAGAATGTAGTTCCTCAGATGTCCCAATGTAAAGCCTGGGGCATTTACTAGGCCCTCCGTGGGTGACCTTGAACGCTAGGCTGCCACTCATAACCTGGGCAGCATCTGGGGAGGGGGGAGAATTATGGTGGAGAGTCCTCTTGGTGCTTCTCTAGTGCTTGATGGTCTTCTTGGCAGGAGAGATGCTGGACCTGACACAAACTAGTGCCCCCCCCCCCCCCCGGCCACCACAGGGATGGGGCAGAGGCAGGGACCAGAGAAGACCGGCTTCCACACCTCACCAGTGTATTCACTCTCACTGGGCCCACCCTGTGCTCCACTGGCAGTCGGTGGGGACGGCCTCTGACAGGACTACCAGCAGGATGTCAAGAGAGCCAGGTGGGGAAAGCAGTTCCCAAAGCCAGAACCTTCTCAGGGTTCAGATCTCATCGCAAAGGACCCTCCTGAGAGTAGCCCCCCGGGGTCCCTCTCTCCAAAGCAGCCTCTGTGCCCAAGTCCCTTCCTCCCCCAATGTCTTTCCCACGGGCCGCGAGGTTCTTTCTAATGGAGCGGCTTACCCCGCAAGCCACTTGTCACCCCACAAGCCCTCCAGTTGCTACATGAAAGCGAGGACCCTGACCCGTTTGTTCCCACAGCCTGTCCCCAGGCACTTAACGCAGTGCCTGACACACACGTTCCACACTCCCCTGTTGTATTTATGAAGAAATAACGAAATGAGTGGCTAGACGCATTAGAAAAGGCCAAAAAGAGAAGGAAGTTGCTCAGCTAACTTCCTCCACCAGGTGGCAGTCACCGCTCCCATATAAAAGAGGATCGCCCCTTTCAAGGAGAAAGCACTCAGTTTTTATTTTTGCCAAGGAGTTAGGAGCCTGAATTCAAACCACGACTCTTTCCTTTGGCTTTTCGAAAGTGACACTTGGAGAAGGTGCGTTCCCAACCCATATGTCCCGTGGGGCGAGTGGTCCTGGCTGCCTGCGCAGGGGGCAGGCTGGGGTAGTGCTGCATAGAAAGACCAGGGGCAATTGTATAAGAAGGCATCTCAGCCCACAAAAGAGATATTTGCTCCTCCGTCGCCCCTCATCAGACAGCTGCAGGAGCTGAAAGAAAAACCAACGGATGCATATTCCTAGCCACGAATTTCATTTGGCCAGTCGCAGGCCTGGGGACATATGGTTCCCCCCCCACCAGGAGGCAGCCGCTGACGACTGTCGGATAAGGGCCTTCCCACCTCATCCGTGCTGAAGTGCTGTTCCTTCACCCTCCGCTGGCTCGGACGAGTACTGCCCGCAGCTTCTGCCTCGTTCCTGGGAATGTACAGGGTGGGGGACCTGGACCGGTCCTTGCTGCTGAGCCCTAACTTCCAAAGAGCTAACCTCAGGGACTCCTTGAGAAAGAAAGCGGCCCAGGCCAATTCCGTGTCAGGGGGTAGGAAGCAGGGGGGACGGCAGGTTTTTTAACAGGAAGAAATTGTGATATATTTTAAAATGCTTACGTTAAACAAATAAAGCTTTCACCCTCAAAATACAACTTAGAATTATGTGTGTCCCAAGGAATTATAGGGGTTCCTCTTTAAGACTGGATCCTTTATGTGTTACAGGCAGAGGACGAGGTAATGGTACCTGAGTTTAAAGGCGTGTGACGGTTCAATTCTATTCTCATACCTGTCAGCAGATTTCTGCGGCCTTTGTTTCACCTGAGATAAGGTCTACCCGCTCCCTTTTTTGGCCCTTTGTGAATGAGAGAACCACGGGATGGGACGCAGCTCAACACTGAGTAAGTTGGGATTGAGTGGATGGGAGGACCCCGCCCTGTGGGGAATGCAGAGAAACTTCACTAAACCTGGCAGGGAAATCAAGTATTCCCTCCCTCCCCTGCTGCCTACACCACCAAATCAACACCCATCTCACACATACACATGCACCCACACGTGCTTTGGCCCCTGGTTTTTAAGCCCCATCTCTAAGATTAATTAAATTGTCTGTGTCATTCATCTATCTCATCTTCTTTCCGGAAAACCCCTCCGCATTAAACTAATGCTTAATCCGAATTAGAGCCCATCCAAGGCATCTAAGCGCCGGCTCGTTACTTGCTAAAGCGGGATCTCTCTTGCCCTTTCAAACAAGCAAAGGATTTCAATGAGACCTCCCAGGACAGGGAGGGGAACGGGGTAAGAATTTCCCTTTGTAAGCGATATGCTCCTTTTGAAGCTTCTGTGTGTCTAGGTAGGATTAGAACTGCCTCGTTTCCTCCTGGTTCCCCGAAGGTTTCGCTTTTGCAGAAGCGTGCCAAGGGAATGGGATTAGTACTGCTTGGTAAATTGTGTTTCCTCCAAAATCAGCACAGCATGGACCCGAGTCGTTCTCACTCACGTATGCCTCACTCCAACCTATAGCCCTCCCGTGCCCACCTCTCTCCGTTCTGCCATCGCTCTGGCCCATGCCGCTGTCATCTACCAACATCCACCGTCCTCACTCACAGACACCCCTGCCATCCCTTCCTAAATTGTTCTTCTGCTCCCACTCTAGCTCCCCTCTAGTCTCCACACCATCACCAGAGTAATCCCAACTCAGTTCCCACCCTTGCCCTGCAGCTGCTTTTCAGCAGCTCTGCATCTGATTTAAAACAAAACCCAAAGCCTCTGCCCCGGCTAACAGAGCCCTGCTTTATCTGGCCCTTTGGCCTCTCTGAGCTCATGCCACGACCTCTTCTTCCCCTTGTTGCTGTGTCCAGCCACACTGCTCTTCCTTAAGTATGTCAAGCTTGGTCTTGCCTCAGGACTCTTGCATGTGCTGTTCCCTCTGCCCAGAATACCTTTCCCTTATATGTCACCTTGGCTTGTTTTTCTCCTTATTCAGGTCTCGGCTTAAATCTCGCCTGGAGATGCCTTCTCGAACCTCCCAGTTCAAGTAGCTCCACTTCTCGTCTCCACCAAGTTACCTGGCTTTATTTTCCTCGTGACTCTCAGAACATTTTCCTGTTTATATATGTGTTTGTTGATTATCTGATTTCTGCTTCTGAATGTAAATGCCTACAGGACAGAGACTTCGCCCCCACAATATCCCCAGAGTCCAGAACAGTGCAAACACTTGGATGAATGATTGACTGAACAAGGAAACCCCTCAATATAATTCTCCTTTGCAGATTTCCACCTTTGGCTAATAGAGGGCAAGTTCAAAATTCAGATGAGTGGTTCTGTGCATAATAATGCTTTATCTTTGTAAGGCACTGTCTCCTGAGAATCTCCCGGCAACTCCCCATGTTGGGAACAGGCATCGCATCTTGCCAGGGCTCAGAAGTTGAAATGACTCACCCAGACCTCTCTCTCTTACACACAGAGGTGAGGTCTCAAATCCAGGTCTTTGTTTACAGGACGTAAACACCAAGAGGACAGAGACTTTGCCTGTCTCGTCCCCACAGTGTCCTCAGGATACATAATATCCTCAGCAGGTATTTGCTGGAGAAACGAGGGATACATGAATGAGCAAACTCCTGGGTAGAAGTCTCTCTGTGAGACGGAGGCACAGCCTAAAACAAAGCCGATTCCGACCTTTCACCCCATCTGGCTGCTCTGCTCTCCGTATCCAGAGGACGCCCCTCCCCTCTTGGCCCCTGGATCCTGGGTCTGAGAAGCTTCCAGCTCAGGAGGTGTGCGCACCACCCCTCCCAGCCACTATGCTCGCCCTGTCCTTGGGACTCCAAGGTTTAAAAATTCAAGGCTTGGGGGCGCCTGGGTAACTAAGTCGGTTAGGCGTCTGACTTCAGCACAGGTCATGATCACACAGTTTGTGAGTTCGAGCCCCGCACCGGGCTCTCTGCTGTCAGGGCGGAGCCCGCTTGGGATCCTCTGTCCTCTTCTCTCTCTGCCCCTCCCCTCCCCCACTGGTTCTCTTCTCTCTCTCTCTCTCTCTCTCTCTCTCTCTCTCAAAATAAATAAACTTAAAAAAATTTTCAAGGTTTTCACGAGGCCAAAGTTCTTGCTTCTCCGCATGGCCTGCGATGCAGCAGTTCGGAGAAGCAGTTCTGAGAGCTTGTTAGAAAGACAAGAGTTTCAGGCCCCCAGGAGTGCTGAATCAGAGCCTGCATTTGAACAATATCCCTAGCTGAACTTGGTGCCCATTAGCACTGCAGGGCTCGGAGCTACCTTTATCTGGCATTCCGATCTCTATTTTGCTTGTGAAATACCTGAGCCTTGGGGCCCCATCAGCTCTCAGGCCCTCCTTCTGAAGCACAGATCCTTTGGCGGCTGTTTTGAGAGCAGGTCTAGGAAAGAGAACTAATATCCAAATCCCGTGAGTCACTCATTCAGTAAACATTTATTAAGCACTTACGCTGTGCAAGGCACATGACTGCTCCTGAGGACACAAGCACGGGTAAGACAATATCTCCCCCGCCCCAGAAAACCGGGTAAACAAATGATGTATAATGCTAATTCCACATTGTAAGAAATACTAGTCCGAAGGTGTGCTTCTGATAACAAAGTGTGATGGGTGGGGAGGCGGGACGGGGAGACTTGAGAAGGAGCGATTCAGGAAGTCCTCTTGGAGGTGATGTCTAAGTGAAGTCCTGCAGGGTAGAGGGGTTGCGTTGAAGTCTGAGGTCGGGGAGAGGCGGCGGGGTAGGCAGATACTTTCTCACTGAGGAGGCAATTGGTAGGAAGACCCTGCCCCAGAAGAAGGGGCTTGCATCGGAGGAGGGCCGCAGTGTGGCTGGAGTGCACAGTGGAGAGAGGTGGGGGTGGGGGCCGGGGCCAGATCCCATAAGGCCTATGGGCTTGAGACAACAAAAGCAGTTTGTTGGCTTTTTTAACATTTGTTATTGAGAGACAGAGTGTGAGCAGGAGAGGGGCAGAGAGAGGAGGAGATACAGAATCCGAAGCAGGCTCCAGGCTCCGAGCTGTCAGCACAGAGCCCGACGCGGGGCTCGAACTCACAGACCGCGAGATCGTGACCTGAGCCGAAGTCGGACGCTTAACCCACTGAGCCAGCCAGGCGCCCCGAGAAAACACAAGCAGTTTTATCTCCGGGGCCATGGGATGCTGTGGGAGGGTTTGGCAAGGCAAGGGCAGAGCCAGATTTCTGTTTGACCCCAGCTAACATGGTGGGGTGGATGTTGGGGGGAAGGAATTGTAGCAGGTGGAGGCAGTAGCAGGGAGGGTGACCGCAAGGAGGCAACGCTGAGGCGGGGCAGGGGACCGGGCGTTCCCCTGACTTGGTCCTCACCACAGCCCTGGAGACCGGTGTCCTTGTCCCCACCATACAGAGATAGCAAGTGCACTGTCTCAGAGAGGGGAAGGGACTTCCCCAAGGTATTGGCAGGCCACGATGGCCAGATCTGGCACAATAACGGTGATGATAATGACAGTCTCCAAAGTTTATTGTTTAAATGCTGCTTTTTTTTTACGATTGCCTCATTGAAGACTTAACCTCCGCCCCGAAGATGGGGATTTCATTTTTTTACCCCTTCTGACTGGTGAGACAAACAATATTCAGAGCTGAACTGAAGTGGGCAAATTCACTCACCCAGAGGTGGCAAAGGGACAGAAATCCTGGGGTCTCACCCTAGAACTATGTCCCCTGTCTCTGGGGTATGAGCCTGACTTCTAAATCCAAGTCACCTCTAGTACCCAGCATCACGCCTGGGGCCACCTTTGCCTACGTTTTGCCGTTTATAAGGGCAAAGGGGAAATAGCGGAGGAAGGGAAAATCGCATTTGCTGGAAGGCAGCATGACGGAGCTGTCAGCTGGCAGACTCCAGGCCTAATCTCCAGCTCCTCCCCTCCTTTTCCTGCTTATTTCCCTAAAGTGAAAGATTCTTGGCTCATCTAAAACTCTCCAGAACACCAGGGTTCCAGGGCACAGTCCCTGGGAGTTTGTGTGCAAACCGGTAGCAGAGTCCTGACCCTCTGTGCAGGGTACGGTTCCCCACCGTGGGAGGAATCCCGTTCCCAACGTGGAAAAGAGACAGCAAGAACAGGGCGCAGCAGCGGCACTTGGCCTGGAGTCGCCACACTTTCCCCGTCACCATGGCAACCCTTGCCGGCTGGATGGGACAGAATGCTGAGAATACGCAGAAGGGAAATGATGTAGGACAGCGGCAGCAAGAGGGTTCCTGCCTGACGCACGCACGGCCACCCTGCCACCCTGTCCTGCCCCCAACCCAGCACAGGGACCAGCACTTTCTAAGTGCACAGAGAGTAATAAGAACAGCAGTCGTTCGGATGCTGATAATGATGAACACGTACTGAGGGCACTAACTGCCGGACGGAAACAGATCAAGGCGCCCAGAGACCCCACGTCTGAAGGTCGTGGAGCTGCGCTCTCCGTATTAACTCAAAGGGGAAAATGATATAAAAATAAATACACCGAAATCCAGGAAAGATTCCAATTTTCTGCCATCGTGGGCAACTACTTGCCATCACTGCAAAATGTCCCTGTCCCGGACGAGAGAGGAAATGGTGTGGACGGCTGTGGCCCCAGCTGTTTGCAGCGTGTGTGGAGGGTGGGGCTACAGACCTCTGACACAAAATTGTATTTCTTAACTGAATTCCACTGCCCGCCTCTTCCAGTTCTTCCCCGCCCCCCCAGGGACCCGCCCCGGGACACCCCTTGGGGAGGACTGCTGATTCTGACTTAAGTAGGACCCTTTAGGGGACTAAATCTGAGTCCCCATTTGCATCCTTTCCAGTTTTAGAGTGTCGAGTTTGCTCTTTGTTAGGTTTGAATTCTTTGGGGGGCAAAGAAAAAGGAAGTTGCTGATGACTGTATTTGGCTGTGGCCTTAATGTCTCCCTCAGACGGGTGTTGCTGCAAATCTATGTTCAAACATTCTAAGTTGGTTCTTCTAGGCTCTCTAGCATCACATCTGTTCAGAAACAGCTGTTCAGGCTGCAGCAATGATCAAAGCTGTGTATTCCAGAGCTCCGGTGCTCTAAAAATGGCAAACACTTCTCTTTCTCTTTATATACATATATACATATATATACATATATGTACATGTACATATATACATACGTACATATACATATATGTACGTGTACATATATGTATATATGTATATAATACATATTATATATGTCATATATATAATATATGGGTATATATAATATATATGATATATAAAATATGACATATGATATATATGGGGTATATATAATATATATGATATATGTATATATGTATATATGTGATATATATGTATATAATCAAGAATATATATTCTCTGCAGAAATCTATTTTAATGATTCTGACATCTCAGTCCAGAAGCAAAATATTCATGTGCCATTTTAAAATTCACCAGGAAAATTCGTCAGTAAGAAGGCCTCTCCCTGCTCTTTTGGATTTCAGAGCTATTTTTTTTTTTAAGTTTTTATTTTGAGACAGAGAGAAAAAGAGAGGGGGGAGGGGCAGGGAGAGGGGAAAGAGAGAGTCTCAAGCAGGCTCCACACTGTCAGCGCAGAGCGCGATACACGGGACTTGAACTCATAAACCGTGAGGTCATGACCTGAACGGAAATCGGATGCTTAACTGACTGAGCCACCCAGGTGCCCCAGGACCATTTTTTTTTTTTAAGTTTGTTTATTTGAGAGAGAGAGAGTTTCTGTGCACCCACGCGCAAGCGGGGGATGGACAGAGAGAACCCCACGCGGGCTCCGTGGTGGCCGTGCAGAGCCTGACACAGGACTCAAACTCACTAACTGTGAGATCAGGCCCTTAGCCAAAATCAAGAAACACCTAACCAACTGAGCCTCCCAGGCGCCCTGGATTTCATGATTATTTGGAGGAGATTACAAAGACTTTGCAGTCTCAAGAATGAGATGCGTGAGGGGAGGCTTGATTTGTACGATCTCTATATAGAACATGTTCAATTATAGTTCTATAGGAAGAAATAAAACCCTTTCTCCTGGGTGAGAGTTTCTTTGAATCTAAAAAAACATATCAGATGTATAGAGGTATATAATACGTATGCAAATCTCTCAGTCTGTCTGCCTGCCTACCTGCTTATCCATTCACCCATTTGTCCATCCATACACCCACCCATCTGCCCATCCATCCGTCTAGCTAACTAGATATCCTTTCTTGACACCCATGTGATTTGGTTGGTCGGGTTTCTCCTTGGCTTTCTCAATTTAGGAGATGACGTAACTACACCCAAAAATAGCTATCACAGCATTGTTAAAGACATCCTTGTCAGAGACAATAAAGGGCAATGATTTTGCGATGGATTTGTAAAATGGTATTCTTTCAGTATCATTTCTTTTTAATTTTTAATGTTTATTTTTTGAGAGAGAGAGAGAGAACACGAGCGGGGGAGGGGCAGAGAGAGAGAGGGAGACACTGAATCTGAAGCAGGTTCCAGGCTCGAGCTGTCCGCACAGAGCCCGACGTGGGGCTCGAACTCACAGGCTGTGCGATCATGACCTGAGGCAAAGTCGGACGCTTAACCGATTGAGCCACCCAGGCGCCCCACAGTATCACTTCTTGGTGAAATTTTAATGCAATTCCTCTTTGATTGGTTGGAAACTTAAAAGGGGGGTGAGGTCAAACAGGACCTGGGCGTCTGTGTGCCTGGGTTGGAATCCTGGCTTTGCAGACTGGTTAACCTTTCCGAACGTTAGCCACACGAACAGTACCTACCTCGTGGCGTTGTGGGAGGCTGAAAAGAGGAAACGCCTATAGCAAGCGGGATGCCTGGCATCTGGTAGGCACGCCATCCATGCTAGTTGATGGGGGAGCGTTAGGCAAGCTGAGGGGCCGCACCCCCCTCCACTCCCACCCCCAACCAGGTGGGATGTGTGCTATTCCTTGGGCACTCCTGGCTGCCCAAGAATGAAGGAAAGGGGGAAAACAAATGGTTAACTGATAGAGATCATAGTCCCGCAGGACCTCAGTCTCCATCACCCCTCCACAGTGATGTGGGAAACGAAGGCAGAAGGAAATGGCGGATAGAACTAAATTTCCTTATAACCGGCCGCCGCCCATTGACAAATACTTGAGGCTGGCAGAGTAAAACGTCCAGGAACTCCTTACTGTCTTAATGCTTTGCTGGAAAAGAAAAACCACCTTAGCCTGACAGTAGCCAGGCCTCCAGTATCCTGGGAGTCTTCTTTAATATATGAAAATCTCACTGGAAACTTCCCCTGGACTTTACGTCCCCCCAACCCCATAGTATATAACCAGTTTCTCCTCGTGGTCCCCGGGGCAGCTCTTCCTGCCCACGGGTCCTGTCCCCGTGCTTCAGTAAAATCAACTTCTTTTGCACCAAAGACGTCTTCAAGAATTCTTCCTTAGTCTTTGGCTCCAGAACCCCACTTTCACTCCAAAAAAAAAAAAAAAAAAACCTCATCACTAGCTGTTGTAATTGTTATTCTTACTCGAGAACTGTTCGTGATTCTGGAACTGGGGGGTTCATGGTGCTGGAGGAAAGGGTCTTCCTTTGGACTTTGTTGCCCGCCCCAAACTGATCGGTCTTTCACTGGTGGTTCAGTCAAAAAGAAAAGGTATGCATTAAGAAGTCTGTAGCTCCTCCAAGTGAATAGAAATGACACTTCAACTCCCTTGTCCTTACTCCTGGAGAAGTCCGCCAAGTCTGGTCACTGAACCAAAGACACACACTTAGGGAAGCCAGTAGATAGACAAGAATCGTAGAGATGGCCCAGACCCAATCCAAACTCCCATTCTCGCCTGCAACTTTTGTTTTGTCTCCCTGTCTCGATACTTTCAAACGTGATACCTTGCGCCCAGATTCGTTTTAAGAACGAAGCTTCTGTTTTAAAAGCAAATACCAATTGGAAGAAAAAAAAAAAAAAATCCCGTCCATTGCCATCCCCGTGGCAGTGAGGTTTACGGGGAAAGAACGTGGGATTTGGTAGATGGGGCTTGAATCCAGCCTTTACCTCATACGGGTTGTGTAACCTTGCAGGACACCCAACTTCTCCTGGAGATAGTTCTGTCTCCTGTTCAGTAGCTCCCAGGGCAAGGGTGGGGGGGGGGGCGGGGAAGGGAGGGTGCTGACTATGCTCATGTATGTAAGTGCCTAACATACCAAGGTAGTCAGCAATTACGGGTTGCCTCTTCCAGAATCAAACCATTCCCTCACTGCCGAGTCAGGCGAGCTGAGAGTCACCTGAGAGATGAGGCCATTCTACACCCCTACCCCCAACCCTATAGCAGGTCTTTGGAATCAAATCTTCAATAGCCGGCTAAACACACAAGGGGTCGCTTCCCTTTTCCCTCAACTATGAGAGGTGAATTCTGCCTCCACGCATTCTGATAAGGTGGCTCAGGTCTGTACTGGACCCCGCCTAAGACCTTTTATGCAGTTTCACACATGTTTATTACACCCAGTTCTCATCCTAACTCACTCCAGAACACGTTTTGAATGTCCTGCCGCCTGTGTCGGGTTCTGCAGCGGGGTGGGAGGGTCATTCCTGGGGATGTTTGGTCCTTTTCTCTCTCTTGGTGTTGGGGGTGGGGGGGGGGTGGGAGACGAGTGGAAAATAATCTCTTTAAATGGTGACATTTGCTTAATCACGTTGACATTTTTATGGTATCGAAGCCCTGCTTACCGAAATAGAACTCCAAGGAAAAGGATAAAGAAAGCTCGGGCTTAGATTTGGACACCGCTGTTCATTTTTAACTTCCTTGAGACACACGGCTCTTTTCCAACTCTGGTCACCGCACTGAATCACAGTGAGACACTTTTTTTTTTTTTTTCCTCTCCTTTTCCAGCCAGTCAACAATGACACCCAATTTGACTAGGAAAAAAGATTCCAACTTAAAATATTCTGACAAGGTTCAGGCATGCCAAAAACACAATGTTCTTTAATAAGAGACTGAATTGGTACTGCAGAAGAGTTCATAGTAGGGCACGAATGTTCATTTTCTGAATTCTTAGAGTTTATTCAAAGCCTGCGGTCCTGGCTCTCAGAGCACTGGCAGGGGGTGCGGGGGACATTTGCGAGGGAAAATTTTC
Source organism: Prionailurus bengalensis (assembly GCF_016509475.1). NCBI lineage: Eukaryota > Metazoa > Chordata > Mammalia > Carnivora > Felidae > Prionailurus > Prionailurus bengalensis. Next base: position 176,719,484 of record NC_057343.1, read on the forward strand.
AAAGTTGGGAAATGACATGAATTATCAGGAAGACAGCATGTCACGAAGGGCAGATTCAAACCACAAGGTGCTTGTCTGAAGCAGCACTTGCCGTGGCACGCATGAGCAGTAAGGGCCGCTCTGAGCCAGGGAGAGGCACGATCAACAATCGCTTCCTAAGGTGACGGTCCATTCTGCAAAGACACTTCTCTCTTCTGGAACTGGGAGTAGAGGGAGGGGAATTAAGAAGCTAAACCGGAAATGGTGCAGGGGTTAGAAGCTAGGCAATGACTTCGAAGCCTCGTAAAGTTAACATGGACAATGGTTACCAGCCTTGGGAATAACTAAGGAGGGACAGGACCAAGAGACCTTCTAGAACAAAAAACGGTAAGGTTCTTTGACTTCCTGATACTAGTACACATACTAAAATGGAGAGCAATAGATCCCAAGTATGTCCCATGGGGCCCTGTGTTATCTGTAAACAGAGACCATAGGCAAAGAAATTTGGGGGGGGGGGGGGGGGAGGCACTTTTAAACAAAGTAAAATAGGTTTCTTCATTGTCCAACCTCTCAAAGCCTCAGCAAGCTAATTGCATGATTTGATTTTCCACAAAACAGGGTGCCTTATTTTCTACGTTTATTTAATGACCGAACTTCACATTTTTTTTTTTGTCTGTTTCTTACAGAAAGGATTACCTTACTGTTTCGAAGATCCCGATTTGGGAAATAAATATGGAGTTCCTTGTTTATTATTCTGCCATTACATACTTCAGAAAAGAATTACTCTTTTGTATCATTGACATCTCCACAGTTCCTTAATTTCTAAAATCAGGAATTTACTTTCCCCATGACTTTTGATCAGACTTTAAGGGAGTATTTATCCAACTTTAAGAAAGAAATCCATAAAAAAATCATTTTCCTTTTGAACTGGGTGTGGGTACAAAGCCATTACCAAAAGAGGTTATGAAACAACTTGATTGTTAAGGATGGTGAAGAATGGGGTAGAGAACTTTCCTTTTTGGGTGAATTTGGGTGAACTACCAGTGAATAAGAAAATGCAGCCCAAATAGCCTCTCACACGCTACAGATTCACCGTTCTGTGATTTAAAACACCCACGTGTTGCGCCTACATATTATTTTCAGATTTAATTGTTATATCACTTACAGTTGATGTGCACTTGCCTAACATAAATATTTCTAAAAAAAAAAAACAAAAACAAAAACAAAAATAAAACAAAAACCAAAAAAAAACCCAGAATCTACTTATGTCTTTTTTTTTTTTTTTTTTTTTTTTTGCCCCTACTTTAAGTGCCTAAACCAACCCAGAACGCCCAGGGATGTTGTCAAGTGGCGACCAAACGCCACCCACATCTCCAACGTCCCCTGGGGCTTCCTCAGGGGCCCTTCATTGAACTGGGAACATAAGTTTTCCCGATATTGTCAGCCAAAGCTTGAGTGACCCGGTATTCCCGGGGGATATCTAAGCGCTGCTCAGCCCTTCAGGCTAAGGCCCCTCAGGCTCCCCTACAGCTGGAAGAGCTACAGGTTGGAAAGACAAATTAGATGCAAAAGACCTCTACAGTCCATTTGTCTCAGGACGAGAACGGCTTCTTCTCGTCCTAAGACTACTATCCTCGAGGTGAGAAAGAACAGAAATTAAATTTGACAAAACAGAACAGTCTCCGTGTTACGCTTCATGCCATAGTAAGTCCTGAAGTTAAAAGTTTGAAGATGTGGTGTAAAATGTAAACACGAATACACTGTGGTGCTCAGTAGTCCACGTGATTAACGAATCGAGTCGGAGATCGTACTTTCAATTCACATGCTACAGAGATTATTATCCCAGAGGCCATATCCTGTGACGTTAGGATCCGGGGAAAAACTAGGGGTTTGAAAGTCCAGACTTATTAACCAAGATCCTCTTGTACGGTGGCCAAAAATCAAGGCTCTTCATTAGCAAAGACCACAAATCAAACCCCCCACATATTGACCTTTCCTTACTTCTATTGGACATCGGCCTTCAGCAGGTGACCGAATGCTCGAATCCCGGCCGAGGCCTCCCATACACACGGGAGGCTATTTAAAAAAAAAAAAAAAGAAAAAAAGAAAAGAAAAGGAAAGGGAAAAAAAAAAAGGACTCTGCAGGGCAACGTGTGAACTAATATAGTGCAGATCAAAGACAACAACCCACAGATATTTACAAACTTACACAAGCAATGCATACTTGCGACTGGTCCCTATATGGCTGGACATCTTTTCGTATCAGTATGTTCTGCCTTGGCCCGAGATATACACCTAATATTTTTTAAAGATTTCATTCCTGATCATGGAAGCATAACCTACTCATGTTGCAAATAAATAAGTATATTAAAAAGAAAGCTGAGTTAAAAGTTTTATTCATTCAACATCTCACATTACAAATATTTAAAAATTATATGCATACTGGTATAAATAGTCATTTGCAAACTATTTAATAACATTAATTTTCCACTAGCACTTCAACAAATGAACTCTTTTAAAAAAGGAACTGTGTTATATAACTTAAGAGTAGAACATACAAAAATAGGAACTTAACGTGAAAATGACTTTAATAAAAAATGAATTACCCTTATTTAAAATGCTATAATAAATACTACAACCTCCCCATACACAGTAAAAACTATATGGAAATTCAGCCAAGTAGTACAATTAACTGACATACTTAAATAACTTTTCCTTCTGATAATATGAGCAATACACTGGAAAAAAAAAAAAAACATTAGGGATTAGTAAAAACTAGACACCCACTTGCTAAAAGTTTCACTTCCAAAAAATATAACAAAAATCTGATGAAAATTATAAAAACTAATTATACTTTAAATTTTAAAAATATAAAAAATAAAACAGTTGAATACAATATTGTCCCAATTCTTACAATGCTATCAATCACAGTAGCTTTAAAATAAGATAATAAAATAAAGCAAATGACCAAAACCTCTTTTATTCCATTTTTAAAAATAATCTCAAATTTACATTAGTAGAAAGATTGATTTCTGATTCTTTTCTTTAGAAACACCAGCAAGAAAGAGGATTACTCTTAACAGTAGAAAATGACATTTTTAAATGTCTGCAATTAAAAACAAAGAATTACACTGCAAAGATCTTTCAAAAGTTTGAAATAAGTATTGCACATAACTTGAAGTTAACTTGCCACAATTCATCACATTCAAGTTTTAAATCACCTTTTAACAGAAGATTCAACTCTTCAAAACAAAAGGGGTGAATTATCAAGTCTTTCCAACAGCACTCTCATAAAATGCTAAATTCGTTCACTGCAAGTTTTATTTTGCATTCTGCAGAGGTCTGTGTATGGAGAAGTATATATATTATACCAAAGCGTGGGGACCAGAAGGGGAAGGGAGAGAGGGTTCCTTTACATAGAAAATAATCAGAAACACTTTATTTTACATTGCAAAAATAACCATGTAATTACTCTGTAACTACATTGTAAGTACATGGCTGGTGCCATGCTAGTGTGCTAGAACTACATGCTTGGTAAATTGAAGTGATACCCTAAAATCTGTAAACTAATTCCATGTTAATTATGTTTTGAGTTACATGGTAACTCCCAACTACAATCCCGTGTAATCTGAAGGACATGTAATCAATAACGTTCAGAGTAATAGATAATAATTGTTTATGCCCTGTAAATTGAAGTGTAACCAAATAATCTGTAAACACGCTTGTCACACAATCACAAGTAAATATTAGTAGAATAACAATTTCTTACATTAGTCATGCATACTAACATTACACACCTGTCCCACGGCAGGCTATTTTTTTTTTCTTTATATATAATTAAAAGAGCAGACATCTCTGAATCAAACACTTAACATCAATTTATTAATATTAAAAATGGCTAAACATTCACCAAGAATGTCTGCGTTGTGAATAATTTTAAAAACTTAGTAAGAAGCTGTAGACAATTTTGTTATTTTAAATTTCTACCCTATGCTTATGCGTTTTAATTTTTTGTCTTTTTAGGAACTACCGTGTTATCTGTCATTTTCATGCGAATTTTTTTTTTCATTAATTTGTGACTTTACATAGACTATTTCTTAAATTATAGGTACACCAATAGCTGGTGCTGGGGAAGGATGTTTAAGCAACATGCTTTCTCTTCTCTGCAGACTCTAAAATAGCATTGCCAGTGCACAACATTCATAATTTAAAATGTATGCAGAGCACTGAAATGTATAAAAAGCAGAATATAAGAAAATAAAATTTATTAAAATTATTTATATTAAAAAATGAAGTATATGAAGATCTCTCAGTAATAAAAGTACAAAAAGCTACTCTTTGCAATATGAAAAATTGAGGTATTGCATAAAGAGATATCCCGTCAGTGAAAAGTGTGCCTAAAAATGTTCACTGTTGGAAAAACAAGATATACAAAAGTAGTGCATAACAAATATACATTATGTGCATGACAAAATAAGTTAGCTACAAAAACACTGTACCGAAATTCAGCAGGTCATGTACAAAGGGAAAAATTATTATTCAAAGCTAGTTCTCAAACAGTGTTATTTCTTGTTAACTCATCACACCTGTTTACTGAGTAGGAACAGTACAATAGCACACCCCAAGCCACCTACAAGCATCGAAAAGAATAAAAAGAGGCAAATGAACGTTTCGGTTAGAGTTATGTAGTTCAGGAGAAAAGAAAAAAAAGTCCCTGACCAGCTACACAAGAGCACCCTCCATTCGCATGACTGCTTTCCGTATTTGCAGGGAATTCTTTAAAAGCAGCTCCCTTTCTGTGTCTGCCCATTAGACAGCATATGCCTCCATTTTGACCTTTGGAACTTAACAGGTATGCAGTTCGTTAAAGCCTGTGTTAAAAATAAAGGACTGCTTTTCCTAACGATAATCAGCAGGGGTCATCAGCCAGGTGGTTCCACCGTAGTGCTGGGGCAAGTCTTTGGTTTTGAAGGATCCAAGACGGTACTGTTAGGTAGCACAACTAGCAGGATTTTTTTTTTTAATGTTTTGCACACCGGTAATAATCCTTTTGGTGGTGGGTAGGGCATTTGATAAGAGAATGTCAATTAAAATAAAAGTCACTTCCATGACCAGGGCTTCAAGAGACTATTTTAAATTTACCCCTGAAGCGTACTGTTCAACACATAATAACGCCTTTCGAAGCTAGAATTTTATGTATAATAAAGCATGCATTACTTGATGAAGTTGGCACTTCAAACACTGACTATGTCCCATGCTAAGTTCTGAAACGGTAATGTTATTTTTATTTTATAGGAAGAGTAAGATAAACATACGTACCTTTGCACAGATTTACACAGTTACTTAGTTCAACAGTGCAAAACACTCTGCAACTACTTAACTTTTTTTTTTTTTAACTTTTTTTTTTCCGTTGTCTATGTTACAACTAAATTACAGGATACCCAAAGCAACTTTAAATCTAAAAGTAAGCCGATCGGCAGCCAATTTGTATATGGGTCTTGTTTCCCAGTTTTGGCTACAATTGTACTGTTAACACAAAATCAAAACTGATGTCCTTGAGGTATCTCTAGATCCGTTCTGTTCTGTTTTGTTTTTTAACGTCAAAATGGAGAGCAAAGGCTGACACCTGATGAGTGTTTACTAAATTAGGATATAGAGTTTATATATAACATCAAAAATAAAATTTATACATTTGTTCTTCGGGGGGGGAGGAAATGCTAGTTTTCCCACCAGTTGTCATTAATTCTAGCTTTGGTAGGTTTCCTGGGGCCGTGACCAGACGAGGAAGTTTAAAAATAAATAAGTGCACTCCCCTCAGTAGTACATTTACCCAATTTTTACATTCTAAAGGTTTTTAAATGGTTGAAAAGAAAATAAACCTAGCTCTGCCTACTTTACTATTTTTTTTTTTTTTTTTTTTCTGCTGTGGTAGTAACTCGGAGGCGTCATGAAATTCTACTCGGCCTCGAAACCCTTACAATTTGTTCTAATGCTGCTTCGATCTTGCTCATGCATTTGTGTTTGCTTTAACATGCTCTTTCCTGTTAATAATTGTTAACTTCCTCCACTGCTGTAAATGAACAAAACGGTGGGGGGGGTGGGGGGGGGGAGGATGGCAAAAAAGAGAGGCAAAAAAGAAAGAAAGGAAAAGGCAAAAGCACTTCTCTGGGGGAAAAACTGTGTCAGGACAGACTGATAGTGTTACTGTTGCATGGTTAATTTTAATAAAAGTATTCTTATATGTTCTATTATTAACAATAATTTAATTCAAAACCCAAAATACTCTATTGTTTCATTTCTCTTTTAATATTTCTCTTTCTCCTCTAAGAAAATGTTACAGGAAGTTTTGGATCCTCTTGGTCTCCAGCAAAACAAGAGACTAAAACTTCCGTGCAACACGATGGCAATACGAAAAAGGAGTTCGTACGTACTGTTTTCAGTGACACGAGAATCTACAAAACGCCTATATTATAGGTCATTCTTTTTGTTACACTATTGTTAAGTTACGGGCTGCTACAAAAGGACATGCCAGCGTGAAGAGGTCGAGGAAGGGGTCAGAATTAACAGAAGAGTGCACTTATTCTGAGGCCTGAAAATGAGCACTGTAGTTACCCTTTAGTTCCAGCGGAATGAAATATGTCGCGGACGGTCACCGCCTTCCTTCACCAGGGGCTTGTGGAACTCCCTGCCAGCACGAGAATGAATAGCAGCCCAGCAATATTCACAGTAATACTGCAGACAGGTAACGTTAGCACAGAAAAATGGAGCAAATTTTCCACCACAACGGGCCCCCTGACATTCATCACACAGCTGATCATCCAAGACATATGGCTTAACTTCCACCTGCAATCGAAAATAAAAGGAAGGCGTTTACACTTTTCAGTGAATGGTCCAGGCACCTTTGACTGTGGTGCGTGCACTTCCAACCTCTGTCTGAATCAATCTGTGCCGGGGTGCCCCGAAACAAGGGTCAGTAGCTCTTTTCCTGAAATTAAGGCAGTCCAGTCCATCTTTAAGGACCTGGTGAGGCTTTTGTATTCATCATTTTACATTTCTGTCTTATTAAAGAAACACTTTTCAAAGGAAAAACAATGCCGCCAGAAATAAAAAAGGGAAGCCAGCTGTTTAGAACATTACGAGATTAAACCCACAGGAGCATTTTTATAGACACAAACCATCGCTTTAATTAGTGGATCTGGATTTTTGTCATATGTGGAATTGTAGTTTGAACAAAACCAACGAAGGGCTTCCCAGTTCCACAAAATAGCACTTCAATATTCACATCAGAGGGAGGATGCCTGACTTCTGTGTCATAAGCGTCTAGGTTGTAATAAAGGCTGGGTCACGGTTTCTATTTACAGTGTGCACATCGTGGGTTATAATCACCCAGACTCGGAACTCTGAGCAAACAAGACGCGGCCATAGTACTCACAGTCTAAAACCTCGCCTTATTCTCTGTCAGTAAGAATGGTTTACTTCAGTCTAAAAGTCAGAGGTGAATTTCTAAACCTGGGTCTGTTCCAGTGTTCAATAGGCCAACCTGTCATTTGAGTCTCTCAAGCATTGAAAATAACCTGGCTGTTAATTCACCAGTGAGAAAAGAGTTGCTTATTTTTAGTCGTAGAGAGACTCAGGGTTAAAATTCCCTTATGCCAGGCCATCACTACCACCGGTGCCATGCAGTTGTGACAAGGAATCCTGACAAAGGTTAGCCATGAACAAAAGAAGACGGGTGACAGGAAGACGGGAAGAGCAGACAAACCAGAGCATTAGCCTTCTGGCCCCGAGGCCACTCCGTGACATCTATGGAGCTGCAAGAATGCTGGTCAAAGGGCTTGATTGCAGAGGAATACAAATGAAGTGTGCATTTCCAATGACCAACCTTACACCTCTGACACCTTTGCCGGGATGAAGCGGCAAGACAGGAGACACTGCTTGGTCAGACGTAGCTATTTTTTCAGTGAACTAAAAGCATGTGCGCTTGTTCACTTACACTGCAACGGGTCTTGCCCTCTCCCTCCGTGTTTATGTTAGAATCTAGACCTTTCTTTTCATACAGTCACAGTATGACAGCCACTATAACCTTGTATTTCATACCGACACCGTAGCAGCGTATACATGAAATGAAACATAAGCAGTAACTGTCAACCACCATCGCCTTGATAGTTTCTACATAATGAATTGAGAACAGCACGAGACAATCAATCAGGAAGGACTTTTTGGAGCACAACGCCTCAGAGTGTTGATATCTAAGTCAGTCCTAATGAAAGTGCCAGTCTCCCATGAAATAAGGAGCTAACACCAGAATCTAAATCAACACACTGCTTCTTTCATCAGGAGGGTCTTTCTAGGGGGAGAAAAAAAACCCCAAAAAACCCCAAGTCAGCTGAACTAATCAACACCACGCTTCCTCATGTAGCGGATTCACATTCTGGCGTAATGGTGTAAACTCCTATCTCACCACAAGCCAGTAACCATTCGCTTCTGGCAGTCAGCTCACAGGCCACACTTTGAGCAGTGTCAGTATAAGATACAGTTATATCTATCAGAACATCAACTCCTCAGGAGATGTTCCCGAGAAGAACATCAACTACTTGTCCTAGGTGCTAAAACATCTGGTGAATGCATGAATCACAAAACGAAGAAATAAATCTGTGAATGCAAAGAAATAAGACGGATAACGGAGCACAGAGCTTCGAATGCAGTAGCTTAGAAAACAGAGGAGAGCGCTCTCTCCGAGGTTTTCTCCAGCTTTTTAACTCAGAAGACAAACCAACAAAGAGGAATTTAAAGTACTGAAGATAATGCTAATTACTGCCTAATTTCAGGTGGTAGAATACACTAAAAATAAAAACATTATGATTTCTTTCACTTAATCTGTTTCAATGAAATATTTCTAACGCAGTCCTACAAGTGAATTTATTCAGTCATTTGTTACATAGCACACTGGAAAATAGGGCTTACTGAGATAGTCATGATGTCTCGGGATCAAAAAAAAAAAAGGTCAGGGGATCTCAAGGGCATTGATGTTTGTACTTGATATAATGATATTTACTGAATGACTAACTGAATAAGTGAATGGATGGAGGTGATAGCTTAGGAGATTAAATCAACCACAGTAAATTGATGCAGGGCTCTGATTAGGCTACTCAAGAAACTAAGAGACAGAAAAAATTCATAGGAACCCTTAGATGCATTAAAGAATATACACCTAACTGGTCCTACAGGCATAACTGTCAGCTGCCAATTTTATTGCCATATTCAAATTCCCCCATTCCAATCTTGGTAATGACACACCGAGAGGGCCATTTCCAGAACTTCCCAGAATGTAATCTAGGACTTACCCGTTTATCTATCTCTCCATGCTGCAGCTGAACAAAGCGGGCACTGATAGCAGCTATGTAACTCTGTTGATTAGAGAATGCGACTCGCCCAGCTCCTTTAGGGTATTTCAGCTCAGGGTCGGTATCAATCCCCGCATAGCACACACCTCCATACAGACGATCCATTATCATGGCAAGCTCCACTAAATAAGAAAGGAACAAAGACGGCATTTGAAATCAGGAAAACCCATCTCGCTCACCAAAGGTTTCATCAAAAGCAGTTCATATGTATTCTGAGCTCACGTCCTTATGATAATTATTAAATCAATCTTTAATCTTTTAAATAAGGGCAGGGGCTCTGCTGGGTTTTTTTTTTTGGTTGGTTTTTTTGTTTTTTGTTTTTTTTTTTTTTTTTTACACGTACGGTCTCTTTTAATCTTCACAACAACCCTATGAAGTAGGTAGTGATTTCCTGGGAAATTGAGCCACCGAGTGGACGTTCAATCTGTCCAAGGTCACAGATGGTTAAGTGATAGTGCTGGGTCGGTCATCTTGGTCTGTCCGCTCTCTACCATGTTGCCACCATGGCTTTACAAGTAATAATGTATTGCTTAATATAAATAATCAGGTGAACGCTTGCAAATTGATTGTATGAAGGTCGTTCTGGAATATCTCCATGAAAGCCTTGTTACCTTTCCCTACAGTCTAGTTTTCCACCAATTTTTTATATAAAAACTTGAAATAATGAACGTATGGTGTTCTCCATGAGATGTTTAAATTTTGAAACTGCATTCTCGTTCGTTTTTATCTTATCTCATTTATACTATTAAACCTCAAATTACTTGAAGTCGGGGACGAAATTTCTCCTATAGGTCCTACTTTTAAAGACATGATGCACTGCTGAAAACCCTCCCATGTTTCAGAGCTCAGTAAAAGCCGGTGGGCAACTGGGGGCTTGGGAAATAAACCCTGAACGTCTCGACATCTAGTCTACTCTTGAAGGGCTCTTCCAGATGATGACAAGAGTGATGCTCACTAACACAACACGGAGCCCTTGGCCCTGCTCATCACACTCAATCCTCAAAACTATCAAAACTCCATACGAAGCAGATACACTTATTACTCCTTTGGACTGATGAGGACATTGAAAATTAGAGAAAATAACTTGTCCAACGTCACTCAACTATTAACTGGGAGCAGGGCACATGAATTCAAAGCCAGATACTTTGATTCTAGGATTCTCTTGGACATTAACTCAAATGCTTACGGAGAATTTTTCCTAAGATACCTTTATAAGGGAAGCTCCTGGGTGGCTCAGTGAGTTGAGCGGCCGACTTCTGATTTCAGCTCAGGTCATGATCTCCCCATTCACGAGTTAGAGCCCTGCATCAGGCTCTGTGCTGACCACGTGGAGCCTGCTTGGGATTCTGTCTCCCTTTCTCTCTGCCCCACCCTCGCATGCATGCTCACTCTCACTCTCTCAAAAATAAATAAACATTAAAAAACAAAAAAAACCAAAAACTTTATAAGGTTATTTCTTATGCTAAAGAATAAAGGGGGTATTTTTGTTTGTTTAATCATACCAGCTCGTAATGGTCGAGGAACACCACCAACAAATATAGTTTTTCGTGGATCAAGAGGCTGTGAACCATCCATCACAAAGTCACTGTCACTGAGATTCCAAGGCCGAATCTGCACCTAGGGAACAGACAAACCAAAATGTCTCATTCTTAACGCTGACAATTTATGGAGAAATAAGTTTAAAATTACTGCAGAGTATTTGAAGAGCAACAACAATCCACATCATTCTAGATCAATAAGGCTGTAAAATTAGAAGACTTACAAATAGCATAGCCCAACCCTTCATTACATTTTTAAGAGTAAACCAAGTGATTTTTTTTAAGTGAACCAATGTTAAGTGAACCAAGATAGAAAGTTCAATTTCATTACCTATTATAAACTAAATCACTAACACTTCTTTAATTATCGGTAATTAGCTGTTTTTCACATTATTTGGGCTTCCATCCCACCCGATCCCCCCAAATCTACATAATGTAAGTCAGCATGGTATTTGAGGTTAATCAGACTACAGTGCTAATGGGGTGCCTGGGTGGCTCAATCGGTTGAGCGTCTGACTTCGGCTCAGGTCATGATCTCACGATCTGTGAGTTTGAACCCCGCGTCGGGCTCTGTGCTGACGGCTCGGAGCCTGGAGCCTGCTTCGGATTCTGTGTCTCCCTCTCTCTCTGCCCCTCCCCTGCTCATGCACGCTCTCTCTCTCTCTGTCAAAAATAAATAAACATTAAAAAGAAAAAAAAAATTAAAAAAAAAAAAAAAAGAATACAGTGCTAATAAGTAAACTATGATTGTGTGCCCAATCCCACAAATGCAAACTACTCCTAATACTAAGAAACCTGTTGCATTATTTCAAAAAGCATTTCAAAGTAAAAACATTAATATTTGCACATAGCAATGGGTCCACTGCTTCAGCCAACCAAGAATCATGTATCTCATCCTAATTGTTTGCATTTATTTATTGTTACAAATGCCCATACCAAAGGCTATGGGTAGGTTCATAGTGGGGTATTCCCAATATGCCCATCAACAAAGTCCTAGGCCAGAGGTCCAAATTCAAATACTGTGAAGACTATGGGGGAACATAAACAAGTCAAGTATAAAGACTATGGGGGAACATAAACAAGTCAAAGTATAAAGTCTAGGCCATGGGAACTCTGGGAAGAGTGTTCCTGACCTAGACAACCCCGAGGGAAGCTCCACTAATTACTGCTTGAGCAGTATGAACCCACAGGCACCTCCATTCTGAACTGCACCCCATTACTAGATCAACCTGAGTGACAATCAGTTGTTGATTTGCCAGATTTGTCAAAACAGGACAGTTGCTACTATTCTTAAAGACCAAATTTTTTGATAAAAAATTTTTTTTTTTTCAAAAAGAAAAAACCAGGGGCGCCTGGGTGGCTCAGTCGGTTAAGCATCCGACTTCGGCTCAGGTCGTGATCTCAGTTTGTTGAGTTCGAGCCCCGCGTCGGGCTCTGTGTGGACAGCTCAGGGCCTGGAGCCTGCTTCAGATTCTGTGTCTCCTCTCTCTCTGCCCCTCCCCTGCTTGTGCTCTGACTCTCTCTGTCTCTCAAAAATAAATAAACGTTAAAAAAAAATTAAAACGGGAAGAAAAAAAGCCATGTACCTTTCTCTATATACATAATTCATTTTACTTTGGGCGAATACCTTGTGCAAAAAGTTAAGGACATTTATTGGGTAAAGTTTTGATCAAAGAGAAGAAGGAGATAGACAAATACGTATTTGTGATTTTTGAGTTCTATTACTCAGAGGAAATTCAGCTACTTTATCAAACGTATTATCGAGTAAAGTCTTTCAGTGGTAAGGATTTACCAATATTTTAATTAACCAAAAAATTCAATGTCGAAAGAATGTGCACGAGTAATACAGAATGTCAATGTTAGGAGGTTGACAGCAACAACAGTCTACTTACAAACTTATCCATTAGCAAACACATCAAGATGTCTGTGGGTTTTCAAACCAAGCAGAGATGGAGGCAAAAACAAGAAGCTATTTTCATGTTAGACAACACTCACTGGCTTATCTTTGATAGTGGGACTGGACACACACAGGTAGAGCTTTCCATCTTCTTCAATACATGCATCAATCAGAGCCTGAACAGAGCTTTCATCTTGAAAAAGCAGGAATGCATAGCCTGATAAAAAGGGGAAAAGAGGCTTATTTGTTTCCCTTCTTTTTTTTTAATATAATTCTTCAACAGAAAGGGAGTATAAACTGCAACTAAGGAAGAGAAAAAGAGTAAAAAAAAAAAAAAAAAAAAAAAATTAATACACTTAAATATTCCTACCTGAAGTCTGATAGTATCAACATTAAAGTTCAGTTTGATATCTTGAAACGTATTTTGGAGTAAAATGAAATTTGAATAGAAAGTATACACTAGGTAGAAATTTTAAAGATGTACTTGGGAAAATGTAAGTTTAACAATGGAAAATTTTATAGCAAAGATGAACATTTATGAAAAGGCTAAACATTAAACAATGTAAGGATACACTGCACATGTATATTAAATTTGGAGAATTACCTTTAGGAGGAAAATAGGATTTGCTCTCTGCTTTATGAGGCCAATCCACAATCAAAGGGCCAAAGCGACGAAAACTAGCTGTGATCTCATCTAAAGAACAACAAAGCAAAACAAAACAGTAAACTTAAATATTTTTACAATCATTTTGGGGAAGTAGTTTAGAAAAAAGTTTCAAATCTACTCTTTACAAGAACAGTACAAAGAACTCCTACACCTCCTTCATCTAGATTCCCCAACTGTTAGTATTTTACACATTTCTTGCCCTTCTTTCTACCTGTATGTATGCATGAAATCAACCTATCTACCTACCTACCTACTTACCTGTCATTTTTTTTTCTGACATCGCGCTCTATAACCCCAAAATACAACCGCTGGCACCTGCTCAAAACAAGGCCATCTCCCCATCTACCACCATGGGACCCTCCCAATCAGGAAATCGATACTCATACACTATTACTACCCAATTCAAAGACTCCACCCAAATTTCGACCTATCCCGGTAGTATCTCCTTTCCCTTTCTTTTTTTCTTTTTTTTTTTAATTTTTTTTTTCAACGTTTATTTATTTTTTTGGGGACAGAGAGAGACAGAGCATGAACGGGGGAGGGGCAGAGAGAGAGGGAGACACAGAATCGGAAGCAGGCTCCAGGCTCCGAGCCATCAGCCCAGAGCCCGACGCGGGGCTCGAACTCACGGACCGCGAGATCGTGACCTGGCTGAAGTCGGACGCTTAACCGACTGCGCCACCCAGGCGCCCCTCCTTTTCCCTTTCTGATCCAGAATCCTATCCAGGACACGTGATATATTTAGCCGTCCTGTCCCTAGGGTATCAGTATTCTCCAGTCTTGGAACAGCTTCTGATTCTTTGCTATCTTTTATAGCTTTGGCAGTCTTAAAAGGATGGAGGCCATTCATTCTGTAGGATGACTCTCAGCCCGTACCATTTCCTCATGACCAGACTCCTGAGTAGACTCTAGGAAAATAAATTTCCAAAGAAGTTCTGGAAAACAGTAGGTAAGCGCGTATCGATAAGACCCAGGAGGAGAGCAGGTCGGAGGAAAAGAAGAGATGGGAGATGTGCTCAAATTCCAAGCTGGTAGAACTGTTTTTCTCTCCTCCAGATTGTGAAACAGTACAGTCTGCTCTCCTCTTGATGCCCGTTTCTGCGGTACCATTTAGCTCACGTAAGAGAGACTGGTAAATAGAGGAAGGAAATCAGTATAACCCAGAAGTTTTACTGGCTCACAAGTGATTTTTCCCGGGCACGGTGAGCTAGCATAGTGGGAGGAGAACTATAACCTTCCTCAGGAAAAGAAAAAGCCCCTAGCTTGTCGGATATGCTGGCAGGAGCCCTCCCTCTCTCTTGTAAGAAAATTACAAATGAGCACAGCGACCAGGGCTCTCTCGCTGGAGAGGTATACTCTCAACTTGCAGGGCGTTTGCACCTTCTCGGGTGCCGAGGTCCAGTTACATCTGCACTGCCTCCAAGCTTGCAAGCCAGCGTTTCTGCTCTAGTGGTTTTGTGCATTTTCAGTATTCCTTGAGGTAACCTCCAACCATGCTGACCTACTTGCCTACGTTGTCCAAGTTATCTCCGGACATTACTTTCCTTTTTGCTGGTGCTTCCTAATGAACTTTGGGTACAAAGTTCAATAGGTTCGAAATTAGCTGCTTCGAACCCTATTTCCCCAGAAACCCTGTAATTGTTGAGGTACCATTCCACATAGCACAATATTCTCCAGGACTGCATATTTCATGTTATAGAAATAACTTATCAATACGCTTGGTCTTAAGGATAATGCAAGATGACTACCATAATTCCCATTAATTTGGCTCAGTTTAAACCATCTCCTTTGCCAGGTTAGTTATATTTACCTGTGCTTCTAAGAGTTTTAGAAACTGCACATTTAAGATGGCTCAGTAATTTTCCAAAAAAATACAGACTATCTAGGCCAGGGAGGAGTTTATCCCAGGCAAGGTCAGGTAAAATTCAGTCGTCTCTCTCTTTTTGTACGTAAGCATGTAATTCACTCATTAAACACCATCTGGGCTATAAAGACTTTAAAAGGTTAAAACACAAAACAAAACAAAAAACCACCTAGAATCTACGGTACTAGGGAAAATGAGGATTCCAGGCAGAGAAAAGAGAAGGCTGCACTTCGGAGCTTACTTAGGCCAATTTTGTGACCACGTGGTAAGCCCAAGATGAACACTTTGGAAAGCTGTGCCCTCTGACGACAGGATGGAGACTGACTCAGTCTCACCTGAAATCCCAACACAGCTTCATAGATTAAACAAAACAAACAAAACAAAAGAGAACTGTGTTTATTTCAGTCCTTGGCTTTTTGAAACCTTTTTGTCTCAACCTTCCACAAGATTGATCATCTTCAGGAAAATGAAGTGACTCAATACATTTAATCTCAGCCTAATGGGAAGCCATTAAACCTTATTATTAGACTTTACAGATTTTTAGAGAAAACTATTCTCCGTAACATTAACTGGTTTATTTCCATTTCCAATTCGGGAAACCAAAACAGATTAGGACAAACAACAACGCCGCCACCACCACCAAGGATATATGGTTGCTCTATGGTCTGCACCTTGGGTCTTTACTAGGTCATGTAGACCCACAGAGGAATAAAATATTACTGGACAATTAGTCCTCTAAATCTCTGCATGGCTGGCTCCTAATTCAGGTCTCAGCTCACATATCACTTCCCTAAAGAGGATTTCCTTAACCACCGAATCTAAGAAGATATCACCGTATCACAAAATAGCACAGTATCACACTATTTTCTTTTCAACACTTACTCTCTGATGCTTTCTTACATGGTTGCACACTATTTTATCTGCCTTTCTCCACTAGAACTGAAACTCTATGCAAACAAGGACTTTCTATCTTGGTTATGCTATAAACAAGCCTAAGAACAGTGCATGGCATTTTAAAAGCCTGTAAATATTTGACAAGTGAAAAAATACTCCTTGAATGATAAAACCCTGAAGATTCCCTTTCTTGCGGTCCTCCTTCAGGCTTTAGTTTTCAAAAGCTCACACTTAATCTAAGATTTTAAATGTTCAATTAACCACATTTATGGGGCACTCATAAAAGGTAGGAAACAAATAGGAAAACACATAGTGGAATTTGGCCAAGGCAGCCCGCACGGACGAAAACGCAGCAAGCACTGTTTGCCCACAACAGACTCCTTGAGCCGGTTTTCCGATGTTTACTCTTTTTCATCTAGCACAATCACTTGCTTCAGCTGGTGTTGCCAAAGTCCTGTTCCCCTTCCTCCGTAAACTACTCTCACTTGCCAGGATAGAGAGATCGAACAAAAGAATCATGCAAATCAAAACGGAATACCTGGAGTCAGATAAGATTGTTAGTATCGTAACAGCCACCACCATCTATGAGTTACCTACTATGTGCCACAGTAGGCACCGTGCAGTTAACCGTTCTTTGTAAATATACCTTCATCGATGTCAGGAGGTAATCCGCCCACGAACACCTTGCGAGAGTATCGTTCCACTCTCTCTCCATTCTGGTGAGTGAAGCAGTGAGGTGAACCCAGGCCACTATGAAGAGGTTGATCCCCACGGCCATCATCCAAGAATCCATCTTCCATTGGAAACAGTGAAGACTGACCTGGAATAGAAAGCAGGAAAAAAAGAAAACGCTAACAGCAAATGTTCCTTGCCACCGATTCCCTTACCCAAGAAACCAGGAAAAGGGCAGATTCAACAAAACTGCTGCTTTTATTTTTCTCACTAGGTAACAAATCGCTTAGATAGGCTCTTGAATTCCCATCGCTTTCAAGTCTCAATGGAGTCAGAGAGAAAAGCACACGGTTAAACAGAAGACTGCTCAACTAGCCCCCTGGGATCCAGAAACTTCAGGGAGGTGAACTAGAAGTATAGTAGGAGGGAGCACTCTCTTTTGGAAGCAGCTGGCAGTAGACAGCACTGCCTTGGCAGGGCCCCATGCTCACGGGCAACCTAGACATGTATACCAAGTATTAAGTTTGACTAGCAGATGCTAGATCGCTTGAATTTTTCAAAAACACAGAATGACATAGCCTGCACGACCTCCTCTAAGACTGTCCTTAAAATGCACAAGTCCATTCTTAAAGTGAGCACTCACCTTAGTTTACCTGAGTGGGTTCTAATCGAAACCCATTCAATGCTGCTCTCCAACCTCACTGTCTAGTCTTACAGAATTTAAGATTCTGAGGCATGCTAACGATCTATTTTCTTTCAGTTTGAGTAAGGACCAGTTGCCACCGGTGCCAGCTAATTCTAAAAACTAGGCATTACGTGTGCGGTTTGAAAATCCTATGATACAGAAAATATAAGCGGAAGAGACCAGAGACGCCCAAGCGGTTCACATTATTCCCCTGTGTACTTGACCGCAAAATATGAACGTTGCAAATCATAAGCGAAAACACAGAACTACAAATAACTGTAGAATCTCTCGAGCGCTGTTTTGGGACTTTCCGGGCTGCCAATTTCCTTGCAGGTACTACCTGAGGAGTTTGTTCACAGATCCTACAGAAATGTAGCGGTCAGTGCTCTTCCTCCACTGAAACATTCCGATGTCCCTTTGTTGCCACACTTGCCTTCCTCTCGACCTTCCTGACTGAACGCAAATAATAACAGTGTACTCGCTATGAATTTATCCCATAAAACTATAGCTCAAGGGCTATGTGATGAAGATAAAAAATGACTTTGGAGGTTATTTCCTATATGGTCTTTAAAAGTCACTTCCATTTCAGAGTTGAGCTATCTGACTATCCACCTTGCTTGTAAAAAGGCAAAGCTATCACAGGCGTCAAAATAAGGTTTATTCAGGTACCTCTAGGAAATGGTTCTTTTAAATTCTCTAAAATTTCTCGAGTTTTTCCCTCCAGTGTTGGAAATGTATAGGATTGGTCATTTGTGTAGCTAATCTCATTCAGTATTATGCTGAAATTAGTAGAGAAAAGTAGACATAAGGTATTTCAAGTATAACAGAGCTTCCAATATGATCAGGCACTTTGAGACTAGTCACCCCATATTTTCCTTTTTAAAGATCCTTAAGTTTCTTCTCCTAAGAAATTCCTTTCAGCAAGGAAAAAAGCAAAATAAATCTTCTGATACAAAGAAGTTGAGTTTATAATTCGGGGACATTATTGATTCAAATCCAAATCCTACCATGCTGACTCCTTCAAATTAGAAAGTCTATAATGCTGACTATGACACATAATGTTCGGATCAAAGCTACGGTGCGTTCCCCCGCCCCCCTTCCCCACAAGGGTTAGAAATTGAGTGAACTTGGGTCCTCTCCAAATACAACTGGTACATTCAAAAGTTAAAAACAATAATGTTACCTCTCCTTCGCCCATATGTCCTTGCTGCATGTCAAATGAGAAAAAAAACAAAAAACAAAAACAACCTTTCAAACATTGTCAAAATAATCAACTGTGATTTCAACTACCAGCTTCTGAAACTGAAAAAAGTTGGCTATGCTCCGCATTTCCTAGTAAATGTCTCAAAAACAAGGAATTTGGATGGTGAGAGGTCAATTTAATACACCCTTCTGACTTGTTTTTAAGTTCTTCGAGAACACTGTAAAGCTGTATTGAATTTTACTTGTGGTAAGAGAAGTTTTTGGCTGTAACTGTCACCCAGGATCCAAACTAGGTAACATGGAACACGATCTAAACCGACTCCTACCATACTGATCTTGCATTGTCCCAGAATTCCCTGCTAACCAGCAATTCAGCAAATATGTCGATATTTAATTCAAGACTTTTTCACCACTACCGGATAAATAGCAATTTTGCACGATGGCTTGATTAATCCCTCATAAAGAAAATCGTAACAAATGAAATCTTTAGGCAATTTATAAACTTCCTTTTAGCCAAAGGAAGTTTCTTGTCCCTTGTCAAATTTCCCACCATGTCCCAAACGCTGAAAAGTAAAAGGTCTGGCATTTTATTGCCAAGTAGTTACGGCTAAGAGAAGCATACAATAACTGATACGTATGTCCTTGAATATCAGGAAAAGGGCAGTACAAACTTTCAATCAAGAAGCTTTTGAGAAAATGGCTCCCCTGAAACCAACTGGCACTTAAAAGCCGGGCTTGCCCAAACACCTGAAACCAATTCAATGAACATTGCTTGAATGCCTGATCTGGCTGGGCACTATAGACAAAGCACACGGCCCTGACTACACAGAACTAGCAAACGTAAATGCCAGACAGCCGCATAAGCAAATAATGATAATACAGCATGCCTACTGCAGTGGTAGTTATGTGTTAGGTGCAACAGAAACAGCGGAGGAAAGCAACTGGCTCCGATTAAAGAGTCAGGGAGAGGGGGTGTGGCATTGGAGCAGGAGATGGAATGGCATGTGAGACCTTAAGGAACAAACAGAGGAAGGGCACTGCAGGCCTAGCAACGCAGCAAATAGGAGCGCTGTCATGGTCAGGAAAAGGTGCCTAGAACAGAAGGACATGGACCGAGTGAGGACCTGGCTGCAGAGGAGTGTTCAAACAGGAAGTCGGGGTCGATTTTTGAGTTAGAAGGTGGAGTTGTACCTTGACGAAGTCATTATACAAACTGGTCGGGGTTTTAGTTCTTAGCCCACTAAATAAATGCTTAAGATGTTTAATTCAGTTATAAGGGAGTTGTAACTTAGAAGCACTGCGTGGGTATTTTCCAAAGTGAGACTGTCTCATACAAAATACATGTTCTGGGGCGCCTGGGTGGCGCAGTCAGTTAAGCGTCCGACTTCAGCCAGGTCACGATCTCGCGGTCCGTGAGTTCGAGCCCCGCGTCAGGCTCTGTACTGACGGCTCAGAGCCTGGAGCCTGTTTCAGATTCTGTGTCTCCCTCTCTCTCTGCCCCTCCCCCGTTCATGCTCTGTCTCTCTCTGTCCCAAAAATAAATAAACGTTGAAAAAAAAAAAAACACAAAATACATGTTCTCCCACTAGTAGGTAACATTGGATTTCACCAAAATACTTGAACAAATGGATTAAAACCACATAAAATCTCCCTCAACTAGGTTTTCACTTTGGTAGGTCTTAAATTTGGGGTGAGGGGAGGTATTTTCTCAGTTAACTTGACATAGGTTGCAAAGACAAAGATATAAAAACAGGTGCTTGTTTAAGAACATTCTAGTCCTATAACTACTTCAATGACAAGGGAGTTTGGGAAAACGAATGATTTGAAAATCTCGGTTCCGTCAAACTTAAAAAGTTGATGCTACTCAGATTTCTAAGAAAACAAATATTTGAAAAGAGTAGACTTTTAAAAGCTATAAAATTAACATAAAGCTCTCATAGCTTCCACTTATCAAAAATAAATACAGTTTCAGGAGCAGTAAATGCTATAGATTAAAGGCAAAAATAAAATCTCAAAAATCTTTAAATGTGTACTTCCAAACTTTGATCTTATACCACAAAATTAAGCTGGTTAATACACAAGAATTCATGGTTAAATTCTGAAAACTATCCAGAAATGCTTTCCCACACGGAGAAAAATAAGGGATAGGCACATAACGCTTACAACCACAAAACTGTCAAATGAGGTAGGGAAATTAATATAAACTTAGTGCCAAAAGATAAAAACAATGATATTCTAGAACACAGAAGAGAAGAATGTTTATTTCCACTTATTATTGCGCTGTTAATTATACATTATTTTTAATGCAGATTTTGACATGACAAAATAAAGTACACAGATCATTAAGTACAGAGTCCAATGAATTTTCCAGAACATGAATACACCTATGTAATCAGAACCCAGATATTAACAGAGTAGTAAATGGTGCCACTTCATCCTACATAGGAAAGATGTAACAAGCATCTTTTTCCCAACTATTTCAAATTATACTTGGCTTAAGATTATGATGATGGAATACTTGAAACACAGGTCTGCACCACTTTATTGAGGAAAACGTCAGATTTGAAATCTCATGATCATCAAATGTTACATATTATTTCATGCTTCTCAAACGTCCAAGGAAGTGGTGGGTAGAAAAAAAAAAAATCACTTAAATATGTATAAAGAAATCTACACTTTGGAAAATTCTAGCTAAGTTGGCTGAAATAAACTCTGCCCAGATTCTTCCTTTAATTTTCAAAGGGTACACTGTTAAAGATATTTGTAAAATGCATGTTATTATTACACACAAATCTTCTAGTCCCCATATGATTTAAAATGACTACTATTTATATGTTTACCTACTTTTATTATAATTTCTTAGTTTTCACTTATAAAGTCCTCAATAATTTCATGTTCAGTATTAACATGATTCAAGAATGCTCTAAATGGACTGGAAACATTGTAGCTATAAATTATTTTTAATGTTTTATTTATTTTTAAGACAGAGAGAGACAGAGCATGAGTGGGGATGGGGCAGAGAGAGAGGGAGACACAGAATCCGAAGCAGGCTCCAGGCTCTGAGCTGTCAGCACAGAGCCCGACCCGGGGCTCAAACTCATGAACCGCCAGATCCTGAAGAGCCAAAGTCGGATGCTTAACTGACTGAACAACCCAGGTGCCCCATAGCTATCAATTTTTATGATTTCTAGATGCCTGCTGTTATGAGATCTATTGATAAATACTTTCTCTCCAAAATGTCTCCACAGGATTGCTTACAAATGCCCTACATTCATCATTAAATTCCCTCTAGTAACATTCCAGTACTCTGGGATGCTAGATTTGCAAAGAAGGTGGAGATAGACTTTTCAGATCTTTTTTCTATAGATCATTATAAAAATGAAAATATTATTTGTTTCTTATAAAGTATCTTTTTCTCATTGTTTCTCATTTGTCAAACGTTTCTCGTTTCTTGTCAAAAAGAAACAAGTATCCATAACAGTGAAACAATCTTAAGAAGTAAATACCTAGCATGTAGCCATTTTAAGAGTGGCAAATATTCATGTGCTGGCATCTAAAGCTCTCTCAGAGAGTTTCCATGAGTTGCCTATGTGTGTACTGTATGGTTCATAACGTGTAAATTTAAAAAATAAAGAAAATACAAATAGGTATGTGGGAATTTGCATAAATCTTTTTTCTAAAAACCACAAGAACCTTCAGGGAGAAAAACTGGCATGGGGAAAGAAAGAAGGATCTCACTTCTTGTTTTATGCTTTTCTGTATTATTTACATCAATGAACTACATTACTATACTCACTCACAGATCGTTTTTGGTTTTCTTCTTGGTACTGACATTACAAACAAACAAATGATATATTAAAGAAAAGCAACTTTGTAAAGAAGAGGCTTTAGGCCATGAGGGATAAGCGATTACTACGTTTTAGGAGGCAACGAAAGACTGATCACACTCCGGCAACTCTGGCCTACCTCAGGCCTTTGGTCTACAACTCTCACTGCCCCCAAGCTGAGAAAACAGATAGCAATTCTATTTGGAAAAACAAGGGGAGAGGGCTCAGAATAAGAGATGTTATCGAACAACAGACTTTTCCAATAGGACTAAAAAAAAAGTATGTAGGGGAATTAGTCAAATTAGTAGTCATTTAAAAAGATATAAATCAAAGGCTGGAAGCTAAAAGAATGAAGATGGTAGAACCAAAAAGCAGGCAATCATCATAAAGACTGGGGCCTACAATTCAACAAAGAGGCAGAGAATCATCTTAAATCATTTTATAAATCTACCCCTAATGTAATGGACGCAGTGTCCCAAATTTTAAATCTACGTTTCACAGTTAGAATCTCCTATGCCACGTTGGCTTGTGTTTCCGCTAACTTGTTGGTATGATATTCAAAGATATGGATAAGATGAGACAAATACATTATGTGTGAAGAGCTATTTTAGAGAAGGGCAGAGGATGTGACTCCCGTTTCTCTATATCCCCAACCCTCAGTTTTTTATAAAAATGGAGAGCTGATTAGAGAATGACAAAAGATAGCCTATGTATATACCATGACCACGTAGTCAGATGTTCAGTAAATAGTAATTTTCTCCCTCCACAAAAGTAAACTCATGTGTCTATATTCTGAGGTTGGTCTTCAATAATTACTCTCGGCTTTTCATTACTATTCTAAGGCTAACAACCGCAGAGCACTTTAGAGTTTACAATGTTTTCATATTATCTTTTTCAGGAAGGCATCTTTCAACATGCTCCTTATTCTAGCAACTAGAACCATATTATATACATTTTCAGTAAGTGACTATAATCTACTTTTCTCCTGGGTAAATTATACCCTCTCTCTTTTCATAGATTTCTGTGTATGTCGCCACCCCCCCCCCCACCCCACCACCCTGCAACCCTTAAGCAAACAATCTTCCTCCTCTCATTCCAAAGAACTATAATTAAGAGTTGTTGTTCTATGCTAACCTTTAAAAGATCTCTTACGAATCTCCTATCTGGGACAAACAAATATTTTAATGGATGCTTCCAAGTAAAAGACATCCACAGAGAAAAGGAAATACATACATGAATCTGTTAAAACCTAATATATTTCGCTGTTATTCTATAACTTTCCCTGCCAGGAGTTCTATTTTTGAAGCAGTTAATCCTATGGGCTGAAGCAGCGGAATGGGAGGTTGGGAAAAAAAAGTGCCAAGCTCAGGGGCGCCTGGGTGGCTCAGTCGGTTAAGCGGCTGACTTCAGCTCAAGTCATGACCTCACAGTTCAGGAGGTCAAGCCCCGTCATCAGGCTCTGCGCTCTCAGCCTTGCCCGAACTCTCTTTCTCTCTCAAAAATAAATAAATACGCATTAAAAAAAAAAAAAAAAAAAAAAAGTACCAAGCACGAATACTTTTATACAGAGGTGGTGGTAGTTGTACGTTAGTCTTCTCAGGCAAAATAAATTCTCAAGATGGATAAAGGGAAAATTAATCTTTTAATCTGATGTCTGTCTCAAAGCTACACCAAGGAATCTGAGGAACCTGAGGATAGTCTGGTCTAAGCTCCTTTCTGACTTGGCTGAGAAACTGAGTCAGTTTCAGGCTTGCTTTTCATAACCATGAAATGGATGTTCTAAACTATATTCCTATTACATAAAACTTATTTGGAAAAGGTATCTGTTCTGGGATGAATTGTGTCCCCTTCTCAAAATTCCTATGCTAAAGTCCTAACCTCCAGGACCTCAGAATGGGACTATATTTGACAACAGGATCTTTACAGAGGTACTTAAGGTTAAATGAGGTCATTGAGGTAGGCCCGAATCCAAAATGACTGATGTCCTTATAAGAAGAAATTAGGACACCATTCATGCACAGAGGCAAAATCATGTGAACACAGAGAGAAGACAGCCATCTAGCCAAGGAGAGAGGCCTCAGAAGAAATCAACCCTCCTGGCACTTTGATCTTGAACTTCTAGCCTCCAAGACTCGAAGCTGGAGTTTATTTCTTCCGAGGAAAAAAATGTCTGTTTAAACCACCAGTCTGTGGTACTTGTTAAGGCGGCTCTAGCAAATGAATACAGCATCCAGAAAGTAGCTACGAAGTTTGGGGGTTTTATACACTTAAAACCCAAGGATTTCCCCTGTGAATGTCCCTTAAAAAAAAAGTCTCTACAACTGATAACGGCAATAAATTGAATAATTCCCCAGAATGTGCACTACAACATTCTTAGCATAGTTATCAATTATTATCTGTTGAATTATACTTGCAGTGTCTTTTAAAAGTCATGAGTGGTATATGAAGGTCACTGCATAGTATGAAAACTGATGATTGAGCATGGCCAAGGGGGAAAAAAGTAATTTGATCTACCAGATGAGTAAGCCCTTCTTACCTCTGTACATGCAAATCCCAACACTACTCCAATATAAACTCAATATAAACTGTTGAAGCTGGTAGACCACTCTGAACATTCTGAATCTTTTTTTCTTTTTATTTATTGAGGATTTAAACCCTACTTTTTTCCAAAAAAAAACCTCGGAGATTGCTTGAAAATTTCAAAACAAATTGTACGATAAAAATCATAGTCGAAATTCAGAGGTTCATGGGAGAAAGAGTAAACAATTCTTACACATTTTTCTCCGAACAAAAGAGAAATGTCTTTCCACTCAACAGTGGCTTGGAAGAAAAAAACTCTGAAAACACTGCGGGTTACACAAAGTCGAATAGCTACATAACCACTTTTATAAAGGTTTTAAAACATGAACAGATGATTTATGGTGGGCAGGGAAGGAAAGCTCCTATAGTTCCTTTAAGTCTTTTTTTTTTTTTAATTTTTTTTTTTCAACGTTTATTTATTTTTGGGACAGAGAGAGACAGAGCATGAACGGGGGAGGGGCAGAGAGAGAGGGAGACACAGAATCAGAAACAGGCTCCAGGCTCCGAGCCATCAGCCCAGAGCCCGACGCGGGGCTCGAACTCACGGAGCGCGAGATCGTGACCTGGCTGAAGTCGGACGCTTAACCGACTGCGCCACCCAGGCGCCCCTCCTTGAAGTCTTAAACTTAATGATGAATATATAGCAGCACAATGAACTAGGCTGTTATCTTCAGTGTTCAGAAAAGACTGCAAGGACATAAGACAGGAAGGGACTGTAATTCAAAATGAATACAGTAAGTTTCACATTATCTATTTTAATTTTGTTTAATGTTGATTCATTTTTCAGAAAGAGAGAGAGCATGAGAAGTGGGGGGAGGGCAGAGAGAGAGGGAGACACGGAATCCAAAGCAGGCTCCGGGCTCCGAACGGTCAGCCCAGAGCCCGACGCGGGGCTCGATCCCGCGGACCGCGAGATCACGACCTGAGCCGAAGTCGGATGCTTAACCGACTGAGCCACCCAGGCGCCCCTCTGTTAATAATCAGACAAAGAAAGCATGGTCAACTATAGACAATTCTTAGACTCCTCTTAATCCCTTGTTTTCTCCTTACAAATTTTTAGCATCTATTCCTAAGCATTCTAATTATTTTAATTTGACTGTGTGCCATGTATTATGCTAAGTGGTTTACATGCATTTCATCTTCATCTCAATTCTGTGAAATGGGTAGTATTTGTGAGTTTATCTTCATTAAGTGCAATTAATGCTTTACACTAGATTTCCAAAACATGAGCTAAATTGACAGCAAAGTTACTAAAAACGCAACACATGAATAAGAGTAATTTCTCTACAGAAGCAATCCACCATGGAAGATGCTTCATAAACCTGACTGAAGAGAACAGGCAATGCCCCCATCTCATCAAGGTGACTGAAAACTGCCTCAACGTCCCTCCGTCCCCACTTTGTTTCAATTCCAGGATTTTAAAGTAATCTGCTATAATCTGGATTTTGCTCCCGGGGAGGAAATGACCCTGTCGGCCAACTCCAGCATCCGGTCAACCTAGTTTTATTCCGTATTAAAAATGTATAAATTGGCATCTGGTCCTAGTTGGCTGGTGATTAAAAACTGACACTTGATCAAATCTGACAAAATCAAGTTCTAGGACCCTCTGAGATGAACACTAGATCTGAGACTACGGTAGTCATAACCCCACTCTGCGATCCTGCTTAAGGAACCGTAAGTTCTCCCTCTTTGACATCTCTTTGTTCTTTATCTTCCTGCCTTTCAGTTTGAGACCATATTAACCTCAGCCAGTATATCTAATACACAAAATTTCCATGAATGTAACAGCAAAAACCATAGAGTCTGTGGACCAGTAAAATGTCAGAATATAATTATTTGGGGGAGAAAGTTACCCTTATTTTTCTTTGCCAAGTAGGGGTCACAAAAACTAATCTATTCATTTAAAAAAAGGATATTAATGGCAGGGGGGAGGAGGAAATATAATATTAGACTCTAAAAATTTTGAAGTGAATTTAAGCTTTAAAGAAAACCCATGAGAGAGTCTCGCCTCAACAAAGATGGACCCCAGAGGCAAATGATCTAATTTAGCAACTGCATGAGGAAAGTGAGACAAAGAAGACTTGGCCACTTTGCCTAAGATCACACATCAATATCTCAAATCTTGGGTTCACGGCCATTTCCAGCACACAGACTCTGGAACTCGTTCACAAGAAAAGCAAAGATCCTGCTGTAATGGCAACCCCTTATATTATTCCCCCTCATCTCGATGTCATTATCACCACTGGGTTTGGTTTTCGGTCTACACACATTTACGCTGAAGTATTATATTTTGACATTATTTCTGGTAGCTGTAGCATGAAGAGTCTGATAATAAGTGAGGCTTTTATAAACTGTACGGTCTCCAGAGGATCTGACGCATCCCTCGCAATTCTCACCAATCAAATTTCTTTTCACTTTTCCTGACTCAACGATCCTATGTCCTTCAGAATACTGATTTCAAACATAAAAGCAGATCCAGTCACAAAAATAATTTGTAATCCTCCATTCGTGATATACCATGGACAAGGAGTACAAGGTGGTGTGTTGGTTTTCTGCTTGCTTGTTTGGTTTGATTTCGTTTTTGGAATGATGAGAATATGGCTATTTCGTCAGGGAATACTTCTTCGAGATGGTGGGCCTTAAACTTTGGCAGATAGAAGGCATTGTGAACACACAAATTTAAGATCCATATTCAATAGTGGATGAGTAGAAAAGAAGTCAATGTGTCTTTTGAATTCTACCCAATTAAACGATAGTAGAGCAAAACAGACACTTTTTGATTCTTTAATTCCTTCTAGGAGTAGATGCCCCTTCCTGGTGAAATTTAGTCTGTTTCAGCAAATGCGCATAAAAGAGAACTCGATAGTACAATGGGGTAATATTTAGAACCAGAACGGAGAATTTACCAAAGGCACTGCAAAGGCCAATAAAACTTCATCCTTCTTGTTCTCATTAGACAGCCAACAGTGAATGACCTTGTCCTTCACAATGTCAAGCCCTGTGGTCTCAGGCTGCTTTTTCTGGTTTCAGATCTCTGATTACCCTCCTTTCCCCCTGGAACATTTTTCTAACTACATGGAAATGGTTTTTTATGTTGACATTTCAAAGGTCACTCTACAGAATCGAAGGGTAGATTAAACCGTTCTTTACGTATCAGTATGTGATTCTCATGTATCCTGTCACCAATTTCAAGGCAGAGAATCAGTTGGTTCTCAAAGTTTAAAAAGTTCCTGCCACAATCAGGAGGAAACATAATTATTCATTATACAGCTAACAGATTAATAGCAACTTGCAATTATGATTACAGAACAAACTAATGTCATTTTTTTCCACCGGTCAAAGCATACCTACTATATTTTCTCATCTAGGACTAACTTGGTTCAGTTCTGTGAACTTCACTAGGGTAAATCAATTATCACTTACCATTAATAAGCAGAGAGCTATCGGATCCTGGATATGAATAGTTTAGACGACCTGAAGGTAAAAGAAGGCCGTTACTAAATTTATTTTTTTCATAGATGGTTTAAACGTATTTGTAACAAAGCTGAATGAATAGCTTTAATAGGTAAGGTATTTTAAAAAAGCTTTATTATGGGATAAAACTTTGCTGTGCTAATGAACACAATGAGTCAGAGGACATGTCAATCAGCATGTTCACAAACATCCAAAAAGGGCAAGTTTGAAAGTGGGAAAATAAAATATCCCTCATATTTAACTATTTGCTCTCTAATTTCCAAATTCCCACACAAAGTAATTTCCTTTATAACATTATGTTCTAACACAAACTCATCATGATAGTTTTTTTGCTCCATAAGTGTGAAAGTTTTCAGGTGTGCGGTTTTTTTGCGCGTTTTTAAAAGTACGTAAGTAGCAGGAAGATTTCTCTATATAATTCACAACAAAAGCCCAGGCTTATAACTACATGTACAGACACACTAGTAGGTTTAAATTCTCATTTGGGAGGAAATGCACAGAAGGTAAGCAAAACATATCACTGTACTTACATGTGACAGAAAATATCAAAGCCCAGAGCACAATGCCCAGAGCACAACAGGTGCTCAATAAATGCCGGGTTGGTTTACTTCTGATTTTGAGGTGATTCGAAATCTAGTTTTGAACCTACAGTGGACACCCAGGATGTCCATCAAAAGAGAAGTTGGGTTGGCACTAAAATTTTTGGAAGCCACAGCATCTTCTAAATTGGTAGCCACAAATAAAGGGAGGGAAACAGCAGTGGGGTGGATCTCTCCATTTATAAGGAATTACATTTCTGTTTTGGAGGAGTTTCTAAATATCTACACCACATAGTACCATGTACTACTTCTGGGTACACACCATACCCCTAGTTGTACACTGTAAATTATAAACATTATCGGGGCAACAGTTTTAAGTCTCCATATTCCACACGTTCATCTGCACCCGCCTTCCTAAGAATGGCGGAAAACCCTCTACAAGTCTAAAGAACGAATAGGAGAACGTGACTGTTAATTATCTACCATGGTCAGCACTTTGTAAAGCGGGGAATAGTGTGAGAATTTAAAACTGACTCCTAACTGCAGACATGTCATTAGGAAATAGCACACTACACTCTAATCCCACAGAATCACAGCAGACTCTCCGAAGGTATGGAAAAGTGGGTACGCAGAGGTTCTCGCACGCCTTAAGGCTGAGGCAAGCCTTCCAACATGCCAGGAGGCTCTATCTAGCTCCAGGAAACACTATGGGAACCAGAGCTAGTATGTGGTCCTATCGCTCCACCAGCCATATATTTACAACTCCTCAGAAAGGAACTTTAGGCCTCAACTATCTTTCGATTTCTCAAATTCTGCTTCTTTGAAATAGTCTCCAAAGAAACGACCTCATGCCATGAAAAAAGCAAACTGTGCTCTATTGCTAATAGCTTTAGTTAACCCATGTCCAAAACTTGGGAGTCTAATATGAGACAAAATCTGAACTTCGTAATTTTCCTATACGTTAAGGCCAAATACAAGGATTATTATTAAGTTGTTAATTATTTCACTTAAATTTCAGTTTGCTCCTAGTTAGACTGAAGCCAGGGATGGAAATAGGAAAGGAGGAGGTAAAAGTTAATTCTGATATTCAACTGCTTCATGAAAGTTGGCTCAATTATTTAACGCTAATATACACAGCCAAGTATCCAAGGCGGGCGAATTCCATCTAAACTGCTTTTAACTATAAGCCTGGATTGTATGATCTGTCACAAGCATTTTTTTTTTCTTTTTTTTTTTTTAAAGCAGAGACTGGTGATGCTGGAAAAAGAACATGACCTTAACTGTTAAAAAAGTTAGGGGCGGGTGAGTAGTGTTTCTGAATCAGTTAACTCAAAGTAGCAGCTGATTTTCTGTAATGGAACACATGTATAAATTTTATTGCTGCAAAAACCCTCTAGTAAATAAGAGAACTATGATACATACCATTTTCATTTACCATTTCATTTTTTAAGTGGATGTAAGTCAACACAGAAACAAAAGTATTTAACTATATTAATCGAAGTTAAAAGGAAATGTTTTACTTCTAAGAAGATATTCTCTTTTTTTTTTTTTTAATGCTAACATTCCAGGTGAAACCAGAACTGTTCCATATAAACTAAATGCCTCTTATCTGATGCCAAGAAGGGATAATCAACAATGAGAATCCAAAAAAGACAAATGACCAAACTGGCTGGCCCAGTTTACACAAACCAAGTTCCACCTTATCAGAAACTCACCTTTTGGGTATCTCTTTTAAGGAGAGAGAGATAAGAAGAATATTTCAACTTGACAGGCACAAAAATGTCCTTAACTCAGTTCTCAGAGTTTGCCTCAACACACAGCTTCTGAGGAGATCCTACCCTTTACCGCCAAGGTAGGTGACCTTTGACACCTTTCCTGCTCTTCGGACTTCTGAATGCAGTAACTCTACCCTTCAGCTAAGACAATAGGGCACTGAAGAATCAACAGCCAAGTTCATAGTTTAACTCTGAAAGTGATACTTGTTTTTAATTTTCTAACCTGGTCTTGTGATATGAGTCCTGTCAAGCTGGAATCAATTTTGGCCTCCAGGTAACAAATACACCTGTGACATTTTGTGAACCAATCAGTAATGTTTTCTACTTCAATTCAGAAACTATACGCAATGATATTTTTTTTCAAAAAACTTTTTTTTAAAACTTCATAATGCTTCCTTAACCTGACTGCCCTACCCTTCTGTAAATTCTTTCTACAATTAAAATATCTAGAGTCATCCATTGATGACATCCATTATGGATGACACGTATCACTTCCTTTCTGGAAATCTTCCATAAACTCTCATTTTAAGTGCCATGGGACATTCAAGTCTTCCATAAGCCTTTTCACTCTCCTTGTACACCCTTCATTTCTGTGCTAATATTCCCTCTGTTCTACGGATGCCAATTTTTACAGACATTTCTGCGGTTTCTATTCCACAGCTAGATCACTGACAATCCCTTCTTTTGTCTGACAGTACTCTCTTCCTTGGTTCCCAGGGGAGGGGATTTTTCAAATCTTTTCTTTTTTCTCTCTCTTCAGATTCACCCTTTTCCAGTGCAACCTTCCCCAAAAGGCAACCCCCTTTCTAGATTAACTCACTAAGTTTTATTTCTAACTATGTTGCAACAGCCAACCTTGTTAGGTAATCATCTAAATTTCTTTTTTTTTTATCTCTTTATCATAATAGCCCCCTTTAAGAATTAGACTTTTACCTAGGTACCTTGAGTTTCCTGTTTGAGTACCAGGTAAGCAGTCAATGAGTTCATTCCACTGAAATTAAAATACCAGCATTTTACAAATGAATAAAGTGAAGTAGAACAAAAATAAATGAGCTATCTGAATATGAATATAATCCAGTGTTTGTGGGTTTTGTTTGGTTGGTTTTTTGATAACTCATCTATCTATAAATATAACCCAGGTTTTGGCACATTTAGAATTGAATTTCTCAAGGGAGAAGGAGGACACTGGGATTTCAGGCAAAGTGAACCTACTGGATAAAATTCAATCTTGGAAGGCTCTTAGTATTGATTATGTTATGAATATATAGAAATACTGCCTGGCTAGCCATCCTAATCTTAAGGGAGATTATGACAGAAAAATAGTAGTCCCTGGAGACCAGCTGGGGCATTTGGAGCCAGGAGCCCGGCATACATCATGCAGAAGGCAGAGACTATATTTGGTGCTATGACTCAACCTAGCCAAATACAGGCAACTGATACAGTGTGAGACTCTGGGGAACTACACTACCAAATTCTACAGCTCGGAAAAGATCTGTACCCCAGCTAGCCAATTTTATGCCAGGCATTTGCAAGTTGCAGAACCAATATTTACCAACCAGAATAAGAACAGCTGATGGGGGGGTGGGGGGGGGGGGGCAGAAGTACCCAAAAGAACACTATGTACTATTATACTAAGACGAAAACTAAAGTAACCTCGTCAATGAGATGAAAGGAGGAAGGACTAGAAGGAGATACTCTGATACATTAGAGTATATATATGTATGCATTACTTTCAAAATTAGAGAAAAAGTTATTTTCTAAAACATTACCCAGATATTACTGCTACTGATGATTCGGCAGGAAATGATATAATAAACGCTACTGTTTCAAACACAGAAATATACATATACAAACACCGAAAAATGTCAAATGTTCCATAGTGCTATTCGATTTCATGCCACAACCTTCTTTTTCAGTCATGCCAGCATTGTCGGTGACGTGTGTAGGCTAAGGAACGATAATACGGGATAACTGCAAGGTTGCCCAAAATACAGCCATGCAGTCCTATATAAAGTAACGAGTGATGTAAAAGTCTGAGTTTTTTTGATTGACTCACCCTACAAAAACCTGGACACTCCAAGGAAAAGAGAAGGGTTTTCAGTGGACACCATTAAAATTTTCTAACAGGAAAAGGATAAGTATATAGGCTTAGGCCCATTTCTAAGGCAGAGTAAAGATTTATACACAGTACCAACATACATACATACATATACACTTGTTTCACTGCAGTGTCCCTGCTAATTTTCTTTAGCTCACATTTAAGCAAGTCAAAGCTATACTGCCACCGATGAGTTTTTAAAGGTGTTGTTGCTCTCTACCTGCCTTTCTGCATCTGCGGTTTTTACCAACACTGCCTGAGACTTGCAGCAAGATGGCGCTGTGGGGACCTAGACAACACAGAGCGAGGCTCAAAGAGATGTACAAAAAATTCAGTTTCTGAATACCAAATTTATACTTAGACAGATGCAGAACACATATCAATAGGAACTATTGTAAAATGTGTTCAATGTGTTCTATCACTTAATCGTGTAATTATTTTTTTTTTAATTTTTTTTTCAACGTTTTTATTTATTTTTGGGACAGAGAGAGACAGAGCATGAACGGGGGAGGGGCAGAGAGAGAGGGAGACACAGAATCGGAAACAGGCTCCAGGCTCTGAGCCATCAGCCCAGAGCCTGAAACGGGGCTCGAACTCCCGGAGCGCGAGATCGTGACCTGGCTGAAGTCGGACGCGTAACTGACTGCGCCACCCAGGCGCCCCAGTGTAATTATTTTTACTAATGCATTCCACTGACCTTATTCTACCCCCTAACCTATCTGTGATACCACCAGCCTCCAGTAAAGATGTCTCCATGCGAAATCACAAAGGAGGAACTGGCTGGGACTGACATCAGCTGGCGAGTCTTGCCCCTCACCCATCCAAAGAGACATTTAAATCACACGCAGACACGCTTCACGCTAAACAAAACCCTTCTCTGAGAAAGAGCTGGCTTTCACTTTAAAACCCAGGGCTTACTAAAAATTCTTGACTTCTCTTGCCTATCTCCCCAGGTTCATCTTTCCACACTGCCATTTCCCTTCCCCCATTAGCTAGTCCAGAACTACTGGCCCATTAACTTTTACTTCCGGGTTCCACCCTCTGTCTGGAATGCCCTCCTCTCTCTACTCCCAATGTCTCACCACTCAAGCCACCACCCTTCTGCCCAGGTAGCTTCTCATCCTATGGGAAGTCCTCCCTGCCTGCCCAAACCACTGGCTCTCTGGTTCAGACAACCTCATGCACTCCGTACAACACCCTTTACACGATACTTGAATTACCTATCCCTAAACTCCCTCTTTCTCTAAGGCAACAAAATCTTTCAGGACACATTTGGAGGTCTTGGCTCCCAGAGCTTCGAGCAAAGATGCTCCATAAATAGCTGAAGCAAATGAAGCAAAGCCAGCAATTGGTGGTCTCTCTGCCCCGGAACATGCAGTAGAAAGGGTAGAGAGGCAGAGCAATTCCCGTCTTGTGAGCTAGGTCGAATTACGTAGCCTTTATGAGCCTCGGTAAAACAAGTATTTCCATTTACTTTGCAAGGCTGTTGTTGAGAAATTCATGACACAATTTTTGCAGAATGCTCAGAAAAGTCCCCGGTACGGAAGAGGTGCTCTATTAACATTAAATCTTTTGCCCTCCGAGACCACAAGCCAGAGATAACCAACAATCTTCCACTTATGAAAGAAAGAGGAAGGATTTGTTTTAGCCAAATAAGATCCAAACTGAAAACTTGGAGAAGGGAGTGGCCATCTGGGGGATTTTTCAGCTTCAGAGAGAGGAGAGCTTGCTGGTGTTCTTGGTTACAAACGGATGTGATTCTTTGGGGGAGTGAAGGGGGAAAAACATCAAACTCCTTACCTTTATAATAGCCAAATTGGCCAAGTAGCAGAAGTGTTTTAGGAAATGAAAACTGAAAATTCAACTGAAAAATGTTCCTTATAAAAGGAGGTCTTCCTTTTGTACCAATGCCTCAAATTTATTTTTCAATTGTGGTAAGAGATTGTAATAGTGGCCAAACAATAACATTTATCCGTAAGACAGGGAAAGTCAAGGGGTAAGTTTCCATAGATTATAGATTTCCTATAAAAAAGAAGGATGGCTTTGACTGGAACTCAGGGCAGGTACAAAGTTGCAAGACCTAACAAAAAGCAACTAAGAATTTCAGGCAGAAGGGGATGTCTAGAGAGAAACTAGCAAACAGCTGACCCAATTAAGGAATTCAAAAGATTTCCTACTGCCAGTAAACCAACAACAAGCCGGCAAGCAGGAAGGCTATTTTTATCCCTGCCAGAGGCCTTCTGACTCTGGATGCTACATTTAGAGGACAGAGCAACAAGATAACTTGCCTTAAGAGGATGTTATGATACCAGTGATTAATAGCAATTTTTAAAGCTTAAAAAACTAGGCATAGTTTTTGTCCAAATTTGAATGAACAAAAGCCAGTTTGAAAAACAAAAACAAAAAGATAATATAATGGAAAGAAAAGTGGAAAAACAGACCAACGGGTAGTAAAGTTTTAAGTAATCCAGAAAAAAGCCAAGGCAGTAAATTGAAATTCTCCTATCTTGGCAAAAGTTTGATTAAAAAAGGCATGTGTTACAAGAGACACATTTTAAAAGAACCAGCGAATAAACGAAGAATTAGCGATCTGACCCCAAGGTACAAATGATTTTGAGACACGGCTCTCTGTACTGACATGAACATAAAAGATCAAGACAAACTTATGAAATCTCTAGATGCCAGAAGCCAAGTTGCTTGCAAACGATTGAGAACTTAGAGAAGAGTGATAAACTGCTCCTGAAACTGATTACTGAAGTCCAACCCCCAAAAAGCAATCGGCAGAGTCATTAACTGGCTTTCTGCATACATACCTATCCTCAATTCTAATCACTTATTTTTAAAAAAAATTTTTTTTAACGTTTATTTATTTTTGAGACAGAGAGAGACACAGCATGAACGGGGGAGGGATAGAGAGAGAGGGAGACACAGAGTCGGGAGCAAGCTCCAGGCTCTGAGCCATCAGCCCAGAGACCGACGCGGGGCTCGAACTTGCGGACCACGAGATCGTGACCTGAGCCGAAGTCGGACGCTTAACCGACTGAGCCACCCAGGCGCCCCATCTAATCACTTATTTAATATAAAGTCTGATGACTTTATTGAACCTTAATGAAGAATGCACTTGAATTTCACACCTGATGTAATTTCACCTTTTGTGGTTTCTCAGAAGGCCCAGTTTTTATTTTCTCCTATCGATATTTAAGGCACTGAGGCTTCCTCTGCCTTACTAGCCTTCAAAACTAAATAACAAACAAGCTATTATTCCAAGATATCTGCTAATTATTTGAAGGATAAGATGCATGAGGCTAGGAGTCTTTGCTTTTATTCCCTGATATATCCCAACAGCCTAAAATAGTGCCTGGCACATGGCTGATTCTTGATATGTATTTGTTGTATGAATGGCCTCCCACAGCTTTAGATTTTATATCCAAAGTGGTTCACAAAGTGAGAGAAGATGACCGTGGGGCAAGACAGCAGTGTATTTGAATCACTTGGAGAATACGCATGCTTCAGTCTCATGACAGACCTGGTGAATCAGAATCAGGGAAAATAAGCCACCTTGGAAACGTTCTCTCAGCGATCCTATTTTGACCTCTACCCTCAATAATGTAACCTTCCGTAAGCAACCAGCAGATTTGAGATCTGAATCTTTTACAGTACATTACGATAAAATGCAGATCTTCAATTCTGACCCAGTGTCCTAAGTCAAAATTAAGAAACGTTAACGCCTATTCTCTGTCTAAAGCATACTAAAAAAAAAAAAGAAGAAGAAGAAAAAAAACGTTCAGGCTCTTATGTTTTCCTCTTAAATGCCACATAATAAACACCCAAGCTACTAAACCAGGAACCAGGAGCTCTGTGTTCCTTTCTAGGTACCAGTTAGTTGAGTGATGGATGAGTGACTCTTCCAGAAGCTGTTGTGTCTCTCTGAACTTCAACTTCTTCAACTGTAAAATGGAGATCACAAAACTCACATAAAAGGTTATGGTAAGGATTTAAGTTACACAAATCCCAGAAGGGGCACAGAGTGAAAGTCAGAGAAACAGTATCAGAAGGATGAGCTCTTCCACTTGGAAGTGGTTGTTAACACTGCTTGCTACACAGAACGTCCAGGTCTATCTCAAAAAAGAAAACCGTAGACTGGCATCAAATGTGTCCTCTGATCTACTACTACCTGGTGCATAGAGTGTGCTCAAATATTTGTGGAACTGGAATATAAGCAGGAGCTCAAACCGTGGGCCTTAAAGAAGGCTGTCTCCCCCTGCTATCAGGGGCTGCCATGCTACCCAACCCCAGAGCGCGTGTGCCCCTTGTCGCAGGGCTCCCCCGGACCCTAGCACTGCGCCAGACGTAGGCTAAACAGCCCACGCTCCTAGCCCTGCCTCAAAGGGCAAAAAGATGGTTTCAGACGTCAGAGACAAAGTCCCAAAGTGCTATTTTGGTGGAGCTAATAATCTAGGGTAAGGCAAGTTCGGCTCCTCATTCCTCTATGTCTCCATCCTCACCATCTCCTGTATTAAATTCCTCCTTATGCTACGCTCTTTTTGGTAACGGGGTACATTCCAACGGCAGTTTAAAGAAGAACAATTAGGGGCGCCTGGGTGGCTCAGTCGGTTAAGCGGCCGACTTCAGCTCAGGTCATGATCTCCGGGTTTGTGAGTTCGAGCCCCGCGTCGGGCTCTGCGCTGACAGCTCGGAGCCTGGAGCCTGCTTCGGATTCTGTGCCTCCCCTCTCTCTCTGCCCCTCCCCTGCTCACACACTGTCTCTGTCTCTCTCAAAAATAAACATTAAAAAAATATTAAAAAAAAAAAGTTTCGGAGAGCCTCCCCACCACACTAACAAATGAGACCCCCAACCCCCGCTCCCATGAATACTACCGGTAAAACAACAACAAACCACCTTAACAACAGAAGGCTACTATGAATTTAGCAACACCTTGAAATGTATTTTAATTACATTACATCAGCATCCACATGCTTCTGAAAGACAATCCTGCATATGTAAATGATATATCTATCACCTAACTGGAATGCTTAGTCCTAATGGGTTCATAGGGGCCCCCTCAAATAATTCTCATGGTTCAAGAGGCCCATGGTCCACAAATGGAGAACAAAAACATTCCATGACGCCAAGTTTAAACAAAGGCTTCCTAAACATAATATTTTTAGGCCTATCTCAAAAAGAAAAGATGCAGTCTAAAAACAAAGCCTTCATTCAGCTGACTACATTTATTTGATTCCTGGTATACCCTTTCTACAACTAATCAGTATAAAATACTGCCACGCCCAAACCCACACGAAACCCATTCGCTACTTTTCGTCATTAAACTACGAAACTCTGCAATTTTGTCACTTAGGAACACCACGTCAGAGAGACTTGGTGGAATTGCTAACAGTAGTTTAAAGGTCATGGTGTTCAATCCTTCCATTCCCAGGGGAGGAAACCAAAATCTAGAGAGAACTGATGGACCGAAGGCCTTATTACTGCTAATGGCAGAGCCAGGTTGGAGCACGATCCTAAATGCTTCTCTTTTCACTCCTCACAATTTGGGAAAGTCGGTTAGAAGGCAACAACCACTGATCATTTACAACAAAGAGATGGAGTGGCTAATTTAAATACCCGTATTTAATGAACCATACTAGGCATTTATTATTTGGAATATTAGGGCCAGTAGAAGTTAGATTTTTTTGTTTTAAGTTCTTTATACTTCAATTAATCACGACTGCTCTTCAGAATTGAGATTTGCACTTATTGTGGGTTTCTTGAGAATGAAAAAAGGGTCCTCTAATTGGTTGATTCCTCCTTCTCTTTCCCGATGTATAGCAACTGGCATCAGCCCAACTGGATTCCAAAGAGATTATGGAACTGCTTTCCCTTCAGAGTTCCACTAACGTTCTTAATTGACTGGTTACCAGGTAATACCCAGAATAAAACAAAGCCTTGCTTTTAGACCAGAGCGCACTGGCCGTGGGACTGAATTCAGAATCAGTCAATTAGACAAAATAATGAAGCCCAGAGGCAGCCTGGCCATCTCAATACCTGATTCAAAGAGTAGCAACTAGTTCAAAATTAGTTAAAAAGTACTCCTTTTGCAAACTTTTAGCCGCTGAACAACAACAGACCCTCTCTTGTGAGAGTTTTCTCTCTTTTCCATCCTGTAACTTTAGTAGTGAGGATAGTGGCAACGTGAGGGGGAAA
Source organism: Prionailurus bengalensis (assembly GCF_016509475.1). NCBI lineage: Eukaryota > Metazoa > Chordata > Mammalia > Carnivora > Felidae > Prionailurus > Prionailurus bengalensis. The sequence goes on from NC_057343.1 coordinate 176,758,779, forward strand.
AAATAAGGAGCTGTGGGGTAGAGAAATTCACCGTACCGGGTATATATATATATAGGTGCTAAATGAATCACCTGCATCCACTAGTCATGTGGAAATTCCATGCCTGTCAAGGAAGAAATAATTTTGTGGCACAACTGTGCAACTGATCTGTCCTTCCTGTCACTGAACTGAACGCAAAGAGAATCTTGGATATTTTTATGACAGCTCCAAGTTGGCAAATAACATATTCAAGGATTATAGATCACAGGGTCAAGGAAAAGTCTTAAGATCTTTGCAGACTACTCCCTACTGTATTACCCCATTATCAAAAGACTTTTCCGTTATGTAGCTATTAGTATTCAGGGCTGGTTTACTACCTGTCACGAAATAAGAGAGCAAGTCCCCTCTCCGGAGAATTTTAGAATATAGAAGGGAGACCAAAAGTACTAAGTGACACTACCAAAAGGTGCACATATACTATTATTTATTTGGAGGCAGGGCATGAACAAAATGGATCTCTATAAATATTCTGGACTTCCTTCTACTATTTTTCTAGTGTAGGAAGCTCCCTAATATGTAACGCTGGCAAACTGTTGACAAAGTCTGAAGACTTTACTGCTTAAATATCGTTCTGATTTCATTTCTGAACGAAAAATAATATTATTGCCTGTCCATAAGGCAATACCTATACTTACTAAGTTGTACACAACACTGAAAGGGTAAAACACTGCAGAAAAGCACTTGTTAATTCGCTACCTGACTGCTGCCTTTTTTTCCCAAGTTACTATTTTCTTGTTATTTCTAAGTGTTAACTGTCACGTGTAGTTGATTCCATCACCAGTCCCTGATCTGAACGTACATCCAACAAAATTAAGCCACAACAGCCATAAAATATGGGAGTCTTAACACAATTGTAAAGGGGGGGGAAAGGTTACGAAGTTAAAAGCTTCTTTTAAAGAAATGTTTCGGATCTTTAACCTTCTATAAACAGTTCACTCTCACCCCCCTCCCACCCCCCATGCCCCTTTACCCTCACCTCTCACGCAGGTAAAATCAGGAGTTTAACAATGTTTTCAGAGGATCACTGAATTTTCATGGACTCAAAATAAGATTCTTTGTGCTCCATGCTCAGGATTAAGAGGACTGCTTAAGTAATTCTGGGCCCACATCATGGATGACATAAGACAAACTCCCCCTTTGTGACAACTGCTTACACGAGTTTCAGAACAAATAAAAACAAAAGTCAATATTCTATCACAAATGTGTGGAGGGTACAGGGCAAAGAATCTACTTACCACGACATGTTACGTTAATAAACTGGGCAGAGGAGGGTCTGGACACAGCGCAAGGAGTGTTTACTATGGACAGAGCGGGTTTCAGTTCAGAGGCTGAAGGTCCAATGCTCTGTTCATACACATCACATTTTGTTCTCCCAGCCATCCCCACCACTCCCCACCCCCCCCTTCCGAAAACAAAATAAATAAACAAAACCAAAAACAAAAGCAATCCCCAATCTGAAAAAGTGAAGCCGTGCTGGTCAAAATCCACACCTTTGTAAGCTCTGCCTACACAGTGCTTGAGGAATCCAACAGATCCTGACCGGTGGTAAACCAGAGAGCGGACAGTGGTTCACAATTAAGAATATACCCTGCGTCGGTGATACAAAGGAAATCATGCCCCGCTACTTTGTCCTCTCCTGGCTCACAAAAGAAGTTACCTCAACACAGAAGCCCAGGTCCCATCCTGCGGCACCGCTAAGCCAAGCAAAAGAGAAGGAGTGTTGAGGATGTTCCATTTCAGCGGTCATAAAAGGGAGAGGGCGAAAGGAGAGGAAACCGCTTCTTTCATTTCTAAACAGCCACACACACAGTTCACTGCAGTCGAGTTTAAATTGTATTTTTTGCTGTGTACTTAACTCTATTACTCACGAAGCTTCTAGAAGCAAGGCCACGTTCTTCTCTCTGGAGGCCTTAGCCACTCCCCTGCCATGCCGCTCTGAGTTAAGTTGGTATCATCCAAACAGAGCAAGAAGGAACCAGCCGAGTTCAGGAAGGATCCCGCCCGACTTTCAGAGCCACTGCCTGGTGGACTCTGAATCTTCAAGATATTTAAAGATGCCCCCAATTCACCAGAAGACATCTGACGCCAAGTAACAGTCATTTACTTGGAAGGTGAAATTTGATTAAGAATCATGAGCAAAATTAGCTGGTTTGCACTATCCGTTTCTTTATGGTACTTTGTATCACGCTCTGTTAAATCTCCCTTAAAGGAAAATGTTCATCTTGTCCTTTACAAAAGCGATGGAGGCGTGGGGTGCAGAATTGCCACAGGCAAACTGATTCAACTGGGAAAAGGTTAAATACTACAAGAAATGATATCCCCTCACTACCATTTGGAATAAGTCATTTTAACATTACAGCAGCGGAACTTCTTTTAGTCAGAGCTCCTTTCTTTTTTATAATTTTATTCACTCCAAAATCCAATTTTATAACAATGATATTAAATGTAGTCCTATTTTCAACAACTCTCATAAAAAGTTTTTGGAGCTATCTCAAGTATACATAAAGTCACTCTGCAGTATATGTTCTAAAACATCTGTATCAGTTTGCAACATCTGTTCTTTAAACTACGGAATTAGATGGCTGCAATTTGGAATATAGGATTATTAAAAGAATTGGGTATCAAAGAAAAATGTAAGGCTTCCTGGCTCTTTTTTATGGTATCTATTTTTAAGTAGCACTAACTTTATCCTCCCCCCTACTGTAAGGAATTTAAATTATCCCAAAGGTCATTCTCTTACAGCGACATAAAAAACTTATGCAAAATAAATGAAACAGGCTTTGTGTACTCAACTTTCAACAGAGTTTCATGATTTTCTTCTAGAGAGATCATTATAAATTCTTTTGCTTAGCAACAAAGAAATGAGGCACAGATGGAATCATCACTTGCCTACTCATTTAAGCATTTGTTTCAAACAAATCCACAGCAATGAAAAATAGTGGGGGGGGGGGGGAAGGGCCCCCAGATTTAATGTGTAATAGAGAAAGAAAAACGTATATCAAAAATATTTTAAAACGCAAGGTCACAATACCTTCGGCAGCCGGGAATTGAATACATCGCGTTTTTGGAGCAGATCCAGCTCTCAAAATAAATTCTTATTAAATGAATGCATGAAGCAAGTGTGGCAGTAATGTCTAAGTGTGTAACATACTCCCACTGCTTACTCTACATATGCAATAGATTTCTTGGGCACCACGGGATATGTAAAAAAAAATGGCACTTGAAACAACGTGCACTTCTGAATGCAATCCTTATTGCTTACATTCAAGTCAAGCATTTAAGATGCCTGAAACTCACTGGGTGGATACTTTTAGTCCCTCTTCCAAAAATGAAAGCAAGATACATTCTGTAACAATATAAAGACAAGAAGATTCCAATTTCACAATATTCTGAGGAAAAAAGAGGATGATGTTCTGACTCATAATTTAGTTAGTTGATACCTGAAGAACTATAATGTTTTGACAATTTACAGATTTGCCTTTATTCTCGCAATAATTTTGCTGTCTCATTTGGCTTTCTAGTGAAATGAAGCAAACTATATACTAAGTTGCTTCCATATACAGGATTTAAAATACTCAGCCACTATTATGAAACTGTGGATTGTTTTACTCCATCTGACATCTGATAATTTTCAAGTACTATTTCTCTCTCTTTATTCCAGTGCGGCCTCCCTCTGCTTCCTCTCCCTAACAGCTACTTTTTGGTTTACATCTATACTCTTTCATTCCCTTCCCAGACAGAAAAGGAAAAAAAAAAAAAAAAAAAAGGCTCCTTAATCGTCAGAGGTCTTTCCTACCATACACTGAATATAATACCATTTTGTGAATCTTTTATTTCACTGTGTCCAGCCCATGCTTCAGAAGGCTGAAAACAGATGTGCTCGCATGTGGTTTTAATATATTTCACGCTACTCCATTTCTAAACAGTAAGTACCAATTTCACAGGCAAGAAAAAACACAAATAACAGTAAGATAGAATATCCCCCCCAAATGATCAGCTGACCACCTACAACAGTAAAAGATTCTTCTGTCCAGGTGAAGAAAATACTTGATAAGCCTAATAATTCTGTGGCAATGAGCAACCTGCCACTGGGAGATCAAAATTCAAAATCTGTCAATGGCTCACGCTCTTAGCTTACGAGACTGGGTGTGCAATAAAGAAAATGAAATCGGTCTCTGGGGAAAGGCTTCTACGGACTATTACCGGCATTGGTTATGGAGAATGCAATATATAATTTCGTGGATAAAAATAACATACAGACATGCCAGCTGATCAGAGAAAGGACAAGGAGATAAGGTAGAGGCAAGACCCTTTTCCTCCCAAAGAGCTAATTCTCTGTCCATGAAGAAAATGACAGTAGCCTTAATATTCTTGGAGAAACTACTTCAACTGTAAACAAAACTAATACAAATTATGAAATGAAGGCCAGGTCCTCCTTTTGCACATTTGTTAAAAATGTTAAAAAAAATTTTAAAAAGATGAAAGGTTTTCAACAAGCCAGTTGGAATCAACAACACGTTCATAAAGATACTCAAAAGCTGTATTTGAAGGTTCCTAGGCCTATGAAGCATTTTGTCTGTTGACTGCAAAATTAAGTTTTAAACCACACTACATTAAAGGAGATTTTTTTTCCCCAAAAGGAAAAGCAAAATTTCGTTTCCTAAGTTGTTTTTTTTTTTAATTTAGATGAATAATATAGCCATATCAATCCATCCAACTTCTAGGTCTTATATCAACTTTAAACACATTCAACAATCACGTTTCTATAAGGAACTGCAAACAAAGGATTAAAAGTAAGTGAAGTCATTCATAATATATTTTATGAAATTATTTTTAAGATAAAATAAACCCAAATATAAAATTTGCTTCCACATGGTGGGCTCTTTTTAATTCTCAAATTCTTTTCATTGAATTCTCATACTTTTTTTTCTGAGAGGCGTATTACTTTCTACTAGTCTCACAGAATCAAGGCCCATATTCTGTTTTCTCCATTTCTAAAGTAGCAGAGCAACTGGAGGGGTTCTTTATTTTCAAAATGGATTGGCAGGTTTTATATATTTACTTTAAAAGGACAGTATGTTGTTGTGGTTTTTTTTTTTTTTTTAAGATATTCAACTTCTGTTATCACCTTTAAAAAAAAAAATCTCGGGGCGCCTGGGTGGCGCAGTCGGTTAAGCGTCCGACTTCAGCTAGGTCACAATCTCGCGGTCTGCGAGTTCGAGCCCCGCGTCGGGCTCTGGGCTGATGGCTCAGAGCCTGGAGCCTGTTTCCGATTCTGTGTCTCCCTCTCTCTCTGCCCCTCCCCCGTTCATGCTCTGTCTCTCTCTGTCCCAAAAATAAATAAACGTTGAAAAAAAAAATTTTTTTTTTTAAAAATCTCACAATAGAATCACTGTTAAAATCGAGCACAGCTTTCCTAGTAGCTATCTAAACCAAGGGAGTTTGACAAGAGGTAAAGTATTTCCTCGAGCCAAACTACATTTCGGTGGTAACAGACTACAGTAATATAAAGTTCATCATCTTGGTTTAAAAAAAATCAAGCTGGGGCACCTGGGGGGCTCAGTCGGTTACGTATCTGACTTCGGCTCAGGTCATGAGTTCGAGCCCCATGTTAGGGCTCTGTGTTGTCACTTCAGAGCCTGGAGCTTGCGTCGGATTCTAGGTCTCCCTCTCTCTCTCTCTGGATTCTAGGTCTCCCTCTCTCTCTCTGCCCCTCCCCCACTGACGCTCTGTCTCTCTCAAGAAATGAATAAACATTAAAAGAAATTTTTTTTTAAATACAAAAAAATCAAGCATAACTATACTCTGACATTTTGGGACAAAGAACTCATGTATGAATTCTTTACTACTCTTTAAAGGAAAAAAGGGACAAAGTTCACTTAATATACTTAAGTCACTTTGGCATTTAAGCTTAAGTTCGAGCTAAGTTTCTCATTTGATAGGCTTGAAAATAGACTTAACAGATATTTAGTAATAATCTATACCATTTATTGAGTGCTTTCAAGGCTGGGCAGTGTGCTGGATCTCATGGATATATCATAGCATTCAATCCTTCCAACCACTATAAACCATAGCAACAGAATGGCAATTGAAATCCAGATCCGACCCCAAAACCGATGGCCTTTCCGCTTTGCCGCACTTCCTTTTATAAATCACTATTTTTACAAAACCTTTATGTTTCCAGACCAGGCCGATCAGATTTGATGTTTTCTGTCATGGGACTTAATTTTTCGTTATCCCTACAGAATCAGCTTAAAGAAACTTGATTTGGGTAAAAGTTGGTAGGAAGAAATTGAAAGGGGAATATAGAATAAAAGCAGAACTTTATACAATGATTCAGCACACTAGAAGAAATAGAAATAAACCTGAGAGATATTCTGGCTGCATCTGATAAATCAAAGAAATGCTACTGTTAATCCTATTAGAATAATGTATGCAAACTCTTATTTCTCACCTAAGTACTAGTTAGGGCTTGCTTCTTAGAAGCATCACGTAATAAACTGCTTACATCTGCTACCGTTTGGAAACTGTGTTTTCTCTGAAATGCGCTTATCATGAATAAATAAATAAAATAAAATATCATGAAATAAAAAGAAACAGGCACTTATCGTGAAAAATGAGTTCTGATTATTTATTATCCCTTGTATCAAGTACATAAGAGGCTCTCCCCCGACCCAAAAAAAGAAAGTTGCTGAAGGAATCGAATACATTAAGAATAAACAAATGTCCTTTACCTTCAGCTACTTTTTCTGTACTTAGCTTTTAATTTGGGGATAATTGCAGATTCACAGCAGGTTGCAAAACATAGTACAGAGAGATCCCATGTACCCTTTATACGGCATCCTCAAGTGGTGACACCTTACGTAAGTAGAGTACAAACCAGGAAACTGCCGTTGGTACAATCTACAGACCATATTCACATTTCTCCTTTAGCTTATACTTTTAATTTAAGAGTGTGTAGTTTTTCTGGTGCTAGAAAGGGCCTTACACTCTCCTCACTCTTCTGATGAGAAAACAGAAAGACACATCAAAGAGGATGACCCCAAGTCAGAGTGCTAAGGAATGGCAAAAATAAATTCTGAACAAGAGATCATCTTCCCTCAGAAACAGTGTGTATCTGGGTTAGAGTCACCCATCAGAATTATATGGGGAATTCAGTAAAGATCTTCAAAAATATTCTTAATTATGGCAAAGTTATCTCAACAGCTGGATGCATACTTTTTTCACATATTATTTTTCATCTCCCCAGACCTCAAAAAGCTCTCCTGAAAAAAATGTACCATTGTTCATCTGCTGAAAAAATACTTAAAAGTTTGACTGCAGCAGTAATATAATCAACCAAACTCAAAGGAAAACCAGGCCAGGCTGGTCACCACTTAAAGCAACAGGCTGTCTTGCCACCTTTGACCCTAGTGCAAAGCTGCGTCTGGCACAAAGTAGGATCATAAACACTGAACAAATGAATGGATGAATGAATGAACGAACAGGTAAGTGGGATGACCAAATGTATCCAGCGTTCCAAATTTCTTTAAAAAAACAAGCAAACAAACAAAAAAACCCAACCCTGCTTTCCAGTAAACTGACATTTATGTGCAGAAAAATATCTTATTTTGTGGGGTAGTTTTCACAAAATCAGAGCTGGAAGGGCCGTTAGAGAATACCCAGTCTGGTAATTCTCAGTCCTGGTTACCGGTGAGCATCACGTGAGACACTGAAAAGTTGACACGCCAAGTCCCGTCCCATACGTGGAATGGGGTCCAGGCATCTATATTTTATTTTTAAAGCTGACCCATTATAAGTGCCTTACTTTAACAGTGAGGCTAAGCCTCTTACTATAAAGATGAGAAATTAAGGCCTAGGCAAAAGAAAATGTACGATCCAAAATAACAGAGCCAGTCAGCAATAGAATTGAGACCAGAATGCAGAAAGAACACTATTTTTTCCTAACATAATCCATAAAAACTATTTCAATAATAAAACTTCATTTTAACTTGGAAACTACTGGCCGTTTTTAAAAATGTGAAACTAGACCAAAACCTCTATCAGCATTTGGACTCTGACTAGTGTCCAGTCACTATCAAGAGCAGAGACACATAGAGGTTTGAGACACTGAGCACTTTTTGCCTCAGATGTAAAAAAAAAAAAAAAAAAAAATGAAGTGTATGGTTCGTGTCTCCCATTAAATTAGAACTCTTGTAGCTCTCTTAATTGGTACTGGGAAGGGCCCACAGTGGACGCCCACCAAATACGTTTGATTTTTTCACAAGAGAGGTCCATGTATAAAGTTGATGGAACTGACTACATACAAAATATGCACCCATAATATTTGCCGTATTGCTCACGAGATTACATAGATAATACAAATGTTTAACTATTCGCTAAAACCAAATAGTTAGATTTTTTGAATTACCTTTAATGGAATCATTTTCAGCTCTCATAATGTCAATGAGGGAACTCTCCAGGGAGTGCATGTCAAATGTCCTGGGGCGATCCTGCAAACACAAACAGCCACAAACCACTTTTAAAATAGCTTTTAATTATAAAAGGAGACAATAAGCTGCATCCGATGGGACACAGATCAAAAAGGGGCAATTTTACTCCCTCTATGTGTAAGGTACATTATTACTACATTTTATTTTTAACACTTCCAAAACATCAAAAGCACAAAAGTACCCAGGGTTCAGCAGAGAGTGATTTGATTTCTAGTAATTTCAATAAAAGCTTTACTTTTTAACGTTTATTTATTTTGGGGACAGAGAGAGACAGAGCATGAATGGGGGAGGGGCAGAGAGAGAGGGAGACACAGAATTGGAAACAGGCTCCAGGCTCTGAGCCATCAGCCCAGAGCCTGACTCGGGGCTCGAACTCACGGACCGCGAGATCGTGACCTGGCTGAAGCCGGATGCTTAACCGACTGCGCCACCCAGGTGCCCCATAAAAGCTTTACTTTTACTAAGAAAGCAAAGGCAACTAAAACCTGTTTCCATATAGTCAACAACATGAAACAAATGCAAAAATAAAATTCATAACCTGTCTGCCACTTAAGATTGCAGTAACGTGGCAAAACTTGACAAACTTGTTTCAGCACTTTAGGCTCCGAGCTGCATTCAGTAGAGATTGCTACCGAATAGCCATATGCTTGTAACCCAAAGTTTGGAAATCGTTATCCAATAGTCTTTTGACCACTAAGTGGCAAGGCAGTCTTGATATTGCTGCCATAATTTTAAAGGGAAGACAGGGGGTCAACACTGTTGGTCTAAACCCTGGCTTAACCAAATGCATTTCAAGAGTGGGTGAGAAATCTGAAAATACACAACGAACCAACCGCTCTGGCATTCTTCTGGAGGAAAAGTACTAGAGATAACTAAGATTAAGTTTAGCCTGACAAGTGACGAGTAGGAGATGAAAATATTTTAAAATTAAACTCGGAAAGGAAGCAGTAATACAGGTTTCGGAACCACCCGAAGAATAAACAGGTGCACATACAGAGACAACTGCCAAAACGTCTTAAAGAAAAGGGGCTTCCAAAGGAATTTGACAAGCGGGAGTCTATAACCTTCCCTTCAGCTTTATTTTCTCTTACGTTACTTTTTAACGCAAAGCTTTGGCTTTTTAAAAAAGGTTCCCCTGATTTTATTCCCCACCCCTTTCTTTCAGTTTGTGGAATCTCACTTTTCCTCTTTCCTAGCAAACTTCTAGAACCCTAAGACTGATAGAGCACGTTCTCCACTGGAGAGCATTTTTTGATCAACTTGGCATTTCTCCTCCGTCCTTCCGTAACACCACCTGTCCTATTTCCCTGAAATAGAGATCACTTCTGACCACACTCCACCATGTAGACATTCAGAATGTTCTCTGAGTGAATTGTTATAGGATACCAATTTCTTTTTTTTTTTTAATGTTTATTTAGAGAGAAAGATACAGCCCTGACACCAATTTCTTTACCTCTGCAACTTGAGGAGCTCAAGAACAGTTATATTTGGATATAATCCAATATTTAAAACAGAGTATTACAGGGTTTTTGTTGGGGGTAGAGAGGATGAAGCTGGGGATGGGGAGCAGAAGCCTTAACACACTGTTCTGCTCTGACCTGGTACAACTCCCTCCAGAATATCTTTCTCACTTTTCTTCCCGATTCTTTCCTCATCATCTTCACCTTCTCAATATGGTCTACAGAGAAGCAGGAGGACACGTGGCCAGAATTAGAATTTCTAAAGAGTAGTGTTCACAAAAAGGGAGACAACTGCTCTGTTTTTTTATCCTTCCTCATCTCAAGCACTGAATCAAATCAAAACTCTTGAATTAAATCAAAACTGCCTATTCTTTTGGAAGCTAGGTGGATTTGAGGCATAACTCGAGAAAGAAGTTAAAACAAAATTCCACTGTCTTATTCTACAGTTGCTGGATTTGTCCCCTGTTCCGAAATCTACGAACCACACCGATAACTAGGCCATCCACTGTCTCTACTACCTCCGATACAAAACCGGTGTTGGAGGCAAGAATTCTCGGTGTCTGATAACTTGCCTATGTCGTCAGTTTCTCAAGGTCAGGAAGTATGTCTTACATCAAATGTTCCCAATGGGTACAACTCCAAAGGGTGGCGGTGTGCCAAGATATTCATCGCCTAAGCCCACAGGACTGATGTAGCAGGAACTCCCTAACAGATGATTTCTGTTTCAATATTACGTTTTCTATGTGTGTCATGATATGAAACAGGTTGAGAAGCTTTGCCCTACATTTCTGTATCACTGTGCCTCACCCAGGATCTGAAAGGTAGAAAGCACAAGCGTTTGCTGAAGCAAAGAATAAATAAATGGCTTCAAGTAATTTTTAAGTATTTAAGATATTTCTTTCCTCCTATTTCCTTAAGGTTTGTTCTTACATTTTCCCTTTCCTGCCTTAGAGTTGTAGGTTTTCTTTTGCCAAAATAGCTGTCCTGGGTGGTGGGGTAGAGGATACTCAGTCTGGTTTTTTGGTTTTTTTTTTTTTTCCTTTTTTAATGCAACTAAAGCAGTAAGCAACCTTGTGAATTTCCAGAACTTGCATTTTGCCAATCACTGAATAACAAGATCACTGAAGAGAAGCAGTTTGTTTTGGTTTATGACAGTTGTTTCCATTCCTGCATCCGACTTCAGCCCAGGTCATGAACTCATGGTTCATGAGTTAGAGCCCCACATCGGGCTCTGTGCTCCAAGTTTGGAGCCTGGAGCCTGCTTTGATTTCTGTGTCTCCCTCTCTCTCTGCCCTCCCCTGCTCAAGCTCTGTCTCTCTCTCAAAAATAAACAAACACTTAAAAAAAGAAAGAAAGAAACTTCCTTTTGGGGCACCTGGGTGGCTTAGTCCGTTAAACATCTGACTTTGGCCCCGGTCATGATCTCACAGCTTAGGAGTTTGAGTCCCACATTGGGCTCTCTGCTGTCAGTGCGTAGCCTGCTTCAGATCCTCTGTCTCCCTCTCTCTGCCACTCCCCTGCTAGGGCCCCCTCTCTCTCTCAAAAACAAATAAACATTTAAAAAAATATTTTAAAAATTATTTAAAAAAACAGGGGCGCCTGGGTGGCGCAGTCGGTTAAGCGTCCGACTTCAGCCAGGTCACGATCTCGTGGTCCGTGAGTTCGAGCCCCGCGTCGGGCTCTGGGCTGATGGCTCAGAGCCTGGAGCCTGTTTCCGATTCTGTGTCTCCCTCTCTCTCTCTGCTCCTCCCCCGTTCATGCTCTGTCTCTCTCTGTCCCAAAAATAAAAATAAACGTTGAAAAAAAAAACAAAACAAAAAATAAGCTTCCTTTTAACCTGTAAGTTTCTAAATGTGGTACTGAAATTTACCAAAGCCACTTCATTACCTCCTCCCCCAGCATAGTGCCTGAAACATAAAGATTTTTGCTAATATAACCATTGACTTGTAACTGGTGGAACATATTAAAATTAAAATCCTAAATGAAATTTTTAACTTTTCAGTAATGCTTTATGGGATTAAAAACAAACAAACCCTCTATCCTTTTTACACTCATACTAACTTTCCTTTCATTTCTCACGATTTAATACAAGATTAACAAATAAATGCCAATATACAAACTCTGATCAATTGGTATTGATTCTCAGATGCGATGTGTTGAGAAAGATTTTCAGGCTCTGTGTGGATTCAAGAGGGAATGGCGTCTGGACAGACTGCTGATGATTTAAGTGCAAGGTACAGACCCAATGGCACAAGTACCACATTCTTGCCAACCGCCTAGTATGTATTCCTTCCCACAGTCCAGCCTTATTACAATTATTATAAATGACTACATCCGTATAACATTTTATTTCTTATGATGCCTTGGCAATTCAAAGAGTTCAAAAGCCACACATTTTGTCCAGTAAACATTCTGTTCTCAGAGAGGGTCTAAAGTTTATCCTTCTTGATGTACTCCCTCTCACTGGTCTTTTCCATCGATTTTTAACCTCTAATTAAAATAAAAACAAAATCTAACATTTAGGGGCGCCTGGGTGGCTCAGTCAGTGAAGTGTCCAACTTCAGCTCAGGTCATGATCCCATGGTTCGTGGGTTCGAATCCCGCATCAGGCTCTGTGCTGATGGCTCAGAGCCTGGAGCCTGCTTCAGATTCTGTGTATCCCCCTCGCTCTGCCCCTCCCTCACGTGTACTCTCTCTCAAAAATAAATAAAAAGTTAAAATATTAAAAAAAACAGCTAAAATTTAAGTGAGCCACTAGGAAATAGGTGGAGAAGTAGACACAAATAAATAAACCCAAGGAACAAGAACACAAACGATGTTGGTTTTCCTACGCAATAACCAAAGTGTCAAAATAAGAGGGCTTTGATTTCCCTATTTCATTCTTTGACTTTGCCTTTTTTTGATTGCTAATTGGGCCAAATATCATAATCACTTATCTATTTTCTAGGATCCATTTCCCAGAAAGTAAACTATAAAATAAAAAACTTGCCAAGTGACAGCTCTCCTAGATTGAACTTGAGCTGATAACCAAAATATGAACATCAGCATAAATCGGTGGAATGAACATTAGACACTAGGAAGCCCCAACTCCTCCACTGGTGGGTCATGTGAGTTTGGGCACTTTCACCTTTCAGACCTCTTTGCTGATCTGAAAAAGGAAAACATTTGATTAGATCTATAATGACCTCTTCCTAGCTCCAAAATATATTTGTATTCCAGCTTTCTGATGTCCTTAGTTTGTGGTCTCCCAAGATTGAGTTTAATTATATTGATGACTATTGGCAGGAAGCAAAAATGTAATTGAGAATGACTAATGAAAGCTCATCATTTTGTGCCCACGAAAAGGTGAGAGTCAATCACAGGTTAATAAGAAACGAAGCCTTAAAAGTCTTAGCAGGCCAGTCGTTACATTTTCTTATGCTGTACATAATGGAAAATAAGCTTTTTAAATAAAAAAAATATACTTAAAACAATTTGTTGAAGGGGATGTGCTGATTTCAGGTGAAAGGGCAAAGACTCTATTATAAAACAAAAAATACCAGAAACCATATTTGCTTCAACATACCATCACCTGTTTCTCTTGGCAGCCTAAAGGGAGAAAAGGCAGAAAAACACAACTATCTTTTACTGAACACCTACTAAGTTCCTGACATTATTTTAAGTACTTTATTTAAAAAAAAATTTTCTTTAACATTTATTTATTTTTGAGACAGAGAGAGACAGAGCATGAACAGGGGAGGGGCAGAGAGAGAGGGAGACACAGAATCTGAAACAGGCTCCAGGCTCTGAGCTGTCAGCACAGAGCCCAACGCGGGGCTCAAACTCACAGACCGTGAGATCATGACCTGAGCCAAAGTCAGACGCTTAACCGACCGAGCCACCCAGGCGCCCCTTAAGTACTTTATTAATACTGTCTTAATTAATCCTCAAACCTCCTTCTAAGTTAGATGGCATTATTCCTGTTTTCATGATAAAAACTAAGACTAAGGAAAATTCTGTTTACTGCACAGACAGGTTACTGCATAGTTCAGCAGCTTAGTCAGGATTCAAGCCTAAATCGCCCTCCAGAGCAGGCAGTAATTCCTTGGGTAAGCAGTCAAAGGACCACACTAATTAAGACATACATTTACACAGGGGTGCCAGGGTGGCTCAGTTATGTGTTCGACTTCGGCTCAGTTCATGATCTCACGGTTCGTGAGTTCGAGCCCCACATCGGGCTCTGTACTGACAGCTCAGAGCCAGGAGCCTGCTTCAGATTCTGTGTCTCCCTCACTCTCGTCCCCTCCCCTCTCGAAAAAATAAACATTAAGAAAAAAATGTTAATAAAAATAAAACAAAAGACATACATTGGTATAAATGAGATACTCTGCTGTAAAGGTCCAGGGAGCAGGAATGTGCTGGCAAGTGCCCAACAAATTGCAGGCACTGGAATATTTCTCAATAAAGAAAGAAAGAATAAAACGTGTAAGAGTATGTATAAGGATAATATAGGATTATGTCAGAGGTGCCAAGAAGATACGAAAAGAAGCCTCATCTTCCTTCTTTCTGTCGAGGTGGCAAATAGATATGGGGCACAAATTAAAAACCTACCACAAATGCCACTCTAGGCTTTCTACTGCCAACCACAGGAGTCGAAGTGGTAGTAACAGTAGTAATAATACCACTAACATTAGTAGCTAACACTTATCAAGCTCTAATGCTTTATATATATGATCTTCTTTATTCCTCACAAAAATCCTATACAGTTAGGTATGTTCCGGAATTATCCCTTTTCACAGATGAAGAAATGGAAACTTAGAGTGATTAAATAACTGTATCAGTGCAAGGTAAGTGGAGGGGCAGAATTTGAACCCAGGCCTTCCGACTCTAGAACATGTGAGCTTAATAATCATGAATGAAGATAGAAGAGTACCAATTATTTTCAAGGCTCAGCAAAGCAAACCTGACTACGACACTTAGACCTCATTTTATTTTGTAATCCTAATTGTTATATTTAACATATAGAGTTGCAGGTCAGTAACTGGTTTGGTTTCAGTTTCTGTCATCTGTACCTCACAGAACAATTTCTAATGGGAAAAAAACCATACAAGCTAATATGAAAATCCAAGTTGATAAAAAATAATGTTCTGATAAAACAAATTAGTACTTCAAACAGCAGGACACGTCCTTTTAACTTACACCTGAGTGATCCTGACTGCCATGGCAAAATAGGAAGCCTTACATCAGCAAATATCTGATGACATGGCTTTTCATAACATTCCAGGAGCAGCCAAAAGAAACACATGAACCTGTCGGTCTATTGACACAGGAAGAACAACTAGACTGCAGTGATACCACAAACCAAAATCATCATTCATGGCTTTTTTTTTTCTTCTTAACATCCAGATGGATATTCTAAAACTTGAGAGCGTATGAGAGACGGTGATTCTCAAGCTCGAGAGTCTATCAGAATCATCTGGAGATCTTGTCAAAACATAGATTAGGAGGTCTACCCACAAAAGTATCTCATTCAGTAGGCCTGGGTAGGATCCACGAATTCACGTTTCTAGTAAGTTTCTAAGTGAAGCCAGGGACCACACTTTGAGTGGCACGGAGTTAAGCAATTACATTCGACAGGTTAACTTCCTTAGATGCTTGGGGTTGTGTTTGTGAGTTACACCCTGGCTGGCTGGCCACGATACAGTCCAGCTTAAATAGTCTACGTCACCCATTTTAAGGTTTCTGCATAAAGCGAAGGGATTGCTCTCAGAACCCAAAACAAAGCCCTCTCCAAGCCCCGAGACGCCTAACTTGGAAAAAGATTACAATCAAGTTCAATTTCAACAATTCAACCACCATGACCACTCTACTACTGGTTCTTGTCTGTTTATACTTGAGTTAGCATGTTTTTGCATTACTAGACTGGATCTAACACACAAAAAGTACTTAACTGAATACAGCCACATTATTAAGAACCAAAGCCAAAGGTCAGCTACTACTCCCTTCGCTCACTCGATCCCTACAAAGACAGACAGCACTGCGATCGCCACTTCGCAGACAGCTATGTATCTCTATCAGCCAATGGAAGTTTCTCTTTCTGGCTTAAACTTTCCCTAGTGAAGAAGGGAAGAGAAAATATTTTGGTTTGAAAGGAAAGTCTATGCCAGGATGTCAGCTGCCAAAATAAATAGGAAGTCTGAGATGCCAGTACAGTCCATAATTAATCAAAGGTACTATGGGAGTTTTAATCCAAGATTTGCCAAGACGTGAATGTTCTTCTTGGGTTAAATATGTAAGCCCACAGGCATCAAAAAAGACTACCTAAGTCAACTTTCATGAGTCCACTTCCAGATGACCCTCAAATCCCTGTGCAGAAACGAGTCCCTTTTGCCCATCCCCCCTAACATGCCACCATTCCACATGATGCTGACAAAGTTCCATCACAGCCATCCCCCCCCAGTGGACTGTGAGCACCACTCATCTACACAGCCACAGACACGCTGCACATGTGCAGAGTATAAGCCCTTCGTTATTGTCACCACCATTATTAAAGTGGCCAACCCGTTCCTCCTGGTTCAGTGCTGTGCATCTTATGTGAGTTATGTATGATATACGTACATTGGTTCCTCACAACCATCACATTAAAGTGCATACAATTATCATCCCCATTTTAGGTAAATGATGCTATAAGAAGTTAACTAATCGCTCTCCCAGTCACACGGTAAGTGGTAGAGTCTGACGTCAGAGAAGCTTAGAAACGTGGTCCGTTTAAGTAAGCCTCATCGTGACCTAGAAATTTCAACGTGTGAACGCCCAGCAAGTATGAAGTCCTTTGCTCTGTACAGGGCCTGAATGCAGAGAACAAGTGTCAGAGGTTAAAGTCAAAGAGGTAATTATCTGCAGGAGAATAAACCACACTCAGGATCATCTCATATTTCTTCACGTGTTTCCTCTTCCATCAGTACTTTCTCATTATGACAGCTTAATAACTAAGGCAGAATCTTAAGAGACCATAGGCTACCAAATGCTCCCTATAAAAAACCATAACTAAATGAGTGAATGTCGTTGGTGTTTTATTCTGATTGGATCCATAGCTCCATTTGCTCCCATGTGAACTGACGAATCAGATCTCTCCAGAAAGCCTTTGAGAAGAAAATTTTATTCCACCTTCACTAAATAAACCGCACTCATTTTGAGCATTAGAGATCCTTGAAATGGTAAACACTTCTTGTCACCACTTAACTGAATTTACAAAACAAGCTGGCTGCCTTTCCAGACTTGACTAGTCATTCCTGGGTCAACAGACCCCTTCTTTTTGTTGACTATTTGTTCATTCTCACCTTGCCTGGCAGAGAGAAATAATTAAAGTCTATTCTATTCTAAGACCTGAGCTTATTATGTTTTTAATATAATTTATGGACAAATTGGTTTCCATACAACACCCAGTGTTCATCCCAACAAGTGCCCTCCCCAAAGCCCATCACCCACTTTCCCCTCTCCCCCCACCCCCCAACAACCCTCAGTTTGATCTCAGTATCCAAGGGTCTCTTATGGTTTGCCTCCCTCCCTCTCTGTAACTTCTTTTTCCCCTTTCCCTCCCCCATGGTCTTCTGTTAAGTTTCTCAGGATCCACATAAGAGTGAAAACACATGGTATATGTCTTTCTCTGTATGACTTATTTCACTTAACATAACACTCTCCAGTTCCATTCACGTTGCTACAAAAGGCCATATTTCATTCTTTCTCATTGCCACGTAGTATTCCATTGTGTATATAAACCACATCTTCTTTATCCATTCGTCAGTGGATGGACATTTAGGCTCTTTCCATAGTTTGGCTATCGTTGAGAGTGCTGCTATAAACATTGGGGTACAAGTGCCCCTATGCGTCAGCACTCCTGTATCCCTTGGGTAAATGCCCAGCAATGCGATTTTTTAAATGTTTGAGGAACCTCCACACTGTTTTCCAGAGCGGCTGCTCCGGTCTGCATTCCCACCAACAGTGCAAGAGGGTTCCCGTTTCTCCACATCCTCACCAGCATCTACAGTCTCCTGATTTTGTTCATTTTAGCCACTCTGACCGGCGTGAGGTGGTATTTCAGTGTGGTTTTGATTTGTATTTCCCTGATAAGGAGTGACACTGAGTATCGTTTCATGTGTCTGCTGGCCATCTGGATGTCTTCTTTGGAAAAATTCTCAGACCTGAGTTTAAATGACCACTTACTAGACAAGTGATCTTGATGCCACAGCATCTGTGAACCTTGGTTTCATCAGCAAAATGAAGATAATAAATCGCGGTGAGGAAAAAGATAAGGTATCTGAACAGATTGTGCAAAATGCCCGGTCGTTAGTAGATCTATTCAATTAACAGTCTTTCTGCCCCTTCTCTCTCTAGTGAAATAGCAAAAGAGCCTGAAAGTAATATACTAAATTAGGAACTGTTATATCTGAATAATTCAGCTGCTGTGCTATTTCCTGTAGCGCATTTTCATAGGAAACTGAAATGGAAAACAATATTTCTCCTACTTAATAAACTACTCAGGGCAAGAAGTCACTAGCTTAAGGAAAATAGGTAAATACTACTAAAACTCAACACTAAGGAATGAAGTCATTTAGCCCCTTCTGGCCCTTCCTCTGCCTTTGGAAGCTTACTGCCTATCAGAGTTCCTCTGTTCCATGTCTGCTGGGCCAGATCAGGTTCTAAGTCAGCAAGGAAAATGGTCACCCAAATGCACAATCTTTATTCCTAAACTGAGGCCCGTGTCTACAACCCACGACATCTTTTTTGGGAACCTTGAGAGCAATGTCAAAAAGCAGCCTGTGCCCAGTGTCAGCCTTTCCGGGCCCTCACAATTCCCACCCCCATATCCTTAGCTCCCCAGAGTTTCCTGAGCAGAAGGTACTTCTGGCCCAGACTATACACTTCAAGAAGTCTGCTTGCCTTGGTCATGTACTCCCAGTGCGTGGACCATTGAAAGTATCAGACATTTGCAAGAGGTGAAAAAATCTGATGCAGTCCAACAAAAGCCCCAAATCGCTCAATTCTTCTTCAAAAACAAAAACAGACAAACAAAAATACACCCTAAAAGCTCCCAGTCGTGTCCTGTTCTCTCTCCTTTCAGAGATCCTTCTCACAAGTCCACAGAAGCCTGAACCTGGGGAAAGACTAAGGTGGACAGAAGAAAACTAGACCATCCTCTCCCAAATTTTCAGTCATCAATTGATACGTTTTGGCATTTTTGTTGGATCTCTCCTTTTTTTTTCCTGATAGCCAAGTGACTACCAACACCCTTCTCTGCCCAGAGGGAGGAAATGAAGCCAGCAGTGATTTCCTTAGAGATTAGCACCAGCTTGAGTGGTGAAACAAGCTGAGCAGGTGCAACAGAATGTGGGCCTTGCTTCAGTTTCTCACTATCTTTTCTTTTCTTTTTTTTTTTAAGTTTATTTATTTTTGACAGAGAGAGAGGCAGAGAATGAGCAGGGGAGAGGCAGAGAGAGATGGAGACACAGACTCCGAAGCAGGCTCCAGGCTCCGAGCTGTCAGCACAGAGCCTGACGCGGGGCTTAAACCCACAGACCGCGAGATCATGACCTGAGCTGAAGTCAGATGCTCAACCAACTGAGCCACCCAGGCGCCCCTCTCACTATCTTGGCTTAAAAACACCCATGAAATGTTGTTGTTGTTGTTGCTGCTGTTGTTGTGGTGGGGGGGGGGGGGGACAAACTCCTAATCGTTTAGAGACACATACTAAAGCATTTACAGTTAAAATGATACACTATCTGGAAACTGCTTTAAAATAACATGAAAAGTGGGGCGCCTGGATGGCTCAGTCAGTTAAGCATCAACTTCGGCTCAGGTCATGATCTCACAGTTTGTGAGTTTCGAGCCCCACGGCGGGCTCTGTGCTGACAGTTCAGAGCCCAGAGCCTACTTCAGATTCTGTGTCTCCCTCTCTCTCTGCCCTTCCCCCACTCACACTCTGTCTCTCTCTCTCTCTCTCTCTCTCAAAAATAAATAAATAAATACATAACATTAATTAAAAATAAAATAAAATAACATGAAAATAACATAAGAAGATACAGGAGACTGTCGAGTTGATCATTGTTAAAGCCCGATGACATGTACATGGGGCTCTGCTATACTATTTTGTCTACTATTGAATATGCTTAATTTTTTTCCTAATAAAAAATTTAAAAGTCATGAGGGAAAACACTTTGCCAAAATAGAGACCAAAAAAAGTCAGTAATTTTTTTTAGCAGTGTTCAAGAAAGTGAGAACATCATCTAGCTTTGAATTCCACTATCATTTAAGTACAGTGACTTTCTTTTTAAAAATTATAGTTTGGGGCGCCTGGGTGGCTCAGTCGGTTAAGCGGCCGACTTCGGCTCAGGTCATGATCTCGCGGTCCGTGAGTTCAAGCCCCGCGTCGGGCTCTGTGCTGACAGCTCAGAGCCCGGAGGCTGTTTCAGATTCTGTGTCTCCCTCTCTCTGACCCTCCCCCGTTCATGCTCTGTCTCTCTCTGTCTCAAAAATAAATAGACGTTAAAAAAAAAAAAATTATAGTTTGGGTTATGAAAGTCTTCTTTAAAATTAAGCTCAAATTACCAGACACAAGTTATACAATGGTTTTCATATTTTAAGAAGACATGCTAATTGCAAGATTTTGAATCAATATTTCTTTTTTTTTTTAATTTATTTTAATGTTTATTTATTTTTGAGACAGAGAGAGACAGAGCACGAATGGGGGAGGGTCAGAGAGAGGGAGACACAGAATCTGAAACGGGCTCCAGGCTCTGAGCTGTCAGCACAGAGCCCGACGCGGGGCTCGAACTCACGGACCGGGAGATCATGACCTGAGCTGAAGTCAGCCGCCCAACCGACAGAGCCACCCAGGCGCCCCATTGAATCAATATTTCTATGTGATCACCTGTCAAAGCAAATGAGAAAATGAAGGATCAGGAAGGTTGAGTAGCTTGCCCTAGGTCGTACAGTAAGTGGCAGAGCCATATTTGGAACCCAGCTCTGACTTCCATACTATAATTAGGAGATTTTTCTGAATAGCAACATTCTTAAGTTGACTTTTATTTTAAAGGTTCTTACAGATGTAAAATAACAACAGCTATTTTACTGATGAGCACTCAGATGAGTTCCTCAAAAACACCTGGAAGAACTACTATTAAAAGTATGTTACATAATATTTAAATATAAATACGGCTTTAAAATGTATAATACTGAGGCATTAACTATAATGTAGTTTAGATCTATAAAAAAAATGATTGGGATATTTCTGGTAAATGTTCAGCAAACAGAAATTGCCCAATCTAAATACTCTAAAATATGAAAAGTACTGGCATGGCTTAAGACTTTGAACTTTTATTAATTCAGTTTGCAAACATGAGAGAGGACCTGTAAGTGGCTGATGGAGTTTTCTCCTTTACGTGTCATAAGGCCTGAATTCTGTTAACCATAGGTTAAAGTTTGCCATTTTGCCACAGAACTTAAATAAGCACATGTTGCACCCAAGCATATGTTTACAAATGTGACCATTAATAAAATATTTGAAAATACCATTAACACATTGCTTTTGTTATAGCTAAAGGTGGATCTCTTAATTTGCCTTAAAGTTCAAAACAGCTCATGGAGGGGTGCCTGGGTGGCTCAGTCGGTTAAGCATCCAACTTCAGCTCAGGTCATGATCTCCTGGTTCTTGAGTTAGAGCCCTGCGCTGGGCTTTGTGATGACAGCTCAGAGCCTGGAGCTTGCTTCAGAGTCAGTGTCTCTGTCTCTCTCTGCCCCTCCCTCTCTCTCTCTCTCTCTCTTTCTCTCTCTCTCACATCTCTCTCTCTCTCTCTCTCTCTCTCTCTCAAATAAACATTAAAAAAAATTAAAACAGCTCATGGATTAAAATGACCTGAAACTATCAATTGCCAATTTTATTTATAATGAGATTAAAAAAAAAAAAAGTATGTTTAGTATCATTCAGGGACTAGCACAGATCAGAAATAAATTATAAATCAAACCAAAACAACTTTTATGAGACATCTAGGCTTGCCCCTGGTCGATAACATAGGAAGTGCTTATTAAATATGTGCTAAATAAATCAAAATATACAAAGCGAAACTGAATTCCAGAATAAAAGCTAAAATATACCCAACTCAAATCCCTGGTACCTTTTCCTATCTCTTACCAAAAAAATCACAAATTCTCCTTTGAAACAGTCTCCTTTAATGTATACAAAGGCAATGAAATGTTCTAAATCGCTCAAAATAACTACAGGTAAAATTTTTCAAAGTACTGAAAGATACAGTCTGCCAGTCCTAATGAAATTTTAAGCGTATACACAATTATAAAACTTCTCAAGAAAATTGATAATTCTGCTAAATGTTTTATCTGTCCTGGATTGCATCTAGCTCATGCAAAAGGAGTAAAATGTAAATAAAATATATAGCATGAGAGAGGCGGTACAAAGGACTGTTAAAAATCTTTCGTAGATACCATAATTGTAAGTAATTTCATTGTTTTGCTAAGAACCAGAGCCTGTGCTTCACTCTACTTCGTGTTTGTTTGGCGTCATAAAATAGGCTTTCTCGATAATTTTTCAAGTTTCACCTTCAGAAACTGATTAAAAAGAGGACTGTACCTTTATCTTTCTAGCTACTAAGAATTTTCTGAAACCCTGAAAGTGGAACCCCTTCGGTTTCAATAATATAAAATGTGATGAGAACCTATACTAATTTTGAAGTTAAAAAATTACACATCGCTGTCAATTTATCACGGTGAAAACATACTTTAATTTCTGCAAGAGCAATTTTCTCTGAACAATTAAATATAAAATGAGTCTGTCAGGAAATATGAAAATGAATGCTCATGTTATGGGCTCCCTGCCTTAATTCTATACATTATCTTATCTGTGCTGGGACCAAAAACTGAAGTACAATGTAGTGTTGAAAATATGTGATAATGGATCTTCAAGCTTTCCTTACAGCAAGATAAAGTTCTTAAAAAAATAAACACGGGCTGTTAAATTTAAACTAGGCATATGTTAACGTTAAGACTACTTTTCCATTCTTTCTCATGAACACCAACAAGAATTACTCTCAAAAGCGTAAACCCACGAACTAAGAGCATCTTTCTAGTTGCAGCTAGCAACGACCAAGTTCATGAGGCTCGCTATAAACAGGTTTTTCCTGAAAGACATAGAACAATGTGTTGATCATACTCCATGGCTTCTGTGAAGACAACAACAAAAAATAATAAAAAAAAACCACTCTGCCCTGCCCAAGTTTTGATTCCATCAGAAAAGCAATGAAACCTAGTTGAAAGGTTTTCTACAAAAAGACACAAAATTGTATCTGGTAGGCTTTTTCCAAAGTTGTTCCAATATCTCAATTCTGCTGGAGCCAAAACAATCCAACCCGTACTTTATAGTTTAAAAAATGAATTTTCCTTCTTCTAATATGAAGAAATACAAAGTAATAGAAAATGTTTCCTATACAAAGATTCCCTCCCAGGACGCTATTAAAAAACCAAAACTGTAATGAGGTTGCACTTAGACAACTGCAATAATTCACCATGACTTTCAGAAGTGAAGCAATGCAGTAACTTTCTGTTTTCAAATATAAGATGCCATATATCATTTTAAGGATCAATAAACTTACAACACAAGCAGAGTTATTAAAGTGACATGAGTTATTTGCCTGGTTAAGACAAATCCATGGTGACTGTGTCTTAAGTAAAAGCAAATGGGCTCTAAATCCCAAAATGTCTCCCTATCAAGTTTTAGGATGGTCTTTAGGAAAGATTTTGCGCCCCCCCCCGCCTTTTTATTAATTAATTAATTAATTTATTTATTTATTTATTGTCTATTTGCTGGTATTTGGCTAATGGAGGTGTGAGTATAACTGAGCTGAAGATAAGAGAGTATCAGAATATATACTATACAATTCTCCTTTACTTTCCTGTAAGGACAGAAAATAGGCACCTCTCCAAAGAAGTGCTGTATTCAAATATAATTATTGGCAAGTGCCCCAATATACTATTTGGTTTGGACATTGAAATTCCAGGATGTGTTTGGCAGGACAAGGAATTTTTTTTTTTTCCTCCTTAATGTAAGAGTCAAATCATGCCTTTAATCACATGAATATGGACCTTGTTTCTTCATTTTAAAATTGGGACAATAAAACCAAACCTCATAGGATTGAGAAGTCCTATGCCAGTGCCTGACATACAGTACATACTAAAAATAAACAAAAAAAATTGACTTGAATATTATCTAAGCTTAACATTTTAAAGTTGAGAAGTATATTCTATTATTTTATATTATTTTCTACTTTCGAAACTTACATCTTTTGATTAGCATGTACCAACCATTCAAACTATAAAATTTTTCCTCTCATCTTACTTGCTTCTAGGAGGCATTCTCCCCCAAAACCTGTATTATGTTTATGTCAAGAGGCACTGTAGTATACTGGTTAAAAGCCAAATCTTGTGTCTGAAAAGTAATAATAATTTCTACCCCACAGGATTGTTGAATGAATTAAATGAGTTAATACATGTAAAACTGAATATCATAAGCATGTTAGCTATTATTATATTAATTATACTATATATAATTATATTAGGTATATATAATTATATACATTAGTGGTATCTGAAAACAGGATTTGAGGCATGTCATTTGAGTTCGTATTAATTAAAGCTTTAAACTAAGCAAAAACAAAACAAGAAACTAGAAAAAGACCTTATTTTTTGTAATACAAAAAATATTCACAAAATACAATGCCTTGCCATGTCAGTTATTTAGAGGATTATTCACATATTTGAAACCTCTGTTCTTGCTCCGCAAACATGGATAAAAGAGAGTGTTAAGGCTGGACAAAAAAAACTAACTGAAGACGTTACCCTCAATTTCAATTCAATTCACTGTACGTACTCAAACCTGCACTAAACAAATGTGAAAAACATTCTGATTTATTTCAAGTTAAAACAAACATTGCCTGATGTTGGTTACGTATCAGGTGAATTCTTTCCTTTCAATGTAACAATACCATGCTGGCCTTTGATTGAACACTAACATTATAATGTGGCCATGTAAGCTGGATCCTGTAACTTCTGTGGTGCGTTTCCAGATCTCTACACAACACGTTAGGAATTCCTGACAATAGCCATTGAAACTGAATTACTAATATCTATAAAATTTCTTTCCTAAAATTAGCTTTTTGGGTAATAAATTCAAAAATGGCGGCGGTTAGGAAAGAGTGTGGTTGTGGTCGCAGCAATTGCAATTTCACAGTAGCTCACTTCAGGATCATAAGGAACTTAGGCATCACCTCCATCATCCCCCGCATTTTATGGAGAAACCGAGGTCCCCAAATGCTATGATATTGATAGGGCCAAGACCATAACCTAGGTCTCCAGGCTCCCAGTCAAATAAGTGTTCTTTGAGTTTTTCATATTAAATTTAACCAAGTAATCCATACCAACCCAAAATGGCATTTTTTCTTTTTTGCCAAAAATCAATTCAAAAGACTAATTGTTAAAATACACACACACACACACACACACACACACACACACACACACAGAACTATATTCATTTAAGTAAGCACTACAGTAGTCAGTTTACTAACTTTGTGTGATTTTTTTCAAAACCCAATTAGGATTTTTTAAAATCCCTTGTTTCTATTGTGACTTTCAAATCACCACCACACTTGCTCTTGGCTCCCTGAACCCCACTCCCTTTCCTAAAAATGGTGGGGACGGTGAGCAGTAATCAACAATCTACTTTCTAATCCTACCATATTTGAGCCAAGTATATTGACTCATCCTTTTTCCCATCCTCAGCATAATAGGCAACAATCCTAAGGGAAGAGTTAGTTTCCTAGTTAGTTAGTTTTAGGATCACTCTTAGTCTATTCTATTATTATTTCATATACACCTCCAACTGAACCGAAAGATTTCACGTTAAACACATTCCATTAGCCCCCCCAAAATACTAATAATGTGCATATATATAGTTTATTCATTTTCCGAATTTTTTATTTTTCCCAAAGCAAATCTTTATCAAAAATCAGTAAACTAAGAACAGAAAATAAAGCATGAGGTCACATAAGTTCATTCTGTCACTGTATAGTAGTAAAATCAAGTGTATTCAGTTCTGAACCAATCTTAATCAGTTGAAATGTACAGAATGCCATCTCAGATCTAAAAATTAGCAACATACGAATAATTCATAAAAGTCACCTTTGCACTACATTTTCTTTAAATTTATGTTCCAAAGAATCGCTTCTCGGCCTTTTGGCTAAGATCAAGTGTAAATTTATGTTCCAAAGAGTACTAAAAGCAACTTTTTTAAAAACAGACTTCATGAAATTGCCAAAATCTAAAAGAGCCTTTTTTTACCTAACCACTAACACAAGATAACTGCTCTTCAGTTTTGAGTAAAGAATCCTTTATAAAAGCAAAAGCCAACAGCTTTTTGATACTTAGGCAAAAAAAAAAAAAAAAAAAAAAAAAAAAAGTTTAAAACTCTAAAATAAACTTAATGGAATATTTTAAGATACATCCTAACTGTTACACCTGAATCCTTCAGGGAAGGGACATTTAATTCCTTGGAATGACATAGGATTCTCTTAGCAAACTTCCCCTCCCGCTAAGCAAATGATTAATCAAAACAGATAATTCTGCTTGTGCTGACATCATATTTGGGGACATTGCAACTATTTTGTAATCTGCTTTAGCCCTTGCAGAAAACGTCTCTACAATAACCCTCTATCTGTGGTGCATGCATGTGTATATACACACACACAATGTACATACACACATATGTACATACACAGGTATACAGACATGTATTTTAATCCTTGTTTTTTTAACCTAGAATTGGCACTCGAATCAGCTGTGTGCTTTTGCGCAAGTTATATCTTTCTGATACTCAATTTTTTCCTCTGCAAAATGGGGATAAGAATAGAACTTACCTTGTGGGGTCATTGTGAGGCCTGACTCAGTGTTAGCTTATCATCCCATATAAATTTCCTAAACACATATAAACAATCATACCCCCGAAGTGTACAAACTTAGTGGGGCATCTGATGCTCAATTAACTATGAAATTCCCTTTATGGCGTATCTGTCAACCAGACCGGCTGCTCATTAATTCAAAAACATCAGACAATGTGACTCTTACAGAGTAAAGATACACTGGTGGCCAGAAAGACAAGTGATCTTTGCCTGGATCTATTTTTAGGAACGGTTTATCTACACCCCTAGTGTTAACACTGGAAAATAAACAAATGGATGAAAGGCATCATGAAAGAGTCACTCTGAGATCAACAGTTTCATGGTATTTGAAAATAAATGGGGATGAAGAAAACATTTAGATCATTTCTGTACCAGTCCTTACTGAACAGGGCAGGCCGGAATTTGCAAAGAGGTTTAAGAGGAATTGCTGAATTGGTGAATTCAGACTGTCCACACTGCAAGGTTCAGAGAGGTTCCAGGTTTAAAGTGTAACCAGGGAGAAAACTATAATTCAATAGTTGGTTTTCACTGAATCACTACCCTACACGACAGTGGAGGAAAAACATGAATTCTGTCATCTAGTTACTTCATGTGGGCAGAAAATGATCATCAGTTTCCACAGTGAAATATACTTGTATCTATACATTGTTTATTCCCACCTAAAAAAGTAGGGCAAAAACCAACCCTGCTGATCCTGTCAGGCTAGAAAGGTATTACAGTTAATAATTCTGACATCATTAGCTATCTGGTATTCATAAGTACGCCAATTCATACTATTACCTATGGGGGAGATTACAATTAGAAATTTCCCAAAGAAACCGCTGAATATTTTGTTCCGAATTATACTCCTGTCCTGCCAAAATAACGTCTGGTAATTAACTCATTTTCTCAGAAGAGTTCTGATATGCGCATGAACAATTCAAACACTCTTTAGTTAAACAGATACTACACCATGCAATTTCCTTATTCATCTTAATCTATAAATGGAACATAATCTTACCGGAAAAGGAAAAATGTTGTCAGCCCTGTTCAAGCTATCTTCCATCCAGGATTTAGGAGCAAAGGCAGAGCTGGGGCGAGCGTACTTCTGCAGCTGAATATGATTGCTTGCAAAATTTTTCTTCAAAGGCGAGATGGAGTTCAGGGGCGTTATTCCTCCATTCAGCCCTCTGCGGTGATCTCGGCCTTGGGAACCTCCCCAGCCACCGTATCCACCACCTCCCGGGCTCCACGAAGAAGATGGTGTAGGAGAGGGGCTCTGGTAGCTGCTCCACGGAGAGGGGGGTTTGTTAAGATTATTCGCCAAATGAGGCAGCTGGTTAAAAGCAGCATTTCTATGTGTGAAAGGCGGGGGATGGGGACTGGCGGGAGACCTCCTCTGCTGCTGATGCTGGCTGTGATGATGCTGGAAATGAGGGTGATGAGGGTGGTGCTGTGACAGAGGCCCGATCTGCGGGGAGAAGCTGCCTCCAAAGCCAGGGCTGACGTGATGGGGGAAATTCTGAAACAACAGAGCACCGTTATTGGCCGAAGCAGCCGGGACCCCTCCCTGGTGAAAGAAACTTGCATCTTCATTGATGATTGTAGAGGAAGAAGGTGCTATCGCTGCCGACCAGTTACTGAAACCAGTAAGAGACGATGCACTAGACGTCAAGGGCTGGGTCGAAGTCCCCAGCCCCGTGGCTTCTTGATAATCAAACCCTGTCAACACTGGCGATTCGATTCTTATTTTCTCCTTCCCGTTGCCGTTTTCCGAAGAATTGTCCCCTTGATTTTCTTCCGACTTGGTCTTCTCGGTTTCAGGCAGTATTCCGGCTTCCTGACCTGGACTGGGGGAGAGCTGCTGCTTTTCTAAAGGGTCTTGCTGTTCCTGTGGCTGACTTTTTGCTTTTTCTGACCCCAGTATCTCATCCTGAATGTTATGGGTAGCTGGAGCGGGAAAGAGCCAAGCTGACCCCGCACTGCTGCCATTGGCAGCTGTGTTATTATTTATAAAAGCAGCAGGGCTGGGGGTGGCATTTTGGTGATGGTGTGGAGGCTGCAGATGTGGATGGAATCTGACTGGAAAAGCAGATTTATTCCCAGTATTGCTTTGCACTAGCACTCCAAACCCGTAATCCCCCATTTATCACTTTTAGGATCAGAATCTTATGATAAAAAAGGGCAACCCGATGTCCCGCGTCTTTGCGTCCTCCACCCGAAATTTAAGTTGTCTGTTTGCAGTGTCTTATTTATATAGCTAGCTCAAAGATCGCAGCTTATCACTCGAAAGAGTTCTGATTTGGAATTCTGGTCTCTGAAAGAAAAAAAAAACTAAAAAAAAAAAAAAAAAAAAAGTCTCTTAACACATGGACATGAATCCGACTGGGCTTGTTTCTAGGAGGGAATAAAAACGAAGAGGGCAAAACTCAAGTCTTTGGTTAGTAAAATAGGCGCTTTCTTTTTCCAAAGGAAAATGTACATGAATGACAAAAACACAGCTTCTCAAGCATCTATGGATGTAGAAGAATAAGCCTTGTGCGGAGTAAAAATATATATATATATAATTTAACAATCACATATGGTCTTCCTCAGCAGTTTAGATTCACTCACATAAAAATTAGAATAGGGCTAAGAGGAGAATACGTTCTTTTCTTGGCAGCTTGGTTAAAAAAAATCAGGAATAATTTAAGAACATTATATATTATATATTTATATATATAGATTATATTAGGTTATCTGGGGCGGGAGGTGAATTCCTGGTTGCGGGAGAGGAAATCAGCATTGACTAATGGAAAGATGATCGCAGGGAGGTCTCTGCTGTTCCCGGTCCTGTTTCTGCTCTTTCACGGGGCGCAGTTTTGGCCTCGGGGGCTGTTCCTGAGGCTCTGGGTGCAGATCTTGCTGCGGTCGCTGTTCCTGGGCTCCCCCCCGGCCTCCTCTCCCCCATGAAAGGGGTTGGAAACACCCGTTTCTCCCTCTTGGGGGGATCGCGATCAGCAAGGATTAGCGAGACTCGACGACAGGGAGCTGGCGGCCCGGGGGTGCGGGGACCAACGGGGCGACCTGGAAGGTCCTGCAGTTTCGGCCTCTTCCCCTCTCTGCGGCTCCGGGGTTTTTTTCCCTCATGGGACCCAGGGGCGGTTTGTTCAGTTCTCTCAGTTCGATTCTCCGCAGGAGGGGGGTGGGGGGGCTGGGGGGGGTGGGGGGGGGCAGGGAGAGGAAAAAAAGGGAAAACCCACTAGTGTAGTTATTCTAAAAGAAAAGGGCCTCCCCCCTTTGTGCTCTCTCTTCTTTCCCTCAGATTAAAAAAAAAATCTATAATTTAGAAGGCTTTTGTTTCTCCTCACGGTTGCTGGGCCGTCGTCGCCGCCGCCGCCGTCACTTTGCCCCGGTCCCGCAGTCCCCGCTGTCGTTGTTGCGGACTCCGCCTGGCTCTTCTTTTGCTCTCCTTCTTCCTCCTCTTCCTCCTCTGCTGTCGCCGATGCCGCCGCCGCCGCCGCCGCCACCGCCTCCCGGTGTCCGGGTCCCGCAGCCGCGGCTGAGTCCTTCTCCTCAGGACCGAGCCGAGTGAAATGACAACCAGCTGGAAAGACCGAGAGACACTTCCGGTTCGAAGAGGGAGGGGTGGGGTACCGAGGGCACCCCGCCCACCTGTCGAAATACCAATCAGCTGTTAGAATTTAGACGAGGCCACGCCCCCCGGCTCCGGTCCCCTCCCAGGAAGGTCGAAAGCTTACCTCGAGAGACGCCCCTTCCGTCTGCGCCTCGCCCAGTGAGGCCTGGCGACTGGAACCCGCTCCCCCACCCAGAGTGAGCGCAGCAGGTTGCCATCTTTAGTGTGGGCACAGGACTCCTTCGCTGTTTATCTCCCCTCCCCTCTCTTTGCAGGAGTTGCATGTAGGGACGCACGGAAGAGAACGGATCCCTCGAGCACTAAGAAAAAGAGCCAGGGTCTTGCGGATCCGAGTGGCGACCGGTAAAACCAAGGATGAACGGGAGGCCTGCCCACAGTAAAGGTGGGTCCCAGGGCATCACGTGCTTTGGCCCGAGCTCCGCCCCAGAGGGATCTGGAAGGGGAGGCGGGTCTCCCCAGCCTCCGTGCCGAGCCTGGAACTGCGTACGTCCTTGTCCTGCCTGTTGACCTCACGCGGGACTCTCCCTTCACCTTCCATTCCACCACCCCCACTCCCCAGCGTGGCTTAGCGGGGAGACTTGGTGCAGTCTATCAGGCCCAAAGATACAGCTGCTGTAAACGTACGTGGTTGAGACCTCTTCGTCCTATTCTAGTCCGCTCTCCACACCGTACCAGAGAGACATTTCCAACACGAAAATCTTACGGTCTCCCTCATCCGTTCAGATCTTTCTATGAAAAAGGCCAAACTCCTTAGTCTGGTATTCAAGGCCTTTCCGCTCTGTGGGCGGTTGTATCTTAACACCTCATCTCCGAACAAATGCCCCACACCAAGCTGCTCCAAACACCCTCCCGGTGCCTTTTAACATGCCCTTTTCTTTATTCTCCACTTGGTAAACTCTTGTTTTCATCTTAGGAATCAGTTCAAACGCTACCAGCTCTGCCTCCTGAATTCTCTTAACGAGCATCCATGGCCCATTAGTCCTGTGTGTCTCATGCTCGTTTATCCCATTATTGTAATGGCTGCTTATGTCTGCCAGACCTGGGCTCATTGAGGAGAGGACCTTGTGGATAGGAAGACATGGGTGAATGAATGCTGAAGAAATGAATCAACAAACCAACTACAGTGGGCGCTCTCTGGAATGACAGCCCCCTTACCAAGTCTGAATTAATTCATTCCTTTTGCTGTTTGGAGTTCACGCCTCTCAAACTCTTATCATGTGGGTGATTCATGAGCTGCTCCAGCGTTGGTCTTGTTCGTCTTCGTACATTCCCACTTACGACCGCCATCGGGGACTAGGGTAAGGCCTCACTCTAAAGATGATGAATAAGTGTTTCCCTTTAGTAGGAAATGAGAAATGAAAAATGAAGAGAAGGAATCACAGCAGAGCCAGAGTAGGAAAAAAAGAGCGGTCAAAAACTTTTAGGAAGAAGCTCATGAACACAGGTGGCTTCCATTTCGTATCTGTTAGCCTTCCCTGAATGGTCCTAACTTCTTCTTCTGCCGCAGTCCCTCCATCCTCCAACACTTCCATGTAGAACGCCTGTTTAGAGCCTGAAGCCGTGATTTTTATTCTCTTTCCTTCTATCGTGACCATGAGTCTTACCTCTGCAATTCTATTTGGAGTTCTTTGGGCATAGGGATTGGGTCTTAGTCTGCTGTGTGTTCCCCACGACGGGACATACCTTGAGTCTTGCCGGTTCGGTTCCACCAGAGTGTCCAAGGTGTCATTTCTTCCAGAATGGTTGCCCTGACCACCCCTCTCTCTAACATCTTGTAGACTCCTCTCTTGAAATTACTGCTAGTGGTCAGTGGGTTCATTTCTTAAGGGCAAAGGTTTTATCTGGTTACCTTTGTGCCCCTCGTGGCCAGCGTAGGGTCCGGCACAGAGCAGACTCAGAACACGTTTGTTAAGTGAATGAGTGAATGTTCAGTACCCAGTAGATAGTTGAGTTTTTTGGAGCTACCAGTTCTCCGTGGCTAAAATGGCAGCCATGACTTGGGGGAAAAAGGACTGTCTTTGGAGCCCAACGGTGTAATTTGAATCCCACCTCTACTTATACTTCCTGGTTGTACAACCCTGGGCTTTACCTCTAGGAGCCCCCACTTCCTTATAGACCAAATATGAATGATGTTTTCCTCTCTCACTAGGTTAGTAAATTACACGAGCTACATGTGAAGTGCTGGGCTGAGGTTTTTTTTAAAATACCAGTTCCTTATTAACATATTAAGTGCAGAGAACTTGTACTTCACAAGTGTCTTTTGCCTAGAAGCAGCTGTGAGCATGACAGAATCCAGGAACCCGTGTTGCTTTATACGGGGAGGAGGCAGACCTGAGCCACAGTCAGGGTGCTGCTAGGTCAGCCTGTTCTTTTAAGACTAAATCAAGTATGGGCAGTAGGTTTAGGCTGGACTGAAGCTAATTGTCACTATAGACACCAGGCTCCTGGTTAGGGAGGAGAAGCTTGGGAGGAGAAGGAAGAGGGAAACAATTCTCTTGGATCATTTGTCTACTCGGAAACCCAGGATACCCACCCCAGGGCTGCCCTCCTTAAAAACATTCTGGCCTCGGAAACTGGCCTAGGTAACCATGACAACAATTCAGCAGCTCCATTTAGGATCTCCAAAGGGATCTACAGTTGTAGATGAGTGCTGGCTTGAACGCTGTGCTGGCAGAAGAGAGCCCCTCCATGAAGCATGCTCCCTGGGAACCTTTCCGTTTGCAGAGAAAGCAAGCTCTGCACAAACATTAAGGTGCTACCGGATAAAAACAAACAAAGCGAAACAAATAAACCTCCCTCCCTGTCCAGCAAGGAGCTGACACACCTTCAGAGAACTTGTAGCCTAGTGAATGCCTGTACCTTGCTGGCTGTTGCCCAGCCCTCTCTGGGGTTTGAGGTCAACCACACCCCAAACCCAAGCCTCCCAGGAAGCATGACCCTAATATCTCCTTCACCGGCCTCTTTTAAAGCTTGGCAGGTGATATAAATCTCACCCCGTAATCACCCAGGGTGAACTCTGCCCCACTCCCAACTCTGATGTCCTCCACCACTGCCCTTGAAGCATCCGTCAGCCTTCCCAACAGCACACACCCCACTCCCCAGGGGCCTGTCTGGTGACTTCAGTAACCAGCGCCACCACCCAAGGCCACTCATGTTGTGCACCGTGCAATTCCATAAGGCGCCACGGACTATTATGGGAATGCCACCCCCTGGAGTTATGCAACGTGGCGGCCCTGCTTCAGTTCATCTGAGTAAAACGCAGAGGCACCTTGTGAAAAGATGACACCCGTACAAAAAAGTACCTAGGTACTGCTGTAAATTATATGAGCACATTCTTATTGCGTGCAGAAACATTCAAAGCAGGTGATCCATTTAGAGTTTAGAGTTGGTGGCCCAGGAGCTTTCTGTGACGGAATTGAAGGACACGGTGTCCTTGATATTGTTGAGTAGGGAGCTGTAGTGAGAAGGCAAGTCTGGGCAGGTTCATGGTCCCGTCCCCTAAGAGATTAATACCCAGCTACTTTGCCTAGCTCTGTTACTAAGCCTTCTAATGTAGTGGTAGAATATATATTTTACTGGAACTAAGAAAATATAGGAGCAGTATATTCAGAGGCAGGTCCTGTGAAGGTACAGGAAGAGAGAAGAGTGGAATTACTTACTTTCGGAATATCTTCTTGTCCACACGCATCTGGAAGCTTACTCCCAGAAGGCAAGCTAGACAGAAAAAAAAAAAAACCAAGTCCCGAGAGTAGGTTTTATTAAACCCCGCCTCCGATCTCCACAGTTTTGATATTGAAAAGTGTACATGTTTCCTTAAAAAAAAAAAACAACAACACTGTTTTGTTTCATTTTGGTTTATCATTACTTGCTGGGTTGTATTTTCCCTTTTTGTTTGTTGTTTTACAATCTGCACGAAGCCTCTGCGTCTTAAACACTGTTTTCTCCCTGCTTTCTCATTCAAGGTTATTATCATTAACATAGAGTCCATATTAACAAGCCATTTGGGTGGGGGCGGTGAAGTCAGTTCCTCCAATGCACTGTTACTGCCTAAATGGTTTGGAAAGGTCCTGGACACAGACATGCTTCACTTGAAATTACCTTCTCCTGGCAAAGATTTAGGTGAGCAGGAACAGGGGGTTGACCTTCCAAACTGTGACATGCATCACATGGGATGACTGTTGTGGCCTCGGCCACCTATGTGGATGGGCTGCCGACCTAGATCACCCCTTGCTGTTTTGATTGGACACACTTCACTTCCCTGCACCAAACCCTGGCCTTACTGCTGAACAGCTGTCATCTCATACCCTGTGGATAGGCTGGAGGATTTTCACCTGTGAGACTAGAAAAAGAATAGCTTTTTGGAGCTTGCAGGGAAGACGTAGGGCCCAGAGGTCAGACCCAAATTCTAGCCCCAGCATAGCCATAAGTTCATAGGCACTGGTTCAATTTGATGATTTCCTTTCAGCCGGAATTTTTACTACCAAAAGAGTTTCACTTTGGAACTCTTAACCAATAAAGGTTCAAAGAAAGGCATTATAAAAAAAAAAAAAAATTGCTAAATTCTTTACTAAGTAACTAACTTCTTTTATATCCAAGTTTCCTGGTCCCCTATTCCTGGAGTATATATATTCCTAAAGAACAGTTATGAGTTGATTCATAAGCATCCAGCCTCACACTTTAGTGTGCACTGGGCCTCTTAGCAGCCTGTCAAATGCAGATTCTAGGCCCCGTCCCCCCAGGATATTCTGATTAAATTTTCTCATGCTGCTTTCTCATAAATTTTAAAGTACAAGAGATTCTCTCAAAATTATGTAAGAGCACAGAAAAAAACAAAATCACAATGGCCCAAGCAAAAACAACTTCCTTTCTCACATAAAAGGGATTTGAGAGAATCAATAGAGGGCTGGTGGGGTGGTTTCAGGAAGTCATCAGAAGCTGGGTTCCTTTTATCCCATTCCTTCCCTCCCTAAAATGTAACTTCTGCCTATGATCCAAGATAGTTGATCAAGCTCCAGCCATCACATCTGTATTTTAGACTGAAGGAAGGAGGGAAAAGATGAAGAAGACATGACCCTTCTATTTGAGGAAACTTTTTTTTTTTAATTTTTTTTTTCAACGTTTATTTATTTTTGGGACAGAGAGAGACAGAGCATGAATGGGGGAGGGGCAGAGAGAGAGGGAGACACAGAATCGGAAACAGGCTCCAGGCTCCGAGCCATCAGCCCAGAACCTGACGCGGGGCTCGAACTCACGGACCGCGAGATCGTGACCTGGCTGAAGTCAGACGCCTAACCGACTGTGCCACCCAGGCGCCCCTTGAGGAAACTTTTTGAAAGACCTACACATCACTTCCGTTTTCCTTCCCCCGGCAGGAACTTGGCCATATGCAATTTGGGCAAAAGAGGTTGGGAACTATGGTCTTTATTTCACGCTCAGGTGACTCGTTAAAAAGTGACACTCTATTACCAGTGAAGAATAGGGGAGGTGAATACTGATGGATGAGGCACTTTGGCCTAGAGAAGTTCGGTGTCGTACCTGAATTGTGTACTCGAGTCAGTGCCCTCATTCTGCAGTTGAGGAAACAGGTCCAGGGAAGGGCCGTATCTAAAATCAGTTATTTTGCTCAGATAGTTGGACCCAGAACTCTTCCTCTTCCCGGTGGTCCTCAAATTCAGCGTGCTTCAGAATTACCTGGAGGACTAGTTAAAACTAGAATTTCTGATTGAATAGGTATGGGGTAGGGCCAAGAATTTGCACGTCTAACAAGTTTTCAAGTGATGCCAATGCTGCTGGTTTGATGGAACATGCTGTGAGGACTAGTGATCCATTGAACGTCCCCACTGGGCCTTCAATTCACTGTGACCAGCCTTAGTCCACCTCCCATTTTCTCTGGTTTGCTAAATGGTGCCATGATTCATTCTCTCGGTTGGCTAAGCCAAACATAGGAGTCATCCTAAACTCCTCCTCTCTCCTCCTCCATCCTCTTAGAGTTGGACCCCAGGTTTTCTTCATTTCCTCTCTTCAGCATTTCCTCCTTCCCTCCATCTCCTACTTTGGTTCAAGTCTGCTCAGGTCTCGCCTGGATTTTTTTGCAGATGCTGTCTTCAGGCTTAATACCTGGCTTTGCTCACTGAGTCTTTCTAAATGGGGAGTCTAATTGCTCCATTGTTTAAACACTTTCAGTGGCTTTGTGATGTATTCACTGTATTTTTCAAACCTCAAGGATTTTCATTCCAGCCTCACAATTTTTGTCATATGGGGGTAGCTCCTGCATTTAATAGGTTCCCTTAAGTTGGCCTACCTTCTAAAAAAAACTTAAAAACTTGTTCAAGGTAATGTGATTTACCACTCAAAAGGAACAACAATTATCATTCACTAGAACCTAAAAGTATGTTGTGACATATAAATATTGAAAACAAAATAATGGTGTGAATTTCTCCTAGATCCCAGATTGCAAATCAAAGGCCCTAATTTCGAGGGCTTCTTCCTCCGTGTTAAAAAGGAAGATTAATAAGGTTAGAAAGGTGCTAAAGGCTTACTAGCCCAATCTTGAAAGGTCTTCTTTACATAATTAGAGGGACTGAAAGAGAATGGAAAGGGAACTCAGTTTCTCACTGTGCGACTTAGGAGTACACACTGCGTTGTCTGGGTACCACGTGCAACCATGTCGTGGACCCCACTAGAAAAGGACCCACTGTCTGAAAAGCACTGCCAGACTCCTTAACATGGCATCCCATGCACCTCACCAACCAGATGATGGTTCAGCATCATTTTGTGCAGCTCCCCCAGAACCTTGTTCCAACCATCTTGAAAAACTTGAGGTTCCATGAACCTGCCATCAGTCACAAATACCACTTGCTACAAGTCACAGAATGCATGAGTAAGAATGACCTAACCAATAAGAGGTTATTGTTCTCACACATCAAGGAGTCTAGAGGTGGGCGGTTGCTGGTGGGAGGTGACTGGTCAGTGATGTCAGAGCTCTGGGTTGGAATCTCTAGATGTCCTTGGCCTTTCCTTCAGGGTCTTAAGATGTCTGCCACAGACCTAGTCATCGTACTGTGACTTTCAGAGGCAAGAAACTAAGGGCTTCAAAGAGTTGAGTTTCTGGTCATGAGGTTTCTTCTGATCAAGGAAAGTAGGTCTTTCCCAGGGGCCTTCAGCATACTTCCTTTTACATCTTTTTGGTCAGAACTAGGTCATATGCCATGATCTAGAGCAAACCTGGGCCCACCTTCCCTGAGACCAAAGAACTCCCAACATGAAACGGAAAACAAAATCGGAATTCTGCTAGCAAAGGTAAAGGGAAGGTCTTTGGAGAAGTCAAAAAATGTCTCCCAAGCTCATCACACAACGTCCTTAAGGCCTTTCCATGTGTGTCTGTTTGCCAACAACACTTACTTTGCTTGCCAGGGGAACTCCTACTCAAGCACCCTCGTTGGCCTCCTCTGACCGCCCAGCAAAGGTGGTGTCTTCTCCTAAGTTGGCAGAGACACTTGGCCATGTAATTGACTATTATGTAAATGACTTTTTAGATCCCAGTCACTAGAGCTGCTCCTCTGGGTCAGGCACTCTTTCCTCTTTTGTATCCTCAGGGCCTGACATTATGCCAGCACATAGTAGGCCTTTCATGAGTGTGTGATGAATTAAGGTTGAATTTTTTCATTTTTTTTTTTTCTGACACACAAGCCACGAGTAAATCCAAAGTCATACATGTTAGGTTGGATTTAACAACGAACACACTTTGGAAGATCTTATAAAGAGTACTCTAGATTTTATCGTTGCTCTTTTGTGTTGCTTTATGAAAAATACAGCCATCTCCTATTAGTATACACCAAGTTTATATTGGCATAACACTTCTACGATGCTGAAGATCTTTCCGGCGAATCAGTCACTGTAAATCCTGGAGAGTGGTTTTATAAACTTGGTAAACCCCTTCAATCTTGTGTAAGGCACATTATACAGGGTAATAGCTTCGTTGGGCCAAGTAAGTTTAGGTACAGTTCCACGATTGCATTAAGCAAGCCTGTATTGATATACCCTCAATGTTAAACAGCTTCTTAATGAGGTGAATTTCCTTGAAGCCATTGGATAGTGCACACACACACACACACACACAAATGAATGCGTGTAAAGTCATCACCACCCCCAAAACAACTACAGAGGCAGTAATTATATAATATTAATGATCAATATACAGTTGGATGTACCCGTTTCTAAGGTAGCTGAGTTGATTCTCAGTAATGGGTTTCTGGAAACGACCCGGTCCCCACAAAAGCACCTTCAGGTTCAACAGCCCATGTAAAATATAATAAATGCATAAATAATTGAGCAAGAGAAATAGGTAGCATTATGGCCACACTTCTGTGTGGCTGTTATTTAAGAGCCTGGCAGCTTGGCAGTTAGAAACCACAATGTCCAGGGTGCTGTAATTCACCATTTGCTCAGAGTTAAAATGAGGCAGAGGAGAGCTCCAGGCCCCTCACTCATTTTTCATTTAGAGGCGTTTTTTTTTTTTTTAATCCATTCGGCCATTTAAGTTCTAAAAATAGAAAAAGGGAAAAGAAATAAACATGATTCAAATTTAGGAATTTAGAGGCTGCTTGGAGCCCTCATTAGGCAGGGTCTGGGATGCATTTTCCAAGCAACGTTCTACGAACTTGCAAGTGCATGGTGCGAGTTTAAACATTCATTTCATTGTGCTTGTGTTTCTTTTTAATCCCTAGATGGTGGTTTGCGAGGCAGAGTTTTTCGAATTCTAATCTTTTTATATGCTCAAGCACATAATTTTTGCTGTATTATTATATTACCTTTTTTATTATTCACCCAATGTTATTTGTAAATGGACTCAATTTTTTAGAACTTAGCTAAATAAGTTGAAAAGGAAAATGTTGTGGACCAATATAAATAGAAAAAGCAACGTCATGTCATAAACAGATGCTGTCATTTACTTTTTCCTAACACACTCTGAGATAAACATGTATGGACTCAGACACAAGTCTAGTAATTCAGGGTTTATGCTGAAAGCATCTCAAAGGACTGTCGGTGGCACTTTTAGGGAAGCACTGACTTACTGGTTAGGAACGCACACCTTTTAAATGGGGCAGGATTGGTCTCAATCCCATTTGCCAGAGTGCCATTTGCCATTTGCTGGATGACTCATGAGCAGGTCTGCTCGTCTTTCTGAGCCTCAGTGTCTGCATCTGGAAAACAGGGATAAAAATTATTAAGCAGTTAGTTGCGAGGGTAATATGAGGCAATGCGTGTAAAGCTCCTGTCCGAGCTCCCCACCTAGAGCAAATGTCCACGAAATGTCAGCTATGATTATTACTCACTTGTGATTGGGGAGATGTGGGTGATTACAGAGCACCAACCGCCAACAAACTCAGTTCAGAACGAATAAAATACATATACAAATAAAATAGTTTACGATGTGACTTTGTGGTAGGCTCTGGGGACACGCAGATGATTCTCAAATTGATGGTTATAAAGAGCTCATGACAGCAGGTGTATAGGAAGTGCAGTGAGAGGTATGTGCTCAAGTCATTTTGGCAGACCAGAGGAGAACATGATGAAACTCAGCATCAGGAAAAAAAAATCCATACATCAGGCCTTTGCTGATGGGTTACGGGGACATATGTCAGTACTGGAAGGTACCAAGTAAATTGGATTTCTGCTGGAAAACAGAAGATGCATGAAATTCAAACGTACATACAGCAATGGAGACATATCATCATTTACTTCTGGGCTTGAGTGACATGAATGAATTGGAGAATATCATTTTCAAAACCAAATAATGGTCAAGCAACATATAAATGGAATTTTGATTTTCTTTCCTTCCATTGAGGTCACAGACAGGTGGTTCACGGATACTTTAGATTGGGCTTGCAGAGTACTTTACCTTTTTTTTTAAGTGATTACTTGCTATCATGTAGAAATTATGCAATTTCATAAGAAAACCAAGACTTGTATTTTTTTTTTTTAATGGAAGATGTGGCCATCTGCATTCCTACATATGGCAATTTGGGGCTGGAGTTAAGTAGTTGCTACTCTTGTAAGATGGGGCGTTTGCTATCTAG
The DNA here is from genome assembly GCF_016509475.1 of Prionailurus bengalensis. Taxonomy (NCBI): domain Eukaryota; kingdom Metazoa; phylum Chordata; class Mammalia; order Carnivora; family Felidae; genus Prionailurus; species Prionailurus bengalensis. Next base: position 176,799,462 of record NC_057343.1, read on the forward strand.
TTCGCCATGGTCCCAATCCATCCAGCTGATAATGCTGACTAAGGAGTCAGGCAAGTGGGACCCTGCCTTTGGCCCCATGCCTTAGAGGCACCACTCTGTCCCCTCCCCAAAGGTGCCCTTCTTCATGCAGCCAGAAGTTCATTGAGCCAAGGGATGCCTGCACTACCTCTTATAAACCATACTACTGGAGCCGAGGGACTCTGGAACTCCCTGCCCATATGACCCGTGCCAGCTTCCAGAGCCTGTAGAGACCTCTTTGTCAGTTAGTTCTTCCAAAGGTGAATGGCATACATACCCTGGGCCTAAGGAATGGCAAGAGAAAGCTAGGGTGTTTTGGTGGGGAGGGAAAGGAATGAAACTTGAATGTGCAGGCCAAGGTGCCCATCCACTTGCACAAAGTCCTTTTCTGTGTGAGCTCAAGTCAGGCATGGGAAGAGTAGAAGAGTGGATGGTCTGTTGCAGTGTGTGTGTGTGTGTGTGTGTGTGTGTGTGCGCGCGCACGTGTGTGTGTTATCTTGGGCTAGGGACCAGTTCTCTCCGTATCATCATCTTTAGGTAAGGAAGTCTGAGGAGTCCGAGAATTGTAACTTTGAACTTGGCCTTACAGGTCATTGTAAAGGTGTATTTGTCAATGTAGGAGACTACCCGATACTTCAGTTTATTAATTCTATTTATAACTTGTAAGTATTTCGACATATGGTGGATGGACTTCCATTTATACTCTTTCCCTGGGCCTGCAAATGTTAGTAAATATAAATAGTGGGCCAGCAGGTGGATTTCACTTCTTTCTCTTTGCTGCCTGACCCCCATTAGTACTTGAGTTTGTGGCTCCCACTAAACTGTGAGCTTCATGAGGGGGGCATCCAGCCACGCTGCCCCTCGCCATGTATCCAATTAATGTTGAATGAGTGACTAGGTAATCTGAGAGCAAATATTTCAGGTTAGTCCTTTTGGAACTACTTTCTTCTGTCATCTATGTACACACATCGCAATTATTTAAAGTTTTCTCCTTAGAAATATGATTAACCTCTAGACTTTTTTTTTAATTTTTTTAATGTTTATTTATTTTTGAGACAGAGAGAGACAGAGCATGACGAGGGAGGGTCAGAGAGAGAGAGGGAGACAACAGAATCCGAAGCAGGCTCCAGTCTCCGAGCTGTCAGCACAGAGCCCGACGCGGGGCTCGAACTCACGGACTGTGAGATCATGACCTGAGCTGAAGTCGGCCGCTTAACCGACTGAGCCACCCAGGCACCCCCTCTAGACTTTTTTTTTTTTTTTGGTGATTTCTATTTTTCTGATTTAAAATGAATTTATATGCATGGCAAAATAATCCAAAAGGTTTAAACAGCACAAAGAACCTCATGCATTGCCCTAACTCCACGGACGCCACCATTATTCACATTCTGATATCTTTATTTCCAGTCTTTTTTTCATCCATTTCTTTTCATAGTTGAGACCCTGCCCAGAGATTGATGACAGTAAGCTGCCACACTCCAACTATTTGAGCCATGTTTCTGCTGCTGTTTGTCATCCCTGTGATGCATTTTAAAAGATAAATTGCCTAAGAAAACTCTCGATTTCACGGAGAAATATCGAAGTGAGGAGTGTTATGAACACTTTCCAGAGAGGTGAATGACCAGGTTCGAAATTCGTGTGTGGGGGAGAGCTCATGATATATTCTACTTGCCGATCGTTCATCATTTTTATCAACATCATGATCACCATCGAGGGTCAACTATTAGCCATCTAATTGTTTACAGCCTTTTTCCGTGGTGCTCTGTCTGAAAAATGCTGCCTACGCTTGGCCTGTTCCATTCCGAAGGTGACAGACTGCCCTGTGTGCATGCACGTGGTGCAGTCAGCAGTCCGCACACATGCATCAGGTGACACACCCTTGAGATTCCAAGACTATCCAGGCCAAGAGGGGAGAGATGACTAGATTCCAAATTGCAGTAAGCATGACAAGCCAGTAAAATAAGGGTGCCATGGGGACACGGAAGAGAAGCTGCCTTACTCAGCCTGGGCTCCGGGGAGGGCTTCCAAGAAGAGGCGAAATTTGAGCGCTGTCTGGAAAGCTGAGCTACGGGTTGGCAGGTGTGGAAAGGAATCGGGTGTCGGGGTAAGGCCCCTCAAGGGTGTGGCTGGTGAAGAGGAGGGCACCTAACCCACATTCATTGACAACTGTGTACTATGTATTGAAGGGCCATGCTGGATCCTCAGAAGATAGAGATGGACAGATGAATGAATGACTGACTATACGAACAGACCTTTGGGTGACATCCCACCTAATAGAACATTTCAGATCTACATCCTGATAATGAAGCCTAAGTCCAAGGCATTCTAGAATATCCCTAATAAAAGTAATTTAAAACACCCTCTACACTCTGGCAGTGCCTGTCAAAAATGTACATAGCCCATGACCCAGAAATTCTATTTCTTGGTTTCTGCTGTAAAGAAAAAACCTGTTCAAATAACTTGCTTGTGTAAAAGGGTATACATCACAGCACTCTTCGTAAAAAAAAAAAAAAAATGGGATCAACCAAAATGTGCAGAGATGAATGGTTGTCAGAACTAGGCTATATCTATCCCATGGAACTGTATGGAAAGTTAGGGTCAGTAGATTTATATACACACAGTAAAAGCTCCAAGACAGCCAAAGGGGGGTGGGGGGGGGGAGGTCAAGCAACATACATACAATATATCATTTGTGTAAAAAAGTGACTTTTACATTTTGCGGGCAAAAAAATATCATGTTTCCTATAGTTACAGAGATACACAAGTTTTTATTAGTTCAACAGAGACACATTTCATATAAACACTCAGATAACAAATTAAATGCTTTACCAGAGGACGGTTGTTGAATCGCAAACCGTGGCTACCTGTGAGGGAGGCAGAGATTGGAGGAGAGTACAAAGAGCCTGTATTCTGTGAATGAGTTCTGCAATTAAAGACTAATTACAGCAATGAAAATGTTCTAACTTTCGTGATAAATCAGTACCACCTATCTGGGAATAAATTGAGCAACGTGAAACAAGACACTAAAATGTTCCTAGCCTGAGAGTGAGTCATTTTCCTTTTAGAAATCCATCCAAAGGAAGTAACCACAGAGAGCTGCAAAGATTTTCATATAAAGATATTCAGTGCAGGGGTTCCTGGTGTGGTTCAGTCGATTAAGCGATTAAGCATCTGACTTTGGCTTAGGCTGTGATCTCAAGGTTCGTGAGTTTGAGCCCCATGTCGGGTTCTCTGCTGTCAGCACAGAGCCCGCTTCAGATCCTCTGTCTCCCTCTCTCTCTGCCCCTCCCCTGCGCACGCTCTCTCTCTTTCAAGAATAAACATGAAAAAAAAAGATGTTCAGTGCAGTATTATTTATCATAGTGGGGGGAAAAAGGAATCATCTGAATCATCTGAAGTGTTCAATTAAATGGGTAAAACTTAAGTGGTAAGTTTTCATATGGAATGTTGGGTAGCCATCAAAACTTGGTTGTGGAAGAATTTTTATTGACTTATAAAAATGTTAACAAAGTACTATGAAATCAGAATATAAAAATGCGAAGATAGTATGATCCCTAATATAATACAAGCACAAAGGCACATAGACAAAGCCCATGAGGGTGGGGTACAGGACCCAGGAGAGCAATTTGACTGGGTCTCATGTTCACTTAAGGTCTCAAATTTAGCCTTTTGACACAATCTCTCTCTCTCTCTCTCTCTCTCTCTCTTAATGTTTATTTATTTATTCTTGAGAGAGAGAGAGAGAGTACAAGTGGGAGAGGGGCAGAGAGATAGAGGGAGACACAGAATCCAGAGCAGGCTCCAGGCTCCAAGCTGTCAGCACAGAGCCCGACCCAGGGCTCAAACCCACAAACTGTGACATCATGACCTGAGCTGAAGTCATACGCACAACCAACTCAGCCATCCAGGCTGAGTCCTCGACATGATCTTTAAATGCCGTTTTATAAATAATCACAGGGATACTCTGAATAGTTACACTTACTCACAGATATACTGTTGCCATTTAATAATCATGTGACTCTGTTTGTTGCATGTAAACATTTAAAATACAGCATAATTTTCCCCCACCCTGCTATACAGTATTGCTTCACAAATAGAGGAAGCCCCGACTGCTCACTCACTGAGAGGGCCTGTTCTGCCACGGGCACACAGGGGCAGAAGGAAACACCCCAAATAGGACTGTGCACTCTTGGTGGTGGGATTATAGACTTTTTAATAGATAGTTTTCCCCTTTTCCTAAATTTTCTATATTTCTTTCATAACGTGTTGTATTTCTTTCATAATTTAAAAGTAGCTCTAAAAATAGAGTAAAAATTAAAACAAAAACCAAAAAACAAACAAACAAAAAAAAAACGGAAGAGGAAACGTCCTTCTCTAAAACACAAAAGCAGCTCCTGGTTCTAGAATGTGCCACATCAGGATGTCCCCAGCCGGAGACCGAGGCAGACTGGCACCAGGGCTGGACAGAAAGAATGCAGCTGGACCCTGCTTCAGTACGTCACTGAAAGGCCAGCGGTGACTTCTGCCCCCACCCCTCCCGACACTGCGCTTCTGTGTGAGGCCAGAGCAATTCTGCAGGCCACGGGGGCAAGACAATTGTGGTTCAAAGCAGGACCTGACAGTTGGAGGGGGTGGGGAGATAATCCAGGCTCCTGATAAACTGGGCGAACCTGCAGCCCTAGTTCCGTGGCTCTAAATCAGGGTGCGTGGGAGCCAGGAGGAGCTGCTCATTTGCAGGAACAAATGGGATACTCAGGTCGGGCTGATAAATAAATCCCTTTATCAGGGGACTTCAGAATAGGATTTATTTGCATGACAGACAAACAGCACCTCGGATGGCAGGCACAATAGGGTGAGAGAAGACACGAGTCACTAGATTAGAGTGGAATCTCTTATTAATGGATTCGGGCCCTATTCTTGACAGGTTCAGGGTGTGTGTGTGTGTGTGTGTGTGTGCGCGTGTGTGTGTTTTATAGCCAACAAAAGTGAATGCTCCTTCCTACCACCCTCCACCCTCGTGCTCCACGATTTCCTTTTTCTCCCCCACTAACAAAGCGGGTGTAACTGGTTCTATCAGCAGAACCAGCACACTGGCGTTCAGGGTTTCCCCTCGTGAGGAAATCGCTCCTGCCTCCTTGCAGGAGACACGCACTGGTAGGTCAGGGAGCAAACAGAGTATCTAGTGGCGAGCAGCTGGGGCCGGGAGCCAGCACCCTCATTAGAGAAAGCTGCTGCTATTTCTAGCCTGCCTCTCTTCAGTGAAAGCAGGTCATTACAAACACAGCGCGTTTTTGCATATTAACCAAATTAAAATAATAATATGTTCTCTCCTTTCATGTGCTGTACTGATAAATCCCAATTTATGAATGAAACATGCTGATTAGTTAGTTAAAAAATAATTAGTCCCAGAATGTGTTTCTGAGTCGGAGACTTAATGAATGCACACAAATACGTTTTCCCAAGTCCTCAGCACATTAGTCTTTTAAAGCAAAATATTCATAAGACGCGTTCATGAGAGACACATGATGAAGTAGCCTGATTTTATTTTTCTTCCTTTCTCACTGCGTGGGGGTAAAATTTGGACGTTATTTGGTGCCTTTCAGGCTGGGTCACTTTAGAGATATGGATCCAAGCAATGGCGGTTATACTCGATTGGGTTTTGACGTTCAGAGTGCCGAGAGAAAAGGTCTCAGCCCAGAAGCTCCTTCTTGTCCTGGAGACGACCTTCGAATTCTGTGATGGAGCCTTCATTTCTGGGGTCCGAAGGTTAATTACACAAAGGCTGGGGCAGCTGAGAATCAGGGGCTAGCATCCCCAAGACCAGGGTGCGGTCAATTAGATTTTCATCATGTTCCTACCTCTGGGAAAACCAGTACTGGTTTTTGGACAAAATCTAGGTATTTGGGCCACTGAGAATCAGGGGGTTCCAGACACTCCAAGGACAGAGGAGCAAAAGGATGACCATCAAGCTAAGGGCCTTTAACCTGAAGACCAGCTGACCATTTCTAACCTGGGAGGCTGTGCACAGCACAACTGTACCTTCCTGGGGCATTAAATTCTACGGCTTGTACTGCATTGTATATTGTAAAAAACCACGCTTGAAAATTTCTTATCTTGCCCAGCAGATGTACGTCATCAATAAGATGGCTTAGTTTCCGTTGTTGGACCAGACCGCTGTTTCTTTGATTGAACCTCCTGAGGACTACAGGCTTGCATTTAGGAACTTTGTTTTGGACTCTCTTTCCTGCGTCTCTGCCTTGACCTTTCCTTCGGCCCGCAGTTCGCCCTCTTGAAGTCTGTCTAATGAACATGCCCTCATAACTCAACTCAAGCATACTCTCCTCTATGAAGCTCTCTCTTAGCCCGCCACGAGTTGATATTCCCTCAGTTCTGTGTAAAGGCTGGGATCTGTTCTGATGCGTTGGGCAACCATTCAGACTTGTCTGTCTGCGCCAGTTGTAAGATACCTTGAAACTCCTCTCGATCCCTCCTCCCCACTCTGTGGTCCCACAGCACTCTGCAGGTATCTCCGTCTTTGTTATCCCGGGCTTTCTTTGTTGGTTTTTCCTTTTCTGCTTCCCTACCTGACTGTGAGTCAAGAAAGGACAGGTTTGACTATCATTCATCTCCGTAGCTAGCCCAGGGCTGGCCACTAGAAGGTATCGATAATGGAGAGAGGGAGGGGACAAGGAGAGAGGAAGATGGGTAGAAGACGAGAAACATGGGGGGAAAGGGAGCTGGTGTATTTTGGGCCCATGTGCTGATCACCATGAGGAAGTGGCCGCAGGCTATAAAGCTGTCTTTATAGACACCTCCCCCAGCCATCTGCCCCCAAAACTCTGGCACAAGAAATCTCTGCCTTTCCTAGAAAAATTTCAGCTCCTATGCAAATGGTATATAAGTGTTGAGTATTATCTGCATTTTGCATTTGGAAAGAAAAAAAATCTCTTGCCCTGGCCTGTGTCTGTTTTATTGTCCGGCCCTTTGAGGCTCTGGTCTGTGAGTGTCTGTGCCAGTGTGTGTGGCTGAGAATGGGCGCTTTATGTGCAAAGGAAGCAAGGCTTTTTTTGGCCGGTTCTCTGAACCCAGCTGCCAGTCACAGGGCTGGCTGCCTCAATCCGCATCAAGGAAGTCTCGGTCTGTATTTGAGGCCTGTGCTAAGGAAGCCGCTGCCTTTCAGGGCAGGCCTCTAGGACATCCCTCGAATCAGGAGTGCCCTGGGCCATAGAAGGCTCTCAGCCCAAGTGCCAGGCAGCACAGAGGAAGGGTACAGAGCCCTTATGTGCCTTTCTCTTCGGGAAGCTCTGTGCTGCTGTGAAAAGGAATCGGGCTGACAGTGCAAATCTGCCTGCAAATCTTCCGCTGGGCGATCTCAGGCAGGCTTTTCGACCTCTCTGTGCCTCAAGTTTCCTCATCAGTAACATGGGGAGAACAGAATTGCCACCTTGATAGAGTTGCTGTGACGAATTGACACAACGCACCTGATCACGTTTTGTGACCGGAAAGGTTAAATGCATGTGTCGGTTTGTTAACAGATCAAAATGGGGGTTTTAGCAGAGGCACCAAGGTGCGACAGCGGCTACATTTCACGGGCGGGGCGGGGCCAGCCAAGCGAAGCCTTTTATAAAAGAAAAATCCAAAAACCAGTTGCACACTTCTCCAAGCTCTTCACCACTTTGGAGGAGAGAACTGGGTTGGGCTGTTGAAATGTGGGGAAGAGTTTGTGAAATCTTCTTCGGAAAAGGAGTTTGTGCTTCGGCCTTAGCCCTTAGGCCAGCGGGGACTCTCCGAGAGCTTGTGTCGTGTGCCCTGCCGTGGGGGTGGGGGGCCTGGGTCTGGCGCATGCTCTTGGAAGTGACCGTGGCTGATGGCAGCAGAGGAGGGGAAGTAGGGATATGACCCTAGGTGGCAGGTGAGAGGTTGTAATCATAGGTGGTCACAGCAGGGACGTCTCCAGAAAATCTAAGTGTCAACCTAAAACATCTGTCACACTCAGAGAGTGCAAAGCCAGCCTTCGACAATACACACAACTGAGAACTTTTCTATCCCCCTTACCTTCTTGGAGGATCCAGAAAACAGGCTCACAAGCTCACGGAGGAGCAGAAATCGGGGGTTGGCCCTATCAGGAAGAGGAGAGGAGACAGAGGTAATGAATGGAGGCAGTGTCCCTGAATTAGGATGATCACTAGACCTTCTATGACCTAACAGTGATTAGGAAACTCATGGGCCTGACCATATTCTCATTCTGGAGCAAGGAATAGATTGCACACAATGAGTAGGTATAAAGGAAAATGATAGGCCAAAAATAAGAAGTTGTTTTATAGGAATCTTGCTTGTTCGATGTATTGGATACATTATTATCACTTATCCAGCTGTATTGGATACATTATTATCCCTTATCCAGCATGAACCATGTGCTAAGCGCTGTGCAAAGCACTTTATATTCTCAAATAACCCACGAATGTAGGAGCTGTTCCCATGTTCATTTTGCAAAGGAGGGAACTGAGGTTCAGAAAAGTCGGAAAACCTGCCATAGGTTGCAGGATGGGTGGGAAGGAGCCGGGATTGGGAGTCAGGTCGTCAGGCTCTAGAGTTGCCCTACCCCCTCCCACCTCCGTGTCTCAGTAGGCAGATCAGACAAGGTATTTGGTGAAGGGCTAAAGTTGTCCTTCATGCCTCCAAGTGCACTCAGCTAAAAATACTTCAAGAGCGCACAGGAATTCTCAGCAATCCCTTTGGGGAGGGACTCTAAGGAGACATGCTGTTTTGGTTAGAATGACTTGGTTTTAAATATCGAGACTCACTCAGGCTAGCTTAAGGCCAACAGGGAACATGACCGGGAAGACACAGGGATGTGTTCCCATCGCCTGTCGGGACTCTCTCTGCCTCCTTCCCTCTCCTTTCTGTTTCTTACTCCTCCTCTTTTTCCCTGTGCACATTCCACAGTCCATTTTGCAGAATGTGGCTGTCTCCGATCCCAAGTTAGAGGCAGGCTCCTCAATGCCAGCTCTGCAGAGGCTGAATCCTGATGAGAAGTGCGGAGACAGTTTATATACAGTGAATATACACTGAGTACCTACTACGTGCCAGCCATTAGCTTAGACATTAGGGATGTAGCAGTGAACAAAACAGGAGAGAAAAATCAAATCAGAACAACCCCCGGGGGTGGGGTGGGGGGCGTCCCCTCCAGTGAGATTCTGATTGGTCTCTTTAGGGTCAGCTGACCTCTTCCCCTGGTCCAGTCAAACATGCCCGGGGGCGGGATCACAGAGTAGAGGCTGGTGGCTGGAAGCCCAGCCAGGAGACTGAGCTAGGTGTGGAATCCAAAGCTGTCAATCCCTGAAGCCATCCCAGCCAGAAGATTTCAACCTACAGTTGAGCTAGTTCTAGCAAAGTTTCAGCCCTTCATAGTGGCTGCTCCCCTCTGTTAGGTCCCACTGGCAGCCTCTCTCGGGAGGGTCCCCACCTCATCAGCCTCATCCCTGGTCTCTTTTATGCCAGGTTTGACACACATTGTCCTTTATCCCACCCTTTTGTGTCGGACGAAGCCAGATCTTATTTCCCCGTTGCTTTTTGTTCGTCTCTCCTCCCTGAGTGAATGCCTTTCAGGGGGGAAATGGGGCGGTTTTGCCCTGCCTTGGTGCAGGCATCGAGCGGAGGCAGAGCGGGAAATGGGAGCCCACCCAGAGAAGAAACTATATACTGGGGCTCTTGTCCCCCATACGGTCCCTTCTGAGCCACTGACACTGCTTTGTACAGCTGGGCCTGGCTGTGGGACCTTGTCAAAGTGTCCTCATCCTTCACTGTCCTGCAGGAGGGAATTACGGCGACCTGGACAGTTGGAGTCCTCCCCTGCTTCCTGTTTGATGGTCACTGTGATCAGCTTCGGTCCTGCCAGCTGCTGCTTTCCAATTGGCCGGGTTCTGGGCCTCCCACCTCCCTACCATGGGTACAGCCATTTTCTTTCTTTCCTTTTTGTATGCACGTAGTAACAACCCAACACCCTGACGGCAACTGTCAATGTGTTCGTTACATCCCTCCTCCAACTCTGCTCCCCCCACGTAATCTCCACAGAGACGGTGGGCTGGAGCCAGGCTCTGGGGTCACATAGACCTGCAAGGTTGCCTATTCTAGGGTTGCCCTGAAGACGAAATGAGATAATGTACAAAATTCGAATAAGCACGTGTGCTATTAAGCATGTTCACACATCTTACTGATTTAATCATAGCACCTCCAAGAGGTAGGTACCATTATTCTACGGATTTTACGCACAGGGAGGCCGAGCCATCAACAGGGGCCTGACGTAACTGGCTCCAGGGTAGGAGCTAGGATAAGGATGAGGCAGGAAATGGGTAGAGAAATCATGTCTGTTCACCGCGTCAGTCCCACGCTCAGCCACACGGCCTGAAGTGCCTGGCACCCAGTAGGAGTTCGAAACAACGTGAATTGCATTTCTCCATGCTGCAGATCTATAACAACAAGGCTACAGAGCAGAATGGATGTTTGGGACAATGTGTGTGTGAACCATTAGGGAGTAAAAGCAAGCCGATGATACGACCAAGTAAGGTTGAACAGCACCTACTGTGTGTCAGGGGCTCTCCTGAGGACTTGGTGTGTGTCATTGCAAATTAGTCGTGAGAAGCACCACATACGGTAGGTGAATACACCCCCGTGGTTTGTGTGAGTTCTGTCCCCTTAGACGTCTGAGATTCCTGATCTCACACGAGGGCCGAAAACCACTTTTTCTTAGAACTGGCAGGAAAGACTCTTGTGAGTGGCCCAAACTGAACAGCCAACAGGATGTGCAAAGATTTGGAAGGACAACCTTGTCATGGCCAAATTTCCAGCCTTATTTTCCACTGGTCCAGAAAAATATATGCACAGAGTAAAGCAGTATCCAGGCCGAGAACCCGGAGGTGTCAGTCAGGGACTGGCAGGAAACAGATGGCACACTTAAATTAGTGATTCGAGAAGAGTTTAATAAAGGAGCTATTTACAAAGATGTGGGGAAACCACAGGGGTAGTGCAGTTCCCTGGGGCCAGTAATAGCTGAGTGCTGTCACCTCCCCTAGGCCTGAAGGGAGAGGGGACAGAGCGGTGACCTGAACTGTGCTGAAAGGCCCACCCTGCAGGAGCTGTGGCTTTTGGTAGAGGGACCCAGCCAACCCACAGTGACCCAGCAAGGCGGAGGCAGGGGACTAAATCCTGCAGCCTTGCTCTCCTCCCTCCTTCCCATCGCCCGGTAGGCTCCCCATTGTCTGAGCCCAACCAGGAACCAGAGGGCAAGGAGGGTGGTCCGAAGATTCAATCCACCCAGATAAGCCTCCCCAGGGCACAGAGCAGAGCGGAAGTGGTGGGAGCGTGGGACTGGATGGGCAAAGGGAAGATTTCTGGAACACTGCGTCTCAACTATAACCACAGAGGCCCTTGACTCCCTGGGACATTTGCAGGCAAAGAGAAGTTTGGGACCTCCATGGTGGTGGCCCGTTTCTGGGTTTGCGGAGTGGGATGGTGGGTGCACGTGCTTGGCGGACTTGTGCTGGCCAAGCCAGGAGCCTGACGTCACCCTCTGCCCCTTACACCTTGGATGGGGTCTCTTCACCAACTCGAATCGAACGGGGGTAGTGAATCTCATTTGTCTTTATGGCTACACTCTTCAAAGCCAGAAATAGCCAAAGGGGACTTTGCAAGCCCAGGAGTGTCTCTGACTGCAAACGCAGTCATGTCCTTTAACACGGGCATCAGTTTTACTTCTTCTATGATTTCGTTTCTGATATTTGTGTGTCCGTCCCATTGTCTAAGATATCAACCCCACAATGGCATGTTTTATTCATCCCCACACGCCCAGAACTTGACACGAGGCTGACATTCTGTGGGATCGCAATAAATATTCGTTAAATCTTTACGTCCTGTAGTCCTCGGCAGATTCCAATTTAACCGGCATTTATTAAGGCCCTACTACTCTTCGAGGGCTGTGTCAGGTCATTTTCATATCGCGTCTCTAATTTAATATTCCCCCCAGCCCGAGTTTCTTATCTCCATTTTTACAAATGAGGAAACTGAGGCTCAAGGAGACGAAAGAGACAGAGCCTGGATTTGAACAGAGTTCTGCTTCCCTGGCCTAATGCTCTTTCCTTTCCTGCTCAGATGGTGTCCCTTGATTGGTCACCGGACAGTTACTTCATGCATATGCATGAGCTGACTGCATGAATGAGCCCAGTGGAGCCCCTGTGTATGTGTGTGCTTTGCGAAGCTCTGAAAGATACCGACGGTGCTGGCCCGCACACAATGTTTGCCCCAGTTTGATGGCTGTAGCCAACAAAAGTGCTCCTGGATATCCTCCCCAACAAGTCTGCCTTACACCTGTCCTCCAGTGTGAGCGTGAGATCAGGTTGGATGGGGGCTGCCCCTACACTTGGCTTTTGAATGCAGGAGCCCGGCTCTCTTGTACATAGCTTGCTCCCATTGATTCAAAACACACATATTTCTGAGTTTCCTCTGTTGAACATCGAAAACCGAAAACTGTCAGGAGCTTACCCTTTGGTTGTTCTGGAGCCGCCAAAATTCGAATTGGCCAATAAAATTCACCTGTCTCAGAAGAGTCCCCAGTATGCCCCCATTTACCAGGAAGAGAACAAAAGTTAAAAGCTGGTCCTTATGCATATCCCATGTGCCCTGAATTTGCATATAGGTCTCTCCATGTTCATAACGGCCTTAAAGGTGGGAACTGTTTTTAGTCATATTTTCCAGGTGGTGGGCCCGAAGCTTTAGGGTGGTGGGGCCCTCGTCGAAAGTCACACAGTTAGGAAGTGGCAGAACCAGGACTCCGGGCAGACTTGGACTTTTGGCTCTTGCCAAAAGACGGGAGCAGCCCGAGGGAGCTTTCTCCAGCTTCCAAGCCCGCTGGCCTCAATCACAGGTAGGATCACCTCGATTCCTTCTCATTACCTTCTGCCCTATTTTACTGAGGATTCAGGGCAGATTCAGATCTGGCCTAGAAAAACATCATTCTGACCCCTCAGAGAAAGAAAGAGAGGAATGTGTTTCCAGGCTGTTCTGTAGAACCTAAGGCACTTTCATGACAAGACTTTCTCCTTTCTGCTAATCCTCGGGACCCTTTGTCTTCCCCTTCCTACGGCCCTGTCACAGCCTGCCTTGTTTCTGCCCTATCTCCCCCTCTAGGTAGAGGGCTCTTCCAGGGTGGAGTCTGTGGTCCATTCGGAGCCTCCCGTCACACCCAAAGTCTCAGTGTCCATCAATACGTACGAGTACCCATTGTATGCCAAGTTCCCTATCAGACACTTTCATAGCTGTGACCGTGCTTCTATTTTGTGGCCACCCGTGCGGAGCACATTGGAGGATTAGCCCCTTTTACAGATGGGGATGCTGAGGCCAGAGAGGTGAAAGAACTTGCCCAACGTCACAGAGCTAGTCAGTCAAGGACATTTGAGCACTGGCCTGTTTTGCCCCACTACTGGTGATCTTTCTGCAACATCACAGCGGCTGAGCAAGTGCTCAGTGGATGTTGGTTGAATGACAAAGGAAGGAAGGGAGGGAGGAGGAGAAGGAGGAATATTGAAAACAGTTCAAAGACAGCAAAATAAAAGAGAAACAGTAGACTGTTGCAAAGCAGTAAATTGGTGGAACATGAAAGATATGGGTCTAGGGTCTAACTTCCTTTCTTCTAAGGTCGTGAAAAGAAAGGCATACACTCACGATCAGAGAAAGAAACACGGAAGCAGCTGGAATTTTAGCTTCAGATGGATCTTTCACCAGGCTTCCTGGGGGTATGAGAAGGCTCAGTCACAACATCAGGACGCACTACAAGGCACGTGTGCTCTATGTTGAAACGGTAATATTCTTTCCAATGAACTTGAGCAATTCGTGTATATAGAGTTTACATATATGTCTGTGCACAGAGCAGCTGGAGAAGTCACCACCGTTGGAGTTAAATGACCGAGGTTCAATTTCTGGGTCTGTCCTTCCCTAGCTGCCCAGCCTTAGGTAGACCCTCTTGTGTCTATCAACCCCAGTTTTCTCCTCTGTAACATATGCTTCACAAGAGTCCTCATTTCACAGGGGGTTAGTAAATCTAAGTAAAATAGGAAATATAAGCCCCTACCAGGGATTTAGTTAAATGTTTCCCACATTATTGCATCTAATTAATTCGTTTTATTCACTTAAAAACACATTTTTTTGAACATTTGTTTGTTTTTTGAGAGAGGGAGGGAGCATGAGTGGGGGAAGGGCAGAGAGAGAAGGAGACCGGGGCTCCGAAGTGGGCTCTGTGCTGACCGCAGAGAGCCCGATGCAGGGCTTGAACCCATGAACCCTGAGATCATGACCTGAGCTGAAGTCGGACGCTTAACCGACCGGGCCCCCCAGAAGCCCGTAACTGATTCATTTCAAATGAGGAAAAGGAAAGTAGCCTCCTCTGCTAGCAGCTCCGACACCGTACCTGGGATAGCACATGAGGCAGTTCAGGGCAGTAGGGGTTTCCATGGGGTCTGGAGCCAGACTATCGGCGTCTAAACCTGGCTTTGCCATCGCGAAGCTGGGTGACCTGGGGCAACTTACTTAACCTCCTTTGGCCTCAGTTTTCTCACCTGTAAAGTGGGCATAACCGTAAGACTTGCCTCCTAGAGTTCTTAAGAAGAGTATGGTCCCTTGGAATCCTGCCTAGCACATAGCAAGTATTCAGAAAATGTCCGTTATTACAGTATTAGCATCATCATTTTTAGGTTCTGAGTGTTTTTGTTCGGACTGCATTTCAGTTGTTGCCTCCTCTCCTTCACCCGCCCTCCGCCCTGCATCCCCACTGCTGAGCTGGGGGACCCAGATCTGCAGGGCAGAGAGGCATGACTTAGGCGAGGAGAGAGCCTCGTCGTCTTTCAATGATGTCAGGAGGGTTCCTTATCAATAATTGAACAGTTTTTCCAGGAACCCAATCTAGAGAGTGCAGTGCCCTGGCTGCAGCAGGGCCTGGCTGGCTGGGGCCCCCGGAAGCCTCTGGGCACAGTGGGGACTGTGATCTGCCTGCTCTGTGGGCAGAGGGTTCTGCTTGCTTGCTGGATGGGCTCCTGCCGCAGGGTGAGACTTGAGATCCGGGCCTCACGGCAGGGCCTTCACACTGCCCCCAGGTCTTGCCCCCGCGGTCCTGTTCCAGCAGCCCCCAAATAGATGGCCCTGTTCTTCACCTGGTATGCTCAAGGGACCCCAGAGCCTGTAAGTCATTCTGAACACTGACCCCCACCTCTGCTCACTTTCAAGTCACCCACAGGCCCTGATGACTTTGTTTTTAAATATAACCCAAATCCGCTCGCTTCCTCCCTCCATTTTTGTCTCCACCACCCTGGTCCAGGCCTGCTGGGGCCCCCACAGAAGCATCTTCCTGGCTTCCCTCACCCCCACTTGCAACCCCACCTCCAGCGCCAGGGTGTGTATACACACACACACACACACACACACACACACAGCAACTGAGAGTAATCTTTCTATGATGCAAATTAGGGTCCCGTCACCTCCGTGCCTAAAACGCTTTCACGCTTCTGTGATGCTCTCAGGAAAATATCAGCCCTCCACATGCACTCAAGGCCTGTGGCTAACCTCTGTCCAACCTCACCGGAAGCTCTTCATCCATGACCTTCCCCCCACCCCTCCCGCGTATCAGTCCCTGTCACAAAGACTTCACACCTCCAGGCCCTCACCCCTCTTGCTCTGTCTTCTGTGTCTGCCTCCTACTTATCAGGCAGTTCTCAGATAACTACCTCCTCAGAGAAGCCTCTCCTGACCCTCCTGATCGAAATCGGTGACCCCACACCCGCCTTCCCTCCACGGCCCCTGAACATTTCCACCGTGAGACTCACCTCGACCAGAATGATTTGGTCAACCTATCGGCTTCCTTATTTATAGTCCGTCTCCCCCACTAGAAGGAGAGCCCGCGTGGACACGGATACTGTCCGTCTTACTCACAGGTGTATCCTTAGGACTTCAACAGCTCTGGTGCCCAGCAGGTAGGCAGTAAGTATTTATTAAATGGATGGCGGGAGGCTGGGAGGGTGTGGAGTGTTGTGGAGCGAGCACTGCACTTGGAATCTCGAGTCCTAGGTCTGAGTACCAGCTCTGTGACCTGCTCTGTGTGTGTGTGCTTAAACCCCTCATTATACCTCTGAAGCTGCAGCTGGAGTCAGGAGACCTGGGGTCTAGCTGGGGCCCTACCACTTGCCGACCGTGGGACCTTGGGCCGCTTACCTTATCTCTCTGGGCCTCCTTTCCCTTCGCGGTCAAGTGGGGATTGTACTGTCTACTTCACAGGAGACTTGTCAGTGGAGTGTATGAATGGAGCGTATGGAGCCGGAGTGTGGAATCCATGCATGAAGACAAAGTCCGGCACATCGTGGGGGCAAAGAGGGGGAACCTAGGGCCTGCCAGATCATGTGGGCGTGCTGCACATAGCAGGGCAGATACATCCTGTGTTCGCACCACGGAAGCCACAGCCAGAAAAGCAAACAGCAACTATCCAGCCCAAAGCCTTTTAGATGGTAACCCACTTCAAAGGCGCCAAGCCAACGAAACCACCCCCAAAGTATGTGTTGCTTCCCTTTAAGGAGGGAGAGATCCTTCTGGGCTTCATCGAGTTTCCCTTTTGGAAGGGGCTGCTAGGGAGCTCAGAGACACCTTGGAGCCTCGACCACAGGTTTTTCTCCTGCAGTGTGAGTGTCCGTTATGCAAACCGGATATAACCCAGTGGATAATTCATGGTATACAATTGGCTCCCCAGAGTCCCCTGAGGAACCAAAGGGGCCATTAGGTGAAAGGCTTTGAAGTTGTAACATTTGCTTTGAGACTTTATCATAACACTGGCTGGAAAAGAGGATAAAGGAGATAAAAAAACATCTGTAAGATGTTTAGTACTAAAGTCAGAGCTGGTGGCCATTAGGGGGGTGGCACTTAATCTGATAGCACTAAATCTACTGACATTTCGATTTTACAGCTATGAACTCCCAGCTACAGAACACCTTTACTGCTGGGACCCCCGTAGGAAGAATTCTTTTTATTATTGTGACTCTCGAGATCTCTAGTCCAAAGCCCCCTCCTCCCCCTTTTCTTGTTTTTGCTCACATTGCAACAATTTATTTCATAACCGTGACCTGGAACTCGGGAGTTAAAGGCAGAAAGGGCCATCAATGCTTAGCATGCATGTTTCCACCTGCTTGCCAGGATGTTGCCTTTTTTTTTTTTTTTTCTTTTTCTTATCTGTGAATGACATCCTGCCTCCATCAGATGTAGCCTGGCTATCTCTCACTCCTAAAGGTGACCTAGATTAAAAAGAAGCCCCTGGTTGGAAAAGAGGAGGAAACTTGCATAATGTCACTGCCTACCAGGTCCCTCCGAATACCTGACCGTATTTGAGGAAGGTAGGACTGATTCCACCCCACTTTGGTAGAGAAAAACAGTCTCAGTGCCATTCAGTAACTTACCAAAGGAATAGAGCCAGAAAGCGGCCACGCTGGATTGGAACCTTGATCTCCACAACTCTAAAGACTGCAATCCTCCACTGTCTGGAATCTTTTATCAGGTTTCCGCTACTTCTTTAGGAGCCCGAAGCAAGTTTGAGCTCGCCAAGTTTGCATTTGTTTGCAGACTGGGCTCCTGAGTTGTGATTTACTTTTCAGTGTTCATTCTTCATTTTGCAAGCAGCCTGCTCCAGACCTCTGATTTCTCTTAGTTGGTCAGACTTCTCATCTGTAACCCAACCCACGATCCTAGCAGAATCCAGTCAAAATAAGTGATCTGCTCTCAGGGCGGCTTGAATATTTCATGGTGGCCTGGATGGAGGCGGAGGACAGATCATTCTGCTCTGGGGGCAGGCGAGGCAGCTGATGGGTCAGCCGCAGGCACCAGATGTCCAGCGGCTGGGATAGATGACCCGTCAGACGAAGCCAGCAGAGGACGATGCTTCAGGTGAAACATCTTGCTAAGGATAGGGCTGCGTGTTTGTAAGAGGTCATGTTTTTAAATGCCTGATTTAGGTGGTCCCTTGACCCTGGACTTGGAGGACAAGTTGGTTTTAGCATTGCTATAACCCTTATGGCCTTATAGCAGCCCTGGAATGATCTTCTAAGAAACACACACGTACCTACCCCCCAGAGGAGGCTGGTGGAGCCCCCAATCCGCAGGTGGGTAAATTTGCTGCCCACAGAATTTAAATGACATGCTCTCGCTTACCCTGGAGATAATGGCAATTCTGGGATCTGATCCTGACTCTCTCTGTCTCCACCTAAGAGAAGTGACCAGTTATTGGAAAGGTCTTAGGACATAGAGAGAGAGGGGAAACCTAGGTTCTCTTGCCATGTCTTCCACTCACTGCCGATGACCAGATCACGTTCCCCTTCGGAGCTGCAGTTTCCATTCCGAAGAGCTCTTGGTATCAACGATGTTATCGCCAACATGACTTTTCCCCCCAGCAGCAAATTAGGTGGGGGCTATGGCGGAGAAGGCAGGGAGGTGGACCAGAGGGATGAGAAGGCCATTCTAATTCTGTGCCTGAGATCTCCCACTCAGAGACCATGGTCATCAGTCGTGGGTGGAGAAATGAACTGCAGACCAGGAACCTCATTGTATGTCAGCTGTGTTTTAAGAGTTCAAATGAGGAGGGGCGCCTGGGTGGCTCAGTCAGTTAAGCGTCCGACTTCGGCTCAGGTCGTGACCTCGCAGTCCGCGAGTTCGAGCCCCGCGTCGGGCTCTGTGCTGACAGCTCAGAGCCTGGAGCCTATTTCAGATTCTGTATCTCCCTCTCTCTGACCCTCCCCCGTTCATGCTCTGTCTCTCTCTGTCTCAAAACTAATAAATAAACATTAAAAAAAAAAGAGTTCAAATGAGTTCAAAGGTGGGGGGTGCTTTGGGTTAGAATGCCAGCTCTCCACTTCTCACTCACCCAGAGATAATTTATTGAGTGCCTACTGTATGCCAGACACTGAGCTAGGTCCTGGGGACCCGAGATGAACAGGGCAGATGCATCCCTTACCTTTTGGGGCCTACATTCTAGTCAGGGAGGGGAGTGCTATCCCTAAAAAAGGGAAGCTTAAGGAGTCACCAGGGTTCTTCAGGAAACAGAACAGGATGGAATGGAGGGACCAGTAGGAGGCATGTCGAGCAGAGAGGTGACCGTGAGTGACCTCAGAGCTGGACCTGAGGATGAGATGGAACCAGCTGGGAGGAGAGGGTCAGACAAGGCTATGTGCCCAAGTTCGGACGCCTTCAGCTAAAAGTAACAGAACACCCCAACGCAAGGTGGCTTAACTGATAAGAACTTTTCTGCCCTCCCTGAGCCTGTTTGCTCCTCTTGCATCATCTCCTGGGTCCCGTGAGGATCCGCAGGGGCAACGTGCAGGAGCCTTCTAGCCCACCGCTCGGTATTTTAGGAGGCGCCCAATGATGCCTTCCTTTCTCTCTTGCAACTGGGGAAAGACTCGAACATAGTTCCCCAGGGATAGAAAGGGCCTTTGGTTCCAAACCCCTTCCAAACCCACTGGGGCTCAGGAAACCCCATCTTGCATTTTGCCTTTGAGTCACCAGTCCCTAGAAGCGGACCTACTCTGGACGGGAGCTTGGTCGCACCCACCATGCGGCCCAACGCGCTCGCTACTTCAGTCACAGTCACTAAGTGCTCCCATCCAAACCTCTTGAGGCTACAAGGTACCAAGCGTTTTGAATTAATTGGCCTCTATTTTCCTTCCCGTGCATGTGCCTCGGTGCCTTTTTAGGGCAAGATTGACTAGAGGAATCCTTCCTGAATTCTGGAAGCCCTGATTCAAACTTGGAGTTAATTATCTCTAATATGCTGTGCAATTCCCTCTGCACCTTTTATGACATGGAGCGGAGGCACAATTTATCCAAGTCTATGACTTGAGGCTTTTTACATTTTTTTGCTGAAGGAGGGGCGCCTGGGGGGCGCAGTCGGTGAAGCGTCCGACTTCAGCCAGGTCACGATCTCGCGGTCCGGGAGTTCGAGCCCCGCGTCGGGCTCTGGGCTGATGGCTCGGAGCCTGGAGCCTGCTTCCGATTCTGTGTCTCCCTCTCTCTCTGCCCCTCCCCCGTTCATGCTCTGTCTCTCTCTGTCCCAAAAATAAAAATAAAACGTTGAAAAAAAAAATTAAAAAAAAAAATAAATACATTTTTTTTGCTGAAGGAAAGTTATGGTGTGTGCCTTATAAAAGTATCCATTCCATCCGTCATGGCGTGTTCACGAGATGTTTATTGATATTGGGGACACGCCTCTGTGCCAAGCATTGCACTGGGTCCCTCATAATTCAGGTTAGCTTCTCCCAAGTCTGTCAGGTCAGTAGTCTTATCTCCATTTGGCAGAGAAAACAACAAAACAAAACAATAACAACAACAGCAACGACAAAGTTCAGACTGAAGAGAAGGTTGGAGAAAAAAAAACAGAATGAAGAGAAGGTTGGCATTTTTCATTCTCACCCCTACTTGCTCGAATGCGTGTTTACCAGGAGCTGTGGACCTCCGTGGAGAGCAGTTCCCAATGGATTTCACTAACACGGTTTCTTCCTTTGCTCCCTTGGCCCAAGAGTGGGTCCCAGCCTCCCTTTGTTGCCTCACCATCCCTGGTTTGTCCCCTAACTTTCTCGGCACCTCTCTACGTGGTCCCTCCCCACAGATCGCTTCATCAGAGCCGTGAGCAGTGAGTGGCCTTTCCTCCAGGACCCTCGCTGATCCACCTGTGCAAGAGCATGCAGCTGACAACAAGATGGCGGCTCTGAGACTCCACATTCTCTGTCCACTGTCGCTGTCACGCTGTCCTCCTGCCCCTGTTATCCTGAAAACTTGTTTGTTTTCGAGGAAAAGAAAAAGAGCGCCTCCTTGAATCTTTGAATGTCCCTGCAGTTTTTATAGGAAATTTAGAAGGAAGTGGACCTTTTTTAGAATCCAGTGAGAGGGTGTGCGTTTCACATCCAAAATTCTATTCCAATTGGCCCAATTGAAATCAATCACCCGGTTCCTTTGAGACTCTTGTCCTACTGGAGATGCAAAGACGGCTGTGGGGAGCCATGTCAATTAAGTTTCCTAGGGCTGCCATTACATAATATACACCCCGGGGGCTTAAAACAACAGATATTTATTCTCTCCCAGCTCTGGAGGCCAGGAGTCTGAAGCCACAGTGTCAGCAAGGCTGTGTTCCCTCTGAGACTCCGGGTAGGATCCTTCCTTGCCTCTTCCTAGCTTAGGGTGCTGGCAGGAATCTCTGCCCTTCCTTGGCTTGTCACTGCCTCGCTCTAGCTCTGCCTCTGTCCTCACCTGGCGTTCACCCTGCGTGTCTGTGTGTCTCCTCTTCCTGTAGGGCACCGCGTCCTAGCACATTAAGGCCCTCCCTACTCCAGCTTGACCACAACGAATGACACTGTCAACAGCCCTATTTCCAAATAAGGTCTCTTTCCAAGGTACCAAGGGTCAGGACTTCAATGTGGCTTTTTGAGGGATGCAATTTAACAATAGCAGAGCTATCACGGAAGTCCCACCAAAGGGGATCCCACATGGAGACTGACTTAGCAAAAATGATTTCAGAAAAGAAAATCAAGAGTTACAGTAAACATTGAAGGGCAACCTTTCCTTCCTTCCTTCTTTCCTTCCTTCCTTCCTTCCTCCCTCCCTCCCTCCCTCCTTTCTTTCTTTTCTTTCTTTCTTTCTTTCTTTCTTTTCTTTCTCTCATTCATTCTTTCTTTCTTTCTTTCTTTTCTATCTTTCTTTCCTTCTTTCTTTCTTTCTTTGTTTATTTCTTTTCTTTCTTTCTTTCTTTCTTTCTTTCTTTCTTTCTTTCTTTCTTGACTGTAGGCAATGTTTCTGCACATCAGCTCACATCAGTTCATGCTCCCATTCGGACTCACAAGGATGTCAGTGGCGGGGACTTAGAGAAGTCCATGGTGGGATGAATCATCATTCTCATAGACCTAACAGCATCCGCATGTGCGTTCAAGGTGGACGTATGTGTGCAGTGACTGGGGGATGTGGCAGACTTAAAAAATATCCCCTTGTTTTATCTTTCAGAGTAATATTTACTGATCTGTGCCAGTCTGTGCAATATGCAAGAGCAAGAATGCCAGGGTGGAGGGACAAGAGAAGGTTGGGGCAAGTGGGGAAGGGTCTGGACAAAGAGAGGCTTTGGAGAGGCATTTGACAAACCGCAAGAATCAGCACTTCCTCGTCCCTCTCTCCCTCTCTTCCCCTCCCCCCTTCTCCTTCCCCCCCTTCTTTCCTTCCTTCCTTCCAAGAAGACTATTGATCTGTTTTATGGTCAGTGATTCCCACATAAACGAATAAATAAATGATTTAACCAATTAGTCAATCAATCAATCCCGAATAAATATTTATTAAGCACCTATTACGTATCCTATTCTGTTGCGGACGATTTAAAAGGATATGCAAGCAAGGCATGGTGCACACGAAGATGACTGCTAACTTTTGCCTCTTCTCCCATAAACAGTGGAGTCTATTTAGAATCTGGACGGGCCTGTGGCTTGCTTCGATCAATAGAATTCAGCAGAAGTGAGCTGTGTGACTCCGGAGGCTGGGTCTTAGGACATCTGCAATTTCTGCTTTCACACCTCTGGCATACAGAGATGGAGAGCCCTGGAGACAGAGGTCACGTATCAGCTCCCTCTTTCCTTAGCAGGAAATAGTCCTGGGCAGTGGCTAGGTTCAAATCCACTGCCCTCTGTTTTTTATTCTCAGAACGTCTGAAGCCTGGGTGATCATTCCAATAAGCACGGTTGGTCACATCTCTACCTAAGACCCTTCACGGCATCCCTGTTCATCCAGGAGAAATCTACGGACCTCATGACTTGCTCCTTACTCCTCCAGCCCCCCCCCTCCCCGCCCTCCATAACATTTCCCTGTGAGTTCCGGGAATATACAGGTGCTACCATGCACCTGCACTGTGTTCTTACCTATTTCCGGCCTTTGCTCCCATGCCTCCTTTGGCCTGCTCACCCTTCTCCTCTTCTCTGCTCAGCCGATTGTGCCAAGGTTCAATTGTCACTTCCTCCAGAAGCTTTCCCATCTCAAGGTGCTGAGCCTCCCGTAGCTGAGAACACCCCCTGTTTACTGCTGGCGCCGCCCTGATCAGATTCCATTGTAATGGCCTGTTTATGTGTCTGGCCCTCCCACCGGACGGACGGAGAATTCCCTGAGTATTTGTGTCCTCCGAGCTGGCACAGAGCTGAGCTAGGGCTTTTCCCATGCATTACCTCATTTCTTAGCTACACTATTATCATCAGCATTTTTATTATTGGTGTGACTTCTCCTTTTGTAACAGCGTGCTCCTGGGGCAACACTGTCCCCCCCCCCCCAATTCCATAGATGTACTTCGGAAAAAGCAAACAAACAGTATTTCAGAATTGAAAGGCAAAATAAAGAAATAGGCCCAAGGTGTATATACAACTTCCTCTGGTAGTGGCTTAAGTGAGAGGACAGTTAGTCCCCAGGTAGTGTTTACAACGAAAACAAGTCCCAGAGGACATATAGGGACCCTGAGGAGTAGGACATTGCACAGGAACCTCAGGGAGTTTCAGTGGAAACCAGCTTCTAGGAGGTAAAGCAGCTCGGCTTTAGTCCCTACCTCCTTGATTTCAGACCCCCTTGCCCAAATTGTTTGCAGCCTGGGGGTCCACTCCCGTGGCATACCCCTGGGGGCGGGGGTGCCCCATGCCTCCGTCCTGGCGTAGTGTCTCAGCCTACAGAGCAAGGACTGTAGAGAAGTCCTACAGCGTCCCACTGCAGGCGATCCCACGGGAAAGCTCAGATTTCCCTCCATAAGCTCCCACCGTCCCATCCCTGCCCGGCCCCGAGGACTCTTGGCTGCAGATTTGGGAGGTGGGGGTGAGGATAAATGCTATTGGATCCCCCACCCTCAGCATTGCAGGCTTTGGTCCCCGGCGGGTGTTGGGGGGGGGGCAGGCCTGGGTGGGGGGAACGTGCAAAACGCCAACTGGGACAAGTCTGGTGATACAAATAGGTGAACTGGGTCAGGGGTAAGGTGGTAAGGAATGGTGGGGAATGAAAAAACTTAGACCACTCAGCTCCTACCCATACTCGCCATGAGGAGATGTTGGGTCTGTGGCAAGAGCCTGTCATGTTTCTTCAGAGGCACCTAGAAGTTGAAATTTTTTTTTTTTAATTTTTTTTTTCAACGTTTATTTATTTTTGGGACAGAGAGAGACAGAGCATGAACAGGGGAGGGACAGAGAGAGAGGGAGACACAGAATCGGAAACAGGCTCCAGGCTCTGAGCCATCAGCCCAGAGCCCGACGCGGGGCTCGAACTCCCGGACCGCGAGATCGTGACCTGGCTGAAGTCGGACGCTTCACCGACTGCGCCACCCAGGCGCCCCAGAAGTTGAAATTTTAACGTGACGTTTCCCCATATTAAATATTGAACATGAGTTTACAAAAACTTAAAAGATCTCTTACCAAGTAAAGCATAGGAGCACAGGTGTCCGGCTAGTGGTCTCTCTTCTGCTGATGTGTTGTGTTCCAAATTATAATCCACATCTGAATGTTTGCCACCGTGGAACGTCACAGAATCAGTCTTTTATGCCTCCCCAGTTCTGGGTCATTGATAAATTCATAGGTGGAATGAGGCGATGGAAAGATCTGGAGAGTCCGAAGAAAGTGCGTTTGAATCTCAGAGCCGCTGTTTCCTAGGTATGTGCTGTTCCCTGAGCTTCGCTTTTCACATCTGTAAGATGGGGACAATTGTGACAGATGCTGTTGGTTACCAGCAAGTAGCCATCCCCTAACCCACCCCCAGCCCCGGTGTGTTCTCGCAAGTAGAGAATGATTTTGTTCAGGCACTGGAGGAGCACAGTGAACTCAAGGAGACGAGCTGTGTTAGCTTAAGTCTTTGTCAGGCTCTATCCCACGTTGCCCAGGATTTGCCTGGGGACACGCATGAGACCCAGGTTGGGGCAATGAATTCAGAAGGGAAGTCTGCTGAGGACGTTCCTGAGCTACGTTTTCCTCCCTGCTGAAAGAGAAAGTGTTAAGGAGCAAAGACCCCCTTGCTGCCCTCACCTTGTCCTTTCGGTTTGGGACGCTGCAAGGTGAGTATGATGTGAGGTGCTTACAGCCATGGCCGCCATTTTAGGACCACGAGGGAAAGGCAAGAGAATCCCAGAAATGCTGCTCCACAGTCCTGGCCATAGGGAGTCTGCTTCCAGACGTCTCATTAAGAAATAGTAAATGTCCTTATGGTTTAAGCTATTCTTTCTCACACTTGAGTATGCATCAGAATCACCTGAAGGGCATATGAAAACACAGATTGCCGGCCCTACTCCCCGAGTCTCTGATTCAGTAGGTCTAGAACAGGCCCAAGAATGGGCGTTTCTGACAAGTTCCTGTGATAGTGGTGATGCTGGCGAACCACATTTTGAGAACCACTCTTTAAGCCACTGTTAGCTGCCCATCCTAGTACTTGCTGATGAAAACCCCCAACGGAACGAGTGACACTCGAGAGAGGCAGTTGGCCATTCATGGAGATACCATATGTATCCAGCTGGTAGACCTTAGTTTCGTTCTCTTTCCTTTATACCTCCAGGGGTTATCCTACCGCTCCAACCCGACACAGGCCCAGCTTGAACTGAGAGTCTGCAATATGCCAAGCATGTAATTTCTCGAAATAACGTCCATTATGCTAACAGCAAAGACAAGGACATTTCCACTACATAACTTCTTCTTTTTTTTTTTTTTTCTTTTAAGTTTATGTATTTATTTGGGGAGACAGAGAGACAGCATGCGTGAGGGAGGGGCGGAGGCTGAGAGAGACTCCCAAGCAGGCTCCATGCTGTCAGTGCAGGGCCGAAGGTGGGAGGTGAACTCACCAACCGTGAGATCATGACCTGAGCCCAAATCGAGAGTATGACTCAACCTACTGAGCCAACCAGGCACTCTTCCACTAATGGAAGTCTGAATGGAAACCCTCACCTCCAGCGTGTTTGACAAACCTCCACGAAAAGCGCGTGATGGGACGGGCTTCTACCTTCAGGATAAAACATCAGTTTGAACCAAATACAATCTGTTGGGACATAGCTCTGACTTTGCCGTGTAAGGACTTGTGATCACGAATTTCCCTGTACGGGTCTTCTCAGAAGCCTCCCACGTGGTGACCTTGGCCCTCTCTCATTTACTAGATTCCCATGCTTCATGCTCAGAAACCAGTGCAAACTATTTACCATTATCTCCCAGCTGAGACAATCTCCTCAGAGCACCCTTCCCCAGACCTGCCTGCCGTCCCCCTGGAACCATGCTTTTTCTCCTCTTTTTCCCTTTTCACAGACAGCTCCATTCCTGCTTCCTATGTACCCTTTTCTTATTCTCTAAGCCCCCCACGTTTGCCTTTTTCACACTGTGCTGGCCTTTTCTGCCCAGTTGGAAGGGACTCAGGGGAGGCAGTGTGAATCAGTAGGAACAGTCTGGAAAAACCACCCTTAGAAAGCACCCCGCCCTGCTCCCAGTCTAGCTCTGGCCCTCTCTGGGTGGAGTCAGCAGGTCAAGGGGCCTTCCGTAGAAGCGAGTCTGTAAAACTCGAATGCCTGTATCCATCACCTGGGGATCTTGTTAAAGTGCTGATTCTGTCTGGAGGGAGGAAGCGCTGACATTCTGCAGGTACCATAGATGTTACTGGTCCACAGACGACACTTGGCATAGCAGAATTCCACATCCTAACTGCCAAATAAGGCAGCCGCTAGATGGTAAGTGGTTGCTGAGCTCCTGAAATGCGGCTAGAGCCAGCGGAGATGTGCTGGCAAAGCGGAACAGCACAACAACGGCAAATTTCTCATAAATACCTTTTTGTAATTGATCGCAAAATTTAAATTCCGCATGTGGCTCGCAGCTGTGACTCATGTTGCATTTCTACTAGAGATCACTCTTCTAGATCATGCTCCGTACTTGGGGACCAGGGATGTCGTGCTCAAAAGGCTAAGAGCCCATTTCTGGAGACTGCATAGACTCCTTCCCCAGGTCTGTCCTCCCAAAGGCTGAGCAAGCTGCCCTTATGCAAACCCTGAAGGCCAGGGCAGGCCGAAGTGCAGCTGTTGGTGGGGAGACGGAGCGGATGATGGGGTTAGGACACCAGGCTGGAGAACCCTCAGGCGTTCGCCTATACAAGGCCCATCTCAGTACAGGACAGAGAACAAGGCTGGGGTTAGAGGCCGCTTGGAACCAGTCTTCCTATGTCACCAGAGTTAGTCACAAAATCTGGAGGCGTCTGCGATCCCTAATTTCATCTTGGCCTTCCAGATTGTTAGGCACATATATTTGTCAAGGTATGTGGATAGAACATATTTTATTTAACAGTTTGTTAGCTTGATTTATAACTTCTAATATTTAGACATACGATATGTGGGCCTCTATTTGGGCTCTGGCCCTGGGCAAGTGAGATAATTACCATACAGCTTTGTGAGGGACCATTAGTTCAGTGGGGAGAAGTTAAACCCATTTATTTTTCCATGGCAGAAAGGCAGGAAGCATATTCCGGGCATCCAGCTGTTGGGTCAGGGATGCTGGTGAGCAACACAGCCAACCAGCTTTGCCTCTCTCCACCGGCTCACATTTGCAACCATTGAGCATCTGGTGGCTTCCTTAGGATAAGCGGAAGATTGATTAAATACTGTGAGGGCCCAGGCTGGGCCCTCCTTCTTTTGAGATGCCCACCAACAGCATCACACATAAGACACAGGAACGCTTGGGACGCCTGGGTGGCTCCGTCGGTTAAGCATCTGACTTTGGCTCGGGTGATGATCTCGCAGTTCATAAGTTCAAGCCCCACGTCGGGCTCGCGGCTGTTGGCTCAGAGCCTGGAGCCTGCTTCGGATTCTGTGTGTGTGTGTGTGTGTGTCTCAAAATTAAATACATAAGCATTAAAAAAAAAAAAAAGACAGGAATGCTTGGATTTGAATGCAGGTGATCCCCTCTAGGTCTAAGTTTCCCCATCAGTATAATGGGCTTGATGATAATAATCAAGAGGAGGGCTCATAGGAAGATGAATCGAGATACTATTTATAAAGGACCTAAAACCATGCCTGGCTCAGCCTAAGTGTTCTACAAACGCCTGTTCTTACCGATGCCATTTACAGCTGGGACATCAAAAGTGCAGAGAAGTGAGGTAGTCTTGCTTGAGGACAACACCTAGTTCAGCGACAGAGCTGAGGTCCAAACCCAGCTTGCCTTCGTTCCAAAGCCCGTGCTCTTTCCTGCTATCACGTGCCTCTCACACGTGAGTATTTCTCAACCACAGAGATAAATTTGTCTCCTCTTTCATGTGGGGTGCGTTCCCCGAGCTGGAGAGAGAAGGCTAAAAATACCACCGGGTGTAAATCTGATCCAGTAAGAAGGGGTGAGCTGTGGTTGGGTCGGGTCTGGAAGGAAAGCCCCCTCTCCCTGCTCCCCTGCAATGTTTCAAAGGACTTTGGTCTGAAAACGCACCCGAGCCTGTGATGAGCTTCTGAAACCAGCGCTGGGGTGACAGAGCAGGAGGCCTGGCCAAGGCCCTGCGTCCTCTTCCGTCGCTTCTCCCGTCGCCTCCTTTGGGCTCTCTCCCTGTGCTGGACATGTTCCTTATCCAGCCAAGCCAGTGCCTTCTTCAGGAGCCCATGCACACGCCCTGGGGCAGATCTGCCCCCGACTGGCTTGCTCAAAGGTCCCCGTCAAAGCGGCCCCCGCCCCCTCCCCGCACTGGCCCACTCACTCACTAGCACCGTGCCCCTTCGTGGTCTGTACAGCACTCAGCTCAAGCCGCGCATTTCTGTGTTAATCTGCCCCTCTAGCACGTGAGCCCAAAGATAGCAGGCACGGCGTCATTTTCGCCCACTGCTGTCTCGGGAGCCTGCAATATGCCTGATGCCTCTTCATCTTCAGAAATATTTTTTGAATAAATAGATGTATGCATGTAGGAATGAAAGAACAGAGGAAGGAAACCTCCGTTCTGGCCCCCACTCTGCGCCTTGTTTGCTGTGTGACCTTAGGACGGTCGCTTTGCCTCTCTGGCTCTCATTCTTCTCAATTATAGAATGAGGGGGTTGCACTACATTAGAAAGTCTTAAGGCTTACTTTGTGGGTTGCACGGAAAGGTTCAAGCAGGAAAGTCACGTGCTCATATTGCATTAAAAACGGAAAGGGGGGCGCCTGGGTGGCTCAGTCGGTTGGGCGTCCGACTTCAGCTCAGGTCACGATCTCGCGGTCCGGGAGTTCGAGCCCCGCGTCGGGCTCTGGGCTGATGGCTCAGAGCCTGGAGCCTGCTTCCGATTCTGTGTCTCCCTCTCTCTCTGCCCCTCCCCCGTTCATGCTCTGTCTCTCTCTGTCTCAAAAATAAATAAACGTTAAAAAAAAAAACAAAAACGGAAAGGAAACTACTCTGGGATCTGGTAGCAAGTGGATTAAAGGTGCCCATTCCGGAGTCCAGGGAGTAGCCAGAGGGCTGGGACAAATGTACAAGCCAGAAAGAAATGAGTCACCCAGGTTTATCAGAAGATAGAAGATAAAACTCCCCAACTGTCTTAGGTGACACACTCCCCAGGAACCCAAGCCCACTATAGAGTCGTATATGCTGTGGAGGAAGCTTCTCTCTGTCTCTCTCTCCCTCTCTCTCGGACACATAGTTATGTACACACACCTGCACCTTCCCCTTCCCCCACAACCTGCTTCATTATCATCTGGATTTGTCAGATTATGTGATTTCGGCAGATAAACAAATATGTAATATTTTGATAAATCATCATCCCAATGACTGTATATAATCGACCCCTTTCTATGGGCATCGTATAATGAGGCATTAACTATTAAGTATGTACAGTAATATAATACATTACAATAATACAGTAAAGAGTAGCAAACTATGCATAGAGACCAAATCAAGATTAGGCAGATTTAACAGATCAGGACTAGGAAGGCAGTGATAAGATAAACAAGCAAACAGGGGATTCTAGGCTTTTATCAAAGTCTAGCCACAAATTGGGCTTTGAGCTTCCTAGTGGCCAGAACAAAAAGGAAACATGACCAGCTACTTTATTTACATTATGTAAGGAATAAGCATGCTAATATCTCAGGAGAAAAACTTTCCTTGACACCTGACTTGTGAGAAGTATCTCACATGGGTTTTTATCGAGAGACAACTAAGCGATGTCGTGTGCATGTTTCCAATTAAAAATACAGAAACTGGTGTAGTAGAAATCATTTTACGAGAGAAATTTCTTTTAAGTAAGCTCCACGCCCAACGTGGGGTTTGAACGCACAACCCCGAGCTCAGAAGCCAGGTGCTCTACCCACTGAGCCAGCCAGGCGCCCTGAGAGACATATATTTTGATTAAGAAAAGGAGACATAAGGAGGAAGAAGGATGGGGCTGCTTAAGCATCAACAACATGTGTTTGGAGTTGGGTTTATAAATTAATGAATCCAATAGTCATAAGTCTAAAAATGAACTCTCCCTCTCAGTAGGAAAATGAACAAAAAGAACTATAGTTTACTGAGTCTTTACTGTTTGTCAGGAACTATGCTAAGCAGGTGACCTAAACGAGCTCGGGTCCTCCACCAGCCCTGAGAGGTAAGATTATCGTTCCACCTGCTGATGGGTTTAGCGACTTTCTGTACCTTGCTGGAGATCAGAGAGTTCTTAACACTGGTCTTTCCGACCCCAGATTCCTGCTCTGAAGCGTGAGACTCTTTCTCTGTGGGGGGAGTCCGTTAAGTGCATTGAGGGTGGGAGTCATGGTCACAAGGTCAATTTTATTCCATATCAAACCAAAAAGGAGGAATCGTGCAGGAGACTCCATCCCAGGATGAACGCACCAAAGTGTCCACATCAGTTTCAGAGGGAGAAACTGATCAATCCAGCAAGGTGTACCAGGATGCACCAGACTGTGATAACACGAAGGCATTTTATCCGGAAAAAAATAATATGCCCATTGTCATCAGGCAGAAAATATGTTGCCCTCACATTGCTGGGAGGGAGCACAGGGCAAGCCCCGGGCACCCAGGCTGTGTGGCAGGACCCTACTCTCCTTGATGTTGTTCAAGGAGAGTATATTGCATCATCATGATGTCCTCACTAGAGGACAAAGTCTTAAAGTTACAAATTCCGTTGTTTGGAGAAAGCATCCACAGAGGGGTCCGTGTCCG
The DNA here is from genome assembly GCF_016509475.1 of Prionailurus bengalensis. Lineage (NCBI taxonomy): Eukaryota > Metazoa > Chordata > Mammalia > Carnivora > Felidae > Prionailurus > Prionailurus bengalensis. Next base: position 176,830,665 of record NC_057343.1, read on the forward strand.
CACTTACACTCAAGTGCAAGTGTGGCTTCCGGAGTCGGGAAGAATGGAGTTCAATTATTTGGCTGTGCCTAATAGAGAGGGCAATTGTCTCACCCTCTCTAATGATAATAGCTCTGACCTCATAAGATTATTGTGAGGGTGAAGAAGTGAGACGCTGCTGGTTGAGGGTTTTGTCCCGTGTCTGGCACACAGCAAGTGCTTAAGAGATGAGAGTTTTAATTACTCACTAGCTTGGATTACAGCCCGTCTCTGAGCCAGTCACGCTGGCCAGGGGGGATGTTGTACTCCACTTGGCCGGACCTGGGTCAGAGTTCCGTTCTGAGAGTTGATACTGACGGCTACGTGGGCTGGGGGTTGTGGGAAGGCAAGGGCGATAGCGGGGGAAGCAGTGATTAGGAGACCACCGCAGGTATCTATCTAATTAAGAGATGATGGTGGGTGACCAAGGGTGGCGACTGTGACACTAGAGAGCTGACGTTCAGGCGTTGTGCTTCTGGTAAGCCGTGAGCCATGAGGACTGAGGGCTCTCAGCTCTACTAGGAGCTCTGCTGCTTCTTCTTCACGTGGGATAGGGACGGAAAACACCAGAGGAGCAAAGGTGAAGTAACATACGACACGGGTTCGTGTAGAAACCAAATAACAGGGGCACCTGGGTGGCTCAGTCGGTTAAGCGTCCGACTTCGGCTCAGGTCACGATCTCACGGTCCGGGAGTTCGAGCCCCGCGTCGGGCTCTGGGCTGATGGCTCGGAGCCTGGAGCCTGCTTCCGATTCTGTGTCTCCCTCTCTCTCTGCCCCTCCCCGTTCATGCTCTGTCTCTCTCTCTGTCTCAAAAATAAATAAACGTTAAAAAAAATTAAAAAAAAAAAAAGAAACCAAATAACAGGCTATCCTTCCCACACCAGATCGTGCCACCAAATAACCCCCTTCGTGGATCTTGGATTTCTAAGAAAATGCATGCCGTAGAGGAAGGGTGTATAGTTAAGCCAGAAGCGGGCTCAAGAGCCCAGTGTCAGTCATGCTAACCGCAGGCGACAGGCAGCCCTTTATGCACGGGGTATTGGTACTGTCTTCCCCAAGCCTCTACTGCTCCTCCTTGATGACAAGCAGGTCCTTGGGTTTCAAAACAGGAAGTTGCCTGACTTGGGTTGCTGTTCTTCTTGGCAGCTTCCCTTCCGGGCAGCCCCTCCTTCAGACAAATGGAGGCAGCCATTCTGTAAAAAGTGAGACACACCCTTTATGGAGCGCTGGGGCTGGAGACAGAATGTGCCATGGCACTGATTAGGGCACCCTGGGAGGGGATAGCATGAGCTTCAGCATGGCCCATCACCTCTGCACAAGGCACACTTGGGATTGATAAAGCAAGCATCACACAAGAAGGGAAAGGACATGACAGGCACTGAGAGCCAGCCATGAACCAAGCATTGGGTTAAGACATTTTATCTCGGAGATGCCTCTCAACAACCCTAATAGGTGGGCATCGTGTCTCTCACTTGACAAGCTCCGGGTTAGTATGTGGCACAGCCAGGGCTCACATCTCTATTGGACTCCGAAAGCCCGTACTTTCTTATCCATCACCTGGTTGTTTTCACCTCTGGAGCGTCCCCATGACTCCAGCTGGTATTTTCCCCCACTGATTTTTTTCCCCACTGATTTGCAGTCAGAGACCATCAGCATCTATTGCCGGGAGATAAGAACAGCCTCGGAGCTGTGTGTACACATACACATATATGCACGTACTTTGCGTATTGTAGAGGGTTATGCAAACGTTAGGGCTTATCAGTGAGCAGCTCTACCATTTATCTTACCAATTCCTCTCTTAAATTCGGACAGTCTAATTTCCTTGAAGTCAGGAAGCGTCACTCTGAGTTTCATCCTGTTCCCCCAAAAGATAGTCCCCCGTCAGTATCTCATACACGGCAGGTGCTCGCTGTATGTTGCTTAACCGGAAATGAACTGATTTATGTATTTTATCTGTGATTCACAGTTCTTTGGAATTTCAGGGGAGCTGGTACTCCACAAATTTTATTGCCTTGTCATTGTTAAAGAGCTTTTCAAAGGGGGACATTTTCTTTAAACCCCGAAAGGGTTAGTAAACATTAGTCTGAAAGAGTATAAGGGCATGATATTTGGGCTCCTTTCTCAGAAGGGGGTTTCATATCTAACACATACATAATTGCGTTGCATCCAACACACTTAATATGCTTTTCAATTTGGCTTTGACGAGAGCCTGACCAACACCCCAAGGCCTCTCCAGCTTGAACTAAGGCTTGTCTTGCCAGAAACCAAAGTTCCCAGCCATTAATCAATGTCTAGTCCCTACCATGCTGAGAATAGACCACTTGCCTGTAAAGATGTTCAAGGAAACTGCCAGTGGCTTCCGGTAACAGCTAGTGTGAGTGGGAAAGACATAAATTATTAGAGGGGTGGGGCTGAGTGGACAGAAAATGAAGGACCATTGTCAATAGTTTCATCCACGGCAGGGTGCGATTTTTAGAAAAGAATAGAATAGAATAGTAAATATAACATAAAATACAAAATAAAAACTAAGTGAATGCAATAAGGCCAATGTCACTTTCCAGTTCATCCTGGATTGGACTTCAGACAGTGATTCTTTGTTTTGGTCTTTTCTATGAGGCAAGATGTGATTGCAACTGAAGTACATTGATTAACCCAAAATCACTTTCCCTCAATTTGTTGGATGCTCAAGGATACTCTGGAGACCCTGCTTTTGTTTTGAGTTAGCCATTTGGGAGCTTGGCGCTGATCCTTGGGCAACCATTCAAACTGAGTGAACCAGAAAGATGTCAGGAACTACACAAGGACATATAGTACAGTTTAATTAGTTTAGAGAGAGGGTGCCCCCCCCTCCCTAAACATCACTCCAGCAAATTGTTTTTTTTATGGTCTTGTTAAAATAATTTCATGGTTGCAGTTTTGTTCTCATGCTAACTGAGCAGGACCGCGTGGGTTATTAAAGAGGGTAGTCAGTCTGGCAAAGGTGGGTGCATTCTCTTTGCTTTTAAAAAACATAGAGGTCTAATCACCTGGCTTGTGGAATGACATATTAAAGAACCCAATCTTGAATGTCAGCGCAAGGCTGAAGCTCCTCTTAATAATAGTCGCTAGCTAGGAAACTCGTCTGCTGACTTTAATCAGGAATTTTCCATAGTAACCGAGGCTGCCCACGGGTAGCCCAGCAGTGGAGATTTTCATTCCATCACGCACACTTTTCTGTTCATCGCGGCAGGGAGAACATTACTTACCGCAACAGGTGAGCAGAGCTATGCTCTCTGGGAATGGAAACCTTGCTGTTCCTCCCCCTGAAGACAACTCCTCGAATTGATTGGAGAGGTGTCCAGTTTAAAGGAGGGCAAGTCCCCTCAGTTTCAAGAGATCGGTCTGTTGCATCTGACACTAAGCCCTCAAGTCTTTCTGGTATCACTTGGTCTCATCCTATAAATCATGTGGTCGTGACGGCAATCGGGGCAGCCCCTCCGCCTTACGTGGGAACTAGACTCTGATCGCAGACGTGTCACCTCCTTGCTGAAGAAATTTCCGTGGCTCTCCATGGCCCGTGGGACAAAATTCAGATTTTTTGGCCTACTTTTCAAGGTGGTTCCTAACCTAGCCATAAACCATTTCTGGCTTCATTTCCCTTTCTCCACGCTGCCTGGCTACACCGGGTGGCTCTTTGGAGCATCCTTGACAAGGCTCTTCCTACGACCTTAGAATGCCCTTCAACCTCACACCCATGGGGATGGCTACTATCAAAAGACCAGAAAGCTAACAAGCGTCAGGGAGGATGTGGAGAAATTGGAATCCCGTGCACCGTTGGCGGGAATGGGAGGGCCGCTACGGAAAATGGTACGGCGGTTCCTCAAAAAGAATTAAAAATGGAAATGGAATTACCATATGATCCGGCAATCCCACCTCGGGGTACATACCCAAAAGAAATGGGGGCAGGGTCTCGAAAAGATGTTTGTACACCATCTTCACGGCAGCATTATTTACAACAGCGAAAACGCGGAGGTACCTCAAGTGTCCAAGCAGCGGATGAAGGCATAGACAGCAGGTAGAATATACATACAGCACAGTATTGTCCAACCTTAAAAAGGACAGTCTGACACCTGTTACAACAGGGACGAAACTTGAGGATGTTATGGTAAGCGAGATAAGCCAGTCACAAAAGGACGTACACCGTACTTAGGTGAGTTACTTCGAGTCGTCAAAATCAGGGATGGAAAGGAGAATAGGGGTCGCCAGGGCCTGGCGGGGGGCAGGGAGGAATGGAGAGTTATTGTTGGATGGCTATAGTTTCAGCGTTGTGACAAAGGGAAGAATTCTGGAGATGGACGGTGGTGATGATTGCACAATATTATGAATGTATTCATACCCCTTCACCGTATCCTTAAAACTGGTTATGATGGTAAATTTCTCTTATACGTATTGATAATAAAAAAGAGTTGGGGGGAGAAAAAGGAAAAGAAAGAAGAACGTCCTTCTCCGTGTCTGTTGGACAAAGTCCTCTTCATCTACGATCGTGCGAGGCAAAGCTCAAATGGCATCTCCTATGGGGGCTTGCCGACCATGGGGAAGGGACACCGAGGCTGCCCCCGTGGCAGTGGGCATGGCTGCCTCTGATTGAAGCTTTCCTAACGGTGTGCGTGGGCCTCTGTGTGTGGCTGTGTAATAGAAAACTGCCTTTTAAGCCATCTACCCTTCGGAAGAGATGGTGACAGCGACTGCCCCGAGCCTTGCTACCGTAGGTAAGGTTTGCTGCATCAGAGTCAGGTGGGAATTTATAAGGAGGACCACTTATCTCAGGCCCAACCCTCAGATCTACTGAATCAGAATCTGCCTCTTTTTTTTTTTTTTTTTTTGCCAAAGCTTCAGGTAAATCATTTGTGCCTCTACGCATTAAGCCCTGGTCTAGAGGGCCCAGCTTCAGGAGGCACGTCTTTAATTCCTCCGTGGGACCCGGTTACGCGGCAGAGGCAGCATGAAACTCCTTATGGGTCACACACACCTGAGCACTCTCTGAAGCCACCGTATGTTTTTCAAGTCCTCCCAGGATAGAAAACCGTGGGCTCAGCCCAGTGGTTCTATAACTTGAGTGTCGTGTCAGAATAACTCCAAGGCCTTGTTAATCCGTCTTCCGAGTTCCTGAGGCAGTAGATCGGAGGTGGGGCTCAGAATTTGCATTTCTAGCCAGTTTCTGCGTGATGCCAGCCCTGGACGCTGCCTGTGGAGGGACTACACGAAGGGCTACTGGCTTCGCGCGTGGGAAATACGTGTCGGATGTACGAACTGACGGAGAATTCGAAAGAGAAAATAGATCCAAGAAGTGCCTAGGGTTTCAGTGCTCAGTTGTGTAACTTGCCAAACGCAGGGGTTCAAAACAGCAATAATGCATCATTTCTCACGATCCTGGAGGTGGACTGGGCTCAGTTGGGTTGTTATCTAACTCCACATGGTGGAGCTGAGGGCTGGAGTTACAACACCCAAGATGGCCTCTCACCCTCAAGGCCCCTTCCCTTGCCAGGGTTCTCACCCCTCAGCAGTCTGGCCTAAGCTTCTTGGAAGCAGCTGGTTTCCAAGGGGGAGAGCATGGAAACTGTCAGTTTGCCTTTTAAGGCCCGGGCTTGGAGGCCCCAGAGGATCACTTTGCCACCGTCTATTGGTATCAACCAAGTCTCAAGGACAGCTTAGATTCAAGGGGAGGGGAGCTAGACATCACCTCTTTTTTTTTTTTTTAAATTTTTTTTTTCAACGTTTATTTATTTTTGGGACAGAGAGAGACAGAGCATGAACGGGGGAGGGGCAGAGAGAGAGGGAGACACAGAATCGGAAACAGGCTCCAGGCTCCGAGCCATCAGCCCAGAGCCCGACGCGGGGCTCGAACTCACGGACCGCGAGATGGTGACCTGGCTGAAGTCGGACGCTTAACCGACCGCGCCACCCAGGCGCCCCGACATCACCTTTTAATAGGAGGAGCAGCAGAGAATTTGTAGCCATCATTAACCCACCACCTCTGGTTCATTACAGAGAATACATTAAGGGACCTGCTGAGAAATACCTACAACCCTGCTAATCGGTCGGTTGGCCACTGTAGTGATGCGTACTACAGCCATTGTTTGCTTTCCACGCTGGACCTCCAGGGCTGGGGACTCAGTGGGGGGACGTCAACGTTGCTCCACGTCCCTGCTCAGTCGAGCTCTCCTTGTGATCTCATGTTCTTTTGGACGCAGGCTTTTTACCTTTTCATCCATTGCGCCAAAGACGGAAGGGGCTTGGGCGAATCGGTTTGTGGGTATAAAACACACCACAGAAAGTTCTGTAAGACTCACATCCTGAGGTAGTGAAAGCTCTTAATTAGCGCAATAAAACACCGTGAATCCCTTCATCCTTGATCATCAGATGGTAAAAAAAATAAGAGAGTTTGGCGAACGAATGACAACTTGAATGTCCGTGACCCATGGTCCGTTCGGTTGGGAGCTGTTATTAGTAATAGTATGATTTGGGTTTTTAGGACTTTAATAGTAAATGTAACAGCCATACTTTCTGTGGTCCGCAGAGTCCTTTTTCAGGGGCGTTATCACATCTGATCCTTCATAATCCAGCAAGTTGCATTTAGCCTCAGCCTACAGATGAGGAAACTGAGTTCCTAAGAGTAGAAGTTGCCCAAGGTCACGATGACTGTAAAACTGTTGGAATTCACACCCAGGACTCTCAGCCACGAGCCTTTTCCATGACTTATTTCAAACACTTCCTTCCAGGAAAAAGCTTAATTGAGCATGCTGTAGTCAACCTAACATGGTAAGAGGAAATACGATTTAATCCAGATCTCGTCAGCAGTATCGTCGTGTAAGAGCTTCTTAGAAATGCTGAATCTTTGGTCCTAACCCAGATCCGCATTTTAACAAGGTCACCAAGTGATTCGTACATCCCCAAAAGTTTGAGAAGCACAGATTCAGGACACAGTTTGGAAGTCAGACCGGCTGGTGTCAAATCCTGCGGAGTCTCTCCTAGCTGCCTGATGTGGGCAATGAGTTCTCTAAGCTGCAGTGTGTTTATCTGTAAAATAGTGATTAAGGAAGAAAAAAAAATCTGCCCTCCCAAGGTTATTGTAAACACTCTACGAGTTAATGCAAAAAAAGTGCTTTGCAGACGGCCCGGCTTATAGTAAGTGCTCAGTAAATGTGAGCCACTATTATTATTGTTAAAACTAATAACCTTCCTGATCAGCCAGCCAGATGGTCCGCAACTCCCTGCTGCGAAAAGCAAAACTCTCCCTACATACTAACTGCAAAAGGAAGAAGAGACAGAGCCCTTGCCCTTGAGATGCTCTCCGAGCAATGAGAAAGGGAGGACAGACGCACAGAAAAACAGACAAGCGGAGTTCTCCCACAGAACGATCCCCATGGAGCCCGCACTCTCGCAGGCGAGATGGGCTGTTTGATGAGGTGCCACAGGGGAAGAGGAATGGTTCCGGAGCTTGTTAACTAACTGATGAGTCAGGGGTGACAGCGACTGAAGCGTGAAGGTGGGAATACACAGACCAGGCTCAGCGTGGCAGGGCCACCGGGGCAGACTTCCCCTCCCCCACCCGTGAGAGTGCAGAGCTGGTGGAAGGGGGCAAGCCCCGCGGGGCAGGGAGGGAGGGAGTGCGGGGTCAGAGCTGGTCTTCCCTGGGGCAACAGGGGACATTGGGCCTGCGGGGCTGACTAAGCCAGGATCTAGAGGGCAATGCCCGGGCTCCAAGCCCTGGGGCAAGAAGATCGATTCCCAATCCAGATCCAGTTATGGCGGAATGGATGCCAGCAGCTAGGAGGACCCTGGTGAAGACTCAATTTATGCACCAGAAGCTGGAGCAGGGTCAGAGTAAGGGTCATGGTCTAAGGGGCTGCCTGGAAGCATGATACCGATAACAGGGGCAACTGATAAAATCGAAACATAACAATAATAACATTGACCAAGGGCTTGGCACATACCAGCATTTCCTAGTATTAATTCACTTCATCCTCACAAGTATATGAAATCAATCCTTTCTTACTACAGAACTGAGACATAGAGATGGTAAGTTATTATTTTTTTTTTAATTTTTTTTTTCAACGTTTATTTATTTTTGGGACAGAGAGAGACAGAGCATGAACGGGGGAGGGGCAGAGAGAGAGGGAGACACAGAATCGGAAACAGGCTCCAGGCTCTGAGCCATCAGCCCAGAGCCTGACGCGGGGCTCGAACTCCGGGACCGCGAGATCGTGACCTGGCTGAAGTCGGACGCTTAACCGACTGTGCCACCCAGGCGTCCCGAGATGGTAAGTTATTTGCCCACAGTCACGCTAATAAGTGGCAGAGCCTGGCCATTTGGGTCTCAGAAGTGGCCTTTTTGGGGTGCCTGGGTGGCTCGTTCGGTTAAGCCTCCGACTTCGGCTCGGGTCATGATCTCACGGCTCGTGGGTTCAAGCCGCACATCGGGCTCTGTGCTGACAGCTGGGAGCCTGGAGCCTGCTTCGGATGCTGTGTCTCCCTCTCTCTCTGCCCCTCCCCCACTCACACTCTGTTTCTCTCTCTCTCTCAAAACTAAATAAACGTTAAAAAAAATTTTTTTTTAAATTTAAATTTAAATTTAAAATTTAAAAAAATTTTTTAAAGGAAAAAGAAAGAACTGGCCTTCTTAACTCTCAAACTAGATTGAATATCAGCTGGTCTTTGGCGCTGGTCTTTTGGGGACCAGGGGGAGGGACTTGATGTGCGAGTTGGGTCCACCTGTCTCGAGGAGCCTGGGGGGGAGAAAAGCCCACTTATCTTCCAAGATTCAGGATGACCTGTGATACTATCTTTTGAAGAGGTGGCTACCCCAGAGATGAGGACACCCCTAATTTCTCTTTGTCTTACATTTCAGGTTCCACAGGGCAGATATTGGGAAGTACCCACTCTGGGGCACACACAAAGCCAGGCTCTGAGAGATACAGATGGGTCAGGCACTGTTTTAGCCCCGAGGAGCTCATGGTCTCATAGAGGCTGTCACAGCAACGTGTCAGAGAGATGCAAACCACAGAGGGTCCGGAGAGGATGCTGTGGCTGTAACTTTCTTCTCGGCCAATGAAACCAAGATGGTGGAAAGATTGGTACTATCCTTCTTGTGTCTAGTTCGGGCCATGTCCTGGTCCTTGTGAGTCTTTTCCCCAAGCCAATTTGGTCCTAAGTTGCTTCACCTTCTGCAATTTCTTCCCCGACCCCCTCAAGTTTCCTTATTTACGAAATTCACAGATCTACTCCCAACTTAGGAAGAAGCTTTGGCAAAATCTCAACCCATCCAGCATGCAGTTAGAAATAACCCACGGGCCAAAACAAGCCACGAGCAAATTGAAGGCAAAATGAGGCAAAATGCCCTACGCAGCAGTGGGAAGAGGCTTGGTCAACAGTTTGTAAGATCTTTGGGCAAATCCCAGCCTCTGACACCTATTAGCAGTGGGATCCTGAGCAGTGACTTACCCTCCGTAAGCCTGAATTTCCTTTCCCTATGCAAAACTTTCCCTGCACAAACCCCCCCCCCCCCACTGCCTTTAGGGACCCTGCCTAATCTGGGCCCTGCTAACCTCTCCAGCGTCATTGCTCAGAATTCTCCTTGGGCTTCAAACAACAGGCGGGCATTCGCTTAAATCACAAAGACATATATTGTTCACTTGTCAGGAAGTCTGAGGGTACCTGCCTCCAACGTTGCTTTTGCAGCACTTTAAGGTCCAGATATTGGTTTCACGTCTCCCCAGGTCTCCTGTCCTTCCTCTTATTGTCACAAGATGGCTGCCACGGCTCCAGGCATTGCACTCACACATAACAGTGAGGAGAATCTCTTCATTGGCTTCTTTGCTTTAACCTGCAGCTCCTCCAGGAAACTTCTCTTGACATTGTTTTGGATGAAACAGTGTCACGTGGCCATCTCTAGCAAGGTGAAGTCTGGGAAAGCATAGATCTTGCTTCTCTCTGGGTGGTATAGTTGGTGAGGGAGAATGAATTGCAGATACCTACTGAGTGGCCAAGCAACATTGTCTGCTACATTCCTAATCAAAGTTTTGTCTGTCTAACACACGAATCCGCCCAATGTTTCCCCAAAAGAGCATATAATTTCAGCTTCTGTGTCATTGCATATGCTGGTTCCCTTTGCCTGGAATGCCTTTCCTTCCCTTCTCCATCTGGTGCACCCCCACTTATCTTCCAAGATTCAGCTGTGACGTCTTCCTATAATATCACTTCCACTCTAGAGTCTGAGTGAGACAGATCTTCCCTCTATGAGCCAAAAGCTTCTCTGATTTATTTCTATATCCTAGAGTCTAACATATTACCGAACGTAAAACAGGTGCCCATGAAATGCTTACTGAACAAATAAATGAAGATAGTAGTCACTACCTCATAGTCATTGCGAGCTCGAAAATGAGCTCATTTGTGAAAAAATAGTATACGTCTTCATTAATAATGATTGACGTCATGATATTAGTGATTTCGGCTAGCATTCACTGAAGACTTACTATACGGTGGCCGCTGTTCTACAGAGCCTACACACCTAATTCATCTAGTTTTATTTTTTTATTTTTATTTTTTTAATGTTTATTCATTTTTTGAGAGACAGAGCGTGAGTGGGGGAGGGGCAGAAAGAGAGGGAGACTCAGAATCCGAAGCGGGTTCCAGGCTCTGCGCTGACAGCAGAGAGCCCGACGCGGGGCTCGAACTCCCGGACCGCGAGGTCATGACCTGAGCCGAAGTCGGATGCTTAACCGACTGAGCCACCCAGGCGCCTCTATTTCCTCTAATTTATTCAAAACACTGTGAAATGGGCCGGAGACCACACACTAGGTGTTGTTGAAGTAACAAACGATGTTCAAATCTTCAGTGGCTTAAACACCAAAGACTGATTCCTCACTCGTGCTAAACATCATTTGTGGGTAGAGAGGATCTGTCACCATTTTAATCTTTCAAGAAACGAATTGACCGGCTCGTAGGTGCAGCAGCCGGGTCACACGGCCTCCTTGGACAACGTGGCAGAGAAAGGGAGCACGGGAAGCCGATGCCGGCTCCAAACGCTTCTGTCTAGAAGTGATGCACACCGCTTGCATTTACATTGAGTTGCTGAAGGCCGGTCCCATGGTCATGCCCAAGTTGAAGGAGTCAGTGAGGGCTGCTAGCTAGCATCCACCGCATAGGTACTGTTATTACCTGTCATTAACAGATGGAGAAACTGAAGCAGAGAGTGGAGACAAAGTGATGTGCCCAAGACCACACAGCCGGTGAGTGGTTGAGCCGGGATTCAAACTTGGCTTTTGTGAATGAGAGCAGAGGTCAGCAAACCCTTTTGGTCCAGGGTCAGAGAGTGAATATTTTAGGCTTTGCAGGCCATCCAGTCTCTGATGCAACTACTCGATCGATCGTAGTGTGAGAGTGCAAAGGCAGCCACAGGCAATGTAAATGAATGGGCACAGCGGTGTTCCAATAACACTTTATTTGCAAAAGTACGAGGTGGGTCAGATTGGCTGGCAGGCCGTGGTTGGCCGACCCCTTCGTGAGAATCCTTGCTCATGACCCCAAGGTTACCCTGAGCTCTGAAGAGCGTAAAAAGAGGAACAAATGTGAGGTATTATAACCATTTTCTATCAAATATCTGCCACATTGCCTCCCTAGCCAGCCAGAGTCAAATGACTTCACAGACTTTAATGGGTCACTGAGCCTTCATCCGGCCAAGGTTAAGGGGAACCAGCTTCTCTTTGGGGCCTGGCTAATTATTACTGTACAAGTTTAAAAGAAATGACAGACAGGTAATTTTCTTACTAAAAATGAGAACAGGACCCATACCAAGGACCAAGCAAGCCAGTATTAAACCCCCATTAGCTGTGTGGGGTCATTTCTAATGGCACGTTCACCGATGGGACAATTATTCTGCTGGCCTGTGCTAACCAGCAATTGAAATCAGTGGGAGGCTCTGGGCACCAAAGCAGGTTTTTTTCTGGGCCACCTAACCCAGACCTTGTTTTTCCAGCTGACACTCTGCCTGTGTCAGCTAATTCCTGCTTTGGAAAATGCATTCCAGGGCTAATAAAGACTTGAAAGTCACACCATTTTCTCACCATGTTATTAAAACCCAAATGGCTTCGCTTATTCCTAATATGACCAGGAGATTTCCCGGCTAGCTCAGAAACGGCCCGAAAAGTCCCAGAATCTGGGTTTCCGATTGGAAGACGAGGCCTGGGGTTTATTTGTGGATTAATTGTTTCTAAGCAGTGCAAGTAATGCGATGGCAAGGCAGTGCGCCGGGCGCAATAAAAGCAGACCATGGCAACCAATGTTGCTGAAACGCGCCTGTCTTTGACGGCCTGTAAGACAGCATTCGCCTTCACCGCCCGCTCACCGCCAGCGGGAACCTGGGCAAGTCCCTTCGCCTCACCGAGCCTCAGTTTCCGCTTTTGTGAAATGGCGGTGATGAGGCCAGCTTCACAGGTGCTGTCGGGAGGGTGGCAGGCAGCGTGGTCTAAGTGCCCAGAAGGCCCTCCCCGAATGGCAGCTAGCATGGAAGCAGGAAGGCTTTGGGTCTGGCCAAGCCAGAAATAGCTGAGAACTGGCTCCGGGAAACTGGCAGAATCAACCCCAAGCTGAGCTCCCTAGCGCTAATTGGAAATAAATCAGGAGAAACAATAACCAGCCAGAACAATTAGAAGAATGAGCTAATGGAACCCGTCCACCCCGAGTTTTTGCTCCTTCTGGAATGGCAACCAGTCCTCCCCCAGGCCAGTCTGCAGCTGCCTTGAGGGAGGAAGCCTGCGTGGGGCAGAGACGGAGACAGAGACAGAGAGAGAGAGCCTCCTTTCGGCATGTCTGTCTTGATCTCCACCATCGGTTCTCACGAATGCTGTGCTGAGCTCACCAGAGAGGGCAGCTGGGGCCATCCACGGAGGCCTGGGGAGACTTGCAGATGTCCCCAGCAGGACAAAGCACCGAGGTGCCAGGATAGGGCCAGACGTTGCCCTGGGCCCCAGTTCTTCTGTGGCGGAGCTGCAGGCAGGGGGCCAGACCGGAAGCTTTAGAAGCGTGGGCGGGCTCCCAGAGCTCATCTAGACTTTACCTACCCCTTTTTCAGATAAGCAAACTGAGGTCCAGAGAGAGTTAGTGATTTGCCTGAGGTCAGGCAGCAGGAACGGAACTTGGATCTCTTCCTTCGGCCTTTGCACCGTGCAGTCCCTTCAGACACGGGACAGGTGGCCAGAGCTGGGTTGGAGAGACGGGCTATATCTGAGCAGAGAAGAACAGTATGGGGTCGAGAAAACAGACTTCTAAAATTCCGAGCTAGGAAAAAAGGAAAACGTCTCTCCCCATCATCGTGACATCCCATTAGAATGGGGGACCATCCCACTCCCTTCCTCTAAGATTGTATTCAATTCAAGTGTCCCCACCCAGAAGGAAGGGTCAGCTTCGGCTCCAGAAGATTGAGCACAAACACTAGTTTTGCCTCATTTGCTTTGTGGAAAATTTTAGAATCCTGGCCCTGCTATTTCCTGGCTGTGTGTCCTTGTGCAAGTCACGTCCCCTCTCTGAGCTCCAATTGCCCCACCTGCAACACTGGAGTGGTGGTAGAACTGAGTATCTTTTGCAAGCTGCAAAATGCGAGATAAATGTAAGGCTCTGGTCACACGGTTTTTATTTCTTCATAACTCAGATGGAGGCAGAGAATTCCCCGTCGGAAGCAGGTGTCTCCACTCCTAAAAAAAAAAAAAAAGGGTAAAGAAAAATGCGGAGCAGCCATCCTGCAGAGTCTGGACCCTCCTTCCTGTTTTAACAACCTCCCTGTAAACTGCCCAGGGGGTGACCGACTCCCCTCCACTGCAACCTGCAGTAAATTGCATTCCGGGCCAGCTCACCAATCATTAGCCATGCAATCTTGTTTATCCTGCCCCAGCCTGGAACTTGGCCTCTTACAAAACCCCAACTACAAAAGGAGAACAGGTTGAACCAAAACTTCGCAGCAAGGGAAGGAAGCCTTCCAGGAGGCTAGGGGATATTTATTAAACAGACACAGGCCAGTGCCCGCTGAGCAGGTCTCAGCCCCAAAGTCCCAGCTGACCTTTCTGCTGCCACTGAGTTGAGAGTTTGAGGTGGGATCTGAGCTCCAGAAGGGACAGCTTCCAAGTCGGGGCCATTGTCTAGCCCAAACCGAAAGTCAGCCCCTTACTGCCGATGACAGCAACACGGTCATTAAGTTATTTGCTCGTCACCTTCCGTGGGGCACAGGTTGTGTAATCCTTACAATTTCTCCAGGAAGCTTTTACAGATGTGGAAGTTGGGCTTCTGATTCATCGAGTCACTTGCCCAAGGTCACAGAGCCAGAGGGTGGAGTAGATGGGACAGCTGCTGTTTATATCAGCTGCACACTTCCCTGCCTCTCCCCTTTCTTGGGGTGACAGACCCAGCTGCCTGTGCACCTGAGCCGGGCACAAGACCCGGGCCAATTCGGTCATAAGACCATATTCTCCTGGCCAAAATAATAGAGGATTCTGTGACCAAGCAGGACCCAACAGACCCTGTTTGAAGCACTTGACACGGACGAGCGCATTACCACCTCACCATGACCCAATGATATAGTCACCAATGACAAATAGATGTCCCCTTTACGGATGAATACACTGAGGCACAGCAAAGTTAAGTAACTTGCCCAAGGCCACACAGGTAGTTCGCGGAGAAGCTAGAATCGAACAATCCGGCTCCAAAGCCCATCCTCGTAACGACCGGGCTAGCCTGTGCCTAAATCCATGTGCCAACCACGCCGCGGTTGGCTGGCTCCTCCCTCAGTTCCATGGCGCTGCTGCTCGAGCTTGGTGATTTGTGAGACCCCCGGGGCCCCCTTCACTCTGCTCCTACGTGCCATTCCAAACTGTCTCCTCAGGTCAGGCTGCCTCTCACGGTCTCTGAATCACGGTGTCCTGACCTACCACTGGGCCTCCTCCGCCCCCCCTCCAATGGCTCAGGCCCCCCAAACACACACACAGATACACATATCCACGGACACACATGTGCCCACACGAACGCACTTGCTCTGTCGCACGTAGATATGCACATACTCATACACATAGCCACTCACTCTCACACACACACACACACATTCACACACATACACATATGCACGCACATATATATATATATACTCACTGTCACACACACAGATACACCTACGCGCACACACATCTACACTCCCTCTCACCCACGTACACACACACAAACACACACACGTACCCACATCTACCCATATACACACGTACGCAAATACGCTACCTTTGCAGACGGACACAATCACCTATGGCGTCTGCAAAATGTTAACTTTCTTTTTGGCGCAGCACTGCCCCTACATGTAGCGGGAGCCACATGGGTGATTTTAAATTTTCTAGCAGCCGCGTTGGAAAAGTAACAAAGTAAGGCAAGTAATTTCAGCAGCCTAGGTAATACACATTCAAAACATTGGCGTTTCAGCATGTAATTAACATAAAGCCATTTATTGGTGACTTTCTTGCTCTCGTTCTGAGTTTTCAAAATCTGGTATGTGTTTTACACTTACAGCACATCTCAGTTTGTACGAGACACGTTTGTACGAAATGTCACGAGACACGAGACATTTCTACTGAACTGGGCGGAGCAGCTTGAGAGCAAGACCCCCCAAATGCTTTCACGTCACAGCCCACGTAGGAGATGATCATGCTTGTATGGTATCCTGGGGTAAAGAGTCGAGCCCGATGGAGGCCAGAGGCAAAAGGCCCAAACATTCCAGTTTCCCCCATCCATCCAAACCCTGCTAAGGGCTGGACCACAAGCGTATTAAGAAAAGGCAGCTTCTCTGGGGGATTTCAGCCCCATTGGCCCTTGAAGTTGAAGCTGGATGCCCTTGTTCTGTGCACAGCCTGTGCACTGGGGCTGGAGCAACCCAGTGTCACTGTCTTGAAAGCCAACAACCATCTCCATTCATTTCTGAGAGTTCTCTGTGGCCACACCCTCATGGCCCTCAGGGCTCCAGCTTCTGCCTGCCGGCCAGATGCCTATTTCACCTGGGCTGGAAACGGAGCCTCATTGTGGGTTTTCACAAAACTTCAATTTACAACAAGCAATTAAGTTAGCTGACTAGATTTTAGGACTTTGGGGGGTGGCGTCAAAGGAAGGAAGGTCACCTCAAAGCTCACGGTCTTCTGCCATCTTGCTGGTGGTCGTCTCTTCTCTTCTGCTATGGCTTGCCGGTTTATATCCGCTCCCCGCCCCCACCCCACCTCAATGCCTGTGTTGAAACCCTTACTCTTACTTACTTACAAAGGAATGGTATTAAGAGGTGGGGTCAGATGGTGATTACTCATGATAGGATCAGTGTCCTTATAGGAAGAGGAAGAGAGCTTGCTCTTTCTCTCTGTTCTCCACCCTAGGACACAGCAAAAAGACGGCAAACGGTGGCGGGGGGCGGGGGGGCGGGGTTGGGGGTTGGTCAAGAACTTGTATCAGACCCCAACCACACTGGCACCCTGATGTTGGATGTGTCAGCCTCCGGAACTGTGGGAAACAAATATTTGATGTTTAAGCCACCCAGTCGGTGGTGTTCTGCAGCCTGAGCTGTCTGACAGTTTAGTCCGGTCACTGGGCTGGTGCCTGTTCTGGGTGACTGCTTTCAACTGACCCCTGGGGCATTGTGTGCCCACCCATCACTGAAGTCCATGGTCCTGGCCATTCGCCTCTGTTTCCAAAGTCCACCCACACTAGCCCTTCTCAGTCTCTCAGCATTCCTTTCTGGGGCCCCCGGGAACTTAGCAAAACCTTGCACATCTCATTTTGCCTCAGGCTCATTTATCTGGCCACTCACTTCTGTAGAGCTGCACGGTTGTCCCTGCACAGCTGGACATGGCCTTGCACAGTGCCCCATCCAGCTGTCCAGCCGACTCACCCTGTCCAGGGAAGCATGTCACCAGCATCCTATCTCCTCCGCCCATCCCATATTCTCAGGATCCTCTGTCCTCCCTGGACGTTTCCATCATGCCCTCTTTTAGGGATCCTCTCTGGTCTGGGAAAACCAGACAGTCGTCCTTCTGGCACCTGCTCCCCTCACCATCTATCCTCCTGATGGAACAACCATCGTGGAGCAGGAAGAACTGGACTTCCCTTCATCACCTCCTTCAGGCCAGGACTCAAGAAAAGTTGAATCCCCTCCTCTGTCCCGGGATGGCCTTCACCCCGCCCTTCCCCGAGGCCGGGATAGACAGGTGCAGGCAGACAACCACAGGAACCCCAACACCTTGCCCATCAGTCGTGGAAGATCCACAAATATTATCTTGGTCTCAGTTGCTTTTCCCAACCTTTCAAAGTGCTCAGCAGAACAGGGGGTTGCTATGTAATGGTCACCATCCTCGTGAAAAGGAAGTCAGGGTGAGAGGTGGCCCCTTTTCTCCCCTGTTGAATACATTCAGTGGTGATTATTATGGTGTTAATTATTCATTTGGTCAGCCACGGAAGAGAGGGGAAATACCAACAATGCAATTAAGAAATGCTTCCCTCACACCTCCTCAAGGCTGAGGCTTCGCAGAAATCCCAGTCCCCAAATCTGAGTCCCAACCTAGACCCGTGGCCAGGATTTCCTGCCCTCCCCTGCCCTTATACCCACCCTAGGGAATTCATTTGAATTCAATTTCCTCCACCAAACGGCTCATCGAGGAAATGGAAGCCGACACAACACCGAAGGACCCGTTTTGTCTATTCCGGCAAAACGCACAGAACCATGATACCATCCAGCGTGTGAACCCTTTGACCACAACTTGGCAGTGAGTTGCGAGAGCTATTGGAAAAGGTTCGTACCCTTTGACCCAGAATTGATCCGACGGAAGTAATTCCTGAAAGGAAAAATCTTTCACATGCGTGTTCATGGTGCTGATATCACTAATAGCTTAACTGGTAACCTTGAAACCAAGGGGCAGGGGAGAGGTTAAGGAAAGTACAGCACGCAGAAGCGGTGTACTATTATGCAGTCACTACAAATGACGGGAAGATTATGTAGCAACATCCCGAGGGCTTGTCATTTGATGTTCAGTCTAAAAAGGCAGAACCCCAGCCTGTCTCTGCAGGTTCTCTCAGACCCGCCGTGGTCTGTGTTAACCAAATCTTTACCAGCCTCGTGCTTCCTTCCCATCTTTCCGTCCGGCTCGGCCCCGGCCTTATCCTTGCCAGCACAGAGATGGCGTCACTGTCTGCCCGCATGTTCGTGTCTGGCTCTGGATGATGCATTTTTTGGAGGACGGGCACTCTGTTTTCTCTCTCCCTGCTGCCCGGCACTCAGTCCACGCTTTCAAAAAATGTTCATTGAGTTAAAGAGTCAAGGGCAGTCGTTTTGGCTGCTGTTTATCGAGCACCTCCTATGCAGCCGTCTTTGCGATTGGCATTTCCCATATGCTATTTCACGTGATTTTGTATTGAAATAATCTTATGATGTTGATAGTGTTGTTATTCCGTTTGTACAGATGGGAAATGGGCTCAGGGAAGTGGTCGCATACCCAAGGCCACGCACTTGGTGAAGAGGGAGAGACAGGATTTGAATTCTAGCTCTGCCTGACATTCAAGCCGGTGTTCTGTTTATTTCAGTGTGTGTGTGTGTGTGTGTGTGCGCGCCCGCGCGCGTGCACGCCGACCAATGACTATGTAGATAAATAGGAAGAAAGCGCGGAAAACCTAGAAAATGGATAACCTGTGGGACGGGTGAGTAGTAAGATGGTGGGCGATTTTTCTCTTGTTTTGTATATAATTGCTTGGAATGATAGGTTGCGCTGAGAAGAGAAGAATTCACCCAGGTTCCAGGTCCTCCCGGAGCTGAGTCCCAGTATCCCGAGTATCTTAAAGTGAAAAAAGCTCTGTTGGTCAGTTAGCTCCTTTTCCGGTTACTTCCCAGAGCCCAGGGGACATTCTGTTCCAGAGAGAGAGTCATGTGCAAGTCCTGGGCCCGGGCTCAGTGCCAGGAGCAAAGCGTCTGCTGCACTGTGGTATGCTGCCGACCAAGCCTGGTCCACCTGGCCCATGGTACGGGGGCAAGTATGGGCCAGGTGTTTGCTCACTATTTCTGCCACTCTGCTCACTGCCTCTGGGGCAAGTAGGTGTTCCGGGGTGCAGCTCATCACAGGTGTGTGTGTGTGTGTGTGCTGGGAGGAGGCAGGGGCATGTGGAGGGTGCATTCACAGCCTCCATATCCGTGCAGGCCCTAAGATTTAGCAGGCTGATGTTATCTCTAACCGAGTTGAGGTACAAGTCAAAGAAGATATTCATCACACCGTTTTAAGCTTGCATCTCATTACTGTGCCAGTCTGCCTCTGTGTTATGAATTAA
This sequence comes from Prionailurus bengalensis, assembly GCF_016509475.1. Taxonomy (NCBI): domain Eukaryota; kingdom Metazoa; phylum Chordata; class Mammalia; order Carnivora; family Felidae; genus Prionailurus; species Prionailurus bengalensis. The sequence continues at coordinate 176,850,040 of NC_057343.1, forward strand.
TATCTTTAATAAATCCTGCAATTATCTTCCGGATGGCGTAATTATCTTGCCGTGTGATCTTTTTTTTCGGTGTTGAAACCATGAATTTGAGAAATGCGACTGTTTAAAAAATACGTCCGTTTTCCTGACTTTTGTTTAAGCGTGTCTTCACTTGTAAAAAAAAATGTGCTCAAAAATACTAAAAAAAAAATTGAAGTTGTGCAGGTCCCTTTTATTCCCCGAGAGATCCAAGCCCCTGGTGAGCTTGTATGGGATAGAGAGGAACTCATAGCTCTTAGCTCTTCTGGAGTGTTCAATGTGTTTTCAATCCTTCATATTGAAAATAAAGGAATAAATGGGGGGAAAGCAGAAAATAAGATCTAAAATGCCAAAATCTCAGCTTTTAAAAGGGCAGTGGCGATCAAACCCATCCATTTATATCTGCTTCTTTCTCAAACGCCGCGAAAACGACAAAGGGACTTAAAAAATGTAAGTTTACAAGCACAAAGAGAACAGAAGCGTGGAGGTGCCAATCAATGTCTTTGAAAGCAGGCGGGTGAATAGTAACCAGTTTTGCCGACAAGAGAGAGCTTTAACCGAAGCCTACAAGGGAAAAGCCACAGGCCCCCAGCCCATCTTTGGAACTGGAGGCCCTGGGTACCTTGGAGGTTGGATGAGGAGTGGAGCTAAGAACAGTAGGGATGGCTGAAGAAGCAGGAAGACAGCGAGACCCATCCCCGCCACCATCACTGCCGCCACAGCCGCCACCAGCATCATCACGGTTTCTGCCATCACCGCCCGTTACCGTCGTCACCAATATCATTGCCATCTATCACTATCACAGCTGTCACTACCACCACTCTCCCCCTCAACCAGTGAGCCCAGACAGACGTCTCTCCTCCAATGCAACAAAGCCTGGACGCTTTCTCGGGTAGAAGACGAGATGGAGAGACGCGATCACCGCTCAAAATCGGGGCAAAGACTTTATTTTATGAGGATATTGGAAAAAAAAAAAAAGTCTCCCTATTGAATCCAGAGAATCGGAACGAGGTGCCAGGCTGATAATCCCCAGGCGGGAGACTGAAGGACACCATTCCAGGGAAACTGACCAGCCGAAGGACAAAACAAAGTCACCGCTTCTTTACATAGTAGTGAAACTCACCAACTAGACAACGCAACAGTCTATCTCTGGAACAAACCAAGTAGGAAAGAGGGGACCCATGGGTAACGGAGATGATGTGGAAGCGTCTGTCGTCTGCCATGGAACACTGCCAAAGAACGACAAGAAAAACAACACTAATGATTTTCTCAGAAAGAGAGGAGTTACATCTCAAAGATGGAGGCTATAAAAATGAAAGTGCAGAGAATAAGAAAGATCCCTTCTGAAAGGAGAGAAGTAGGCCAAGGGGCTCGAAAGGCCTAGGCCCCCCAGAGTCTAGGGAGGGCAACACACGGAAACCAAGCAACAAGCCATGAGCAGCAAGGCACCTCAGTCCTGCCAATCTGTGGCCAAGATACATCTGCAAACTGGTGGGTCTGGCCGCCCAGTTAGGTCCTGGTTATTTGTTGCTCATTTAATCTCCACAACAGTCCTGCTAAGTGTGAATTATTATGCTCATTTTCATAAACAGGATCTCAAACAAACACGGCAGTAGGTCAAAAACCTGTGAAATAGCTTCACAGGTCATTGTGCTTTCCGTGGCTCAATCCCATACATGGTCTAAGGTCACACTGCAACTTTTTTTGGCCAAAGGTATGGAGTGTTGAAAGGTAAGACATCATCATCTGGGGTCTCAAATGTGGTAATTTTTCACATGTTATCTATGGGTCTAAAAGGAAAAAGAGTATGTATTTTCGTAGTGGTTTGCCGAAGGGCTCTTTCCTGGTTTGGCTCTGGTCGATCTGCAGCAAATCCATAGTGTTAATAGTGAGTGAGTCTGTGTGTGTGTGTGTGTGTGTGTGTGTGTGTCTGTGGTTTCGATGAAGAAATGAAATTAGTGTTCCCCCCTCTCCGAGTCACAAGGAGGCTGAGTATACACGTTAATGGGAGTGTGGGTTGGGACAGAAAGCTCATTGCTGGATCTTTACGTCTGGGTGAATCTGTAGCAGGTGCAACTCTTGATAGAAAAAGCACAAGTCCTTAGGTTCCAGGCACCAACCAAGGAACCTCATGTTTTCTTATGACTGCCCTTGTAAACAGCTGGCCGGACTCTTTTCTCCCTGCCACTTTGGATGAAACCTTGGAGGGGTGGAAACTCAGCCATCATTTCTTTGGTCACTCATCTTACATAATAACAGATCCTCCCCAGACACTTATAGTCCCGAGAATACTCTCATTTCCATAATTAAAATTTCCAGTCTGGGGAATTGAAGAAACTCCAAATTTTATTTAAAGTAAAGGCCTGTCCGCTCGCCCAATCAGGGCCTCCTGAGGGATGGGGAGGCCACTGCCTAGGCTTCCTCCGGCTCCTTCAAGAGAAATAGAGAGTGGGGCAGGGGAGACCTGATCTCCCTGGCACCCCTGGTCCCTCGCTTTGGTTTCCTCTGGCTTTGGTGGAGGTTTTAAACCTACTTTTTCTCTCCTGGGTACTCTGTAGGTTCTTGGAAACCCTTATCACTGGGTGGGTCTCCCAACTGCAATTCCTGTGAGGCGGGGACTATCTCTGTTGACCGGTGTACTAGCCGCCTTATCCACTGTAGACTCGTCATTGGGGTCATTACACCTGGGTGGCCTTTTTGGATAAAGTCTCCAGTCAGCTGTCTCTTCTGCATGGTCCACATGGCCGCAAAAAGTACTCATGCATTCTCTGCCCTCGAAAACACTGGAGTGCTGGCCATTCCCAGCTTAGAACCCTCCTCATCCCTCTCCTCGGTCCAGCCTCCTCTTGCCTGTAGACTTCTCCAATGGGGTGGGGAGGCCAACACCAACCCCATGAGTTCCCCCAAACTCCAGGGACATAGGCCAAGCTCTTCTCGGATCCCTAGCCACATCTCTTCCTTAAGACGAGAAGGAAAGCACTCCCATCTCTTGCCTTGAGGTGAGGCCAAGAGAAAATGCCAGAGCATTCCAGCAATTTTTCCCAGGAATACCTTTCCCCTCTACGTCTTCAACCTCAACACCTTGACACCCTCAAGTGCATAGGGGGCTCCGGGTTGAAAAGCTAGGTTTTCCTCCCCCCGCTTAGTAAGTCCTGCATAGTTGGAGATGGCTCCTCACTTGGCAATGGGCAGGGGATGTGCCCCCTATTGTTTATTTTCAGCTTCTTGGGACCTCTGTGAAATTATCACCGAAGGGTCCCATGTTGCATATCATTAGGTAAATGTGCTACATACACAGATATGTGCTTGGTAGGTATCACTGAAGAAGACACTCGTCTATGGGTCCATTTGTGCCTAAGGAGTCTATGCAGGGCTGGGATATATGTACGTAGATACACACCTATGTGTGTGGTGTGTGGAAATGATCTCTGTAGATATATGTATTGTGTGTGCATGCACGCACTTGTGAAGCATATGCTTGGGCTGTTGGTGCAGGTACAGATATCAAACCATCAGTTATCCCCATGGTGCCCCTTGCTCCAGTACACAAGACTCCTTCCAGAACTTTGAAGACCCCTCTGGTAAGTCAAGGGAAGCAAAAAAAGCCTGAGTCCACAGTGGGTCCTCACCAACCTGGGAAGCATGACATACATTGTTACATACATACATTGTTACAGCCGCATAATGAAGTAAGTAGCAGGCACGCTGAGAGGGAACATGATCACAGCCACCCTTAAGTAGAGCAAGGTACTGGGGCGCCCGGGGGGCTCAGTCGGTTGAGCGGCCGACTTCGGCTCCGGTCATGATCCCACGGTCCGTGAGTTCGAGCCCCGCGTCGGGCTCTGTGCTGACCGCTCGGAGCCTGCAGCCTGCTTCACATTCTGTGTCTCCCTCTCTCTCTGCCCCTCCCCACTTGCACTCTGTCTCTGTCAAAAATGGATAAACATTAAAAAAAAAAAAAAGTAGAGCAAGGTATTGGTCTTCTTTCTCCCTAGTGAAGAGACTTAGAACAATGATTTGATTTGCTTTAAAGCAAAAGGCCTTTCCCCTGGTTCTGCTTCTTAAGCTGAAGTCAAGGGGGCGAGAGGGAGAGATTCTTGCAAAGATTATCACATTTGTGAATCAAGGTTATATCCCCTTCATCTTTGCACATGAGCCACATGAGCAGCCCATGTGAGTCTTAAGTACCTGCCATGTGACACTCATTCTCATGCCTGTGGTGTCACGGGACAGTTGCGGGATTGCACCGAGGTCAGTGTGTGTGTGTGTGTGTGTGTGTGTGCGTGCATGTGAATGTGTGTTCAGCCCTCTGTGAGGGCAATTGGATGTGTGAATGAACGCTGCTGGATATGTCTTTCTGGAGCGTCAGGGGCTCATTTCCATGGCAATGGAGAGAGAAAGCCAGAGAATCAGGGAAATACTGCCAGATGCCATAGCCGGGGCAGCCTTGCCACAGCGGACAGGAAGGAAAACTCCCAGCCTAAGTGGGGAGGGGGTAGGGAGGTTTGTGCTCTGCTTGTAAAGAATTTGCTGTTCATTCTGCTGTGTGCGCCCAGCAAAGCCAGCCTCCCGGGGATGAGCATTTGCATCTCTACGGCCCTTTCCCCAGAGGATCCAGGAGTCCATCCTGGTACCCTGGGCAAACAGCATCCCTCTTAGTAAAGACACCAGCTGGAGGGGCCGGCTATGAGACAGGGGCTTGAGGCAGTCAGTGCAGAAATGGGGAAAAGACGCAGTAAGTCTCAGTCTCCAGTTTGGGCTGGGGCCACGGGGTTACCCAGTAAGTTTACCCAAAGCAGTTGGTTTTGAGGCGATTAAGACAGTGATGCTCTTTCTTCTAGGAAAGACACAGCACAGTGCATCTCAACCATTCAGAGACTCTTACAGCTCAAGAACCCCTGCAGATGCCGGCCTCTTTACAGATGAGTACACTGAGCCCATTGATTCATGCACTGGGCACATATTTGCTACAGACCTACGTATGCTTGAGACGGGCTCTGGGAAGACAGCAGTGCGGGAGTCAGGCAGGAGCCCCGCATTGACAGAGCTGACATTTCAGGGGGACTGTTAACGATGAACGAGATTAATCAGTGAGACACAGAACACGTCCAACGGTGATAGACGCTACGGAGAAAAATACAGCAAGGTAAAGGGCAGAGCGGGAGGTGGGCAACTGGTGGAGAAGGAGGCAGAAAGGTCTTGTTGACAAGAAGACAAGTGAGTGGAGATCTGAGAAAATGGAGGGGGCGCGCCGTAGGGGGGCGCGCCGTAGAGACAGCAGCAGCAAGAGGGCTCTGAACAGGGCAAGTGCAAGTGCCAAGGCCCTGCAGCAGACACCCGCGAAGCTGCTCCAAGAACTGCAGGAAGGCCACCGAGGCTGGAGCGGAGTGGACCAGTGGGAAGGCGGTAGGAGCTGAGGTCACAGAGATGACAGCACCAGATTATGGGGGCCCTCAAGTCCTCTGTAAGGACTTCGCTTTCACCTTGAGTGAAAGGAGATGTCATTGAGGGTTTTGATGGCAGAAAAGACGTGATCTTATGTGTATATATATATATATATATATATTAATTTTATTGGTAAAATACAGGCCACATTAAATTTACCATCTTAGCCATTTTTAAGTGTAGAGATTAATCAGACGAAATGCATTCATGATGTTATGCAACTGTCTCTACCATTCATCTCCATAACGCTTTTCATTTGTAAAAACGGAGACGCTTATACGCATTAACCAACTTCCTATTCCTTTCATCCCCTGGCGGCCGCCGCTCTACTTCCGGTCACCAGGATTTTGACAACTTTACCCCACGTACGTGAGATCATACCGTGTTTGCCTTTCTGTGGCTGGCTGATTTCCTTCAGCATAATGTCCGCTCGTCTCACCCATGTTGCAACATGTCGCCGAATTTCTTTCCTTCCTAAAACCGAGTCATATTCCACGGTGCGGACGTACCCCGGTTGGCTTACCTAAGTGTCAGGGGACCTTTGTGTTGCTCCCACATTTTAGCGATTGTGAATAACGCTGCTAGGAACACGGGCGTACGAATATCTGAGAGCCTGCTTTCCATCCTTTTGGGTGTATACCCAGAAGTGGAATTGTCAGATCATATGGTAATTCTATTTATAATTTTTTGAGGAACTGCCATGCTGTTTTCCACAGCGGCTGTCCCACTTTGCCTTTCCACCAACAGTGTACAAAGGTTCCGATATCTCTACTTCCTCACCGACACTTGTTTTCTGGGGTTTTGTTTTTTGAATGTTCAGAGATGTTTACAAATAGTAGCCACCCAAGTGAGCATGAGGTGGTATCTAATGGTATTTTTTTTTAAATGTTTATTCATTTTCGAAAGCGAGCGAGAGAGACACAGAGAGAGAAGCAGAGAGCAAGGGAGAGAGAGAGAATCCTAAGCAGGCTCTGTGCTGACAGCACAGAGCCCTGCATGGGGCCCAAAGCCAAGAACCACGAGGTCATGACCTGAGCCGAAATCAAGAGTCAGACGCTCCACGAACTGAGCCGCTCGGGTGCCCCTTGGATTATATTTTTGATCTGCGTTTCCCTAATGATTAGTGTCTTAGTTCATTCAGGCTGTTATAGCAAAATACCTCAGAACATGAAAGGCCCCGCCCACTAATACCATCATTTGGGGAGTTAGAATTTTGGCATATGAATGGGGGTGGGGGCACGGCCACTCAGACCATAGCATGAGTGATGTCGAGCATCTTTTCACGGGCTTATTGACTACTTTTGCATCTCCTTTCGAGAAATGTCTGTTTAAGCCCTTTGCTCATTTTTGAACCAGGTCGGTTTTCTGTTGAGTTGTAGGAGTCCTGTATATATTTTGGATACGAATCCCTTAGCAGATGTATGATTTGCAGATGTGCTCTCCTATTCTGTGGGTTGCCTTTTTGCTTTGTTAATAGTGTCTTCTTTCTGATGCAAAAAGAAAAAAAAATTAAGTTTTCATGAATTCACTTGGTCCATTTTTCATTTGTTACCTCTGCTTTTGGTGTCATAGCCAAGAAATCATTGCCAAGTCCAATGTTGGGAAGGTTTGTCCTGTGTTTTCTTCTAAGAGCTTTATTGTTTGGAATCTCATATTTAGGTCTTTGATCCACTTTGAGTGAATTTTTGTATATGGCGTTAGGTGTTTAAGGGTCCAACTTCACTCTTTCTGCATGTAGATATCCAGTTTTCCTGGATATTTGTTGAAAAGACTGTCCTTTTCCCCTTGAACAGCCTTGGCACCCTTGTCAAAAATCATCTGACCATATACGTGAGGGTTTATTTCTGGGCTCTCCATGCTATTCCATTGGTCTATATGCCTGTCTTTGGGCCGATGCCACACTGTTTTGATGACTAGCTTTGTAGTTACTTTTGAGGTTAGTAAGTGTGAGTCCTTCAGCTTTGTTTTTCTATTTCAAGATGGTGCTATTCAGTGTCTCTGGAGATTCCATATGAATTTTAGGATAGATTTTTCTATTTCTGCAAAAAAAAAAAAAAGGTCATTGGGATTTTAAGAGGGATTGCATTGAATCTGCAAATCATTTCTGGTTATATTAACAGTTTAATAATATTAAGGCTTCTAATCTATGAACATGGGAAGGATTTCCATTTTATTTATGTTTCCTTTAGTTTCTTTCGGCAACGCTTTGTAGTTTTTATTGGACATGTCTTTTACGTCCTTGGTTAAATTAATTCTGGCATATTCTATTCTTTTTGATGCTACTGTCAATGGAGTCATTTTTGTAATTTCCTCTTCAGATTGTTGATTTGTTAGCATACAACAATGCAACCGAACTTTGTGTGTTGACTTTGTACCCTGCTACTTTTTTGAATTCGTTCATTAGCTTTGACAGTTCTTTTTGGGGATTCTTTGTAGTCTTCTACATGTGAGCTCTATCAGCTGCAAACAGATAATTTTACTTTTTCCTTTCTAATTTGGATACCTTTTATTTCTTTTTCTTGCTTAATTACTCTGGCTAGAACTTCCAGTACATTTATAGAAATGGCAAAAGCAGGCATCCTTGCCTGGTTCCTGATCTCAGAAGAAAAGCTTTCGGGCTTCTACCATTGAGTAGGATATTCACTTTTGGCTTTTCATATTTTCCTACTTACATTTTTAAATCACTCTGGTTGCTGTTTTTGGGATTAAATTATTGAGAGGGAGGGGTTCAAGATAGAAGCAGGAAGACCACTCACAGGCAATGGCAATAATCCAGGCAAGGAGTGTTGAAGCTTGAAGCAAGAAGGTAGCAGTGGAAGAAAGTGGGTAGTTTCTAGATATATTCTGAAGGCTGAACAGATGGGATTTACTGACAGATTGCATGTGGAACATGAGAGAAAGAGAAAAGTTAAGGATGACTTCAACATTTTTGGTCTGAAGAATTGGAAGTGGACTTTCCATTTACTAAGATAGAAGGTTTATTTTAGGTATATTAAATTGGATCTCTCTTATTTGTTTACCAATATGTTGAGTGAAATGTTTATAAGGAGGCATCAAGTAGGGAGGGGATATGGGAGTCTGGATTTCAGGGGAGAGGTCCACGGTGGAGACACAAATTTAGGAGTCACTGTGTATGTGGTATTTGAAGCCACAAGTTTGGCCGAAGTTATCTAGGGAGTGAGTGTAGAGAGGAGAGAGAGAAAAGAAGAGAAGAGAAAGAAGAGAAGAAAGGGAAAGGAAGGGAGGGAAGGGGAGGGGAGGAGAGGAGAGGAGAGAGGAGGAGAGAGGAGAGAAGCCATCACTGGGTTCTGGATACATCAGCACTGAGAGGTCAGGGAGATAAGGGGAAACCAGCAAAGGAGACTAAGACATTACGTGGCATCCCTGAAGCCAAGTGAAGAAAAGGTGTCAGGAAGGAAAGAATGAACAACTATGACAATAGTTGACTGTGATAGTCAAAATGGGACCATTGGTTTTCGCAATGGAGGAAGCCATCCCAGGGTTAGGGAGGGGACCTCACTGAGAAGGGGGACGACCAAAAAGATCTCCAAATGCAAGTCCTCTTGTGATGAGGAAGAGTTACTTACTCTTCAAGTATTTGCTTCACTCATTCAGCAGATATGTATCAAGCACTTGTGATAATAAAAGCAGAGATAGCATTTATTAAGTACCTACCGTGCGCCAAGCACTGAGTTTTACATGAATATCTCATGCAATACTCATTTCCACCTAAGAGAGCAGTACAGTTGCCATTCCCATTTATGTTGGAGTCCAGGTGGTAACTCAGCCCTCTCTCCTCAGAAGCCTGAAGTCTTGTGTGTGTGTGTGTGTGTGTGTGTATGTGTGTGTGTGTGTGTGTGTGTGTGTGTATGATTAAAAACACATAACATGGGGGGCACCTGGGTGGCTCAGTCGGTTAAGCGTCCAACTTCGGCTCAGGTCATGATCTCACAGTTTGTGAGTTCGAGCCCCGCGTTGGGCTCTGTGCTGACAGCTCGGAGCCCGGAGCCTACTTCAGACTCTGTGTCTCCCCCTCTCTCGACCCCTCCCCCACCTCCCCCTCCCTCTCTGTGTCTCTCTGTCTCTCAATAATAAATAAACGTTAAATAAATTAGAAAGAAAACACATAACATGGGGTACCTGGGTGGCTCCATTGGTTAAGCATCTGACTCTTGATTTCAGCTCAGGTCACGATCGCATGGTTCCTGAGTTTCAGCCCTGCATCGGGCTCCATGCTGACAGCGTGGAACCTGCTTGGGATTCTCATTCTCTCTCTCTGTCTCTCTGTCTCTCTCTCTCCCTCTCTGCCCCTCCCCCACTCATTCTCTCTCTCAAAATAAGTAAATAAACTTAAAAAGTTGTTAAGTATATATGTTAAGTATATTCACACTGTGGTGCAATAGATACCCAGAACCTTTTCATCCCATAAAACTGCAACTCTGTAGCCATTAAACAATTCCCCATTTCCCCCTTCCCTGAGCTTTTGGAAACCATCATTCTACTTTCTGTTTCTATGAATTTGACTACTTTGGCTACCTCATATTCCTCAAATGGAATCATACAGTATTTGACCTGTGACTGGCTTATTAGCATAATGTCCTCAAGGTTCATCCATGTTAGCAACGTGTCAGAATTTCCTTCTCTTTTAGGCAGAATAATATCTCATGTACATACATTTTGGTTGCTCCCACCTCTTGGCCTTTGCAAATAATGTAGCTATGAACTTGAATGTGCAAATAGCCCTTCAAGATCCTGTTTTCGATTATTTTGTATCTATACCGGAAGTCCGGATTCTTAACTAGTGCCCTATTAACACAGCAATGCCTGGGGGAAGGGTGGTCCTTTCTTAATGGAGCATATCCAGCAGGGAACACAGACAATACCTAACTCCGGGTGTTCTGAGCGTATAAAGACCAGGGCATTAAGGGATATAGATGGGAGAGCCTAGTATGTGACCCCAAAGAGGAAAAAAAAGAATGAAGTTCCACACCCTGACACTGAGAAGCTCACGGAGTATAAAAAAGTAGCTAACCTTACTAATCAAAGGGACTTAAACTCAATTTACACCCTCAGATGGGAAAGTCTCATGGTCTTAATGTACCCAGAGCAGACTAAATAAACGTTTTAGATTTCCAAAGTAAAATAATGATGATGATGATGATAGCTATGTTTTACTGAGTGCTTACCCTGTGCTAGAAACTATGCTGAAAGCTTGACACACATTACGTTATTGAGTCTTTGCAACAAGCTTGCAATGTAAGTACTATTATTATCCTGCTTTTACAGGTGAGGAAACCCAGGCCCAGGGAGATGAGCTCATTTGCCAAACTCTCAGGCCTGTGCTCCTGAGAGCACACCCGCTCCTACCCTTGGCCACACCCACTCCTACCCTTGGCCCTGCCCTTCTCCTCCTCTGGCCAATGGGTGAAGCAGGCTAGAGGAGAGGCTGCGTGGGCCACGCCCCATCCCCAGAAGTGGAGCCTTTGCCACTGACCCAGGCACCGGCGGATTTCAACACTGATTTCTCCATCTTCCTTTCCACCATGTGACCCGCTGGCCTCGTGATGAGGGGACAGTCGGAGAGAGGGGGGTAAGGGGGCTGAGATGCGTAAGGGGAGAGACCGCACCTCTCACCTGCACTGCCGCACCGCCTCCCACCGCTGCCTCTGCGTCGCCTGGCCATCTCCGTGCCACACAGCAGCCTGAGTGGTCTCTTAAAGATGTCAGCTGGATTAGGTCACTCCCACAGCTACAATCTTTCTGTAGTTTCCCTCTGCTCCTAAAATGAAAGCTGCCCTCCCTCCCCTAGCTTCCAAAGTCCCTGCCCATCTTGCCCACAATGGTGGTGCAGCCAAGCCGGCCAAGCCTATCTCTTCTCCGCTCTGTGATCTGGCGTCCCTCCTCCAGAAGGGCCTTCCCCAACCATCTCGGGTAAATTAGTCCACCTCTTCCCTGTAGCAACCTATCACACAACCTTTAAAAAAAAAAATCATTCTTTTTTACTTGGGTAAAATTTAACATAAAAGGGTCACATAAAAATTATTATTTTAACCATTTTTTCGGTCTACTCTTCAGTGGTAGTAAGTCCGTTCCTTACCATTCCTTTGTTTGCTAACTTGTTTGCTACCTTTCTCCAGTAGTCTCCTTGGATACGGGAATCTTGTTTGTTTGGGTCATGAGTGTTATCACAGCGACTACAACAGTGTCCAGCTTATGGCAGGTGCTCCATCAGCATTTTAAAATGAATGGATGAATCACGCTGCAGATGGGCCAGCCTGTTGGGCACAAGTCACTTCTAAAATGAGTACATATTTGGGGCGCCTGGGTGGCGCAGTCGGTTTGAGCGTCCGACTTCAGCTCAGGTCACGATCTCGCGGTCCGTGGGTTCGAGCCCCGCGTCGGGCTCTGGGGGCTCTGGGCTGATGGCTCGGAGCCTGGAGCCTGTTTCCGATTCTGTGTCTCCCTCTCTCTCTGCCCCTCCCCCGTTCATGCTCTGTCTCTCTCTGTCCCAAAAATAAATAAACGTTGAAAAAAAAATTTTAAATGAGTACATATTTGAAACACTAAAATGCTGACAGACACTCGCAGATATTATTTTTAAATTTGTCCCTGTTTAAAATCAAAATTTAATACAAAATTTATGAAAGTAACATGTACATCGCAGTCCTTGGAAATGAACTTGTCTGCACAATCAGCAAAGCATCAGGAAGTTGGAGATGGAGGTTAAATAAAGAGAGAAATCAGTAAGTGTTCACTGATCTGTCAGTGTGTCTGGACTGCTGAAGTCTGATAAGGGGAAGGTCTGGGGTGTCCTGGGACAAGGACCCAGTCTCCCCATCCCCCCCAGGGAGCCCTAACTACTGGCCGTGATCACCAGCACTGTTGTGAAGGGGGAGGAGTATTTCAGGAAACAGAGCAGCCCCTTAAGTCCCATTGAAACAACAGCATGAGCGCAGCAAAGTTGGGGGAAAGGCCAGGACTCCTACATTAAGCCTGCTGCCTTCCCTAGTTGGGACTCAAACTCTGTCACTTGTTCCCTTTGCTATTCATGTCTTCTTCCTCATATTTTCCAAGCCAACCATAGATTCAATCTCCTGTACATCCTGTCCTGTGTTCATGTTGGGGGGCGGGGGGGGGGCGGTGAGGGAGAGAATGTATGTGTATGCATGCATGTATACGTGTGTGTATGTGGGTGCATATATGTTCATAAGTGTATGTATGCCTGTGATCGTTGTGATTTGCAATGACAAATATATATCCTGTCTTCATCCCTGTTTCTGGCGTAGCACTCCTAAAACTCTTGGAGTTTCTTAAGTGAAAGGAGTGATAAAGATTTTTGTTATCCATAACAAGCCCCTTTCAACTACACCTAAGTTTGTTAATAAGGTAACTTCTGGAAAGCCCCTAAGGATGGGAGCTAGTTGCCTGGTAGCCTGGGAGCTAATCGTGATTATAGGGTTGGAACCTCTGACCTCTTGGGAGGGAAGAGGGATGGAGGGAGGTTGAATCAATCATTCATGGCCAGTGATTTAATCAAGTCCTCGAAGCCTCCATAAAAACCCACAAGACAGAGTCCTGGAGGGCTTCCGGGCTCGTGAACACATGGAGATCTGGGAAGAGTGGTGTTGTCCAGAGAGCACGGAGGTTCCTCGCTCCTTCCCCCACACCTTGCCCTGTGCATCTCTTCCATCTGTTCTTGAGTTATATCCCTTTATAAGCAACTGGTAACGTAGTAAGTGAACAGTTCTCCTGAGTTCTGTGAGCCCCACTAGAAGATTAATCAAACCCAAGGAGGGGTTGGTGGGAACCTCTGACTTACAGCCTGTCCACCAGAAGCACAGTGACAACCTGGCCTTGCAAATGACATCTGCAGTGGGGGACGGTCTTGTGGGACTGAGCCCTAGCCTCTGTGATTCTAGGTAGATAGTGTCAGAACTGAGTGAAATTGTAGGGCACCCAGTCAGTGCTCACTAAGAACTAAGTTAATTGCCTACTGGTGTCAGAAAAGGCACAGAAGAATGTGTGCGTGTGTGTGTGTGTGTGTGTGCGTGTGTGTGTGTGTGTGTGCGCACATATGTGTATGGATGTAGGTATGGAAGCATGTATACATGTAAATGTGTATACTGTGGGGGAGCAAAACCTTTCTTGCCTTCTAGGTTCTTTGGCTAGTCTAACAATTCAATAATGAATACTTAATAAAATAATTACCAATTAAATCGACATAAGAGAGATTAACAGGAAAAAAACAAATTTAATTTCATACGTAAGGAAGCTCACAAAAATATGAGACTCCAAGAAGGGACAAAACAGGTAGCTTTTAGACAAAGAAACAATACATTTGTGAAGAATTGACCAGACAAATAAATCCGGGGTCGGGATAGTAAATTAGTGAAGAAGTGACATGGTTTGTTTATACAGCTTTCCTGCCCTAAATTCCCTATCTCTGGTGATAAGGTCTTCTCTCCTCGTACAGGGAGCGTACCCCTCACATGGGAAATTTAGTTCCGGCTTTCCAGGGACAAAGGAGAGTCATTGTGTCCTTTTTGCCCTGGTTGTTTCTTAAGTAACTTTAATTCAAGATAATCAATATGCCAAAGTCGCATATTTTGGGGTGGCCCGTCTTGAACCCTATCAGCACCCATGTGTGGGCGTGTTGTAACTGCATGATCTTTGGACTCAGAGCTGGATTCACTTCCGATGAGACTGTGCCACTCATATGCTATGGGATATTGGATAAACTCACTTTTGATTGGATACAGCCTCTGAACCTCTGTTTTGTTGCCAGTAAGGCTCAAGAAACTACACCCTGCTTTTATTCAGACAGGTGTGGAGTGCAAAGAGGGACGATTAATCATAGGGATGAGAGAGAGTCTTACCTCCTGAGCACAGAGCAGGGTGGAACAGGGCCTAGCTCTCCTGTGCCTTATTTCCGTGCCCCCACTGAATCATCACCTCAGCCCTGGGAGGTTGGTTTCACAGTGCCCAGTTTACAGAGGAGACACTTGAGGCTCAGAGAATAAAGGGAGGAGCTGGCACTCGGACCTAGGCCTAGACACTTGAGGGCCGCTGTCCCTGCACTCCGTGACACTGAAGGACGGCTCCAGAGTCGGCCCATGAGGCTGCTGGGGAGACTGCCTCAGGCAGAGGACACAGGCAACCAAAGACAGGGGAGACAGGGCAAGTGCGTGCGTGATTCCGAGGCACAGTGAATGTGAGCAGGGCAAGGCCAGGGACCGAGGCGAGAAAAGCAAGCGAGGACCGTACAAGGCCTTGAGAGCCACAGTGAGGAGTGTGGGATTGATCTCAAGGCTGGGGGTTTTAAACAAGGACATGAGAAGGCCAAGGCTGAGCTTAAACAGAGTGATGAGCTTCTCCAGGGAAGGACGGCAGTGGTCTGGGCTGGGAAGGGTGTCTCTGGGAAGTGTGTCTGTGGAGGCGACGATCCACCGGGATCCTCATGCTGACCACACCCGCCAAAGCACCCCCTTCTCTCGGAAGTTGGGCAGGGGGGCCTGGGACGCATCGGCTGCCTCCCCGCGTCTCGCCACTCAGAGCCTGTGCTGCAGGCGGGAACTCCAGGAACCCGCATAGGTGTCAGTGGATGGTCTAAGTACGGTGGCCACCGGGTCCTCCTGGAGAAGGGAGGTCACCAGAAGCAGCGGTGCCACGGCCCTTAGGAGCACACATTAGCAGAACGTCAGGATAACCCGGCTGTCACTTGCTATCCTGTGCCCCTCTACCAACGCCACCTGCCTCCAGCAAACCAGGTAGCCCATGCTAGAAAGTGACGACACTTGGGGACAGGCCGCCTCCCTGGTTGGGTATGTTAACAGCCTGAGCTTGAGGTTACGATGCTGCAGGAAGAGAGAAAGAGCCAGGTTCCTCTGAGTGCAGTGAGAAGAGGGGAGGGCGAGGGGTAAGGCTGGCAGTGTCAGTAAAGGTGGCCTGGTGGCACATTGAGCTGACGGAGGCCAGACCTCGGCGTAGTCGTGACAGTAATGCCCGCCTTCTGGGGACCATGCAGGGGGACAAGGAGGACGTTAGCAGTAGCCGTGGCTGGAAGGTTGGGCTGAAGCGTCCCAGACTGTGGGCTGCCCCGAAGAAGACCGAGTTAGACTTAGAAGAAACAAAACGGAACATGTATTGCACTCCGTTTCATTTACGGAGGGGGCTTCGTATCCTCGTGACATTTATTCATCGGCAGGCTGAGGTCTCCGTCAAGAATTGCCTGGTTGCTAGGAACGGACTTTTAATCGGAAAAGTTCACAAAAAGGGGAACTGGTCATCGAGACACAGAGCAATCTCACAGGCTCCTGCTTCTCTCTGATCACATACCCGCCGCCATCTTTCTGCGTCAAGCTCTGGTCCAGCTCTCTACAACCTCCTGGGGAGGCGTAGCGTGAAATCGTGAAATGATAAAGGCCCAAGTCGCATCCTATTTGTGGAACTTTGTTACTGTGTTTGCCACCTGAGTAACACCGCGGACACATTCTCCGTCCACATCCCTCCTTCTCCCTCCAGCCGCTAAATATAGCCAACGTATCCATATTATTGATTAGAGGCCATAATGAAGACTTCAAATAATGCCTAGGCTTAACGGCAGATACGCACTCAGATGATCTCAATGGAGGGGGCTTCTCGGTAAACAAAACCCATGTGTGAGTCAGTTCTTAAATTCTTTGTCTTTTATGCTGCTTCCAGGACGTACTGTTCCAGAATTGGGAGAACTTATGTGGAATTTCCTACTGGAATTTCAGTACACAGTTTATCACACCTGCATGAACAAAATAACGTGGTTTCTTCTACACACATATTACGGCTATTGTCAACATACGTATGATGGGAAATTTTTTTCTAATTTTTTTTTCTTAGAAAACTGGGATGTATACCCACCAGCAGCATGCTATAACCTGAAAAATATGGCATCTCACTGAAACTCAGCGTTCCCATCTGTAAAATGGGGCTACTAATACAGTCTACCCCGCATGTGAGATGTGGGAAGGAGATGAAATGCACAGGAGACTAAATGTCCAACAAATATTAGTTATTCTTCCTATAAACATTGCGGCTAGGGACTAACACTATCTAATTGATCCAGGGTCTGGCTCTCTTGGTCTAGATTCTCCAAAGGATTGCTCTGATTGCTACGCAGCTTGTCCCTACGGGGTCAGGAATCTTCTAGAATCTGGTTCGATTAGTTCGGCCAGGAAAGAAGGGTCATGTGGCATAAATGTGGCCACCTAGGCCAACCACGTGGCGGGCTGGGTGAGAGGGTGATTGCCAAGAAACTGGGTGGGTAGGTTTGCAATAACACGTGTGTCTGGAATCAACAATGGGAGGGTTTAGAGTCCAGGGCTAAAAAAGGCAATCGAGATGATTCTGGCCCAGTCACTCCAGTTTTGCATATTTGGAAAACAAGGCTCTAAGAAACATAGTCACCACCTGAAGTCACACAGGGAATTGGAGACAGAGGCTACTCCAGAAAACAGTTCTCTTCCCGCCCTGGGTCCTATCCAATGGCACAGGCAGCCGGGCGGACCTGGAAGGGAGCCCACTGCTGATCCTCCCACCACACCACCTGCCAGGTTCTTCCTCAGAGCCCGTGAGTTCAACGGTGTCACAGCTTCATCCTGTCAACAGCCTAGAATCCCAGACTCAGGAAGTGCTCAGTCTCCTAGCCTTCTGCTGCCCAACCCCGGCCACCTATCCAGCCAGATTCTATCCATTCCATCCAGCGAAACAGGTCCGGTTGCAAACGTATCCTTTCGTCTGCACCTCGGCTCAGTGAGCAGCTGGCTTTACCCGGAATGTTCCCCTCCCTGCCCATCTGAGTTCCACAGGCCCTGCTGCGGGCCACGGCCTCTGAGCAGTCTTCTCTAATGCACACACCACTACACCCCTACCTCCCAATTTCCGTGTCTTTTTCTCCCTCTGAAGTCAACAGACCACTGCCTGCCCCATCCATGGGGCGCAAAGTTATATACTGCTTGCTAATTTCAACTCTCTTATACATTCTCTCTTGAGGTTTAGAAACTTTGCCTTAAACGTTTTGCATCAACAAAGCACTCAGTGTTGTGCTGGTGTTTCGATGGTGCTCAGTAAACATTTGTTGAAGGCATGAGTGAGTGAATGAGCAATGAATGATGGGTGTGGCTGGCAGTGGGGGTTCCTCCTGTCCCTCAGAATCCTGTGGTTGGGCCACCAGCAGCCTTCCTGGTCCCCAGATTCCTGGGACAGGCGGTGAGGGCCCCAGCTGGCACCAGTGACAGCAGCCCATCACGGAGGACCCACTGGGGTAGGTCAGGCTGGAGGGTCCCTACTGACCGTTGCTTACAAAGTCTCACAACGACTCTGTTATCACTCCCTTTTCACCAAGGAGGAAGCTGAGACTCAGAGATGGAACTGATTTGCTGGGGCGGGGGTGGGGGGGGGGTGGGTCACATGGCAATTTGCACCTGACTGGGGAAGCAGACTGGGGTGAGGCTGACCCCACAGCCTGTGCTCAAACCACCGACCTCATGCAAAGGCCATGTGCAAACTGGGCCCCCAGGATGCAAATGAGCAGGTCACACCCCTGACTTCCAGGGGCACCTCACGGGCCTGGTGGGCTATGGCTGGAGACGAACCCTAAGGAGACCATTGAAACCCAGGGTCGTATGTGCCCACCAGGACAGACACTTAACAGGGGTCATGGGAGCCTCAAGGAATGCACCTAAACCAAAGGAAGCAAGGAACCCTCTCTGCGTAGCCAAATCTCTGGTCTCTTTGACCTTCAACCTTCCCTATTAGCCAGGTGGGATGAAGATCATTAAATCAGATTTACAGGATGGCAACCTTAGAGTCAGAGAGGTAGGTGACTGGTCCAAAGCCAGTCAGACATCAGTTGGGGAACCTTCTTTCTCAGGCTTCTCTTTGACTAATCACCTCTCTTTCCACAGTCCTGCAGGGAGATTCTGTTCCCGAGCTCTTGGTTCCCAA
The DNA here is from genome assembly GCF_016509475.1 of Prionailurus bengalensis. NCBI lineage: Eukaryota > Metazoa > Chordata > Mammalia > Carnivora > Felidae > Prionailurus > Prionailurus bengalensis. Next base: position 176,868,481 of record NC_057343.1, read on the forward strand.
ACGCCCTTTTTTATCTGGCTTCCCAGCCTTTGTGCAAGCTGTTGCCCCGCCTGAATGCCCTTTCCCCACCCCGAATTTTCCAAGGCTCCTTCCTGGTGCTCTGCAGGGCCCAGCCCAGATCTCACTTCCTTTCAAAACTTCTCCAGTTCTCGTTTAATCTAAATGAATCCCTCCATCTACCCCAAAGAATCTCTCCCTATATCATGTGCTAATTTAATACCTCTTTAAATAAGAGCACAAGCGTCTGGCCCAATGCCTGGCACTTCGGAGAGACTCAGACCACATCCCCTGGAAAGACATGGTGTTCAGCAAATTCGGTGGAATGAAGGTGTGAAGGACTGAATGAACAAACGAACTGCCCTCTTGCCTGTCCTTCATGGTTGTTGACAGGGTTCATTTCAGCACAATGACCTACAAAGTTCCCAGCACAGAGCCTGGCACATAGCAGGTGCCTGGAACATGATCACTGGCATTGGTTTGAAGCAATGCTGTCTCCTAGGCCATACTCGGCCGGCACAGCTAGGCTTCCTGATGGGGCAGACGTCAACACAAAGGCCCGAACAGGCCCGGTGCCAGGGAGCTGCCCGCTGATCTCCAGAAAGGAGCAAAGTCTGCGGCCCCACCCGCCCATCCTCAGTCCTGCCAGCTCAGCGGCTGTGCACACCGGCCCTGGCCTCCTGGGGAAGAAAGAGAAGGAGGGAAAAATCAGGTTTAACCAGATGGCCAAGCTGTTCTTTTACTCAGCACTTGTGGAGCCCTGGGGCTGGGGTCACAGGTGTGGCTGCGAAGCAGGCCAGGGCAGCTTATGGTGAAGGGCACCGGACCTGAATCTGGGTTCAGATTCTGACCTTGTGGGTATCAGTTGTTGTGACCCTGGACAAGGCCGCTCCCTCTCTAAGGCTGAGATTCCTCACCTGTAAAATGCAGTAACAATCGGCTGCCACGGGTTATTCTGCAGACAAATACTGACTTGAGACATGTTCTTACCCTTCCACGGCACAGTAAGAAAAATAGTGACAAAGAATACGTGGATATGAATATGTATGTCTATAACTGTATCGTGATAGATGATAGATAGATACATAGATAGATATGGATGTAATATATATATCATGTCCCAATAATAGGTTACCAGGTGCCCTCCTTGAAGAAGGATTGGCCTTTATTCCAAGATTTATCCTTACCGTATTTTTATTTTGTAGGTGAAAGGATGATGGGCATTTGTGCTTACAATTCCCTCTGCCTAGAATACTCAGCCCCCCACCTACCCAAGACTCACCCCCTCACCAGCTTCAGGACTCTACGTAGGTGTGTTTTTCTCAAGGACACCTTCCCTGACTACCCTTTCTAAAATGTTATCCACCCCACCCCCACCCCCCACCCCCCGTGTGCCGTGTTCCCTTCCCCAACCTGTTTTTCCTTCACAGCACTAACCATCACCGGACCTAGTATTTATTTCCCGTTCTGGTGCATTGTCTGACTTTCCCCGTGACGGTGGGGATATTTGTGTATCTGGATCTCAGGATCTGAAGTAATGCCTGGCACCTAGCAGGCTCTCAATAAATAGTTGTCAAACGAATAAACAACTGAATGGGTATTTGTTTTTTAATGTCTTTCCTTGGTTTAAAAAAAAAAAAAAAAGCGAGAAACTCATTTTCAGCTCCCCAAATGGGGCATTGGAAAGGACGGGATTTTACTGGTCTAGGAAATCCTTAAATCATTGAGAAAATGTATGTGAAAGTTTTGGCACAGGTCATGGCTGCTGGTAAAACTCACTAAATGGTAATAAATGATTCCCTTCCTCCTCCTTTTCCCCTCCCCCCAGGCCCTCCCCTCCCCACCCCTCCCCTCTCTACTCCTCTGGCCTTATCTATTCTCACCAGGGCTGTCCCCAAGCTCCGAAACTCAAAGGAACCTTCTGTCCTCTCAATTTGCCTAATTCGCTTATTTTCTGTACAGATCCTGATTACAGACTGGCTTGGAAACACCGACAGGGCAGTAAACAGGCATAAAGAAGGGTCGGCTGCCCAGTTGGCCCAGAAGCCCGTATTGACAGGCCTGGTCAAGATTTGACTACTTTTATGATCCTAGGTCACAAATGAAATGAATTAAAGGTTTCTGTTAGTTCGTTTGCTTCTTAGTTCTGGGCCTGCTCTTTAAGGAAGTCAAAGAGCTCAATTCCAAGGGTAACTGTGGACCTGTGGGCCTGGAGGTGCTGGCCCCAGGCAGGAAGGCCTAGACAAGCTGATGACCGGGACCCACAGGCCTGAGGAAGGGCAGGGTCAGTTTCAGGACCCTGGGTCGGAGCCAGAGGGAACCTCAGAGACTAAATAGACTGACTCTATCCGTTTGCAGTTGGGGAGACTGAGGTGCAGAGAGGTACCTTCTCATGTGAAAATAACAGAACCAAGAACTTCCTGACTCCCTGTCCTGCATCCTCTGACCACAGCAAGAGGGGCTCCAGCCCTGAGCCCTGGGCTTCAGAGGACCCCGCTCTGGCCCTCTCCCCTGCCCAAGGAAGGAATCTGGCGGGGGACGAGGGGTGTGTCCAGTTGGAGCCCATGCACCTCCCCTCCAGATGATGCCCCAGGTTCCCCAGATCCTGGGGTTCCTTGTTAAGTGTCTGAACCCACTTCCCAGGCCTTCATCCCATCCCATTTCACTCGTGTGGACGGCATAGCCAGCAGGTGCTGTTGGCTGGGGGTTGGTGGGGGGATGTGTGGGCTCTCTGCCCAGAGGCCCCTTACAGTGCAGGAAAACACAGAATGAGGACAGCAGCTGGCAGGTGCTGGTATGGAACTCCAAGGTTGGGCCTAATTCCAGGTCATTAGGAAGCTCTGTCCTCTTAGGCAATAAAACACATTTTATTTAATAGTTTATTAGCTTGATTTATAACTTTTGAAATATTTAGACTCTGGTTTGTAGCTCTATCATGCGTGAGTCTGCGGCCCGGCACAGCCCCTGCTGCCCTGTGCGGCCTCCGGCACGTTCCCCGGGGGTGAAAAGAGCCTAGTCTTCCTGGAGGAGGGAGTCGGAAGAAGGGCGTGAGCATCGCAGCCTCCTCCTCCTTACACAGGTGCTTCATGTGCTGGACCGCCGGCCACCCTCATATCACCTTTTCAGCGGAGAAAACCCAGGCTCACAAGGCTTTGGCCAAGGTCACACCGCCAGGAACAGAGGACTAAAGGGCTCTCACCTTTCCCGAAAGAACAGCAAGTTGATTTTGAAAGGACAAAAGGAGGGGACAGGGAGAAACGTTTCTGGCCCTCCTGGAAGGCCCCTTTAGCACCCACAGGTGTTCCTGGCTAGGCATCTGCCTGGCTGCATTACCGGGCAGCTGGGGCTGGCATGGGCCATGCGCCTCTCTGCCTGGCTACTGCTACAGTCCAAACCTCCCCTGTGCCATGACTTCTTAGAAAGGAGCCTTCGGGGCAGTGGGAATGACAATGCAGGAAATAAAAAGTGTATCCGGGTGCACCATCAGATACGAGAGGTTGGGATGAGGTTTCCTGGGAAGTTGGGCTTGTCTGCATCTTTCCCAGGGAGCCCATATCTTCCCTAAGTTTATTTCCTATGGAGGAGAGACCTTCACTCTGCCGGAACTTCTGTTTAATTATTTCCTCTGAAATGACCTGAACTGGAGGCTTCTTTCAGACCTGGACACTCCCCCATTTAGAACTTCTTTCTGGACGCTGGTCTCAGCTGCCATTCTGGGCTCATCTCTTCCCAAGACTTCTCCCTATGCCCTGGGCTCTTCATGAGCTTCCAAAGCAACCTTTCACTTTTGCACATGATTCCCCCAGGATGCCCTTTCCCTGCTTTCCTGACCCAGCCAGCTCCTTGCCCGTCAGGAGCCAGCTGGGTCCCTGTCCTCTGGTCCCTCCCAGCTGCCCCCAGACTGTATCCTTTATGCCTCCCCTGTTCTCCCCAAGCCCCAGGCTTCCTTCATAAAAGGACTCTGTACACTGTGGGCTGACTGCTACCTGTCTGTCCCCTACAGTAACTCACAAGCAACCTGGGGCTAGCTAGGGACTGGATTTCACTTCCCTCTCTGTTCCAGTATGCACTTTGGAACATAGTAGGTGGATGGGACGAAGGCCTGGGACACCTACTGGGAAACCTGAAACACAGTAGGTGCTCAGGAAAGGTCAGCAGAGGGTAGGAGCCCCTTCTCTCAAAGCGCGTGCCCTCACCATGACCTTATTTGCTATTCACTTGCCTGAGGAGGACTTACAGGGACAGCTATTATTATCCACATTTTATCACGCTGGAGGTTGAGAGGCACTTAGACGATGCTCATCTCTGGGGGCTCAGACCAGTGCAAAGCAGCCCCGGCCTTTTCCTTGCTTGGCTGAGGGCAGGGGAATCCCATCAGCACTGGCTGTGGGACGCCCAACCTAGAGAAAGATGGCATTTGACCTTTTTCTCAGTAAGCGCCAGACTTTGCCCCGGGGCTAGGAGCCAGAGTGAAATGGGAGAGCCAGGATGAGGAGATCAGAGACCCTCCCTCTCCCAGAGACTGGAGGAGGCCACAGCAAGGACATTTCCAGGCAGGAGCTGTGCCCAATCCCAGGGACACACCAACGCAGGGCTGGGGTGGAGGGGAAAGGTCGGTTGCAAAACCCCACGTGTGGCAGCTTCGCTGCTGAGTCATGTTCCTGACGCCTGCCGGGGACCAAAGTCAGAGGCCACAAGCTCGAAAGTGCCCAGTTAGCACTGCTTCTGTTGACTCCCTGGCCTTCCACATCCAATCCTTCCTTGGGCTCCATTAATCCCCTTCTGTTACTGTTTGCCCCAGCATACCCTCCTCTCTTTGGGTGACGGCAAGCCAGTCTTCCTTAGAAATTCTCTTCCCCCCTCTCAGCCCAGGTGAAGTTGGACTCTCTCTTCCCCCGTCCCCCCCCCCCGCGCCCCCACCCCCCCACACAAAGGACGGTCACACGGCCCAGGCCTATCCAACCAGACCATTCTCTCATGCCTGTGATTGGCTCCAGGATGGGAACATGAGGGAAGCGTGGCAAATGAGACTCACTTCTAAGACTTTCAGCAGTTGGATGTTGGAAAAAAAGACCCTCTCTTTTTCTACGACGATTGCCAGCTATGTAAATACGTCAGCCTGGAGCAAACGGGGCCTCCATGTGCGTTGTGGTTGCCTGAGAAGGAGGCCAGCCCAGGGAAAAGCAGGACCAAGAAAACCTACAAGGAGGGGACCAGCCTTCCGGCGATTTCCGGAACTCAAAATGTACCTCTCGCTTTGCCGCTCCGCAGACTAATACTTTCCTCTCTGCTTACACATGTTCTAAAGTTGGGTTTTTGTCACTTGCAAACAAAGGATTTCTGACTAACACCACCTGGATGATATTTATTCCATCCATCTTCCCTCTCCCTTCTCACTCTCTATGCCCTAATTTTCAGCCTCGTCGTTGGCCTTGCCATCTCTACCCTGGGTTGTCGTACCAGGCCGCCAACTAATGATTACAACAGAGCAACAATAGTTGAATACCTGCTGTGACTTGCCTGCCGTTCGCAGTTACTACGGTGACCCCGCAAATCGATGTTCGCATCTTACTGATAGAGACTGAGGGGCCCAGAGATGAGGGGCTTGTACGGGGTAAGCAGCGCAGCTAAGAGTCTAATGCAGACGATCTGACTCCGAAGCGCATGCTCTTTGACCACAGCCTCGTCCTGCTTCGTTTAATCCTAGGTGGGCCTTGTGTCCCCCCAGCACATATTTAGGTGGGAATGCTTTTGTGTGCGGAAGCACAGAGCCATGAGTAAAGCCAGGCTCTGTTAAATATCTCGGACCTCACGGACCCTTTTTAGGGGCACTAACGCTAGTGTTGATCCATTAGTTTTCTTGTGTCCTCCTTTTCCTGTCCCCCAATTTGCATACTCCTTTTTAATTTTGCTGCCATGCTCTCACTGGCTGGGTTTGACTCATATGCCCATCACTATACAGTGACTGTGGTCAGGAGCTGTGCTATCTGGCTGGGTGGCCGTGGGTCATATGCTCGGCCCTGGGTCACGGTCAGTTCCACCCACACTAGATGGATGGACCGGGTGAGATGATCCCCCAGAGACAAATCAAGATGTTGTGACCCAGAAGAGGTAGCCCCCTCCTCTCACCTGCTGACCAAGACCTCAGCCACCCAAAGCAACAGTCACTGATTTGGTTTTGCGGTGTGCCAAGCCCCAGGCTGAGCACTGGAAGGACAGAGATGGGGCACAGACTTGCCTCTGATCCGGATGGCGGAAAGCTCACTGTGTGAGAGTAAGGGGACCATGGACAAGCCAACAAAATGCTGTGGGATGCGGCCACAGCCAAGGAAGTACGGAGCACCATTAGAACAATTCCTACTGCTTGGGGATGGAGGAGGGGACACAGGCAAAGCCATATTGAAGGGCTAACACAAGCTGGGCTTCAAAGGGTGTAAGTAGCTTTCGTCAGGGAGGATGGTAGGGCAACAGCATTTCTGGCAGAGTGGAACAGCATGTGCAGAGATGCACAGGCATGAGAAATCTGCTGGGCTCTGGGAAGACAGTGTAGTTGGGTGACGATGCAAAACAAGGAAGGGGAGAAAGAGAAGAGGTGATTCACCCGAGGAATAAAGGAGAATAAAAGCAGAAAATTAACGCTTTGTGTTGGGGTGTCTTTTTTCTGGCCTTTTATCCAAGCTTTGCAAAGACACCAGAGAGGAAGTTGGTGCTTCCCCACTCTGAAGCTTCCCTGGGGACGTGAAGGTTTAATTCAGAGCAAGATGAAGAAAGACCTGGGGAGCTAAGTGTGGAATGGAGAGACCAAGGCAGCCTGGGGCTTGAGCACAGGAATGAGGACCGGGGAGAAGGGGGCAGGCCGAGGAAGGGACAGGTCAGTTGCTGAACTCTAAAAATACGTGCATGGCCGAGCCCCGCACACTGGACCTTGGGGTTACAGAGATCAGGAAGGCAGGGCTTTGGGCTCCACAGGCTCACAGGCTGGCTCACAAGGAGATGGCAGAGACAGTAGAATGGGCTGAGTTCTGTGGCTTGGTTTGTCTAGCAAGAGTCCACGGGAGCACCGGGAGTAACTGCTCCAGCCCAGGGACATGGAGAAGGCTTCCTAGAGAAAGTGACGATGGATCTGGGGCTTAAAGGATTAATAGGGATTCGCTACCTAAGACTGAGGAACTCTCGTGACACCCTGTATTCCCGTTTATTAAGACGGACTGCACTGTAGCTACTTGGCCAACGGCTATCCTTTCTGCTGAGCTCCATAGGCACTCTGTCTATCTGGTTCACTGAGTTTTCTCCTGTACCAAGAAGAGTGTTTGGCACACAACGGGTGCTCAAATTACGTTTGCGTGCACATGAGACAACACCCCCAGTGAAGGGTGCACACATAGCACGACAAACCGGTTCGGGACAAGGCCCAGGGCAAGAAATGGCCTTGATTGTCCATCTGAGCCGTTTGGATTTTGTCCTCTAAATGGGGAGGGGCATGATCAAATTTGCACCCGCCCATTGATTAATAAATATTTACTGAGCATTTACTACGTGCCAAGAATTGTGTGAGACCCTAGGGTTATCAGGAGACCGAGGCCAACTCCTTCCCCATATGGAGCCTACATTCTCCTGGGAAAACAGACAGGAAACTAAGGAGTCATCGAGAATATCTTCTCAGCTAGTGATGAAGTGCTAGGTAGAAAAATTAAAATGGGCAAGAGGTCAGAAAAGGATGAGAAGGGACAAGCTCGGTGCCAGATGGGGAGTGTGTCAGATAGGATTGTGTTCAGCTAGTTTATTTATATGTTGCAACAGGAAGTCCAAGAGGTAAGCCAATCAGGGCTGGATGGCACCTCGGTGGTGATGTCCAGAAACCACGTTTCTCCATCTTCCTTTCCTGCCCCCTCAGCATTATCTCTGAAGCGTTAACTTTTGAAAAAAATTTAAAAAAAATTTTTTTAACGTTTATTCATTTTTGAGAGAGAGAAACAGAATGCAAGCGAGGGAGGGGCAAAGAGAGAGGGAGACACGGAAACTAAAGCAGGCTCCAGGCTCCGAGCTGTCAGCCCAGAGCTTGACGCGGGGCTCGAACTCACAAACCGGGAGATCGTGACCTGGGCCGAAGTCGGACGCTCAACCTACTGAGCCACCCAGGCGCCCCGACTTTTTAAAATTTTTAATGAGAAGGAATTCATGCATTTCATATTTATTTAAAAGTAAGTAATTAAAATAAGTTAAGTTGATGCCTTGCTGATGTGTAAATTACTCCATCCAAAAAAATTCTGGGAAGTCTGATGCTCACAAAGAAGACCGGTATGAGTTTTCTGGGGTGGAAAATAAGGGGAAAGGGCCAGAGCCACATCTGGGTTGATGTGATATACGATTGTACCCACCAGTGGGTGGGTGTGACCGCGTGTGCGTGCATGCAAGGTATTCAAGACCTTTGCTGGACTCATTCCAGTGGAAACAGGCATTCGGAGCAAGAAATGGAAATGGAGAGTATAACGCCCATTTCCCCCCACCTCCCACAAAGAAACGTGGAAACATTTCAGGCTTCCAAAATTTCACTGAATGGGAGACGTGGGGCAAGCTGATGGAAGCTGGTACTCGGTTTACAAAGGAATCACTCTGGGGCCGTAGGAAGAGGGACGTCAGATGAAAGTCTGGTAGCTTTAGGGGCGCCTGGGTGGCGCAGTCGGTTAAGCGTCCGACTTCAGCCAGGTCACGATCTCGCGGTCCCGGAGTTCGAGCCCCGCGTCAGGCTCTGGGCTGATGGCTCCGAGCCTGGAGCCTGTTTCTGATTCTGTGTCTCCCTCTCTCTCTGCCCCTCCCCCGTTCATGCTCTGTCTCTCTCTGTCCCCAAAATAAATAAACGTTGAAAAAAAAATTAAAAAAAAAAAAGAAAGTCTGGTAGCTTTAGTTGGGGAGAGATAGGTAAGCCTGGATTAGGGCAGGTGATAGGGGTGGATAAGAGGCGGCAGCTGTGACAGCTATGGAGGGGAATGCTGAAGCGGTGACAGTTAACATAGAATTGAGTGAAGGGTTGCACTGGGTAAGACTTGGTGAGTGAGTCACAAGTCAGTAACAATGTCAGGCTCCAACACGGGAGAGTTGCTTCTAAGGCAAAGCTCAAGATGGCTTGTAGGGTCTTCTGGATACTAAGAAGTTCCTGAAATCAGCCTGCCCTTCCTTTATTGGTGGAGGCAGCCAATCACGGTATCCAAACGCTCCCTGACTCACGGTACTGGGCGTTCATTAGTGTCTTGGCGGCCAGTGACAAACCCATTAAAAAACAAAAATACGGCAGATCTTTGGGGAGTTTGGGGAATGCAGACCAAAGAGCCTAGCCCTTGGGCCCTAGTCACTAGGCACTTGAGTTGGTCACTGGGGGAAATTCTGTTGAGAGGTGATAAAACTGTTGTAAAACACTTGGGGCCAAGTTCATGATCCCAGGGTCATGGGATCGAGCCCCACGTCGGGATCTGCACCCGGTGTGGAGCCAGCTTAAGAGTCTCTCTCTGCCCCTCTGCCTCTCCCCCACACTTGTGCTCTCTCTCCCTCTCCCCCCCCCCCTCTAAAATAATAAAAACAAGAGTTCTTTTCCAACAGATTTTGAATGTATTTCTTTTTCTTTAATGGTTTCAGGTCATCACCTGGGCTCGGCACTAAATATCACTGGGGAACAAAACAGACAAAAATCCATCCCCTCACAGAACTCTGGTAGGAGGGACACCCGAAACCCCAAATAAACAAGTCGTCTATGTATAGTAAGCCAGTTGTTTCCTTTTGTTCTTCTGTGTTAAGCAGTGCTCAGCAAACGCCTTGGAGCCAAATACATCCTTCATTACATAATTCACTTACAAGTCATGCTGTTTTCTTCTTTTTCCGCTACGTTGTCAAAAGGAGACTTGCTCCAGACATGTGTCAGTCAAGCAGCAATAGGCAAAGTTCTGGCTACCTGTTGCCTCTGTGTTTTTCATCCAGATGTAATGATTTTCATCCATCAGAATTAAAGATGGAAGCATTTGAAGCTTCCAGAGGTGAAATGTCCAAAGATCAATCGGTTGGCAAACAGGACCCGGGCATCCTATTCACAGGTCGAGGTGGTACCCATTTTCCATCGCCTGACCGTAAGGCCATCTGTTCTCTGCTCCAGGCGAAGCTGGTGGCCCGTGGGCAGATGTGCCTATGTCTCATGGTAAAGATGTGATTACGTGCACAGCTCTTGATCTGTGATAAAGCACCTTCACATTTGTTATCTCTCCATACTCAACATCGAGTTGTAGATTTAGCAAGTGAAGTTACAGGACATCCAGTTAAATTTGAATGCAATATTTGGGACACACTTATATTAAGAAAAAAAAAAATCGTTTATCTGAAATTCAAATGTAACCGGGTGATAAATTTAGTTCAGTGCATTTGGGCTGCTAGAACAAATTCTCATAGACTAGATGGCTCAAAAACAAATTTATTTCTCGGAGTTCTATAGGTTGGGAAGTCCAAGATCAAGGCGCCGGCAGATTCGGCGTCTGGCGAGAGCCCTCTTTCTGGTTCGCAGGCAGCTGTCTTTTCTGTGTCCTCACGTGGCAGAGGGGGTGAAAGGACTCCCTGCAGTCACCATGACCGAAGATCTCCTGAAGGCCCCACCTCCTACTGCCATCACATTGGGTGTTGGGATTTAACACATGAATCCTGCTGGGACGTAAGCGCTCTAGAGCACCGGACGTTCCGTATTTCATCTGCAACCCTAACTAGAATCCTCAGAGGTAGGCGAGACCAGTGCCTCCTTTTAATCACTGAGACTCAAAAAGTAAATTGCCTAAGGTCCACACACCAAGGAGATGACAGAACGGAACCCTTCCCCTTTGCTGCTCCCTGCTCGAACCCTGGGTGGTATCTTCAAGGCACCCAGGATATGGTGGGGTGGAGTGTGAGCTTCTCAGGGCTAGAAAGGAGGGGCTGTGTCAAAGGGAAGCCGTGGAGGGAGGGACCGCCATGAGTAGCAGACCCCACTCTTCTTAGCGGGCAGAGGAGGGAGGGTTTCCACTCTTAGTTGCAACATGTTTTCGGTTTTAGTTTACTGTACCAGGGCCCCAGGACCCCAGCCAACAAGACTGGAAAGGCAGGAAGCCATCTGGAGCTACATGCTGAGTCATAGGGCCCGGAGAAAAACAAGAACATCATGACAGCAGAGCAGGGGGTGGGGAGCAACCTCCCTGGAGATGGAAATTGAGGTGGGCACCAGAAATAGAAACTGCTCCCTCTGAAGCTGCAGTTAAGAAGTCCCAGATCGCCATGTATTTGCAATTCAGTTCCTGTTAAGGGCCGACTGAATGCAGCCGGTCTGTGAACAATGTCCATAAATCAGGTGGTATAACAGAAGTTTCTGGGTTTGCTTTGTTTGTTTGTTTGTTTTTCAAATCCTGGCCTTCCCTCTTCTCTGACTAGCCGGCAGCCCTTGGGCAGTTTACTTAAACTTTCTGACCCTGTGTCCTTTTCAGTAATAATAATCCTTATCTCCTTGAGATAGGTGACGGTTTCAATGAAATCACATTTTTAAAAGTGTCCTGCAAAGGTCCAGCACACCATTTGGTCAACAAATGGTAGGTGTTATTATCAGAAAGACACAAAAATATCTTCACGTCAGGTTGCTGTGGGGACGAAATCAGATAAGATATCTTCACTCTTAAGAGAGCTCTGAACCTACGTCTGAGTGACGTTTTAGCGAATGGTAGAGATGGCTCTCTCCTCCAACCCCTAGATCCTGAGGTGACTGGTTCTGGTTTCCCTGGGTGCTGGTTAGTATGGCTAAACACACACACAATGAATGCCTGCATGATGTGCGTTCATTCCATTCCACAAATATTTCCTTTATCGCGCATGTTTCTGGCCCGGCCTGTGCAGAGGTACAGAAGAACAAAATGAAGATAAATACTCCTGACTTTTCTGTTGTTTTTAGCAATTGCTCTGTACCAGGCACTAACCCAAGGGCTTTCTATGTACTGAATTCCCAGAACATCTCTTTCAGGTTAGTACTGTTATAATCTCAGTTTTATGGATGGGAAAACTGAGGTTCTGAAGGATTAAATACGCTGTCCCAATGCACAGAGCAAGTAGGTACCAGAGTCCAAGTTCCATACCAGGTCTGATCCAACAAAGGTTCTGACTCTTCTGTGGACAAGGTCCCAGAGGGAGGAAAATTCTCACTCGGAGACTGAAACTTAGTCAGGCACAAAGGTGTATAAACAACACAAGGTAGTGAGATGATTAAATGCCAAAGAAGAGGTTGGTAATCAGAGTTATAGCAGTTCTGGGCTGGAAGGGGATCCCTAAGGGGCTTCCTAGATGGTGGGAGTGGGGCAGGGAATAGCGCTAGACCTGGGGACAGGAGACGGAGCAAGTCACAGTGAAGGCAGGTGAGCAAAGGCACGGAGGACTTGGCCAGGTGTGGGCAGGGTTCAGTGAGAGGCCATCTGGCCAATCCCGGGTGTGTTTTGGAGAGCAAAAGAAGGAAGATCCAGCTGGCAAAGTCTGGCGGGGGTAGGCTGTCATTAATTTCCAGAAGGATACATTCCTCAGCCTCGCTAAAGTGACTTTTAGCCTTGCTGCATCACCGCCTTGGAGGATCCCTACATATCACGTGTTGGGCTTGGCCGGCAGTGGTCAAAGGGGTACCGGTGGTCAGAAAGGAAGGAGGTTTCTGCAGATTAAGCGGGCACGACCTGTCTTGCCCAATGGCCTCAACCTTAGCTCTCGTGGATAAGGAGAAAATGATATTTCCTTTGCCTTCAGAGGATTCTGCTAAGAAGACCGCACACTAAGGGTCATTAAAGCAAATTCAGAGACAGTACGACTTTTCCTCAAGTCCGGCTGGCAATACCTGTCAAGAGGATTAAAACCATGCACCCTTTGATCCCACGGGTTTTCACCAGCAGGAATTAATCCCAGGGAAACGACCAGGAAGGTGTGCAAAGCCCCGTTATGTGTGTACAAGGATGGTCGCTGTCATATTACGTGCAAACACCCCAATGAGAGATGTCCCAACTAATCAGTAACAGGGGCTTGGTTAAAAATGATACATCCGGACAATGGCCTACCGCACTGCCATTAAAGTTGTTGTGGTCACATTGCAGTAAGTGAAAAAAATCAAGTTGCGAAACATCGATCTAGTATGATCCCAGCTTGGAAGTACCATAATCTAATCCATTCACTGACTGAAGAGTTAATGTGCTGTATGCCGGGCAATATCCTGGGCACTGGGGACACGGAAGGGAACAGATTCAGCGTACCATTTGGGGGAAGCCAGGGAACAAACAAGATGATTTCCAGGAGCAGTGCGATGCCACGAAGAGGATGTAAGATGGGCTGATTTCGAGTGAGTGACGAAGAGGGGATTATCTGAGGAGGTAACATTCCTATCTTGACCCGTATGTTGGCAACCATCCATTCATGAGGATCCAGGGAAGAGCATTTCAGACAGAAGGACAAAAGCCTTGAGGCATGATGCAACTGCAGTTTTAGGCGGGGTGGGAGGACGGACCGAGACCTAGTGCATGAGTGGGGAGAGAAGGGGTGGGAGAGAGGCAGGTGCAGGCCAGCACATGCAGGGATGAAAGCTAAGGTGACGTGTTTACAAGGAGTTTGGATTTTACTCCAACTGCAGTGGGAAGCTACTGGATTTTAAGTCAGGCAACGATTACACTTACATTTATGTTATATTTATGAACCAGAATGAAATATACCAGTGGATTAATAGAGATCACCAGTGGGTAGTGGGGGGGACGAACAGTTTTTATTTATTTCTGTGTGCTTTTCTGTAATTCTCCAACTTTCATAGCTAGAAAAAAAAAACCCCAATAATTTCTATTTTTAAATACCTCGCCAGAGAGCATTGTGAACCTATGGTGACCGCTAACGCGGAGTTGCAGCGTGGAAAGTCTTTCACCTACGCCATCTCGTTGGATCTTCCCAATCGCCCTGTGAGTTGAGTCAGATCGTTTTAATTAGCTCCATTTTGTAGGTGAGGGAGCTGAGGTTGGGAGGGGCGGAGAGACTCTGGCAGAAAACGGTACAACTGAGGCCAGAATAGAGGGTCGGTAGGCCTTGCCCAGGCTTCCTGATTTTGCCACAGAGCTGGGCCTGTGGGCTGGTCTGGCTTAGATTTAGCCGGAAATCCAGAGGCCCCAGGGAGAAGTCCATAGGATGACTTCCCTGCTTGGGAGGGAGGAGGGGACTGGACTCACAGCCCCCAGGAGCACATGGGTGCAAGAAGAGGGGCCTTCCGTACGTGACAGGTGCTCCCTAAGTATTTGTTGAATTAACGAAATAACTGGCTTTGGGGGGAAACACCGGTCTTGGGTGGTGGTTTAGCTGACATGACAATTCAGTAGCTGTGTGATCGTAGGTCACTTCTTCTACCTGGCAAAGCCCGAGTCCTCCTCGGTAAAATGAAGAGGTTTATGGTCACTCACCCCTGTGAAGTGTAAGAGTTAGGGCCGTGCTTGGAGCCGGACGGCCTGGGCTCCAATCCGCTTCCACCTTTTTTTTAGCCGCAACCTTGTGGAGCTACCCAGCCTCTTAATACCTCAGTTTTCTCATCTATCAAATGGGGTGATAGTACTTGCCTCCAAAGGATGGCGTTAGGAAGAAATGAGCGGATAAAGTGCTCTGAAGAGGGCTTGGCACATGGGATGTGCTCCTCATACGTCAGCTGTTAGTATGAGCATCGCAGGCCTGGTGAAAGCACCTGAGAAGCTTCCGGAAGCATATGGAGAGCTTAGCGCCCGGTACCAATCCACAGCAGCTTACCGCTCCTGCCCTTCTTTCGCTAACGCCCCCACCGCACATCTTTCTGTTCAGAAAGGAGACCCCTTACCCACCAGGAGGGTCCTCTGCCAAGTTAAACAATAGATCTACTCTCTCTCACCCCGGGCTTCTGTCTGTTCAAGGGCACGCGAGGAATGTCCAATGTCCAATGCATTTCCCAATGTCTCTGTTTCCGATTCAGTTCCGGAGCCACCTTCTACATGTCGGGCTTGACGTTGGCTTTGGTGAGAGGTCCTGGAGTCAGCCGCACCTCCGACCTCCACCCCCCGATTCTCTCAAACTTCAGTCGTGTGAGGACCACCCGTAATTGTGCCAATGGCTGCGGGCCACTTTGGTCTAGTCTTTCCCTCATTATTTTTCTTTAACTTGTCTCACATTCCAGACTTAAATGCATTTGTTCAAAAGGGAAATGTACTCATTACCATAAATGGAAAGCCAATACCACCTGCCACAAAAAGAAAATACCCATAAAAAGAAATACGGTGAAAATAAAGCAATTTTATTGAATTCTGGGGGGACAGCGCTGCCCATTGAAGACTCTGGGCTTAAGGCCTGCTTGATTTCCATTTAAAAGGGAGATGTGGAGAGGTGCTAAAGTTTCAGGAGGGTGTTAAAGACCTGTGAGTGCCTGAGCTGAGATCGCCTTCTTGGTGTCATAAAAAGCACAGAAAGAGAATTCAAAGAGAAGACTTCTCCAGCCTCGTGATTTCATGCTTTTATTTCCTTGTTTGCTCACCTTCTAGAACTTTCTCTTGTCCGCCAGGAACCAGGGGGGCCCCCTTTTCCAGGATTCAGTTCTTTATTGAGAAAAGCTAAGGAGAGAGCCGCCTACCCTCTGCTTCTCACTTACTAGGTCATTTTAGGAACATTCTTTCCCCTCTCTGAATTGAGGGAGCTGAACTGGAGAAATGCCCTTCTCAGAGGATTTCCGGGCCCTAACAGCCTGTGCGGCCTTATCCGAATGTGCACCCGGCTGCTCATCGGTGTTCTCTCACCTGCTGATGGGGCAGGGGCCACGTCCACCCAGCCTCGAGGCATGGTCTGGGCTGCTGGATCTCCACAAGGAGCCGAGCTGTGGGATTCATCACATACCCACAAATAAATTCACGTTTCCTGGGGGTGGATTTTCTGCTTGTTGAATCGAGCAGATGGCTGTGCTGGAGTTGAGAAAGGAGGTAGCCAAAACCCCTCTCTGCCTAGCCTAGACCCTAGGAAGAAACGAGCAAACAGCTCCCTGACTTCGGGCTCCGTCCCTCCGTTCAGCAGCCCCTGCAGATGTTTCCCTTCCCAGAGCGCCTGGAGGGGGAGCCGCTGAAGCATCACCCCTAAATTATTCCTGTTTTCACGTCTCCTCCCTGCCTCTAAGTCAGCCAGGATCTGCTGCACCTGCACAGCATCCAGATTTCTGAGCCCAATATTCAAGACCCTCTCCAGTCGAGTTCCAGTTTACGTTTGCAGTCCTGGCTGCCGGGACACCCTTCCTTGATCCCCTTGGTTCTGACAAGCTGGTTCCTGGGCACACAGTAGGCGTGAAGAAATGCTGAATGAAAGAACACGGCTTCTGCTGGGCTGACTCTAGGGTTCTTTCCGACAGACATTCCTTGAACGTCAGGGACAAATGGTGCCCGAAGCCTTCTTACCTGCCAGGCCCTGGTGGGCTGGGGTGTGGGGGGCACTGTCTTGACTTGCTGGGGATTTTCCTGGTTTTGGCACTGGAAGTCTGTGTCCCAGGAAACCCCCAGGACAAAGGCAAACCAGGAAGTTTGGTCCCCTTACGAGGGCAGGTTCCATAGACTCTGTCTTCATGGGGCTTCCGGCATGGTGTGGGGGATGGCATGAAGCAAATTATCCTACAAAGAAACGAGTAGTTACAAACCCTGGTGAGTGCAAAGGAGAAGCCGGCCCTGAGCTGAGCAACATGGGGAAAAGCCTTCTCTTCTCTCGGCCCTGGAGAGGCTCCTGGTTGCTAGGAGAGAGAGAGACATATTATTTAATATAAAGCAGTGAGTGCAGTGAATCAGAAATCAACACTCTCTTTTCCCTGTCCACATTGCACTCTTTCTATTTTAATTGGGGCTTCAAGCATCGGAAACCCACTGTGGTGAACTAAATGGATATATATTGAAAGAGCATGAGAAGGAAATGCTGAGAAACCAGCCCTTGCAAGGGGGGAGAAACCATTGTTTCTTAGGTTGTTGAGAGAGTAGAAAATAATGCCAAGAACAAAAGAACGTGCCTTGTTCTGTTTTCATTAGAAAAATGGACTCCAGCCATTCGCTGCCCAGTATTCTAATACCAGGAAGAAAGAATCTGATAGCCAAGCTTGGGTCGCATGCCAGCCCCCTGGCTAGGCTGGGGGTGGGGGCGGGGGTACCGTGATTAGAAATTCCACGAAGATTGTGCGCTGTGGGGCATGGGGGCGGGATGGTTGCTGTTGCAAGACGGAAGGGCTGGGATGCTGAGAAGGTGAAGGCCTCGGTCATCCTTACGTCCTCCTCAAGAAGTGGCCCAGAGCTCCTGCCCTGCGGTCACTGCCTTCGGAGAACCGCTCTGCTTGCCTTCTGACCAGGATATTGTTACCGTGGGCAGCCCCACGCCGACAGCTGCCTTCCCGGACCCCAGTGTCTTGTCCAGCCGCCCCGACGGTGATCACCTTGGAGCATGCGCCGTGTCCTCGGGCCCAGCCGGTACAGAGCCGGGTGCAGACCAGCAACTCTGGGCTGAGTGCTCCCTAGAGAGCTTTAAAGAGCCACGAAGGGGGCGCCTGGGTGGCGCAGTCGGTTGAGCGTCCGACTTCAGCCAGGTCACGATCTCGCGGTCCGGGAGTTCGAGCCCCGCGTGGGGCTCTGGGCTGATGGCTCAGAGCCTGGAGCCTGCTTCCGATTCTGTGTCTCCCTCTCTCTCTGCCCCTCCCCCGTTCATGCTTTGTCTCTCTCTGTCCCAAAAATAAATAAGCGTTGAAAAAAAATTAAAAAAAAAAAAAAAAAAAAGAGCCACGAAGATCCTGCCATCCTTGCCCTGGCCCCCCGCCCCCCCCAGTCAAACCAGTCTCCTTCCTGTTTGCCAAGCACACGGCCTGCCTGCCTTTTGCCATTCTTCCCACCCAGCGCCGTTGCTTTGCTGAGCTCATGACTCAGCGATTCTCACCCGGGGGGTGCTTTTGCCCTTCGGGGACATTTCGCAAGGTCCCTCCAGAGAGGGGCTACTACTGGCATCTCGTGGGTGGGGCCAGAGACGCTGCTGAACAGCCGCCCACGCACACAACAGGCTCCATAACACTTACTAGGGCCACACGGCCACGGTGCTGAGGCTGAGAAACCCGCTGCACGACTGCATGGCCACATCTCCGCTCAGAGGCCCCCTGCTCCGGGAGGCCTCCCTGCCCATCACCCATTCCTTCCTCATGCCCCCTACTCTATTTTCCCTGTGGCATTTTATCATCACCTGCAATGATCGCGTTAGTCTGTGCTTATACTAGACGCCCAGCCCCGTGAGAGAGGACCCCCGCGGCCCTTGTTCTCTGCTGCTTCCCAGCACGGACAGCAGCGCCTGGCACGCCTCGGGCTGCTCAGTAAACACGTGTCACCTGAATGTTTAGTAAAGGAGAGTGCCCCCGATGCCCCAAATGTCAGAGGTCAGAACCGGAGCCGGGAGCCTGGATCCTCTCAGGCCGGCCATCTCAGTGTGGAGGCGACAATTTCCCCAGCCAGTTCAACTCAGCCTCTGCTGTTTGCGGGCTGCACGGCCTTTGGCAAATTTCTTAAGCCCCCCCCTGCCGGGCCTCAGTTTCTGCATCTGTAAAGTGGGGCCGTTATTTTTAGCCCTTTCCTTGTAGGGATGTCACAGGGATGAAATAAGTGAATCCACCAAAAGAAAGAAAGAAAGAAAGAAACTTAAGAAAATGCCTGCCTGGCTCAGAAGAGCCTTGATAAAGGTCACACATCGTCGTCACCGTCATCATCACCACCACCATTTGGCTGCGGTAGGTGATGAGGGTGACAGAACGGGCTCTGGGGCCCCACCAGAAGATCAGGGGACTAATACAGCTTTCAAGGCCAAAGCCATCCCCACTTGGTTTTGCCGGCTCTTGCTCTATTCGTGGAATAAACCGGATGAAGCCTTTATCCATCTCTTGTTTTGAGAAGGAGGCTAGCAGGGAACGTGGACTTCATGTAGCAGATGGTGTTGTCCTTGAATTATGAAACCAGAAGAGGAAATTAAAGTGGTCCCTTGCAACAGCTATGGGCCAGCATGGGTAGAGGGCCCGGGTGGGGGTTGGGGGCGTATGAAGGAAGACGGAGGAGGTGTTTTTATCAACTGGGCAATGGCTATTCTTGAGGGCAGCTGGAGTCCTAGAATAATATAATTTTAGGCCACTGCCTTCCTTTTATTTCGGTAAATGAGGCCCAGAGAGGGAAAGTGTCCCCCAAGATCACACAGTGAGTGGCGGGGCAATCCACACTTTGAAGCCTCCACACTTTGGCTCCAGGCCAAAGCCAGTGGTCAACTCTGTCCCAGGGCATCCTGACTTGGGCACCGCTGCTCATGCACGAGTGCATCCACGGGACGAGTAGGGGCCAGAGCCCCGGAGCCATTCTGTCTGGGTCTGAATTCCAACACACAGGAGCAAGTTCCTTGCCTCTTAGAACTTCAGTTTCCTTGTCTGTCAAATGGGAATAATAATAGATCCCACTTCACAGGGTCACTGTGAGAATCTGACGAATTACCATCACATACAACATTCAGACGGGGGTGGGGGGGGCGGTACATAGTAAATGCTCAGTAAAACGTTAGTACCTATTGTGGTGCCAGAATCAACTCCAGGTTCTAACCTTTCCCCTAGGCTGTGAGCCCCTCAGAGGCCGTGCCCGTCTCTGGGGCATCTTTTGTTCTCTATGTCCTGCAGAGCAACGGATATCTGACAGCGGCTCCCTAAGTGGTGGTGGCTGATGACCGGCTCCCTGAGGGACGCCCATTTCTCAGTCGGCACCATGAAGCAGCAGGGAAGGCTGCCAGCGACGCATGTGACTCTTTGTCACTAGTTTAGACTTTAATCCTAAATGGATAAAGCAGCCCTCCCGTCCAGCAGTGAACTGGCCTCGTGATGAGGGCTCTGTTTGTTTTCCCCAGCCTTTCTCTGCAGTGCGATGCCTTTCCCCAACTATGCTTTGGGCTATTTGCATTTAAATTGGTTTTCTCTCATTATAGAAATCTCTTAGGTCAGCTGGAGTTTCCATTTTCCTCGGAATCAGTTTGGAAGCTCCATTTCTCGCTCGAGGGTCCCTTATGCCCTCCTCCCTTCTCGCTGACAGTCAGATGTGGTCACCTATTCTCACCTCATCGTGGAGAACAGAGAGCCCGAGAGAGTCACCCAAATCCCGTCCAAGCTGGGCACATTTCTCACAGGAGAAGGTGGAGGTGGGGGTGGGAGGGGCAGGAGGATTCTGGCCCCTGCAATTGTAGGAAGGAGACCCCGTGGTGGTGGTTCGGTTTCAGGATCTAGGCCTCCTTTCCTCATTTATTACAAAAATCAACCAAGCACAGTGCTGGATGCTTAGAACGCAGATAACAAGACATACTTGCTGCCCTCCAGGAGTTCACTGTTTAGTAAAGGAGACAGAAAAGCAAAATTTTTAAAAATCGTAATATATGGGGCGCCTGGGTGGCTCAGTCGGTTAAACGTCTGACTCTTTTTTTTTTTTAATTTTTTTTCAACGTTTTTTATTTATTTTTGGGACAGAGAGAGACAGAGCATGAACGGGGGAGGGGCAGAGAGAGAGGGAGACACAGAATCGGAAACAGGCTCCAGGCTCCGAGCCATCAGCCCAGAGCCTGACACGGGGCTCGAACTCACGGACCGCGAGATCGCGACCTGGCTGATGTCGGATGCTTAACCGACTGCGCCACCCAGGCGCCCCATTAAACGTCTGACTCTTGATTTTGGCTCAGGTCATGATCTCACAGTTCGTGAGCCTGCTTAGGGCTCTGCACTGACAGCATGGAGCCTGCTTGGGATTCTCTCTCTCCCTCTCTCTCTCTCTCTCTGCCCCTCCTCTGCTTGTGCCCTCTCTCAAAATATATAAACACTTGGGGCGCCTGGGTGGCGCAGTCGGTTAAGCGTCCGACTTCAGCCAGGTCACAATCTCGCGGTCCGTGAGTTCGAGCCCCGCGTCGGGCTCTGGGCTGATGGCTCAGAGCCTGGAGCCTGTTTCCGATTCTGTGTCTCCCTCTCTCTCTGCCCTTCCCCCGTTCATGCTCTGTCTCTCTCTGTCCCAAAAATAAATAAACGTTGGAAAAAAAAAAATTTTTTTAAAAATATATAAACACTAAAAAATTGTTAAAAATCCTAATATAGTCGAATAATTGTTTTAATAAGGATCAGAACAGATTCCAGCCTAAGAGGCAGCTTTCAGTTAGTACTCATCAAAAACCACGGTCACACACACACACGTGCACACACACGTGTGCAAGCATGCACGCACCAGCCGAACACAGTTTATAGCACTTGCCGTGTCGCAGGGCATCTTTCTAAGCTGTGTGTACAATTTACACGGCTATATTAATATATTCACTTTATTTTCACAACAAGCTCTGAAGAAAGTGCTGTCGTTATCCTTGTTTTCCAGATGAGGAAACTGAGGCACAGTGATTAAATCTCTTCCCAAGGTCATTTGCTAACAAACTGTGGAGCCAGACTTGACCCCAGGCAGTGTGGCCCCAGAGCCTGTGATGTTCATCCTACGCCATGAGGGCACCTGACAAAGGGCGGTGCACCCTTCTTTTCTAGTCTGGAGCATCTTTCAAACTGGTCAAGAGCCACTACCCTGATTTTCGGATCTGTGCATACATTGTGAACCACAGTGTGTGAAGACATTTGAGATGCTCGCAGTGGGCCTGAAGGAAGATGAGGCATTTTTCAGATGGATACAAGGACAAATAGAGTATGTCACGAAGGACATGACTGTGCCAGTCCCCAAAGTATGAACAGCAGGGGGGTCTAAGTCAAGGGTACTTCGAACTGTAGGACAGTGCTCAGGTGTGAGGTAGGCCGAGCAGGTGGTAAGACATGCATGGGACTGGGAGACTGACAAAGACCGGACGATGACAGGCTTGAATGTCATGCACATGGGCTCTGTCGTGAGGATGGGGGTGGGGAGTGGTATGGAGGGGTTGAGCAGGTGAGGAACGCAGCTTGCCAGAAGGATCACTCTAGCTCTAGTGTGAAGGGCTGCCTGGATAAGGAGGTGAGGAGAATGTATAATCAATAGATATAATCAGTAGGTATGAGAGCTGTAATTGATTAGGTATAATCAATAGGCTTAGGTGGCTTGTTCCCTGCACAGAAGCACTCCTATTGCTCACCATGCGTATCATAGAGCTGCAGCTACCCAGAGAAGACATCTTTATCTAATTCACCCAGACACCTTACAGGCTCATGGTGGCCCTGGTGACAGTCAAGAGGGGTGGGGACAGAGCTAAGCCAAGGCAGTGGCGCTTGAGGAAGAGATGGGTGGAAAATGTATGGTATAGTGGGGCAAAGTAATCTGGTCTCGGCGATCAGCCCAATGTCTGGGCTGAGGGAGAGCAAGGAGATGGGATGATACTCAGGGTTACTGATTTAGCTCGACCAGATTCTTCTTTAATCTGGTGTTCCGATAAAGGTCCAGACAGAAAATTTTTTAGTCTTTGCAAGCCTTACGGTCTGTTGTAATTACTCAATTCTGCCATTATAGTTCGAAAGCAGCCATAGACCTTGAATGGTAAATGAATGGGCATGGCTGTGTTCTGATAAAACTTTATTTACAAAAACAGGTTGTGGGCTAGATTTGGCTTGAGGGGTGTCATTTGGTGACCCCCGCTCTGCACCATGAGGTGGCCCAAGTGCCAGAATGCCAACTGGGTGTGCCAGGTGGTTATTAGGTGAGAGAAAGGCTCACACTGTGAGGCTCACACCTCATCAGGCAGATAGACCATACATCTCTCCTTGAATGATGCCCACCTGACCATGAAAAGACTCATCTGAAATTGCAGAGCATTCCAACGTCTGTCCTGGGAGCCCAGCTCTGGCAAGAGCTCCACGGTCACTGCAGCAAACCCACATGTTAGCCCCAAAACACAGGCTGAAGCAGGTCAAACACTTGGGAATCTTTTGTCCTCTGGTCTGCGTGGCACCATTATTTGAGACAAGCAGTCCAGAGGAAATGAACCCATCGGTTTCAAAAGCAAACCCAACCCCCCCCCCCCCAACAAAATCAACAGGCACATCATTCCAGCATCTGTTACTGAACAAAATGGCTGTCAGAAGTGGGTCCAGATGAAATGAATATATTGCCATCTGAAGGTATTGCCTCTGAGGGAGGTAGGGCCAGAAAATGAGAGGAGCCAGCCAATCTCCATGTGTCCACTCTGCAAACATCCACTGAGGGTTTCGTGGTCCCTGTCCCTGCCCTCCTGGAGGGTACCGGCCGGGAGGCAGCCAGACAGAGAGCAGAGCATTCCAGTGTCCTGGATGTCATGCATGGTTGGGCGAATCCACGGTGCCCTGGGGGCACAGAGCAGGGACTTAGCTCGGGCAGAGGCACCTGGATCCCAGCCCAGGTGATCTAGGGCATAGAACGGTGATGCGGAATATTCCAGGGGGAAGGAAGAGCATCTTCCAAGGCAAGGGGGATGTTGAGGTTGGAGTGAGGCAATCTTCCAGAAGCGGTGCAGTTGGAGGGGCTGGGGATGAGTCCTGGGGAAGTCAGCCCCCGGCAGCCAGCCCAGACCTCTCTGGGCTGGAGGCCGTCTTGTTCTCAGCCTTCTGTGCAACTAGAACGGTCTCTGAGTTCTAGATGAAACGCGAAGCACTTGCCAAGAGTGTGGTGATGCCAAGAACACTCTGCCGATGCTGCATCTTGAAATAGTAAAAACAAATAATAGTAAATCACCCCCATCACACTGTCCATTTCACCCTGCACTTCCAAAGTCTTTATCTTGCTTATACTCACTGCAAGTCTGAAAGGGCACAGATGATAACTACTGCCATCACCTTTCCTGTATTATTAAAAATACTGACAGCTCTCATTTTGGGGGTCCTCACGCTGGCCAGCAGTGGGCTGAGTGCTTTAGATGCAATATCCTATTTAACACAGAAGCGATCCGAGGCTCAGAGAGGTATAATAACTTGCTCAATGTCATACACTGGGAAAAGAAGGGAGCCAGGACCCAAACCCAGAGTCTGCCTGACCTCTGAGCCCAGAGGCCTCTTGCTGGGCCTTTCTGCCTTGACATCATGCCATCTAAGGACTGTGTGGATTTCTGAGAGCATAGTCTTCTGTTATTATATTTGCCCCTCCAAAGAACTTTCTGAAGTTAGCAGGAAAAGAGCTGTGGCTCCGAGACGCACGGTGTCCCCTCCAAGGTCACACAGCTTTTGAAAGGGCCAACTGAAGACTTGAGCCGAAGTCTTAGCATTTCAAAGCCAGAGCTCTAAACCCTTTACCGTGGTTTCCAAGTCCACAGCAAAGAGATGGACGGCTAACATGCTTTAAAAAAAAAAAAAAATTCTTGAAAAAAACCCCTCCAAAATGCCTGCTCTCTTCATCTCTACGTTGGCAGGTATTCATTAGGCGATCAAAAGACAAATACCTAGGGGAGCAGGACACGCAGATCACAGCCAAAATGACATCATAAAGAGTAGATGTGCCAAGCAAACCTCATTTCCTCTGACAGAGCGGCAGGCTGGGAGATAAGGCTAGACGTACTGACGTTGTCATCTCCCCAGTTCTGCAGGACAAGTTAGATCAGCGCCACCGAAACATCGGCGGGGGGGGGGGGTTGGTGGGAGATGGGCCACACCACACCATCCCCCACCCAGGCACACACACACACACACAGACCCTCACGGACACTGACACACACACACACACACACACACATACACACACAAATACAAATACACAGACACAGACACACACGAATCTACCCCCCCCCCCCAACTCCGACACACACAGGGTCACTAGCACAGACACTCACACACGTAGACATATGGAAACACACATATAAATAGAGCCACACACAGAAATGTATGGACGGAACAACAGACACACGCACGGACAGGCACAGCGGCCTGCCTCCCCTCTGCGTGCAGACGGCGTACAAACACACAGACGGGGGCAGACATACACACACATTCACACGTTCACAGAACTAGGCATAGACGCACACGTCCTCCCGTAGACCCACATCCATCCACCGAGAATCACCCAGCTCCCCTCGGGGGGCAGCAGGCGCTGACTCTTCTCAAATCCTCCCCTCTGGATCCCAGAAATCACATCTTTCCCAAATTGGAGACTCTGAAAAATGACTCCCTCTGTGTCTGTGCATTTTCTCAACTCTGCCCAGCCTGATGTGTTCGTCCAGAAGCTTGGAACACACAGCCACCGCTGTGCGTTGTTGAGAAAGGATGTGGACTTTGGAGTCAGGCTGGTCTGTGTTCCAGTTGAGGCTCTCGCCACCCACGGGGTGAGGGGACCTGGGCACGTCTCCCTTTTCTGTGCTTCAGTTTTCCCATTTGCAGGGGCCTCGATACTCTTTGTGTCCAGCCCATTGGGCTGGCTCATCACAGACCTGTCTATGCTAAGTACATTAATTATTTGAATGCCCGTCTTCCTTGCCAGGCTAGAGGCACCTTGTGGGCAGGGGTCTTGTCTGGTTCCCCCTAAGTCCAACCTCCAGGACTTAGCAGTGTCTGCCAGGCACACAGTAGGTGCTCAGCAGACATTTGTAAAATGAAACAAAGAAGTCTATATCCTTAGCGTCTAGCAGGGACCTGGCACGATGTTCCCTGACGATTAAAATAGGTTGAAAAAAGTAATACACGCAAGTGTAATCCCGACCAGGGACCAAGTTCTAACTATATGCCTCATTCCATCCTCTCCATGAAACAGGCATTCATTCGTACATGAGGAAACCGAGATCCAGAGAGGTTAAATAATGCACCCAAGGTTCCTTCCTGGGGTGGCAATTCAAAGCCAGGAATATGATGGCTCAGTGCACGCTCAGAACCTAACAACTACAGACTTCGTGCACAAATGTTTTCCATCGTGACCCAACTCAACTGATGACTTCTACAGCCACCTCCGCCACATCCAGGTGTGGAGTAACTCTTTAGAAAGAATCGACACATTCTCTCCGGTCCTGGGTTGACTTGTCAGTGTCCGGCGCCCGTCTAGAACACCTTCCGTACGCCCAGGGTGTTGCGTTCTACATACATAATCCAAAAGCTCCTGGGGTCTGCCTTTCCCCTTGCTCCCTCTCAGCTAACACCCATCCATCCATCCGTCCATCCATTTATCTGTCTAATCACCAGGCCGTTTTCCACGTGAGGCCATTCTGTCCCCGGATGTTTTTTGTCCGTGTTTGCGTAAACCACACAGCCTCATCCTGGATCTGTCAGATCTGTTTTCCTCTCTCTTGCATCGGTACCGGGTTTTAAAACTCAACCAACCTGTAGGTCAATTAAGCCACTTTGCATACCAACTGCATTCGGCGTTGGTAGCTGGTGGGGCACAGTTAAGCATCTTGCAAATCCCGAAAGGGTCCTACGCTTGTGCCACCGGTGCTTCTGCACACCTCAGACATACTCAAGTCCCCCCCTCCCCTGCCACCCCCCGGTTTCCCTTAAAAAAAAAAAAAAAGAAGGTTTTGTGAAGGATCTCTGCCCCTGTCTGGGCAGGCAGAATGGATCAAGCCACAGGGCATGGAGGCCATAATTATCCTTCCCCACAAAGGAAAACAAAAATGTCCAAAGATAGTGGCCACCTGGCAGGCAGGGGACCAGGGCAGGTGGCAGTGACTCATCGGGCACACCAGGCAGAGCCACTCCCCCCCCTCCCCCCCCCCCCCCCCCCCCCCCCCCCCGCGAGCAGGCTCTGAGCTTACTCACAGCTTTGCCAGGCTAACGAGCAGGAGAACAGAGGCATCTGAGGGCGAGGGAGGCTCTATTTCTGCTAGCTTGAACTCTAACAAGACACAGGTGGCTTTCAAGACTTTTATTTATTTTTTTTTAATCACTCTCTTGCTTCCCAGTTGCGACTCTATTCATGGGGATAGCCCGATGTGAACAGAGTGGATCTAAGCTGTAAGCATATATTAACCAACCACCTATTCTCCCTACTCTTGTCACCTCAAACCCCCGTGCCCCTCAGCGTCTGCGTGAAATTCTACTGCTGGCAATTCATTTCATGGGGTTGGACTGGGTCTTCTCCTGGGTTGTTCCTGAAAACATGTTTTTTAAAGCTTACTGATTTATTCTGAGAGAGAGAGCACAAGCTGGGTAGGGGCGGAGAAAGAAGGGGAGAAAGAGAACCTCAAGCAGGCTCAGCGCCGTCGGCACAGAGCCCCCTGTGGGGCTTGAACCCACCAACTGTGAGATCATGACCTGAGCCAAAACCAAGCGTCGGGGGCTCAACTGACTGAGCCACCCAGGCGCCGCATCCTGGGGTTGTTCTTGAAGACGGCGACGTCCCCTCAAGGGGAGAAAGGTTGAGTGGGGGGGCAGGGGTGCTAACGTGGTGAAGGAGAGGCTACCGTGTGCCAGGAACTGCTCGCCACTCCCCAAGAATCGTCTCCCTGGACACTTGCAGCCCTTGACTGTCTGTTTCAGAGACGCTAAAAGGGACATTCAGAGAGGGCAAGCGGCCTACTCAACATTCACAGAAAGGCCAGGATTCGGGTCTGTTTGGCCTCGAAGGCTATCCTCTTTCCTTGGAGCCCTGTTGCCTCCCGAACGCTTTACGGTGCCACTAAAATGCTGCTAGGCACACCACACTCTGTTCACACTGGGATGACGAATAAATGTCATCTCAAGTACCAATGCCAACGCGCTGGGCTAAACTGGGGGAAATGTCTCGTGTCCTGGAAAACTGGTCTCTTTCTCCGAAACAGGGAAATTTCGGAGGCAGCAGGCATCTGCTGGCAAGAGGGATTAGCATCAAGACCAAAAGTCCAGAGCAGGGTGCAGCAGAAAGCAAGCTACATCCGGGTCCCTGACGGGATAGCTGAGGCCCCGGGAGCAGCCCTTGACCTCTCTTCCTCAATGAGTCCTGATGTCTCGTATGCCTTCGGGTCCCAGTCGCCTGCACTGCAAGGTCATCTGCTGTTGGAACATCCCAGCTGACCACAGCCCACGGTAACTCTTAGAAAGTACTGGAGTCCTGAGGCTGCCTCTCTCACATACTCCTGATGTGGGCTTTTCTGCTCCAAAGTCTTCTGCTGAGGTTCAGAACTGGACCACCCGCAGGGCCATTGTCCGCGTAATCCTGGACTTCAGACCAAACCAACCGCTGCCTCCCCTCCAACCTTTTTCTCTTGGGGCCGCCACCCTGCCAGCTCAGTAAATACTACCCTCTGAGGCCACAGGGCTGTCCTAGACTCTTAGCTTTGGTGCCTCCACGTCCCCTCGGGTATCAAGCCCGGATGGCCTTGCCCTCTGGTCTCTTGGGAGTCAGCCCCCTGCACCCCATCTCCATCTTCTCACCACAGCCCTGTCTTTCCACGCCCAGGTGGTGGCAGCAGGCTCCTCACTAGTGTGCTGCCTCCAGCCCGCCCTCCGCCTTGGCCCAGAGAGAACATTCGAAAGTGCAAAGCCGGCCACATCACCGCATACTTAAAAACCCTCCCATGGATCTACATTTCCCGCAGATAAAATCCGAACGCCTGGGCCTGACATCCAAGACCTTTTGTTACCAGATCCCTGCTTATTTCTCCAACCTTATCTGTAGCTGCTCCTGGAGACACAATCCGCCTTCCCTTCTCACACACGGCAGCCACCCAGAGGCCCGCCTCCATACCTCCCACCTTTGAACAGGCTCTTCTCGCGGCCGCGCTGCCCTGCCCTTGCTTATGTAACTCCACTCACAGCTCAGCTCAGCTCTGGCCTCCCGGGCCCACCCCTCCTGGACAGTCGGCCCAGATGGGGCCCCTCCCCTGGGCCTCTACACCCTCCGGTGTCCCTTATCACGCTGGCTCAGGAGTGTTCCTTGGCTTTCGAGCTTCCGAGACCAGATTCTCAGAAGAGCCGAAAGAACTCACGGCTTAGCCAAAAACATTTGGAGGCAGGCATCGTGAGCAGAGCACGGCATCCCCCCCTCCTCTGCAGATAGAAGAATGTTCCCGGGAGTCATGCGGAAAGGGCTGGGAGGGAGAGTGAGGACGGTGCCCACGCTCCCGTGGGAGGCCTGCACCCTCAGCTCCCGGGGCCGGGTGTGGGGCAGGGGCAAAGCCCCAGAGGGCTGGTGTGTGGGGTCTCTGAGCAGAAGAGAAGAGGCAGCCCCGGGGAGGCAGGAAGGCCCAAAAGAGCAGAAGTGGCCACGTGGCACGTCTAGGTGGTCAGAGGCTCAGATACTTCTTAGAGCTTCCCACAATCCTGTGGGGCACCAAAAATAATGCCACGTTTCCTGTGAAACCCAGAATGTCATAAAAATAACAGAGTCACTTGACCCGAGACAGGTTGCAGACAGGAAATAGGGACAGCTCCATGGAGACCTGCATTGACCAATGACTCAGAAAGATAAATGCCACCGACAGGTGACATCAAAGACCAGGTGGCCTCTCTCCCATCACCTTTGCACACCGAGCACAGATACGGTCTCTGGGGAAAGGGTCTCTGGAAATGAGCTGCTACCTACTCCAGCCAAATGGAGGTTCCAAAGAGAAACTGAATTCAGTGCGGCATGATAGAGAAATTTATATTTATCCCACACCCGGGTTTGTGGACTGACGATCCCACCTATTCCAAGTGAATAAATGAACACAGATGGTAAAAGCAACTTGGCCAGAAACACACATGTATTCAGAGCTGGGACCCTGCCTGAAATCAGGGTCTGTCTCTTTCCTCTGTTTTGACTGCTGGGGCAGCCCAGCATGATACACCAAGAATCCATGAACCAGATCCAATGTCTGTCTGAGGATTAGAGTTACTGCTGGAGAGTCCCGACATAGCAAACCATACAAGATGAGAGGTGGACAGTCAGTGACCAGGCTCGAAGGTAATGGAGTTACCCAATGCTGAGTCACGTTTCAGGCACCTCTCCTTCCCGTGTCTCGGGAGGATGGTGGTCAGGAAAGGCTTCTCTGCAAAAATGAGGCCGGAGATGAAATCTGAACTAAGCCGGGAGGGGAGGGGTTACCAGGCAGACAGAATTGCTGTGCAAAGGTCCCGTGGTAGGAAGGTATGGACTTGTTCATGGAAGGAAATAGGCCCCCGTGTCTGGAACCCTGAGAGTGAAGGGTGGGTGAAGCAGTACATTGATGGGAGCTTCTAAAACGCCCCTCTTCTTCCCTTTGAGGTTGCACTGGCTCTAGTGACTTGATTCTAGAACAGGCCAAAATAGCAATGACATGCCTCTTCTGAGAGTAGGTTATAAAAGACTTCTGTCTTGCCCATACTCCATCCCTTGCTTCTTTTTCACTTGTTTGTTCTGATAAAGTGAGCCGCCATGTTGTGAACTGCCCTATAGAGAAGCCCATGTGGCTAGAAACTGAGGGAGCCTTCAGCCAGCAGCCAGTGACGAGCTGAATCCTGCCAACAACCGCACGAGCGAGCTCCAAAACCGAGTCGCCCCGAGAGGGACCTCAAGATGACTGCAGTCCCAGGTGATAACGTGATTGGTCTTGTGCGAGATACTGGGCCACAGGATGCAGCTGACCCACACCCAGATTCCCAGCCCACAGAAACTGTGACATAATACAGCTGGGTTGTTTTCTAAGCCACTACGCTTTGAGACAGTTGGTCGCACGGCCGTAGGTAACTGATGCAGCAAATAAGGTAGGCAGGGATGAGATCACGCAGAATATTTTAGAAGTTGATTGTTACCCGTAGAGCTTTAGACTGCTCCGTGTAAGTTTTCAGCCCGGAACCTATGTGTGATCGACCTGAGCTTCTGATTCCGAACTTTTCTGGCTCAGAGTATCTATGTACCATCCGAGGTTGGGTGCACTGTTTGGTTTACTAACATCAGTGCGGTGGGTAGGCAATGCGAGATTGGAAGGGACAGGAATTAACCTCTGCTGACAACCCGTTGGGCCCCAGGCCCTTGATGAATGCTTTGCCTTCAGTATTTCATCGATCCCTGTGGGACTCCGTGCACCCTCAGAGGTGTTGTTAAGTAACTTGCCCGAAGAGAGCGGCCAGTAAGAGATATGGTCAGGATCTCTGCTTTTGAGGTCAGCTGCATACCCCAGCCCTCTGACATCACTCTCACCAGTGAGCGGCCTCTCCAGAAATAGCTGGTCTGCTGGGTGAGAATTGACAGTAGAGAAGGCAGAAAACCGAAATGCTTTCTTTTTCCTGGGAAAATATTCCCGATGTTGGCCCAGGCAGACCTTTCCAGTGAAACCGAAGAAGCTGTGGTATTGGCTATGGCAGGGATAACATTCTCCTCTTTCTCCTTACCAGCAGAACTCCTGTATTAGTGGTCTCCCCGCCCAATATATTTCCCAGCCTCCCCTGCTTTAGGGGGTGGCCAATAAGCTAAAAGTAGAAGACATCAGGTGGACCTTCTGGTAGTTTTTTGTTTGTTTGTTTTTAAAGTGCTGACTCATCTGAGGGCTGCACTCTCTTGCACTTCTGCCCTTTCCATGCTTGGAATGTAGCCATAATGGCTGGAGCTGTGGCAACATTTTATGGCCATGTGATGACCTTGATGATGGGAACTACGTTCTAAGGCAGCAGGACACAGATAGAAGGAGCCTTGGCTCCTTGGAGGGGACGACCAGGGAGCCAGCCCTTGACTATCTGCATCAGAACTGCTTTTATACAAGAGAAAAATAAATCCTTATCTTCTTTAAGCCCCTATTATCTGGGTTTTCTGTTACAGGTAGCTGATACTAGTCCTAAGTGATATGCTCACATTCTCAGTAAGATATTTAACAAGCAGGATTTGGAGATTTCATTTTTAAATTGCCAGGACTCCAGACTCTCAGAGATTCTCCCTTATGCCTTTCTTAGTTGAAAAGTTATCAGTATGTTCTCCAGAGGAGAGGGGGACTAAAATTTCTTGAGCACCTCCTTTCCCCCATGCACTGGACTCAACTCATGTGTACTCACTTCACAGGGCACTTGTGAGATGGGATTTTCATCCCATTTTACAGATGAGGAATGGAGGCTCCAACAGATTACATCACTGTCCAGGGAACACAGGGAGGCTTTGAACCCAGATCTATTCGGCCTCACAGCCCATGGTTGTTCTGTTGCTTCCCCACTGCCTCCTGGGTCTAGAACTCTGAGGAGGTGGGGGCCGTTCTGAGGGCCCTGGATCAGGGGGCCCAGCCCTCACCCTAATCTTCAACTTCAGCCACTGACCGAAGTCTTCTCCACTGCAAGGTGACTAAAGCAGACGGCCCAGCTGGTCCCCTCCCTAACTCACTGCCATCCTGTTTACTGGCCATCTGGCCTTCATCTCTGTGATTCTCTGACTGTTCCTCTTTAAGGACCCTCTTAAAGGGACACAGGCCCTCCTTGGTTTCAGTAAAGGACCCTCATTCCTAAGCCAACACATTCCCAACCTGTCAGGCAAGCCTGACAAAGAAAAGGCCAGAACAGCAGGGATTTCTGGTAGCAACACAAGTCTATTTCTAACCTCAGATTACAGCGCCCGAAGGGATTACCTGTTCTAAGCAAAAACAGTCCCCCCCCCCACCCCACCCCCCGGCAGAAATGCAATCAGGGCAGCCTGACTCCACAGCAGGCTCCAAATACTCTCCACTGAAACTTGCTTTATCCTGCTTGAAACTCCTCTGTCTGTCCCAGGAGAGACTTGAAATATACTCTTTCTAGGAGCTGGTGGAAAATTAACCCACATTAGGAGAAAGCTAGGTGGTGCTGAATTGGGGACAGGAAGGTCCATTTGAAAGGAAAAAAATGTTCTTTGTAACCAGGACAAGGCTAAGCATGCCTTCTCTCCATTGGTCCAAATCTATGCCAGCCTCCCACTGGCATCCGTAGGTGTGCTGAGAACAAGCTATGGATTTCTATAGAGACTGTCACCATGGCACTTGGGGCCTTATTCTGCTATTTTTAGAGGGAAAATAATCAAAAGGTCAAAGGAAGAAAATCTACCATAGGGATTTTCAAACTACAAATATTTATTAATGCTTCGGTGTGTGCCTGGCATAACATTAGATGCTGTCCATAGCAAGATGGGCTGGGAGAATTAACCTGTATTGCAACTCCCATGAGTCCAGTGCAAGGCTAGGTACTGACAGTCCATGATCTGATCTCTCTCTCTCTCTCTCTCTCTCTCGCAACAGCCCTGAAAGGGCAACAGTATAATCCCTATTTTGTCAATTGGGGGAAAAATGACATTTAAGTAAGTTGCCCAAGAGCGTATGCGGAAGCACAGTACTGGATCAAGCCAAATCTTATTTGGAAGCAGAGGGTACGCACTGGGGGGACTCTGAATAGAAAGGCCTACAAGGTCCGTTCACAGGGATGTGGAGTGGGTTAGGGAGCCCACAGAGGCACCGAGGCAGCTGATACTGGTACAGACAGCATCTCTAACTTCCTCTGTTAGAGGAGCTTTGCCTGAGGAGCAAGGAAAGGAAATCGTGTTACCAGCTCAGTGGGGACCACAGACGAGAAAGGGGCCCTGGGTTTGGAGCACACAAGAGTTGGGCAGAGAGCGGATGGTGGGGGGTGGCAAATGGAGTCACAGGCACAGATTCACCTACTGACCACACCTGGGTCATGCTCTCCGTCTGCTCCCTGGGTGGTGCTGAGCCCCAACAAGCACCTGAGAGTGGAAGGGGGACGCTTCTGTGTAGAAATCGGCAATTACTGCACTAATTCTGTGTAACAACCACCAAACCCAGTGGCTTACACTCACGAGCATTTTTTTTTTCTTGCTCATGAATCTGAAGATAAATCGTGCTCCTGCTGGGGCTGCCTGGGCTCGGCTCCAGGCTGCAGGTTGAGTTGGGTCTACGCCATGGGCTCCTCACCCCTTGCGGACCAGGGGACATTTTTCTCTGTCGGATAACAGGAGTACAGAAGACTGACCCACACAAGCACATTTAGAGCCTCTGCTCACCGCATACCCACCCACGTCCCACCGGCAGTGCAAGACTCTCGGCCAAGTTCAACAACAGTGCCACGGGGAGATAACCTCTAGCCATTCTGCTGAAAAGCACGGCAAACCCAGGAGGTAAAGGTATAATCCTGTTACGTGGGAATGAAGAATTAAAAGCAGCATTCCAATCTACCACATTCCTCAAAGGAGAATAAATAAATATGTTAATATCAAAAGAGGCATAGATGCAAGTTAAAAACAATCCACGTTCACAGACCATGTCCAGAGGTTGTATGAAACCATAGAAGTTTCATACAACATTCATTTGGACAAGCTGCACAAGTCTGAGGCGGATAAGATCATGTTTGTTGGGTTCCTTACTGTCCTTGGGTCAAGAATCAAAGAATGTTGGTCAGTGAGATGATAGAGACCTGGAGGGGGGCGGGGCAGGTCTTCAATGGAGACGTCAGGACTCTGAACTCAACAGCATATGTCATGATGATCAAATTCAGGGGAACTACAGAGTTAGGGGTCATCGCCCAACTCTGGGTCCTTACACATTTGGAACCCCAAAATATGGTGAATGGCACGTATAAGAGACTAACTCCAATCCCATGATGTTCACAGGGGTAGCTGTAGGTCTTGCCCACTGGGGCTCAAAACTTGATCACATGGGCACAAGACCAGGGGATTTCACTTAGTTCTGTACTTTTAAGTATAGCCCTTCTCTGAGCTTCTGTTGCCTCATCCTCAAAATGAGACCTGCCTTGGAGAAGTATGGTGGAAGTTCAAGGCATACCCATGCGTGAACTGAGCCTGGAATCTAGGAGCTGTTCAGTGCACATTAGTGCCTGCACATCCTTGCCTCAGTAGCCGCAGGGATTCACCTAGGGATCCTAGTTGACTCAATGATCATTCTGCGTTGGGTGTGTCCAACTGGAAAGTGGGTGGGGCAAGCACTCAGTGTGTAAGGTGAGGAGGCCACTCCTCCCTGCACTTCAGCCCTCCTCTGCAGTGGTTCATCAGGTATCCTGCTACCAGGGGGACTTTGATAAAGGGTCACACATCCAGTAAGAGCCACAGGAAAGGGAAGAGATATCCTTTCCAACAAGAAAGTTGAAGGAACAGGGGATCTTGAGGAAGGAGACAGTCATGTTGCCAAACATTTCTGGGAGTGGCGTTGAAAGGAGTGACTGCTATTTTGGGGAGTGTTGTTCGCAGTGTCGGATCCAACACTGGAGACTGTTGGATGCAAATGGCGGGCTGGAGATTTGGGCTCAGAGTTGGGACTTTGAACCCATTGCCTGAATTTGGAACGCACTGCCTCATTGCAGGGGTTTGGGTCAGACACACCTTATTCAAATCCTGGCTTAGCTGCTTACTCCCTGTGTGACCTTGGGCAAATATTTCTACTTCTCTGGGCCTCTGCCTGGGTCAGAGTTTTGAGCACATAAAATGCTAAGGAAGGGGTAACAACAGATGACAAAGATTCTGCCTGCCAATAAAAATCACTGCTCTATCCAGAATGAGAGACGAGGCAGAAGCCAATATGAGGGGAAATATTAACCCTCCCTTGGCACCCTGGGAGAATGAGACAATTTGAAGGTCATTGTTTTTGCCTACTGCCCTGTAAACTGGCAGGCTTCGGGGACAGAAAAGGGGTGAGGGCACTCTTTGCCTGTTCGAGCTATCCCTCCAGGACCTAGCATTAGACTTGAAACAATGGCAGCCTTTGATCAATATTAGAAAGAAAGAAGGAGGGAAGGAGGGAGGAACGAAGGAGAATATTCTGTGTGCTAAGCACGCCTCCCTTACAGCATCTAATCTTCCCAAGTACTGATAAATTGGGAATCACCATCCCTTCTTTTCAGGATGATAACTAAGGAGAACTGAGCTTAGCAAATCGCCTTTTGCAATTATGAAACCCCGGGCAAGTTACTTAACTTCTCTGTGCCTCAGTTTCCTTATCTGAAAAGTGGAGGTGACAAACAATAGCATCTAACTCATAGATTTGTCATGCGGGTCCTTTGTCTGGCATACAATAAGCCCTGATGAAATGCAAGCTATCATACCATGTTGTTGCAAAGGGCAGCTCTGGGGCTCAAAGACAGGTCTCTGATTAGAAGATTCTTTCTACTATAACCTGCACATCTACGAACAAAGATTTAAATGCTTCCATCCCTGTTATCAATGCCTGAAATATAAATTAATTTTCAGCTCTCTTCCTTCTAAGTTGAGGCCTGAGCACAATTTTGATAAGCCACACATGTGAAAGTTGCTCTAAGCTGGATTTTCTTGGAGGGTGCTGAAAATGTAGCAGAGAGCCGAGGGGGGAAATAACTCGCAAAAAATAGTGCCAAAGCAATAAATGCTGATTGTGGGACTCACGATGATGACAATCCATCGGCGTCCATGAATATTTGATCAGATCAGCTTCCGGGAGTGCGGCCTGGAATTTTCAGGCAGGCTGTGGTTTGGGCTTGCAAGTAATATACACGCAGGAAGGAAACTGACTCCCACACCCGGGCATCCCTCCCACCTGAAACTTCTGCTGTGCCAATCTGAAGCAGTGGTGGGTCAACCAAAGGGACCAAGGGATGAGGAGGAGTGGGGGGTGCTGACCGGTCAGACTCGATTTCTGAGGTTTTCTCCATGCCTGGCATAGCAATCTAAAAAGCCTACGTGAGGCAACAAGGCACAGACCCTCAGAAAGGGTGACAGAGCTAGCAGGAAACACACGAGGTCAGTGGTAATTAAGTGTTCATTCTAAAGCTCCTGTCAACTGCTGTGCCGTTGGTCACCTGCAGACAGACAGTTCCCCTGCCCACCTGAGCCGGCAGCAATGCCTTGCAGTCAATTAAAGCAAGAGCAACTTCCAACCAGTTGGAAGAGACCGGAGTGGGGGGTTCCCTCAGTATGACATTCAAGAGTGTGAGCCGCACGGTTGCCCAGAGGTCCCCAGCAGGACGGAGCCCAGCTGCCCACGGCGGGAGCCTGTTCATCACACACGCACCATTCAGTGCTTTCCCTCCCTTCCCTGTGTCACTTCCCTCACTCCCTCTCGAAGCTTCCTGGGGCCGCCGCTCAGATAAATCCTTGCCCCAACTCTTTGTCTCAGTGTCCGCCTCTGGGACAACCCAAACTAAGACCCTGTCCACTGCAAAACGTGCCCAGAGAGGGTTTGCTGTAAGTGGTAACTGCTGTTTTCATAAGTACTTTTAACGACAGGAATAACAGGAGTTATGATGGTGAATAAATAAGGCCCTGAGAGGGGAGATCTCTTGCCCAAGATCACTTGCAGAGGGCAGAGGGGGGATCCTAATCTAGGTCTGTACATACCTACACACTCTGGGTTAAGATGCCTGCTGCCGATTTCCAGGGCTCCCAAGAAGACACTGGAAGTATCCAGATGATAAGAACACTGGGGTAATCCCAGAGAGCTTCCTGGGAAAATGTGCCCCTGGAACCTCCGTGGAAAAGCATAGATTCTGGAACCAAAGCTTGGATCTGAGGTTGGATTCTGTGGTCCTGTGACTTTAACGACTCTGGGTCTCAGTAGTGTCATTAGAAAATGGGAATAGTTGGGCCCATCTCACAAGATTGTTGCAAAGATTAAGAGAACAGGTTTCAGTGTGAGATAGCTCTGGGCTGGGTGCCAGCGCTGTGATATAGAAGCTAAGAAAACATTTTAAATCTCTCGGATAATTCTTTCATCTGTAACCTGGAAATAATAACAGTACTTACACAGAATTAAAGAAGACGGCACATGTAAGTTGCTTAGCAAGGCACACGAAATACAGTAAGTGCTCGCTGAATATCTGGCACTTTCAATCAAGATATTAGTGGCCGAGGGGTAAATCTGGGACACGCGATTCTGGAGAACAACGTGGCAGATCAAATTTCAAATGCCCTTACCTCTGGCTCAGCAACTCCACTTTCAGGAGTTCATCCCATGGATCTATCAAGATTGAGGTGAGAGGACGCCGATGGGAGCATCACTACGAACAGCAAAACACCGGAGACAACTCAAATGCCCGTTGTCAGGGAACCGGTCATATTAATTGTAGCAAGACTCACAAAGAAATAGCATGCGGTTGTTGGATGGCGAAGTGTGTGTGTGTGTGTGTGTGTGTTCAGAAAGATGTCCGAAGCGGTGCCTGGGGGGTTCAGTCACTTAAGCGTCCAACTTTGGCTCAGGTCACGATCTCACGGTTTGGTTCGTAAGTTCAAGCCCCGCATCAGGATTGATGCTGTCAGCGCAGAACCTGCCTCAGATCCTCTGCCTCCTTCTCTCTCTGCTCCTTCCCTCCTCACGGGTGTGTGCACCCACAATCTCTCTCTCAAAAATAAATAAATCATTAAAAAAAATAACAAAGATGGCCACAATATAATAAGTGATAGAACTACGTAAATGGTGGAAGGCTCGGGTATATTCATCCATCTTTGTTAAAAAAAAGAAAAAAAAAGGCATACCCACATGCTTAGAAATACCCTAAAAGGATTTGCAAGGAACTATTACCAGTGATTACTATACAGAGGTGGTTCTCAGCAGGGGTGATTTTGCCCCCAGGGACACCTGCCAAAATCTGGAGATGTTTCTGGTTGTCACAACTGGGAAGGTGGGGGGTGACGCCGGCATCTAGCAGAGGCCGAGGATGCTGTCCCCGCATCCTATAGCGCCCAGCAGAGCTCCCCACCACAAAGAATCCTCTGGTCCCAAATGCCAACAGTGTTGAGATTCAGAAAACCTGCTCTGGAGGGAGAGACGAGGGCTCTCGAACATGAGAAGGAGACGTATTTTGCATAGCATCGTATTCCTCCTCGAAGGTTTGAATGTGTTACATTAATGGAAGGACAATGACGAGACCTGTCTGCTCTAAACTCTGAGCTAATGCCAGCACGGAGAGGGTGTCCTTTCCCCGAGGTTTGGTTTCTGCATCTGCAGAAATGGGTGTCCTGACGCCTGCTCTCAGGGCGGCTGCAAAGCTCCTTTGAGACATACCGTGCCGTGACAAGTGCCACCCGTGTTTCGGTAAGCTGTGGTCACCTTGCAGGGGCAGGTGGAAGCAGCTTCAGGGACGCGCCTGGCGTGACTGAGGGCAGGGCCGGCCAGCATAGGCAGGAGACGGCCATCAGCAGCTCACCCTCCGGGGCCACGGAACCCGCAGCTGTCACAGGCGAGGCAAGGGTGGGGCTCCGCGGTGGCTCCCTGGAAAAACAGTCCAGCGGGCGACCTGCCAGCACCTGCTGCAGGAGCAAAGATGATAGGCACGTTCGACCCAGAACCGAGGGTTCCACAAGGAGGGGTGCCCAGCCGGTGACCATGTATGGGCACCTGAGATCCTCCAGCTGCCCATTCAGCAGAGCACGTCCAACAGTTTGGGAAAATGTCTTTTTTCCTAAATAGCTGACAATAAAAACCAAACATGGGGACAGTCACCGTTGACGTCGACGCATACATTTTACACCCAAGGACATAGGAACTATTGTTTCGCAGGTGGAAAAGAAGGTCAGAGAGGAGCGGTGAGATTCCCACAATCTCAGGTCTATTAATTTACACCCTGGCTGTCTGACTCCGAGTCACTGACCTGCTTGGGGGACGGGGGGGGGGGCACCATTTTGCATTCCCTGCCTCCCTTCTGCCACAGGGTACTCTTTGGCCACTTCTCAGATCAGGGGCACTTCTGAAAAACACACCCTGAGTCTGAATAGCCACGTCCTTGCCTCAGAAAGAGGAGTCAGAACCTGAAATCGATTTAGTTTCCCGTGATACTGAACCTGACTTTGCCGAGTCCCTGTCAGACAGGGCTGTGCCACGTAGAATACCCGGGTGAACGTCCCAGGCCAAATGTGCCACACTCATACTAACCAAATGCATGTTGTTTATCTGAAATGCAAATTTAATTAGCTGTCCGGTATTTTCATTTGCTGCTTCTGACACCCTTCCTGTCAGAGCAAGGAGATTAACTGTTCCCTCCGTCTTAAGGAGCTGATCTCATCCGAGAGAGTTTTGGCATTTGTGCTATCCATCTTCCTCCCTTACCAAGGGAGCTTCGAGACTGCTGAAGGCCGAGCCGGTCACTGCCCCGGACAGTTACCCGAGCCGGCCGGGAGGGACTTTTCTGGAAGCTGTTGCGCACAGGCACCATGGAGGCAAAGGGGTTGAGGGCAGAGGATCATGTAGTATGTAGCCTTTGCAGACTGGCTCCTTTCACGCAGGAGTATGCAGCTCGGCCCCTCCATGTCTTTTCATGGCTTGACAGCTCCTTTCTTTTTAGCGTTTTCCTGTTGTGTGGATGTACCACAGTGTGTTTTGTTATTCACCTCCTGGAGGACATCTTGGTTGCTTCCAAGTTTTGGCAATTCTGCATAAAGCTGCAATACACATCCTTGTGTAGGTTTTCGTGTAGACACAGGTTTTCAACTCTTTTTGTGTAAATATCACGGAGGTGCACTGCTGCATCATACGGGAAGAGTATGTTCAGTTTTGTTAAGAAGCCACCAAACTGTTCTCTAAGGTGGCTGCACTATTTTGCATTCCCGCCAGCAGTGAATGAGAGTTCCTTCTGCCCCCCGTCCTTGTCCACGTTCGGTGTTGTCAGTGTCCCGGATTTTAGCCATTCTAACAGATGCGCAGCGGTATCTCGTTCTTGCTTTAATTCACATCTCCTTGATGGTGTATGGGGTTGGAGTATCTTTTCATTTGCTTATTTGCAGTATATATATTTTTCTTTGGTGAGTTTCTGTTAAAGTCTTTGGCCCACTGTTTAACCGGGCTCTTTGTTTTCCTACTGCTGAGGTGTCAAGGGTTCTTTGCATATTCTGAGTAACGATCTTGTATCAGATGTGTCTTCTGCAAATATTTTCTCCCTGTCTCTGACTTGTCTCCCAATTCTTTCATTTGCCTGAGTCCAGTTTAGCAATCATTTCTTTCATGGTCCTGTCTTTGGTGCTGTATCAGAAAAGCATCACCATACCCAAGGTCATGCAGGTTTTCTCCTCTGTTGTCTTCTAGGAGTTTGATAGCTTTGAGTTTTACATTTGGGTCTGTGATTCATTCTGCGTTCATTTTTGTGAAAGGCATTAGGTCTATATCTAGATTTTTTTTTTTTTTTTGCATGTGGATGTCCAGGTTTTAGCACCATCTTTTTGAAAACAATCTTTCCTCCACTGTATTGTCTTTGCTCCTTTGTCAAAGATCGGTTGACTATATTTATGGGGGTCTATTTCTGGCCTCTCTATTCTGTTTCATTGATCTATTTGTCTGTTCTTTTGCCAACACAACACTGTCTTGATGACTGTAGCTCTTTTTAGCTTTCAAGTAAGTCTTGAGGTCAGGTGGTGTCAATCCTCCAGCTTTTTTCCCTTCAATATTATGTTCATATAAACTTCATCTCCTCATGGAAACTTTAAAATCTTTTTGTCAAAAAAAAAATTAAAAAAAAAAAAGGAGGTGCCTGGGTGGCTCAGTCGGTTAGACGACCGACTTGAGCTCAGGTCATGATCTCACGGTCCATGAGTTCGAGCCCTGCATTGGGCTCTGTGCTGTCAGTGCAGAGCCTGGAGCCTGCTTCGGATTCTGTGTCTCCCTCTCTCTCTGACCCTCCCCCACCCACGCTCTGTCTCTCTCTCTCAAAAAAATGAATAAATGTTAAAAAAATTTTTTTAAATAAATAAAACCTTTTTTGCCAATACCCACAAAATAACTTTCTGGGATTCTGACTGGGGTTGCATTGAATCTATAGATCAAATTGGGAAGAACTAACATTTTGACAATATTGAGTTTTCCTATCAATGGATATGTATTTAGCTCTTTGATTTCACTCATCGGAGTTTTGAAGTTTTCCTCATGTAAATCTTATACATATTTTGTTAGATTTATACCCAAGTTATTTCATTTTGGGGGATGCTAATGTAAATGGTACTGTATTTTTTAACTTCAAATTTCACGTTTATTTTTAATATACAGGAAAGCAATTGACTTAAAAAAAACTTTTTAATGTTTATTTATTTTTGAGAGACAGTGAGCGGGGGAGGGGCAGAGAGAGAGGGAGACACAGAATCCGAAGCAGACTCCAGGCTCTGAGCTGTCAGCACAGAGCCCGACACGGGGCTAAACTCACAAACCGTGAGAC
The DNA here is from genome assembly GCF_016509475.1 of Prionailurus bengalensis. Lineage (NCBI taxonomy): Eukaryota > Metazoa > Chordata > Mammalia > Carnivora > Felidae > Prionailurus > Prionailurus bengalensis. The sequence goes on from NC_057343.1 coordinate 176,910,476, forward strand.
CATGACCTGAGCCGAAGTCGGATGCTCAACTGACTGAGCCACCCCAGATGCCCTGCAATTGACTTTCATACATTAACCCAGTATTCTGCAGTTTTGTTGCAAGTGCTTATTAATTCCAAGATGGATGCTCTTTCCGAAAGAGACGTTACATATTGTATGGCCTCCAGGGTCCCCAAACCTGGTTTGGGTCCTGGCTGAAAAGGAAGCACGTCCTCCGTTTGGGAGCTCAGCGGTTAAGCATCAGCTACGTGCCCCGCCATGAGCACACGGAACCCTCACATCAACACCCTGGGCCTGGCTTCATTGTGAACACTCCACAAATGAGTAAACAGAGCTTCAAAGTGGTGAAAAACGCCCCCCAAATCACACAGCTGGGAAGGCACAGTGAAAGGATGTGAACCCAGGCTGAGCTTCCTTCTTGCTGTGAGCACAGTGCTCCCAGGGCTTATGGGAAGAATAGAGGGGGCTCCCTGAGGGTCCTGCTAGCCTGAGCACTGGGGAAGGGGCTCTCCCTTCACAGGGAGCTGGGGCCCTACCTGGGCCAAAGCAGTAGGGGATTCTAGGAGCACAAGTGAAAGTTTCAGAGTTATCTACAACAACTAAAAATATCGTGAGGCACCAATTTTGTGCCAGGCAAGGTTGCTAAGAGACTTCATGAGCATCATTTCCTTTCACCCTCACAGCAAGCCTATGAGGCCAGTTTGATTACAAGCTGCATTTTGCAGAGGACGGAACCAAGGCTCAAAGAAATGATGTGGGTGCCCAGGAGCACCCCATGGGACTTAAAGCCCAGGCTTCTGAGAGAAGGGAGGAGGCTAGAGAGTCAGGGGAGAGACAGTTCTGGGCTACTGTGTAGGTAAATCAGGGACTGATGTGTTACAGTTTCCTATGGCTGCTGTACTAAATTACCATGAACATAGTGGCTTAAGCCAACCCACACGTATTATCTTATAGTTCTGGAGGTCAGAAATCCAAACTGGGTCTCACTGGGCTAAAGCCAAGGTAGTGGTTAGGTTGTGTGCCTTCTGGAAGCTTTAGGGAATATGTTCCCTCGCCTTTTCTAGAAGTCACCTCTATCCCTTGGCTTATGGCCCCTTTCTCCAACTCCAAAGCCAGTAGCATAGCATCGACTGATCTCTTTCTGATTCTCACCTTCTGCCTCCCTTTTCCACCTTTTAAGGACCCTTGTAGTTCACTGGGCCCACCTGGATAATGCAGGATTGCCTCCCCATCTCAAGATCCCTAACCCTATCACATCTGTAAAATCCTGTTTGCTATGTAAAGCAACATATTCACCAGTTTCAAGAACTAGGACATGGGCACACCTTTGGAGGGAGCATTGTCTGGCTACAACTTCCTTGGCCTGCTGTGGACTTTGCCTCTGTTCTGGAGGTCAGGGTCGTGAAGTCACTGGGCTGGAGTTGGGGGTAGGAGTGAGGCTGGACTGATGGGCAAAGGGAGACCATGAAGACAGGTGTCCCTGAAGCGGGGCCACAGGATAGTCCTTCCTGAGGTGTGTCTGGCCAAGAGTCTGAGAAGAGCACTCTGGGTGCAACCATCCTCGGAGGAAGGGGTGATTCCCTCCCACTGAGCCATGCCAGGGGCCACACATTTGGGCACAGCCAATCACAGGAGTGTCATCCGGGTCTGCATCATTGGGTGGGAGGAGGGAGGAGCTCAGACACTTCCTCTTCTTCCTGACACACAGCTGGACTACATTTCCCAGCATCCTCTGTAGTTAGGTGTGGCCAAAAGACTGAGTCAGGCCAATGGAATGCGAGTGAGGTGATGTTGCTGACTCAGCCCCTTTAAGACTTCCCACACACAGTCCTGCTCCTCCGTGATGAGAGGAGACTCGAAAAGACCTAGCAGAAGATCCTGACAAAAGGAACCGGAGACTCTGAATGACTGCATGAAGCAGAGTCCCATCTGCCTTGAGTGGACTGCGACATGAGCCAGAAACAGACCTGTATTAGTTTCAGTCACTAAGATTTGGGGTTGTTAACACTAATGGGCCTACCCTAATATGCCGAATAACCACTTAATACTATAGGCATTGACTTAAATGTCACTTTGTCTTTTGGGCTGAATTCCTCGTTGTCCTATATGCCTGGAGCTGGGACAGAAAGGCAACCACAAGGCATGCCTGGGGCTTGGCCTGGATTAAGACCAGATAAAGGCGGACAGGCATTCACACTGAATACTGCACTTGGCCATAATATCTTGGGGTCTGTAGCCAAATTCCTTGAAAGGTTTACCTGGTATTTGTCGCAGGAGGGATTTCCCCAAAGGAAGCCCACAAGTCCGGTAACAGTGGCTGAACTATGCTACCAGATGCCTTTCCTATAATCACATCCTTTGTGATGTGATTATAAAGGCCACCGCTATCCTACAAAAACTGGCTTTTTTTGAGGCTTGTTGTATGTTGACTGCCAGAATTAATCAATCATTAATTAACTTATTTGTCCACCTAACTTTTACAGAGCTCCCTCTCTACAACGGACCCTGGACAGGACACTGAGACTATAGAGAGTGATACCCAGCATCTGCCCTCGTACAGCCTACGGCCGAAATGGGGAATCGGGTACAATTATAATCCAATGTGCTGAACACTAGAATTAGAAGTGGGGGGGGGGCTTTTGACACGGGGCTGTGGAGCCCAGAGGAAGGACCCTAAAGCTTACCTGAGGGGTCTGATCTACAACCTCCATACCTATTCAGGCCCAAGGAGTTTTGGCCCACTCATTCACTCACTCACTCATCCATTCATTCATTCATTCACCTAGACCCTTCCCCCCCATGCTGTGCCAGGCCCTGTACTAAGCCCCCGGGGTACAACCTGGAGCAGGAGAAACCCAGTTATGGCCTCCCAGGGCTGAGCGTCTAAAAGGAGAGGCGGACCGTAAACACAGTTGCAGATGAGACCGTTCAGTGGGGACGAGTGCCGTGTAGACAGTAAAATGAGAGAGGCTAAAGGCGCAGTGTGGGTGGCATCCTTACATGGGATGGCAGGGAAGGCCTCCGAGGCGATGAATTTACAACGTAGTCGGCGAGACGAGAAAGGGCACAGCCTGCAGGGTGGGAAGAATGGAGGGGTGCAGAGGGTGCCTGGGGGACCATGTGGACCAGGACGTGAGGGGCTCCTGTGAGGCGGGAGGCACGGTCAGGCCCAGGCCCTCATGGCCCCCACCCATACCGAGGGGTTCAGAGTTCACTCCAGCAGCAGTTGTCTCCCTACCCAGGGGCCTCTTGGGAACATTCCAGCCCACAGAGAGCTGTGAGTAAAGTCAAGGCTCTCCTCGCTCCGGGTGGGGCTGGGCACACGTTCCTAGTCCCTGCCGTCACTGGTTAAGGAGTGTGGCCTTCCGCAGAGGACAGCAGCCGTGACCTGGTCCCCACCCCTGTCCTTCGCCTGGGGAATGGCATCCTCAGCGGGGCCTCTGACATTCTTTAGATCATATGTTTCTTCTCCCAGCCCCAGGCCTGGGCGCCTTATGAAGCCTTTGGTGCCATAGCAGAGAAAGGCTGGGAGACCAGTGTGAGGTCCTTCAGCAGGTCCCTGGGGCAGATGGCTCTCGAATTCAGCCTTCTTCCGTTTCTGGCCATAGTCCACCCTCAGTAGTCTCTCCAGGCAGGGTGTATACTTCCTTCTACTGCTAAGCTCTTAGCCCAGCCTGGGGTTGAGTAAAGCAAAATGTGGTAAAAAAAAAAAAAAAAGGCAAGGTTTTCTAAGGTTTTCTCTGACCTCTCTGTAGTTTTCTTTTATTAATGTCTTACGTTTCCCTTTTCTGTAATCATCCATCCATCATTCCCCTGTTCTGTGTAGTCATTCATCCACTTGACTGAAGAATTACAAAGTACCCACTCTGTGATTACCAGGGAGAACAAATGGAGATCCTGTGTTCCACCAGCTCACAGCCTCACCAAGGGGCCAGGGCGTAGTGGGGAGCAGTTATGACAGTCACCATCCAGTGTGATGGGATTGTACCAAAAGCATAACAGATCAGTGTAGGAATACAAAGGAGAAAACGACTAACCACTTGGGGAGTCAGGGAAGGCTTCACAGAGGAGGTGATATTTGAGCTGGGCCTTGGAACATCAACAGGAGTCTGCTAAGCAAGTCGTCTAGGCGATTAGTGTTCCGGGTAGAGGAACTTGCCTGTGCAAAAGCACAGCCACGTGCAAGGCCTATTTAGGGAGGAAACAGGAAGGAACCAAGCTCAAAAATACAATAATAGCTATGATTCATTGTTCGGAGTGATGTACATCCACGCATTTGCATCCATCTAATCATCACAACGAGCTGCAGAAGTATCATTTTCCCCATTTTATGGATGGAGAATCTGAGACTCAGAGCAGTGAAGTCACTTGCCAAAGGTACCCTCCACTCCTCTGGTTGAGGCTGAGATGTCAGGCTAAGGACAGTCATGCCCAGGCACGCCAAGGAACCCTAATTTGTTCCAGCACCTGCAAGGAGGTGACCTGGCAGTTTGATGGAGGATGTTCTAGAGTTTTCTTCTACAGCCCTTTTCCTTGTCCTCCCTGTCAGGACTGATGTCTTGGGTCCTGGCACAGCAGGAGCATCCTCCATAATCCCCTCTTCATCCACCCACGTCTCACAGGACTTGTGTCCGCTGACCTCGAGTTCGGAAGGGCTGTTGGAAGAACAGCCATTGCCTCGCTTCCAAGGATGTCCCCGCGCACACCCAGGAGGCCTCATCGACAAAGACCCACAGAGGCAAGGGAGCCGGGGGTGCTGACAGGCACGTTCTCCAAAGTCAGGCAGCAGTCTAATTACAGGCCGACTGCTTAATGACAGGTGTGCTGGCTGGGACAAGGAGGGGCTCTGGGGTAGAGGGGCCTGCAGGAGGGCTCCGGTGGGGGCCACCAGCTCAGCGTCTCGCTGGCTCCAGACCACACGCGTTGGCCCTAGAGTGGGGAAAGGGAAGATGGTAAAGAGAACTGTGCCCAGTACTGGCCATGGGCCAGGTGCTAAGCTGGGACTTTTACCTCTGCTCTCTCACGCAATCCTGCAATCCTCTCAACTGCCTGGAGAAATAGGTATAATTCACTCCGTTTTACAGAGGAGAAAATGAAAGCTTCCAGAAGTGAAGCAGACTGCTCCAAGTCCAGACAGCTAAGAATGGTAGAATGCGGACCCCAACTTAGGTCAGGGTGAAGTCAAAAGGCTGTTTCCTTCCCAGGGGGGACATGAAGAAACAGGTGGGTCTGTTCTAGAGCTGGGAGAGCCTGTGAGGAACAGAGGGTAACTGTGAAGAATCCGGATGGGGCTTGGCCTTGGGCTGGCTAGGGGGCAGCCCCCCATCCCCGAGTAATGAATCGGGACAGGGGCCCGAGGCATCATTCCGGATGACAGCGGAGGCTGACTGGTTTGGGGATATCAGGCTTACAGATTTGGAGCTCTTATATTTTGCCTCTTTCTTTGTTTTCTTCCTTGCTTTTCTTTGGGGGTATAAATCCCTAGGAAAGCAAACCACCCCTGCCCCCGAACCAGGCAGCGTCTGAAGCCACCTCCCTCTGACAATCCTCTGAAAATCTCCCCTGACTGGGTCTCCTCCTTGGAAGGTCCAGGTGGTTCCTCAGGAAGACAGCCATGCTTTTTCCCTGCAGTTTCGGGCCCGTTAAGAGAGATTTCGATAGTCAGCGACTTGGCTGCATCCGTGTGGGCCAAGGAGCTATGACTAACCTCCGTGAGCAAATGCTGGGCCCCCGTGGCACGCGGCATTCCCAGCCCCTCTCAGCAGCATCACCTGCTCCTGACTCACCGCGGGCCCTGCGGCTGCAGCTGCTGTCCTGTGCTCACACCGCGGGCCCCAAGCTCTGGCTGGAATTCGGGCCTCCACCCAGCAGGACTCTCCAGAGCATGTTCTGAGCCTGTGTGAAGGCTCACGACAAAGCTTTCTGCTTGAGAAGTGCCCCTGCACGGCCAGACTGCCCCTTCCTATGTCCGTGATGCTCTTCTGCATATTCCTGTGACCCGGCAGGGTGGGCAAAGTTTGGAACCAATAGACTGAGTTTCGAATCCCGGCTTTGCAACTTAGCCGTAGGGCCTTGGGTATCCGATCTCACCTCCAGGGAGCATGGGTTTCCTTGCGTGTAAATTGGGGCTGATAATTGCCACCCCCCCCCCCCCCCACACACACATTTGTCTGTAACAGTGCTGCAAAGCTGTGTAAAAGCCAGGGCTTTGGAAGATGGGGTCCTGACTGAACTCCTGGCCCCACCAGCACTGCCATCTTGGGTGCCTTCCTTGGCCTTGCTGAGCCCAAGTCTCCCATAAAACTGGAATAATTATACTATCCACTTCACAAGGTTGTGGTGAATGTCAGGCGAGGTGATCCAAATGCCCCCCAAAGTGCTCCCTCGGCCACTCTCAGCTCTTCACTGAGCATGCTGTCAGGGCCCACCCAGACGCAAAGACCCTGAAGATGCCCAAGCTACTGACCTTTGACTCTTTTTTAGGAATAGCACCCATTCAGTCACAGGTAGTTTTCTTTCATCATCCGGGAATCAGAAAAGATGGCATCATGTTAGAGCAAAAGAGCTCTCTTCCCCAAACGGGACAGTAGCTAGGGAAACAGGCTGATGGGGTGGGGCTCTCTGTCAGTATCGTGGATGCTGGCACTGGAGTTGAACTCACTGATGACTCTATCAATGTCTTCACCCCCTCTGGGGTGGCTGGTCAGGCAACAGCGAGCCTCCCCTTCTACCCAGAGGGCTTGTTTAACTGTACCAGCAGATTAGCTGTAGGATGTCCCCCGGCCCCCAGAAAAACAGGACGTGGTATTGGGAGCCTGGGAGAAGGTTAGTGTTAGAAGAGACTGGAAGGGCCTCGTGTGTTCTGTTGTCAGAGGCTCGAATCATATCTTGTCAGCCCTATGGCCGATTTGCCTCACTGCGAAGGCAGAAGCAGCTGGCATTGCCATGACAACCAGGCCGCATCAACTTCCAAATCGCCCCTGAATTTTCTGTAACAACGGCAGAGCCGCTGAAAACATGTTTGGGAAGTGAGAGCCACGAACAGAAGATTACACCCAGGAACTGCAGGGAGCTGAAAAGGAGGGGCAGTCACGTTTCCTACCTTTTTTCTTAACCAGAAGGCAGCAAGAAGACAAGGGCTCAACCCAAACTCAGGCGGAGGGAAAGCAATGTTACTATGGCTTACCCATGTGAAAATATAAAGAACAGGGATTACTGTTCTGTTGAAATCACACGCACCGTTATCTGTCGTGCCCTGGGTCAGACGGTGGAAATGAGAAGCTAAGGAGATGAGAAGAAAGATAGGACTTGGTTATCAGTGGGATGGAAGCACCTGGAACCCAGATTGGAGAGGACTTCATGGAAGGGAGGTCTTCAGTAGGTTTTCCAGATTCCCAGAGGGTTCATCAGCACTAGGTACCTGCATTAGGAAGACAGCTCTATGCCTATCACCTCATCTACCTCATGGAGGTCCTGGTTTCTCCTTGGCACTCCATACTCAGCCATATGATTAACTTTAATGTTTCAGTTAGTCACATTAATAAATGTAAGAAGGAACAGGTGAAATTAATTTTAATCATATGCTCTACTGAATCCAATCTGTGTAAAATATTATCATTTCAACATGTAATCAATAGACAAATTGTTAATGAAGCATGTTATATTCTTTTTTCTTGTGAGGTGTTAGAATTCCAGTGCGTCTTTTATCCTGACAGCACATCTCAGTTCAGACCAGCATGTGCCAAGTACTCAGTGGGCACGTGCCTAACACACCAGACATCGTGGTCCTAGTATTGGAAATGGAGGCTTGGCCACGTGATATGCTTTGCCCCGCAGGTCGCCTAGCTCACGCACTTCAGAGTTTGGAATCCAATCCAAGAATGTGATCATGGGAAGCGGTTTGAATGTCGTGGGGATGGTCTTGGTAGGGAGGTCTGCTCCAGCTGGGTTTCCTGATGTCTCTGACATTTTGGTCAGGATGAGTCTTTGTTGTGGGAGACAATGCTGGGCATTGTAGGATGTTTTACAGCATCCCTGGTCTCTACCCACTAGATACCATTACCATCCCCTGAATGTGACAACCAAAAATATCTCAAGACATCACCAAGATATCTCCTGGGGGGCAAACTCATTCCCATTTGAGAACCACCATGGTAAAGTAAGACAGAGATGGGTGGGTGAAGGTATAGTATTGGCTTATGTAACCAAATGAGGTAAGCAAAAGGCTGGGGTAAGTCTGGGTCTCAGGGAAAAGTGGAATCTGCTACTGAAATATCACCAGAACATTCTGTCCTTATCTCTCATCATTGTTTCTCTAGCCGGGAAGACAAGAGCTCTAGGAGACAAGAGCCAGGGAAACTCTCAGGCCCCAAACTCACATGTCTTCACTTTACCACAGAGAAGGACTCTCTGCCCCTTACTTTATTTTTTACTTCCAAATTCCCAGGGCAGGTCTCTGAAGGGCCCAACCTGGGTCACATGGTCACTCCTGGCCTGGAGGAGGGTCGGATTCCTAGGTCAGGTGGGAGGAGCAGAGGAGCAGTGGGTAAAGAGCTGGGGAGATAGAAATGGCTGTCCCCTTCAGGACAGCATGATGTCCAGGAGCCAGGATTGAGAGAGATGACTGTGTGGAGAACAATGTTACAATCACTTCCCTCCTCAGAAAACACAAGTGCAGTGGGTGACATGGAGTGGTCAGGGCCTGAAGCCCAGGATGAGACTAGTAACAGAATACCGATCTTCTCTTCACTAAACTTTGAGCTGTTGGACATTAGGAATCTTTTTTTTTTTCCTTTGATATTCTCCTTAACCTAGAGCAGAGCACTGGGCAGATAATAGATGTCATAGTTAATTTTATGTGTCAACTTGGTGGGTGTTTTTGGAGGGGGGTTAACATTTAAATCAGTGAACTTTGGGTAAAACAGATTGCCCTTTATAATGTGGGTGAGCCTCATTGAATCAGTCGAAGGCTGCCTTCCAAGCAAGAGGGAATTCTTCAGAAGACTGCCTTTGGAATTCACCTGCACCACTGGCTTTCCTGTGTCTTCAGTCTGCCAGCCCATAATGCAGAGTTTGGACTTGCCAGCCAATTCCTTATAATAAATTTCTTTCTCTTTATCTCCCTGAACACACACACACACACACACACACACTACACACAGATAGATGTACATGCCTACACATCCTACTGGTTTTGTTTCTCTGGTGAACTCTGAGTAATACAAAGGTTATCATTAGCTGCTTCTTGAATATATAGGAGAAAAATGAATTTGTTTTCTGCAAGAGTCAGGAATAAATGCAGTGTTTAAAGAAGGAATGTGGCAAAGTCAAGGTGGCATTTGATGAGAGTCTTCCTTGTCATGAGACATCTGAGACACTGGAATGTTGAACAGAGGAGGAGGTGGCTTTAAATAAGCCTTAAGTTGAGTGCGGGGTGGGCCACACTAGGTCCCAGCTGGGCTGGCCGCAGGGGAGGGAGAAGGGCGGACTCTCACAGTGGTAACAGATAGGACCAACTGCACTTGGCTGTGGATGGTGGGGAGATCAGGAGACGAGCGGGTCAGCTAAATGGCCAGGCTGGCGCCCTGGGGAGCACGAATGGGAGTGGCAGTGGTTGGTGGCAGGAAAGACAAGAAGTTTCTGGCGCACAGTGATGAGTTCATAATGGGACCCTGCTTGATTGTACTTAGTTGTCGGGCGTCAAGGGGGGAATGGGCCAGACACGTTGAGGAATGCGGAACCCTAAATATGAGGGGCCCCATCGGGAGCTCTGAGAGTAGATGAGCTCCCCAATGAGAAGGACAGAGCCTGCAACAGATCCCTGGGGACCAGGCCTGGGGCGACAAGAAGCCAACAAGGGAAAGGAAAGAGGCCTGGCTGGCAATACCAGGCAAGTCCTGCCAACGAGCAGAGGCTCATTCCCGAGAACCCCTTCCTAGGCGACACAGGTGCAGCGAGATGAGCCTGAGCTCCCTCACACCCCACTGGGTGACCTTGGGCATGACTTCACTTCTCCAAGCCAAGTTTCCTCATCTGTAAGTTGCGGGTAGTAATTGCCACCCCACAGAGTTACTGTAAAGATCAGACGGGATCATAATTGTTAAGTAGCAGGCACATAATAGGTGTTTAATAAACCTCCTGGACTGCCTGTTGGCAGATGTCTAGTCTGAGCACGCAGCCCATTCTGCCCTGTCTACAGGGAAGCGCATACCGGCCTTTTCCGCGTAGTCACTCACTCCCCACACACACCTCTGGGTGGCACGAGTATTACCCCATTTTTGCAGATGTGGAAACTGAGGCTCAGAGACCTACCCAAAGGCCCACAGCTCTGAAGTGCTGGAGCTGAATTTCAGCGCCAGGCTGCCGAATTCCAGAGCCCGCTCGGCCACCCTGTGAGATTCCGCACCCAGACCGTGAGCTCCTCGAGGGGAGGGCAGGGAAGGCCTCCCTGAGAATCTAGCACTGTACCTGCCATGGCAAGAGTGAGAGAGGCTCTGCAGGGAATGCACACGGGGCCCTGGAAAAGAGCAGGACTCAGCACCCCCTCGGGGCCCTCGATGCAGCTTCTTCTAGCACTCGGGGGCCGTGCCTGGAGCTACAACTGTCAGGGAGACCTGACACATACAAGAGACAGAGAGTACTATGGGAGACAGATGGCCAGATCTACCTGGGGCCAGGGGCCGGGCTCTGAATGTCGAACCCATCGCATCCTAACTTAGGGGACCCTGGTTACAGAACACGCTGGGCTCAGTTACAGATAAAAGGCAGACCATGAAAATACAAGCCACACAGGGCTGGGTAATAGAGGCGGGGCCTCCTACACAGTCAGTGCTGAACGAATGTTCCTCATTTTAAGGTGAAGCCTAGAAATGAAGGACAACAGTTGCCACTTGTCAGGGATCTGACATGTTCCAGGCCCTGTCTGCATTATATTCACGGGCCACACCACCTGCCTGGGGCGGAGGGAGGGGGGGCAGGAGTTCTTACTCCTTGTTACTGACGCATGGGGAAGCTAAGGGACAGAGAGGGCAAGGGAGTGCCCCAGCGCACACAGCTGAATGACAAAGCCGACATGTTGTTTTCTGGCTCAAAACGCCACACCCTCTCCTGTCCTCAATAGATCACAGAATGTTGAAGGGGCACACAGACCTGTTTGCCAGATGGTAGAGAGCACACACAAGGTCAGAGGAAGAGGTGGAGGAGAGGGGGAATGGAGGAGGAGGGCAGGGGAGGAGGCACCCTCACTGGCAGGATCCCAGGGAGAGGCGTTTTAGAGACGCTCTATCACTCCATGCCATCATTATCCCCATTTCCCAGATGACGACTCTGAGGTTTAGCCAAGTAAAGGACCCTGCCCGAGGTCACACAGCCAGTAGTCACCCAGCCAGATTAGAACCAGATCTGCCTCTAAACTCACTGAATGGGAAGCCCTCCTTCTCCGCCCAGAGGCCGGGGGGCCGGGCAGGTAAATGCAGTAGAAGGAAGGGGGAACGGTGTCCCACAGGTGTCCCAAGACATGCTTGGGGGTCCGGAGTATTCAGGGGACCATGAGGCTGCTAAGTGGACCATGAGAAGGGTTAGTTCCCTCCCAAGGGAGAAGGGGTGCTGGGGACAGAGCCAGGATTCACTAACCAACCGGGGCCCTGGTGAGCATTACTCTGTAGACTTCCATTCTGGTTCCAATCACACCGTCTGCTTTCTGTGTGTCTCCCCACCGGGATGCCGGCTCCTAGAAGGAAGGAACCGGTCTCCGTCTCTGTACCCCTGGCAATGCGACCGACTGGCACATAGTAATTGAACTCATATCACATCCGCTGCTCCACACGCCCGCCCCATTGCTTGCTATCCTCATACCCTTTGTTTTTCCTCAAAGAACATGTCCCTGGCTGACATCGGATATTTATTTATGTATTGATTTATTGTCTATCCCCATCACATATGCTAGACTATGATGTTGAGAGACAGTCTGTTAAGTACGTGACTGCGAGCACCTGATAGAATTCCTGGCACACGGGAGGCCATCCATAAGTACTTGCCAAATAACTGAATGGATGGCAGGCGCTCAATATGGTTTTTTAAAATCAGCGACTGGGCAGTGGCACCACATGCGGGGAAGTTACTGGTGTGATTGCATTTCAGCCTCACACGCAGCTTTGGAGGGAAGAATTAACCTATTTGGAAAATGTTTTCATGTTTATTTATTTCTTTTGACACAGAGAGTGTGGGAGAGGCAGGGAGAGAGAGAGAGACATAGAATCCCAGGCAGGCTCCGTGCGGCCAGCGCAGAGCCCGATGCGGGGCTCGAACCCACAAACCGTGAGATCGTGACCTGAGCTGGAATCAAGAGTCGGACGCTTAACCGACTAAGCTACCCAGACAGCCCCAGAATTCCCTACTTTTACAGATGAGACCAGAGAGAAGTGACTCGCCCACGGTGTCATGTCTAGTTGATGGGAGAGGTGGGGCTTCAGCCCTGTTCTGTCTGACGTCAGGGCCTGTACCTGTTCTACTAGGCTGCCTCTAACCTAATGGGGAAATCAGGAGACAAGGCACTTGCTTCCCCAGGAGGACATGTGGCCTCGTTTTCTGGTTAGCTCACAAGATTTGTGAGCTAGTCATCAGAGGATAAGGACCAAGCACGCTGACGTAAAGAAAACACCAGCTGCACCTGTTTCGTGAGCACCTACGAGCAGTGGATGAGGTAACTGGCCTCATCAGGAAGCCTTGTAACAGCTCCGTCGCTTTCATTTCCTGGTTTTACAGAGGCTCAGAGAGGTGAGGTAACTCATCTCAGGCCACAGCACAAGCTCTTGAGAGAGCCGGGCAGAGATCTGACCTCAGCTCTGCTTGACGCCAAAGTCTGTGTTTTTCCCGAGCTGTTTCTCTTTATGTTTTAAGCATGCACTGGCAGGGCCTGGAGCCAAACTGCAAAGCCATCCCATAGGCATCTGGTCTTATCCTATTTCCATCAGATTTCAGATCCTTGGTAGCAAGTTTCAACTTCAGTGTGAGCCTAACACTTTTGACAGGAGCCTCTGGAGACTGAAACACCACGGTGGGGGTGAGGGGGGGGGGTCCAATCAAATAAACCTCTGAAGGAAATTCAAGCATTTGGGGTGAAGATTGGGTATAATCCATAACCATCATCCTACCTACCCAGTGCCGCCCCCGCTTCCTACGTACTACTCTGTCCCCACTCCAGCCTCCGACCTCCAGCTCAAAAAACCTGGCTCCCCAATCTCTGCTGATTGGTCCAGACTGAGCCAATCATGGTCCATGACTACCTCAAGCCCAGGTTTTGATTGGTCCAATCCAGAGCAATCAGAGACCTTCTCCCGTTTTTGAACAGGAACTGAGGGAAGAACTTAGTCCCTCTCTGGAGATAGGGTGTGTAAGATGCTATCAACTCAAGAAGTCAGAGGTAACGAATTCTCAGAGAGCTATCTGAAGGTTGAGGCAACCTGCCTGTATCCGTGAGAACACATGAGGCTGAGACGGGGCGTCCTGTGTGGATGCACCATTCAGTGCCACAGTGCACCTGCCTCTCCCAGGGAGTTCTCCGTGGAAATGCTGCCCACACACGGGCCACCCTCACTTCCGTCCCACAACCTCTCATAGGTTTTACTCTCCCCCGCGTCCCTAGCCTAAACCTCATCCAGGTGGTCCTGGAACGGCAAAACCCAGAATTCGTGGCTGAGCCCAGAGCCCTTCCGCTTTCATCTGAAATCCACCTCCAAAAAAGACCCTCCCACCGAGGTCTACTCCCTTTGTCTTCGGGAGGCCAGCCATGCTGTGCATGCCTTCTCTCCGTCTCACAGGTACATCCCCACTTATAGGCACAAATTCAGACATCACAGAATACGTTTGTGTCCTTGAATCCAGGCCTCCCGCTTCCACTCATCCGCGCGCACACTCTCCCACATCAGTCACACGGACATAGAAGCATCTGCAAATGCCCGCGACGTCACACACGCACACCATTCACACGTGCCTCTCCTACGGGACAGCTGGCTTTCCCTGGGAAGGACTTGTACCCCGGAAGGTGCAAAGCCAAGAGAGCAGGAGGAAGTTAGTAACGGATGGTGGGCTGGGGTAGGAGAGGAACACGTGGCAGAAGCAGAAATGTGCTTCGTGTCCACGATGATGCAAGAAGGAGGCGACACTGCTCTGGATGCCGGTCCGGGTGACGCTAACAGCTCCCTTTGCTGAACACTGTCTGTGCCAGCCCTGTGCTAAGCGAGCTTTACGCAAAAGACCTTCTCTAGAAGGCCTTCTGCAGCCTGACCTTGCAAAGCCCACCCGCTTAAACGCACACACCCACCTGCATACATGCATGCACGCAGGTACGTGTGCATATGTGCTCCCTAGCTTGTATGGGCATCTCCACGCACCTGTGCATGTGAAAGTCAGTTTATGTGTCAAAACAGCGTGTGTTTCTTATTTTTATATTTTTAACTCTTCATCCTTGGACGTATAAAGGGAACTTTTTGGCTTCTGTAAGTATGCTCTCTACACCTCTAATGTTTTATCATGTGTTTGTACCTTGTACACGGTATTAGCCAATTCTGTACATGGATGTATTGTACAGAGAAAGAGCATCACTAAATACTCAAGATTTTTACTTTTAAAAAACGTCGAATCCAGGGGTACCTGGGTGGCTCAGGTGGTTAAGCGTCTGACTTCAGCTCAGGTCAGGATCTCCCGGTTCACGGGTTCGAGCCCCACATCGGGCTCTGTGCTCCCAGCTCAGAGCTGGATTCTGTGTCTCCCTCTCTCTCTGCCTCTCCCCCGCTTGTGCTCTGTCTCTGTCAGGGGCTTAGGAGGTGAGTAGTCACTCAGGCACACAGCCATGAGTCACAAGCCAGGTGCTGGACCGGCCTCTTTGGTTCCCGAACTCGTGCTATCAGTGCCTCGCTCTCCTTAAGCCTGTCTGAGGGAGGGCAAGTTCATTGCCCTTATCTGGATGGAGCTTGCTCATCTGCAAAATGAAGGTAAAGGAAATATTCTCTCAAGTTTCCTCCAGCTCAGGGACTGTGTGATTTCACAGCTGACACTTGGCAGGTGTGAAGAACTCGGTATTTGTCAAAGCATTTCCAAATAGCTTACCTGATTTGACTCACATAATCCAGACAGGAACCTGGGGGCTCAGGGCGGTGAATCCAGGGCCTGAGTCCCATCCCGGGTTAGTGGTAGGGCCGGCCTTGATCACATGAATGTCCCCAGGGTCACGGGTTACCAGGGCGGCACAGACTTCCAGCCTCCCCCATCCATCAGGAGGCTTGGCTGGCTACCCTAGAGATGTAACAACCCTTGCTACCTCAGTTTCTCTCTCCTTCTTTCATTCAACTTCTCTCGATGAACACCTATCACATGCCAGGCACTGCACCAGCCTCAAGGGGTGTAGGCCGTCTCTGCCCGTACAAGCTTGCTTTCCAGAAGAGGAGCAGACAAACCGCACCTGTGTGCGGTCAGTGGGCTGAAGGTGACCCTTAGGAACACATGGGCGGGGCCCCTCGGGGTCCAGGAAGACTTCCCCAAAGAGAAATCAGTGCCTTTTCTGAGCCCAGTGGGCTGGTAGGAAAAAATAAAGTGAGTGCGGGATGGAATACTGCGGGGCTGAGGCCCAGAGGCCAGTAAGCCAGGCCCCTGCGAGAATTCGCTCTGTCCACCAGTCGCCTCTGGGGACACAACGCTGCACATCCAGTGCCTCTGAGGCCACTGCCTCCTGTCAGGAGGGAGTTCCTTCTAACCCCTTCACCCAAAGGCTGGCTGTTGCCAGACTCACAGGTCCCTCCCATATTTCCTCTGCCTGGCCTGCCTCCCTAAATCTCCAGGGAAGCAGGATTCATCCTAGGCCTGATTTATTAGCCTCGTCCTGGAATCATCCCAGATGCTGTCGCTGGTCTCATTTACTGACCTGCCCGAGGGCCGGAGAAGGAAATTCATTAGGCCAGGCAGAGCTGGCGGCCAGGCCCATCTGTCTGGGCATCTGTCCCCTTTCTCCCCCTGCCCCCTCCACCTCCTCCCCTTCTATCCTTTCCACCTGCAAAGGGAATTTTGTGCCTGCAACCCTGTTCAGGATCACCACGGCAATGACACCACTGAGCCGACTGGTCCCCTGGGAAGGATCCAGACCCAGGAGGAGGAGGAGGAGGAGGAGGAAGAGAAGGAGGCAGAGGCCAGGGAGCTCACCCAGAGCTTTGCAGCCAGCCTCCCGCATTGCATCCCCAGGCTGCCCTGACCCAGGACACAATGCATTTTCCACTGGGGCTGTGGAAACCTCTCTCCCAGTAACTGATGGCAGGTACACCAGACCTGCCCGTTTGTATGCAAACCATGTCTTCCTGAGCAAGCTGTATGGAAATCAGATCTTTTGACGCAGACTGCTACCTTTAAAGCGGAAGGCAAGAGGGCACTTCTTCCCAGCATGGGGCAAGCAATATGATGTTAAGGAGTATAGGAATCAAGGCGTTTTATTTAAGTATGTACTAAATAAATTTTTAATTCAAATGTATAATTAGCATCTCTAACCCTTGATTACATTAGTTGCCATTGTTTTTGAATAAAGCTTAAATAGGTATTTACATTTTTAAAAGCAGACCAATTTTTTAATGCTAAGTAAATAATAGTTATAGGAGATGTACAGATTTGACGAAAATACTAGAGTCGAGGACACAGTGTTTTAAAAGAACAGGGCAGGGAATGCACTGCCAAGGTTACATTTTTCTTGACGTGGAGCAAACCTTGATTAAGCCAGTCTATTTCGTGGAGGGAAATTGCAACCCCAGGTAACTTGCTAAGCCAGCACCTGCTCTCCTCAGCCTGCAGAGGGGAAAGCACTTGAACCAGAAATCGCGTGTGTGCAGTGACCCCCGAGTTTAAGCAAATATGGCCTCAGGCCTCGGTAAATGTTTAGCCTCAGTGACTGGCTGGCAGAGAGGCAAGGCCCGAGGACCTCTGTCCCTGACAGCTGGCACCATGGGAGCCAGCTGGGACAATGGAGGTGGGGAGGGAATGCCCGAGTCCCTTCTCCCCTTGGTGACACCTTCTGATCTAAGGAGAGGTAAGATTCTGAGACCCTTACAAGCTACAGGAACAAATGAGGGGCAGTGTTGGCAGCTTTTTCTCTGTTGGTAATATCCTGGGGCCAAAACGTACACACACACACACACACACACACACACAGCAATCATCGAGCACAGTCACCTCCATCTGTATGCACAGACACGTGGCCTGCATAGTCACAAGTATACATTTACATGCAGACATACTGACTCAAACACAGAGATGTAGATACAGAAACACATGCCCCCCCCCCCAAATGCTTACATAGATACAGCAACATACCTTCCTGGCTGTTTCATACAGATGAAGTCACATTTCACATGATTCATTTCATACACACTTAGATACGATAACCACGCTCACAGTCACCTTCATGCAGCATCAACACAGAGATAAATATGCATGCAGACATGTCTGCCTGGATATTCAAACACAGGCAAATATATAGAGAAAGAAAAACACCACATACACAAGGAAAGACACTGTACGCAAAGACACACAGCCACTTACACACTTCTATGCACATCCATAGATCCACTATGACACACACACAGGTAACTACACATATAGGTGATCTCAAACACACACACACACACACACACACACACACGATGCAAATGTATGTTCTCAGCTGTAGTGCAGAATAGCCTACCTTTGGCTTGGTAATGTCACATCAGATGTAATACGATACACCTCTCACGTGTCACTTCTGCTGCTGCCAGCATCCCAGCTTGCAGAAGATGCCCAGAAGCCGGGCCTGAGCCCAGGTGTCTGGATGCAGAGAGGAAGACATCCCTGCCCCCTTGTCACTCTCCTTCCCCAGCTCCCACCAAGGAGCTCAGGGGCTGAGGGCATCAGAGGGAGATCCCCCGCTACTGTCCCAGGCATTCCTGGGAGGGACGAGTACCACATCAGGCCCTCCCCTCACCCCACACAAGCCTTTGGTACATGGTTTGCATTAGATGTCCCACCTGCTGCTAAAGCATGAGGCCAGTTGACACATGGGCACTCAGTCACAGGGACAGAGAAGAGAAGGGGGCACTAGTGACCATTTGGGGTCATGGAGTCAAATAGACCAGAGTTCAAATGCTTCCTCTAGCACTCCATAGCTATGGATCTTGAGCAGGTCACTTCAGCCCTGTAAGCCTCAGTCTCCTCATCTGTAAAGTGGGCATGATGATAATAACCTAGCTCAAAGAATAGCATGAGGACTAAATTAGATAATGCACATAGAACCCCTAGCCCAGCTCTCATCACAGAGTATGCACATCATAAGCCAGAATTTCTCAACCTTGGTGCTATGGACATTTGGAGCCAGATAATTCTTTGTTGTGTGTGTATGGTTGGGAACTGTCCTGTGCAATGTAGGGCAGTTAGCAGTATCCCTGGCCTCCACCCACTAGGTGCCAGTGGCACCCCCATCCAAGCTGTGACAACAAAAAATGTCTCCAGACATTACCAAACATCCCCTGGGGAGCAAAATCTCCCCATGTTGAGAATCACTGCTTTAACTGTTGAATCTTATTTTTGTTGTTGCTATGACCGTTTTCATCATCATCAGTACCATATTAGCTAGAAGGCAATCAGAACAGAGAGGGGACCCAGAGGAGGATAAGAAGATACTCTTCTTCCAGCAGTCACTTCCCTCTTGTCTCCTCATTCTCCCCTGGCCTTTCTCTGCTTTTGCTCCTGAAGCCACCTCTCCAGGCCATATCCACCTCGCTGAGCAGCAGGAGGGAAGGCACTGAGGTACGTGCAAGCGGGAGGGGAGTGGGGTTGGAATTGCTCCCTGAGGATAAGCAGACTGTCCAGAATAAACTACATGTCCCAGAACTGGCCTCCTGGGAAGAAGTGCAGGGTGCTTCCAACTTCTGGGCGTACTTGGGTGGGGTGAAGGTGAGCGGCCAGGACCAGGGAAGTCAGGACCAAAGAAAGCCACATCACAAAGCAAAGGGGTAAAACAAATGACTTCCTGAAAAATAACCTCACTGTATCTATTAAAATACAAAATATTCATACCTGTTGACCAGGTAATTAACACAATTCAAAGTAAGATGACGTACACTTCGTAATTGAAAACAAAGGTGGGGTGCCTGGGTGGCTCAGTCAGTTGGGCATCTGACTTCGGCTCAGGTCACGATCTCATGGTTCATGGGTTCGAGCCCCGTGTCGGGCTCTGTGCTGCAGCTCAGAGCCTGGAGACTGCTTCAGATTCTGTCTCCTTCTCTCTCTCTCTCTCTGCACCTCCCGCCCCCCCCCCTTGTGCTCTCTCTCTCTCTCTCAAAAATAAATAAACATTAAAAAAAATTTTTTTAAAGGTGAGAAAGTAGCTGGTACTTTATTATATAACCCACTTAAAAAGAAGCCAAAATTTATGAATGTCCAGGAGTTATTTTGTCGTTAAAGCAGAGAACACAAGTAAAATTGTCAGCAGACTAAATGAATCCCTCCCCCCTTCCTTTTCCGTGGGAAACCCACAGGTTTCAAGCAAAAGAGTGATCCCCATATGTTGTATTGTTTAAGCCTTGACTTAAGCCACACAATTATACCCATTTCAGAGATAAGCAGACTGGTTCTCCAAGAGGTTCAGTCACTTGCCCAAGGTTACCTGGGACTCAAATCCAGATCTGTGTAACTCCAAAGCCAGAGAGAACTCAAAGCATCTGAAGAACTGAAAATAGGCCAGGGTGGCTGGAACATAGCGTGTGAGGGCCAGATAATGGAGGGATTTGTAGGTCATGGAGAGAAGCTTGCGTTTTATTGATGGTGCCCTGGGGAGCCACCAACAGGTTTTTAAGCAGAGGAGTGACAAGGCCAGATCTGCATTTTATAAGAATTCTTCCGGCCCTGCATCAAGAACAGATCAGAAAGGAACAAGGGCGAAACGGGAAGAGCTATGGGGGGGGGGGGGGGGGGGGGGGGGGGGGGGGGGGGGGGGGGGGGGGGGGGGGGGGGGGGGGGGGGGGGGGGGGGGGGGGGGGGGGGGGGGGGGGGGGGGGAGGTAGGGCTGTGGCGCGGGGGTTACAGACACGGGGACATAACATATTCACAAGACGTTTCAGGGAGAGCCACGGAATTTGGAAGCAGATTGAATGTGGGGCTTGAGGGAAAGGAAGAGAAGGAGAATCCCACGTTTCTGACTTCAACAGCTGAGGAGAAAGCGGTGACGTTTGAAACGCCTGGAGAAAAAGTGATCTGGGGGAAGCATTTTAATTAAATGGGCCTTGTGGTTTCCGTCCCTGGCCCACATTCATGTACAGGAACAAGCACAAACTGCATTAACAGTCACCCCTTCATGCAAACTGACGCCCCTTGGACCTGCCCAGGCCTGGTTGAGCCCAAGTCAGGCCATGGAGCTGAGACCCCCTAGTACATTTGCTATCGTTTACGCCTCTTGCCTTTTTGTTAAAGCCCTCCAGTCCCCTGCCTTTGCAAGGTTAGAGAGAATCCTCAAGAATCTATACTGGCCCAAGAGCTACCAAACACAGCTCTTTAGGTGTGCTAGAAACTGGGTAGCAACCTTAAAAGCAACTGAATATATTCCCCTGTCCCGTGAGCATGACCTGAATTATTTAATGACTTGCTTTCACTGGACACAGGAGAATAGAGTGCTTCAGCCAATGGCCTTTGGAGTCAGACTGATTGGGTTTGGTAACCAGCCTCTGCCACATTAATGGCCATGTGATCTTGGGGGAGGAAGCACAGGGATTTGCACATAGCAGGGTTTACTTGATGAAGGTAGTAGTGATTTGGGGAAGCTGAGAAAAGAGAATTTCAGCCAAAGGGGCTCTTAGAGATCTTCCTCTATATAGATGGGGTAAACTGAGGCCTGCAGAGATGAAGTATCCACACTGGAGGTAAATGCCACACCCTGACCCGCCCCCCCCTCCCCCCAGCCCAGTCTTCTCTCCAGACCTCCTCTGGGAAGGAGGGGAGAAGCGGGACCCACACAATGTGCATTTTCAGTGAGTTGCAAGATTGGCTTAGGGCGGAGGGGCACACAGGTATCCCATGGACTGGATGGGTTTTTCCTCATTTGTACCGAGTAAGCAGCACGATGTTTTGAAAATTATCTAAACGAGTTGCTGCAATTTGCAAATTGGGTGGTTTCATACAAAAATCCAAATTTCTGAATTTTGGGGGGGATATCAGAAAACGTGGCCAAGGGTGCCTGGGTGGCTCAGTCAGTTGAGCGTCCGACTTCGGCTCAGGTCATGATATCACAGTCTGTGAGTTCGAGCCCCATATCGAGCTCTGTGCTGACGGCTCAGGGCCTGGAGCCTGCTTCTGATTCTGTGTCTCCCTCTCTCTCTGCCCCTTCCCTGCTCATGCTCTGTCTCTCTCTGGGTCAAAAATAAATAAAAACATTAAGAAAAAAAAAATTAAACAAAAAAATTTAAAAGAAAAAAAAAAAAGAAAACGTGGCCACCCCTGTATTCCTACACGGCCACAAGCAGCTGGAGCTTGACTTGGTGCTGCTCCTTGAGGCTCTGCAGTCCATAGTTGGCCACAGTCCCTACCTCTCTCTCTCTTGTCTCCTGGACAGCACAGCCCCGTGTCGCCTGGTGTCACCTGCAGTTACCCTCATGCTGGAGCCACCGCGTTCTGAACATGTGGCCCACTTCCCTCTTTGATAGGATCCGCCCTGGCCTGGGGGCATAGGTTTATGGTTCTGGTCTCGGAGTATTTCTTTTGGAAAAAAAAAATGTGTTGGGAGATCAAGCTGTATACATGTTCCAAGCCCTCAGTACCATGTTACCTGTTGTTACATAATCCTGAGTCATCTCTCTCCAACTCTCCTGGCAGCTGTGTTCCCTCTGAAATCTTCCTCCTCACATCCATTTGGAAATAGAAGATCCTGCCTGCAATCATGGTTGGGCTTTTCCCCTACATTCCCTATTTTTTCTTCTTTTTCTTTTGGATCTTGCCAAGCATGAAGGTCTTCATTTTTCCATGTTCTTCCCCTTCCCCACCCAACCCGCTCGCCTGCCCATCACGAGCCTCTCCCCACCTCCTCCCTGCAGAAGCCTGGAGGCCCAGTGCTTTGCCCAGGCCCCCTCTGCAGCTCTGAGTGGCTTGCCCTTCCTTTCTGCATCTGGGGGGGCCGCAGGATCCAAGGACAGACAGCATTGCTAAGTTTGGTATTTACTGGAGGGCAAATGGGGGGTTGGATTTTCTGAGTTCCTTGGAGCAGGAAAGATGATCACCAGCCACTCGTCCCCGTGGGTTGCTCCGGATGGCAGGATCAAAGATCTTTACTGGCCTCCCCTCTGCTTTTAGAGATGAATAAATAAGGATGTCCTGTCCGAGATATTTGGAGCATCCCCCTTTGATCCCCTCTTCCACAGGCTCTATTTAGCCCTTCGTCACTTTCAAACTTGCCACGTCCTCCCAACCAGTCTCCCCACCTCCATTTCATATGCTTCTGCCTCTTTTCCACCCTGCCTCAAGCGTGACCAGGTCTCCCGGCTGCCTAAACCGCCATCAAGAGTTCCCTGTCACCTTCAGAATAAAGCTTAAGGCCTTGGCCAACCAGGTGGGGCCCACCGAACCTCCCAGCCTCATCTCTTACCATCCCCATGAGCAGTGGGCGCTCAGGCCAAGAAGCCACAAGCTCTTCACCTGGTCCTCTCGCTTTGTCTGTGCCTGGGACAACCCCTATCGATCCTTTGGGAACCGGCCTTGTCCCTGATCCTCTCCCCACCAAAGTGGGTCGATTGTTTTGGGCACCCTCTGCGCTCACATCCCTCTGCTGTGGCCCTGCCTGGCTGTCCTGTATTTACAGATATGTCTCCCAGACTCGGAGGCTCTCAGACAAGGACCCTCTGGTTCGTCTGTGTCCTCAGAACCTGGCATAGGGCCTGGCAGGAGAAGCAGCTAATAAAGACTGGAAGAACTGAAAACAACGCAGCACTGAATTTCAACGAAGACACGGGCCGTTACAATTGGAAGCGGCTGTCCTTGGATCTTTGAGAATGTATCTCCTATTGCATACATACAAGGGCTGTCCTTCAATGAGATGATCACTGGCCTTCCTCCACCCTGCCAGCCACAGGCCCTTCCCCTGTCCAGTCCTCTCACAGGACTAGTCCTTCCACCACCGGGCGCAAGACCCTTGACCACAAAGTGCCTTGACTTCCTGCTCGCCGTGTTCAGGGTCTAGACCTTGTGACTCCCGATGGACGGTCTCCGTCTGTGGTACTTCTCCATCCATCCAACCAAGTAGCTACACTGGACCACACACTCCAACTGGGTGCCGGGGACAAAACGGACAGCAAAATCAGATGGCGCTTCTGGCCTCACTGCAACTAACGGTAAGACATGTAAACAGACACTTGCAAATAGCTGTAAAATATCAACCGTGACACATGCCTCGAAGGAGAAATCAGCAGTGCTATGAGGGCCCGTCACAGGGAGATTGGTCCTGGTGTGAGGGGCAGGAAAAGCCCAGCGTGGGGGCGGCAGCAAGAACGCGGGGGAGTGTGGGACAGATGAACGGGCACCTCGGAGCCGGGAGGCCGTGACCAGGAGCCCTTTTTTGTGTGTATCAGCAACAGGATGACACTGGCCCGTGTTTAGGCATCATTGTGCCACTGAGCTGGCGTTCTAAATGTTTCTTTGTTCATTCAGTTATACAAGCATGCTCAGTAAGATACGTGCATTTTTCCTGTGATGTCATTTTTTTTCTTATATAGTACAAAGTGTGCATCTCGATAGCATCTATGTCTGTCTATATATAAACACACAGACACGCTCACACATGCGCAAGCACACGCGCATAGAGCTTCTTCCTTCTCCTTGGCACTCAGTTCTGCATAAGGCAGTCGGTCCGCTGAAATGCAGCCATCATCATCAGCGCCTTCATGATTATGTAACTAACACATCTTCTATGTTTCTATCATGTCATATATTTGAAATGTACAGAACTCTTCAGTGAGCGCCACTTCACCAGGAAACGTACATGCATTGTCTCCCCTCCTCACAACAGCCCCACTGGTAATTTCTGTTTCCTCATTTTGCAGCTGTGGAGACGGAGGCTCAGAGATGTGAAGCCACTTGCCCAGGGTCACACAGCCAGAAGTAGGGGAAGGCAGCCCTGGATCCGAGCTCTGCGGGATCCTACCTCCATGCTGCCACCTTCCCAGCATTTCAGGACCCAAAGGGACCTGAAAGAAAGACCAGACAGCTGGCTGAGTTAGGAGACGCCTGTGGCTGTGCAAGTTTGCCTCTATTTCAATAAAGAGCCATTCAGGGAATGGGGACCATGACCGTGGCTGCACAGACCAGCTGGGCTCTGGGGACTCGATGGAGCCGCCCAGGCATCGACAGCCCCAGCACAATAGATCTGCTGACCCAGCAGTCAGAGGTGAGCCCGGAGGTCACTGGCCCTTGGCCGAGAAGAAGGAACACAGATCTGGGATCCTTTTCCATGGACCACACAGGGAGGGCGACAGAAGTCTCTGAACTCAGATGGCCAACCTCAAAGCCCGCTGGGCATTTGTCCCAGGCCTTTGGGGTCAGCCCTAGATTCATATGCAACCTGCGCGTCTGACATTTGCTAGGCACTTTCACATGCATCTTTCCACCAATCCCCGTAGTGACCCTTGGAGAATAGTACTTTTAATATCCCCATTTAGAGAGGAAGAAAAGGAAGCCCAGAGAGGTTCAGAGTCAGCCCCAAGCTCACACAGCTACTAGGTGGTAGAATTTCACTCCATAGACTTTCACGTCCATTCATTCAATAAACATTTATGGCACGTCTACACGGTCCGGGCACTGTTCTAGGCTTTTGGAATACACAGCTAAACAGAACAGACAAAATCCCCACTCTTTGTGGGGCTGACATTTGAGTGCCACGGTGCCGGGGCCCGCGCACTCACTACTGAAATAAACTAAGACCCCGGTCATGTGGTTGTGGAGCTTGAAGTAGTGGAGGAGATAGGGGTGCAGAACATTTCAGAGCACTGCAGAAAGTTTGGGGGGGGGGCTCTGACAGGTGTCGGCAGAGGGGCTGTGGAACAGAGGGTGGGCATCAGGGAAGGATTCCTGGAGGAGGTGGTACCCGAGATGGTCCCTGCAGGATCAGCCAGGGACGGGACCGTCAATCCAGGTTGAATTCACAGCTGGCAAAGTAGCCCGAACCTGGTCTCTTTGGGCTGCTGTGCTCGGAGGCGCAACAAAGCTGCCCAGACCTGATTTGTCCTCCCAAATATAGCTTGAGCAAAGGCCCTGAAGCAAGAGGCAGGGCTTGGTTCAGGGAACTCCATGTCTGGTGGCTACAGTCAGGGGTTGATATGGCTGAAGAAGAGAATGGGCCTCGGGCTTTCAGGAAGCACAGTAAGTTTTGAGCAGGAAAGTAGCCCAACGGCTTTGATGGTTTCAAACATCACTCTGGGGCCGAGCAGAGGCTGAAGTGGAGGTGCCAGGGAATGGGCAGGGCTCTCCAGGCCATAGCAGGACTGGGAGGGGGCTTCTCCAAGCCCAGTGCTCTGAAAATTGTTTTTTAATTTATCTTTTCAGAGGCAAAATTGTCCTTGCTCATTAAAAAATAAAAGAAGAAGAAAGGAAAGGCAAGGCAAGGCAAGGCAAGGCAAGGCTGAAAATAGGTGGGGAGAAAGTTCTCTAACAGCAAAGTCAAGCCCAATGTTCTCTTTTTAAAACATTTTATTATGAAATAGTTCATGTCAAGGAATATATGCAGTTTATATTGGCTTATAAAGCATGATAAAAAAGAAACACCTGTGACCCCACCGCTCAATAGTGTAAGAACTGTAACTTGTTGGGGTGATCAGAGCTGAGGTGGGGTCCCCTTTGATGCCCCCTCCAGTCCGCCCCCTACATCCCCACCTACCAAGAGCTAACTAACTATGAGGTGAATTTCATGTTGGTCTCTTCGTCTTCCTTTGTCTTTTCTGCTTACGAATATAAACGTGTCCTCAAACGATATAATGCTTGATTTGCTTGTTTTCAAGCTTTATTATAAACGTATCTTGGGCCCTTCTGCCACTCTGCAGTTTTAAATTCAGGGCTACGTGTCTCCGATTCACCATGCTGATGCATGAAGCTGTAACTTATTTGCTCTCGCAGGTAGATGGTACGTTCACTGTATGCATACACCCCACCTCATCTGTATCCTGGCCCCTGCTGGCGGGCCTCCAGGTGGTACCAGCTGATGGAGGGGACCATCTCCAACGGTGCCAGTATAGGCATTCATGTGTGTACCTCCCAGAGCACCTGTGCACGAGCTTCTCTAGGAAACCTCAACGGTGGACTTCCTGGGTTGCAGGGCCCAGGGCCCTTTCCACGTCTCTGCCCCAAGCGGGTCCCGGCAGTCCCCGCTCCGGCCTTAGTACCAGCATGCTGGGGCCCAGGGTGCGGCCGCCCCTTGCAGGCAGGCCCAGGCCGGCCCCTCAGTCATTTCCCGGGACTCAGCAGGCTCCCCAGACATCCCTCTTCTGCCAGCAAGACCAGCAACCCTCCAGCTGGTTCCTAATTAGGTCACAAGAGAATTACTCTCTCACTCTGGGTCTGTTCCACTTCCTTCAGCACTTGGGCCTAGGCAGGCTCTGTTCACAAGCCACTGGGTCCAAGGAGACAGAATACTATCAACTATGGAGCCGACTGCCTGCCAGGCACCATTCAAAGCACCTTCCCTGTGTCCGAACCCACTTGATCTTCACAACAGGCTGCACGAGGCGAGGACTACATTATCCCCATTTTATAGATGAGAAGCTGAAGCACAGGAAGTCCGGGAGCTTGCCCAGAGTGACGCATGTTGGAAGCAGACGGCAAACCCGGGCAGCCGGGCTCCTGCACTCCCCACCACTCTGCTAGCTCATCTCTTAGAAGAGGGAGAGAGGCGACTCCTTGCCCATTCCTAAATCCGTCAGCATTCCTTTCCATGCAAGGAAAAGAAACAGAACTTGAATAAATGTAAGCAAAAAGGGCACTCACTGGCTGGCAAAAATAAATCCAGAAGCACAGGTAGAAAGCGGATCTCGGGACCCACTGTGTCCCCGGGGGCAAACACTCAGAAACCTCTCCCTCCCTACCTCTCTGTATCCCCACCTTGACATCCCTCCCTGTAAGTGTGGTCTTTGTTTTCTTATCTCAGGAGGGGCAGGAATGTGGCTACGCTTCGCCTTTCAACAGATCCACCAGTTCCCATTAAAAAACAAAACACAGGGCACCTGGGTGGCATAGACTGTTAAAGAGTCTGATTTGATCTTGGCTCAGGTCATGATCTCACAGTTCGTGAGTTTGAGCCCCACATCAGGCTCTGCACTGACAGCATGGAGCCTGCTTGGGATTCTCTCTCTCCCCCCCTCTCTCTCTGTATCTCCCCTGCTTGTGTGCTTGTGCTCTCTCTCTCAAAATAAATAAATTTTTTTAATGTATTTAAAAAAAAACCCACAAACAAACAAAGCAAACAGCAGGGAAGGGTGCTGATGAGCTCATTCTGGGCCACCTATCCTTTCCTGAGCAATACCAGTGGCCAGGGGAGGCTGGCATTGGCACAGGGAGGATCAGGGGCCCCATCCCAGGAGGGGGATAGCACAAACGCCCCTTTCCCAGCACAACCAGAGCCGGAGATGGTGAGCAGGGCAACTGACCTGCAATGCCAGTTTCGTGTGTTACCAGGGCCCTGGTGTTCCTGTGCCAAGCAATGGAATAAGCCTCAGGGGTCCCTGCCTCCTCTCTGGAAATTCATCATGGCATGGGCAGCCCTTCCTTTTTGAGCAAGGCCAAGGTCATTACCCAGGATCCAACTAGGCTGAAAAGAATTCTTTTCTTAATAGCTTTCCATTTGGCATTCAGGGAAAGGAGGTTTCCACTAGGTATTTTTAACCAACAAAACCTTCCATGCACCTAACCCATGGAGAGCCCAGGACCAGCTGAAAGAGTGTGAACATTATGCCCAGACTGCTCAGGGGAGCCACAGTGCCTTGGGATGGGGGCGGGGGGGGTGGGCAACGAGGCCACTCAAGAAAGCCCAAGGAGGAGCATGTCCTTCCTCTTCAAGGGGAATGGGGCTCAGGGCACAGGGAAGGGAAACAGAAAGCAAGGCAGGGGACACATGATTTGACATGAGCACATGCTACATGGGCTGGCCTGGCTCCTCATTGCCCACCTTTCCCCTAAAACCCACCCAACCCTCATCTAGCCCTGGGCTCCCGCCACCCCTGTGGACCCTGGCAAAGGCCTGATACGTCCTCAGTGAAACCAGGTCAGAGAGCATTCGAGAAGCAGCTCAGGGAGTCAAGCGGACGCAAATCTGGACAGCAGAACAAAGCCAACCTGTCGGCCAAGGAAACTCAATCCGATTATGCCCCGGAGCCCCCGTGGCCGGAGCAGCCTTGTGACAGAGAAGAAAGGGCGCTTTCATGGGCCTGGCCCTGCCTGCTAGCAAACCGGGCCCTGCCAGTGCCCTGCCCTCTCTCTAAGCGGCCCCACGGGACCTGCTGGCCCCTCACCCAGCCTGGGGATGGGCATGGGGAAGGGACCCCTTCACCAGGCCTCAGAAGACACGGGTAGTGGGAAAGGGACCTCAGGAAAAGCCACAGGCAACGAATGGCTTCAAGGTTAAGTCTCGGGAGATAAAATAGACTGTGTGTTTGTCCTGGAAATTGGCTCATGGACAGATTAAATTTAGGAGTAACTGGGGCAGATACGCAGGGAAGCATGTTTCCTTAATGAGCCCGTCTTTATTTAACTGCTTAATCATTTACTGGGCCAAAAAATCTGGAGGTGACTCCAAAAGTCACGAGGATGAAGACAGTGACAGATTGAGTCCTGTCCAACTGCCTCAAGGGCTGGGCTCCTATGACATCAGGTCCCTGTGCCCATCGTCCTTGTCACCCTGATGGGACAGGGCTGGACTGCACTGATGGCCCCAGTAACCCTCATGGGGCACAGCTGCTTTGCTCGGGAACCGCTTTTCTTTGACACTTCATTTTCCTAACAGGGAGGTCACGGGGATGGGCAGTTAACTTGGCCACTGCTCCCTCCTCCTGCCCTGATACGACCCCCTTCCGGCTAGTTAGTTCAAGGAGCCCTCCAGCCTCCTGTGTTCCCTCCACCACACTTCTCCTCCATCTGCCCATTCATTCCTTCAACCAAGAGTTTTCCAGCAACCAACACATAGTGTTCCTGGTGTGAAAACGTGGTGTTGCAAAGGTCCCGTGAAGTGGTTGCTTTCATGAAGCTTCTTACAGCCCTGCGGGGGGTTGGTGGCCTGTAATCCAGCAAAGCCTTCCATTTTTTCATTACACGCTGCAACAAGGGCACTGAAGAAAAAGAGGGAAAAAACTAGGTTCAGGGGGAGGGGAGAGGAATGAATGGGTGGAGCACAGGGCGTTTTTAGGGCGAGAAGGCTATTCCATATGCTACCGTATTGGTGGACGTAGACCCTATGCATTTGTCAACACCCACAGAATGTACGACACAGACAGTGAGCCCTCATGTAACCGGGGACCTTAGTTAATAATAACGTACTGGTATCGGCTCAGCAATGATAACAAGTATACCAGCCTAATGCAAGATGTTTATAATAGGGAAATCTTGGAGGGGGGGGTGGCGGGGAGGGAGTACAAGGGAGCTCTCTGTACTTTCTGTGCAATTTTTCTGCAAACCTAAAACTGCTCAGAAAAATAAAGTCTACTAAAAAAAGTGAAAATAACTACAAGAGACTCTGCTGGGGAGCCTGATCTACACTTGGGCGTCTGCATGGGCGTCTGCTGCTGGAAACCACACTGATTGACCATTATTCATCCTGGGTCACATCTCCCCTGCAGGGAGGGCAGGGCGCGACTGTTTAGTGAGTGCCTGTTATGTGCAGCTCATCGCCAGGCAATGCTCATCTGCTACGCTTGCTATAGAAGTGGGGGAAGGGGTCCCATTCTAGGGGATGTACCAGGACCAACATGGGGAGAGAAGAGGAGCGGGAATGGGTATGGTTCACAACAATAGAGCTAGCATAACAATTTCTATTTGGGGCGGAAACCTTTCATTTCATAATACAGAATGTGGGAAAGCTGAACAAAGTGCTCATGGCTGGTGGATGTACATGGAATACTTCTCAGTGGGCCATAGAGAGGTGGAGCCTTTGAGGGGGGAGGCAGAGACTTTTGCGTTTAGCAAAAGAGGACATAGACTCGACAAGGCTGAGAAATGCTGTACTATCACATGTAAACTCACCACCGCATGTGAGCAAGGTGATATGATTCCCATTTTCCGGAAGGGGCCACTGAGGTATAAGGTTAAGTCACGTGCCCATGTCACCCTGCTAAGAAGTCTACCGAGGTAGAATTCTTTGTGGGTAGAACGGCACCCACAAAGGCAGCAGCCATCGTGCTGGGGGGTCTACTGGATGCCAGTGGTGCTCCTTGAGAGACTGGAAGTCATTGGCCATGAGTCAAAGGGTCAGCGGGTCACATTCTGCCTCCAAGATGTGTGTGCGATGGTGGCCATGGGACCTACATGGGGCTGTGCTCCAGGAGAGGGACCTGCAATCTTGATAGTCTCCAGAAGCCAGGGGTGGCATCCTAGGAAATAAGAGGAAAAGCTTCATTCATCTGGATGTCACTAATGCAGGACACTATTTAACTGGCCTGGGCTGAGCCTGATCAAAAAGGTCTGTAGAGCTAAGATGTGGGGGGAAGGACATTTAACCTAGGTCAGTTGGCTCGTCAGGTGTCTTGCGTTTCTGGTGCTTTTTAAAAAGTGGGAGCGGGGGGTGCCCGGGTGGCTCAGTCGGTTAAGCATCCAACTTCGGCTCAGGCCACGATCTCGCGGTCTGTGAGTTCGAGCCCCACGCCGGGCTCTGTGCTGACCGCTCGGAGCCCGGAGCCGGCTTCGGATTCCGTGTCTCCCTCTCTCTCTGCCCCTTCCCTGCTCACGCTCTGTCTCTGTCTCTCAGAAATGAGCAAACGTTAAAAAGCAAATAAACAAAAAGTGGGAGTTGATGAAGTCATGTCGTGGGTAATTTCAAGAGCCCGTTTCCCTCTTCCTCCTAAAAGCAGGTCCTAGAGGACCTCCAAAAGGCTAAGTGTCATTAGCCACGTTAGGATGAGAAGACAAAAATGATCTGGGAACTCTGAGCTGCAGCACATCTCCCTCTGTGCCACCCCTCGGCCGCAGCGGACACGCCCCCTGCCCATGCTGCCCAGTACGGGTACCAAGCATGTGACAGAACGGCTGGTGCGCTGAGAGGACACGCGTGTTTCATTCCATTTCATTTCAATTAGTTTAGATCCTGCCTGTCTTCGGGATTTCACGTCTGTGTGGCATCCCCCAGGTATACAAACTTAAACTTTCTTTTCTATTAAAAAGATAAATAAAAATAAAAATAATGACTCAGCTCACATTAAAGAGTGCTGCCCCTCCGGACAGTGCCGATTTCTCCCTCCTTCAGTCCAAATTCCTACTCTCACCGCAGCACCACGGTGGCAGCTCGCCTCCTTAGCACACCGCGATGCCACAGAAGACTTTTCGCACCTGCTGAAGTGGCAGATACCCTGCGAGGGGACTTCTTGCAGCTCAGAGGGCAGAGGTGACTTTCCCAAGGTCTCTCAGCACTGAGGGGCAGAACAGGCCCTGAGAGGCCTGAGACCCGTGTGGTTCCGAGGAGGTCTTACTTCCCACAATGCCCCGGTGCCCCAAGCTCCTGGCAGAAGAGGCATTTATTTCTCCAGGCCAGCCAGTGAGGGCTGGCTGGCAGAGGGCGGCCCTGCTGAGCACTTGGAGCCATAAGATCTAAATATTTGCACCAACAAACAAGCATATTTGTGAAGCACCAGCCATGTGCCAGATGCTTGCTGGCCTTGAGGATACAGCATTAGACACCGCAGACAGGACCCCTCCTGGTCCCCTCCGCAGCTCCAAGCCAGGCGAGCACATGACAGGCACCCAGCCGTCCTGTGCGGGAAGGATGTTTTTTTTTTTGGAGTCGAGGGGATGAGTCAGGAAACCTTGATTCCCTAGTATCTGATTTTCATGAGGTGCTCTGCACATTTTTTTTTTTTTAAAGAACAAAAGAAAAAAGTTTCAACCTGCAAATATGCTTGGGAATCACTGAAAACAACACTTCTCCTGCAGGAGACTGGGAAATGCTCATCAGCCTTTGAAGAAAAGGGACGGGGAGGCAGGAGGCAGTCAGGGAAGTGGACAGAGGCCTGGGTATGGGCTTGGCATGCCTCACTTCTGAACCCTTGCTCTGTCCCACTCACTGGCGGGGTGACTTTTGGAGAGCTTCGCCAAGTCTCAGTGTGTGTCACCTGTACAACGGGAATGTGGTAACACTACATCTTATATGTGACATGGGGTAGGTCTGTGCCTGGCCTGGGGTGATGCTCCACGAACAGTTTCCCTGTCCTTCACTTGGTGGCAATATGGAAAGCAGGGAACGGAGGAGAAGGAAGGGGGGTTGATCAGGGATCATCTGGCTGGCCAGCCTGGGCAGACTTTGATCACCAGGTAAGAAAACGGGAGTCTCTGTCACCAGGTTCCATGGTACAATACTGTGGACAGTGAAACCGAGCAAAGCACACGTGCTCTGCCCTGAGCCTCCCAGCTCCTTACCTGCTTGAGTTCTGGCCCCTCAGGCTGCCCATCCCAGCCTGGCGTCCCCACCCCCGTGCAAGCACAGGTCGGCTTCAAGGGGAGACCTAAGCAGCCCTCAGAAAGGGCCGGCTGGCCTGTGCACACATCCTCTCATGAGGCGCCCACTGGGGCCCAGCCCAAGACTGCAGGAGAACATGACCAGGTTCCCAGGGCCCTGCCGGAGACTACGTGTTAGGAGCAAACATCGATACCACTTTCTGTGCTCTTTCTGCTAGAGGCAAAACCTAAATGTGGCATGTGCCTCTCTGAGACCACAGCTTCAGATGGAAAATCAACGGCAAGGGCTGAGTCCCAGCTCTGTGACCTTCCTGCTATGGACAGGTCACCTCCTTCAAGTCCTACATACCAGCCTAGAGGCTTCTGGAAAGTAAAAGCAGCTATCCAAGCCTCAGTTTCTCTTTCAGAAAAATGGGAGTGGAAACACCTCCCATACGCGGTTTACAGTAGGTGTTTTCTTAAGTTAGCAGTTCTCCCAGTTGGGGTCCTTGGGACCGCAGCAGCACAGGCATCAACTGGGAATGCTAGAAATGCAAATTCTCAGGTTCCACCCCAGATCTAACTGAATTCTAACTCTGGGGTGGGACCCGGCAATTTGTTAGTTTTAACGAGAACTCCAGGGGTTTCTGACACTTGCTGAAGTTTGCAAAGCACCGCATTACGTAGCCATATGGGAGCTCCCAGTCTGACTGCAGTTGGCTGGGGGCAGAGCTTGGGGTGAGACAGACCCGGGAGAAGTCTCCGTGCCTCCACTTCTAGCCAGTGGACTTGGGCAAACTGGCTGCTCTCTAGGTCTTAGCTTCCTCATCTGCGAAAGGGGAGGGATATGTGACTTTGCAATAAGGCACCAGACACAGTCCTGTCAGTGTCTAGAACACTGGAAGGGCTCGGTAAAGCGGTAGTTATTATTGTCGTTGGTTTTCCTCTTAAACAATCAGGTACCAGGGATTTATGTTCTGAGAAAGGGTCAAGATTCTCTGGCTTGAACCCCTACCATCATCCCCCAACTAACGTTCCCATAAGGACTGGTGAGTAAATTGCTAAAGGGCCCTCTGCTACCCATCAGATGGGAAGCTTTCCGCGTTTGAATGAGGCCAAGGATTTCAATTACCCGGGATTACAAAGGAGGGCCTCGGATGCACCATATGGCCTGGGCCCGGTCGCCCCATCGTTCTGTGTGATCAGAGACTCTCGTGTGAGATATTAACATAATATCCCTTCCAAAAGCGATTACAGAGTTGCAGGCAGCAGAATGTCATTTGGTGGCCGCGGCCCGCTCTCATCAGCGGCGATGACTAAACAAGCTAATCAAATCAGCACAAATTTGCACACGGGCCCGGCAGCTGGGCCTCGAAATCGCCATGGCAGAGGCATAATCCTGCCGTGGGATGGCTTGACTAATGCGCTCCCGGTGGGCAGCCGGGCCCTGGTGGGCGGCCTGGCAAGTCTTCACGGTGAGGGCGGATGCACCCACAGGCCACCACAGCATTGGTCTTGGAAGGGACCAAGAGTCTGCATCAGCAAACAGCAAACCGAGAGGAGCAGGAAGGGTAGGCATCTGTGCCCCAGTCTCTCCAGCGTTGCTGTATCACTGTGTGTGTGTGTGTAAATACAGACAGAAAGAGAAGACAGAGGGAGACTGGCTGTCACGTGCACTTTCCTCCCATCACTTCCCGAGAACATGGACTCTGGAGGCTGCGTTGGTTCAAGTTTCGGTTCTGTCATTTGCTGTGTGTCCTTGAGCAAGATACTTAATGTCTCTGAGTTCAGTGTCCTCGTTCCGAAAATGGGATTGGTGAGGGGCACCCGAGTGGCTCATCAGTTGAGCATCTGGCTCTTGATTTTGGCTCAGCTTATGGGATCAAGCCTTGTGCCGGGCTCCGTGCTGGGCATGGGGCCTGCTTGACATTCCCTCTCTCCCTCTGCCCTTCCCCCACTGGTGCAAGCATGTGCACACACACACACACTCTCTCTCTCTCTCTAAAAAATATGGGCATGGTGAATGTTCTAATCTCTTGAGGTTGTTATGAAGATTAAATGAGATATTGTAAAGTTCATCACATGATGTCTGACATAGTGTTCAATAAACGGCAGTTATTATTATTATTGTTATTATATTGTGCAACAAACTTCACCGTGGGCCTTCAATGTGCCAGGCTCCAGGCTCTGGGAATGCCAAGTGAAGGATGATGCTGTCCCTGCCTTCAAGGAAGATATAACGCAACGGGGGTGCAAATGGGTAAGAACAACAATATCCCGTGATGAGTTGTGAGAGAAGAGGCGAGCAGCGGGGAGGTACAGAGTGCCCACAGCAGAGCGCCCCAGCTTTGGGGACCTGGGAAATCATCCAAGAGGAGGTGATCCCACAGCCAGTTTGGGGAGAGGGAGGTGGGATCACGTAGGAGAGCAACAGCGGAAGCAGAGACCGGAAGTCAGAAACAGGTGCCTGGCTGGGCTTCCCGAGTCCCCTGAGAGGCAGCAGTGGGCAATCTGCCCAAGGTCTGGGCTTCTCCAATCTGAGACAAGATCAGAAGGTACAGCCACATCCAAGGAAGCTGGGAGAAACTCTCCTGGAGAACCGCATCCACCGAATCTTGGCTCCCAGGCACGAAATGGAGGCACCTCTAGGGCAGCAGGAGAGAAAAGAGGCAAGGAAGGTGCCTCCCTGCACACGCCTGAGCCAAGGCCCTTCCCAGGCTGCCGCTCTATCTGCAGAGGAGTGGGGTGCCAGCTCAGCACCCCCCACCGCAGTCGCCTCCTTTTCTACCTCACAGATTGTCAAAAGGCCGATGCAATTACTGACTTTATACCTATCTCTTTTCAAAACCTAATTCACTAATTTAAACAAAAACTTCCTAGCACTGCCATAACTGAAGAGCCAGTCCCATTTGCCACTGAGAGCTGTGCAAATAAAATGGGAACCAAACAAGGTTCTAGGTCTCTCGTCAGATGCTGTCGGTTCCTGAGGACGGGGGGTCTGGGTCTGGGAGTGAGGGGGTGGAGGTGGAGACGAGCAAGTGTTCCGAGAGGTGACAAAGACATCCCAGCACCCAGGTGAGACTCCTCCATGTAATCACAAGGAAGGAACGAAAGTTGAAAGGGGACAAATGCTTGCTGGTTAATTCAGTGTAGACCGCTTCCCCGTTTGCCCTGTTCTCGCAGACCACAGGTCCTCATCCCAGCTACTAGCCCGGCCCCAGGGGAGATGTTGGCCCCAAGAATCTCAAACGCTCTTTCTAACTATAAAACTCTCTGCTGCCCTGAATTTATCAGCTCTTTAGGACAGGGAGACATGACCAGGCATGAGCCACAGGCCACCGCGCCTGTCCTGAGTTACTCCCACCCAGTGACGCAGACCGGGATGACACTGCCCGGCCTTGTGGCCTCTGGTGTGGCTCGGTGGGCAGGAACCACCCTCCCTCAGGAGATGGCAGTGCCCAGACTTTTCTCCTCAGACTCTTGGCCAGACACCTGCTGTGATCCTTCCCACGGCCCCACCTTAGCGACACCTGTTTCCGTGGCTTCCTTCGGCCCACCAGCCCAGCCTCACCCCTACTTCCAACTCCAGTCCAGTGACTTCACCCCTAACCCTCAGAACAGAGGCAAAGCCCCCAGCAGGCCAACGCGACCCCTGATCTACCCATGCTGCCGCCCTGGGCCGCCTCTCTCCTGACTCCCCAGCCAGCTCCCTTTCTCAGAAGACCTGGCTTCAAATTCTAGCTCTGCCACTTGCGTGCCAGAGTCCCAGACAGCTCACGTCCTCTCTCTCAACCTCAGTTTCCTCCTCTTGTAGTAAGGGTCATAAGATCACTGCCCTCCCAAGGTTGTTTTGAGAATCAAAGGAAATAATATAGGCAAGGGAATTTGCAAAGGCAGCGAAATGCTGCTCCATGCAAGTGAACAAATGAACGAGGGAATCGCCGAAGGGAAGAATGAATGAACGAATGAACCTAGTAGACCTGTAGGGGATAGACAGAGAGCCACATGTAAACTCGAGGGACCGGGGTTCTTGTCCCGGCCTAGAGCCGCCTGACAGGTCACCGTGGGCAAGGCACTTTGCCTCACAGGCCTCAGTTGCCCCGTCCATCGAGCAAGTTATCTCCGGATTCCTGCAGAGGTTGTTTCCAGCTTTGCAAGGTAAGCAGCGGTTCAGGGTGTGAGCCCAGCAAGCGTGCCTCTGCAGGTGCATGGTCTACCTGAAGCACAGTCTATGTCCACTATCGTCCAGGCCTGGGCAGCGTACCCAGGAGGATGGGCAGGAAAGAGCAATCTCTCTTATGCAGCAGGGTGGGCATGGCATTTAACCGTGCAGGTAAAAATACCGACCGGGCCATTTCCCAGACGGCTGACGATCTTAAGCAAGTGACGTGAGTGATGAACCTTTGCTTTCCTCATCGGTAAAATGGGGTGAACTTTACCATTCTCCCTGGTATGCTGGCAGAACTGAAGGAGAGGGCTGATTCTTACCACTCGCTGGTTCTTGCCGCATACACGTGTCAAACTCTCAACAAAGGTAGTATTCTCATTTTTTGCCTTTTTTAAATGTTTATTTATTCTGAGAGAGAGAGAATATCCCAAGCATGCTCTGTGCTGTCAGTGCAGAGCCCAATGCGGGGCTTGAACTCACGAACCACGAGATCATTGACCTGAGCCGAAATCAAGAGTCAGATGCTTAACCGACTGAGCCCCCCAGGCGCCCCTCTTTTTCGCATTTTTAATTATTGCTGACCTGTTACAAATAGCCTTCACATTGAACGAAAGGGTCTGCAGACAGAAAGAACATCAAGCGAAGCCACAGGATTTGGGGGTGCTCTGTTCTTCAGGCCCTTCTCGACCACACCTGGGGCGGCCAAACCTGAAGGGCCCAGAGGGAGAGCAGAGGTGAGACAGGCCAGGCCTCAGGGTGGTGGTGGCCCTGGTCACCTCCTGCTCCTTCTCAGCCCTGCCCTGGAGGCCAGGAGGGAGACCCCCAACCCCCTCCCCACCACATCCCTAACCCCTTCTGAGACCCACTCACGAGCTTCATGAACAGACACAGAGACTGTGCAGGCAGAGGTGTGTGTGAGTGCACAGCACCGCGGATGACAGTGCTGACCAGGAAATGGGAACCTGAGTCTGATCCCCGGTGCCGTTCCCCTCAACTCCGCGACCTGCGCCAATGACCCACCCCTCTGTGCTTCAGTTTCCTTCTCTGTATGGGGGCGGTGTCGAGAAGACGACGTAACATCACGCAGGGATCCTGATTAGCAATGCCTGCTTCTGGTTCACAGTCCACGCTCCACGGATCCCAACAGCTGTGTTGCGTAGACGGCAGTGTATTTCCCTTTAGGCTGCCTTGGCCTTCTGAAGCAGGAGGCAGTACAACAACGTATGAAAGGGGTTCCGGCCGGGGTTCTCCCCACTGGCTGCACATTCGGATGTCCTGAGGAGGTCTGAAAAATCCAGTGCAGGGCCATTTCCCAGACGAACTGCTTCAGACTCACTGGGGCATGGCAACCTGGCGGGGGGCTTATTTAAAGCTCTCCAGGTGCTTCTAGTGTGGAGCCAGGGTTGAGAACCAGGGGCTTCCATCAAAAGCACAATCTCCCGGGTCAGTCCAGCCTGGGCTGAAGTCCCGGCTCTGTTACTTGTAAGTGCAGCCCTGCGTGAGGTACACAACTCACTGGGTCTTGGTGTTTTCATTTGCAAAAAGCAAGCAGTAATACTATATCCTCACGAGGATGATAAGGATACAGAGACTCTCTGAGAAGGCAGGTAAAAGCACAGAGGCCCAGCACTTATTAAGTCCTCCATAAATGACAGCTGTTATCATAGATGTCCTTCCTTCCGATAAATTTACAGTCACAGTATAACATTAGGTAAAGGCAAATTCAACTACAGACATTCAGGACCAGAACATTTACTTATGCACTGCTTTCTTTTCATTTGCTTGTTGGTGTTTGTTAAACCCCACCTTGTTTTAGGAAAAACGAAGACTTCCAGGTGTATCTGCCTTACAAATATTGTTAAGTTATTCAAAGTAGCACCTCTCACCGGACATGAATGCTTTACATGGCTTGGTTCTTCAGTGCTGTGTTTCTAGGAGGGTACCTCTGTGAGCCCCTCCGTGGGGCTCCGTGCAAATGAAATCACGCACGACAGACACCTTTGACGGCTAGCTGTTGCTTTCCACATTCTCAGAAGGGCCCTTGACCCCACCGGCTGTTTGCCCGGTCTTGGAAGCAGCTGATTTTGGACTCTGCCAATCTGCCCTGGTTACAGAGTGAACTACAGCTCAAAATCCACAGAGGAAGGAAGGAAGGAAGGAGGGAAGGAAGGGAGGAAGGGAGGGAGGAAAGAAGGAAGAAAGGAAGGAAGGAAGGAAGGAAGGAAGATGGGAGAATGTTCCAGAAAGGCCAGCGGGTGGAGGAGAACTCAGGAGAACTGGATTCGAGGTTCACCACTCATGGAGCTTACTGGCTGTGAGCCTTAGTCCTCCACTTGATAAGATGGGGGTGGCCAGTGCTATGGTCTGTCAAGGCACCTATATCACATGGTTTCAGAGGCTGTGCAAGGGCACTGTTTGCGTTTCCTGTGGCTACTGTAACGAATAACCACAAACCTGGGGCGGGCGTGGTGGTGCTGAAAACAACAACTGTCATTCTCTTCGTTTTGAAATCAAGGTGTTAGCAGGGCCACGCTCTCTCAGAAGGTTCTAGAAGAGAACACTTCAAGCCTCTGGTGGTTGTGGCATCTCTTGGCTTATGTCTGCACCACTCCAATCTCTACCTATAGTTATTGTCTCCTCTCCTGTCTTCTCTGTGGGTCTCTTGTAGGGACACCTGTCATTGAATTTAGGGCCCACAAAAATAACCCAGGATGATCCCCTCATCTCAAAATCCTTTACTTCATTACATCTGCAAAGATCCTTTTTCCAAATGAGGTCATATTCACAGGTTCCAGGGATTAGGACATGGGCATATCATTTGGGATGGGCTGCCAGTTAGCCCCTTGTCAACCATCTGAGAGTGTTTTGAACTACAACCTATCGCTGGAGGGATAACAGATTTCACAGTGCCCGCCAGCCTGATGGGCTGGTGACGGCAGTCTGGAGAACGAGAGAACACCATCCCTGATCACCTACTGTGTGTCAGGCAATGCACTGACTGCTTTCCACAATCTCTCTCATTTCATCCCCATGGCAACGAAGCCAAGTACT
This sequence comes from Prionailurus bengalensis, assembly GCF_016509475.1. NCBI lineage: Eukaryota > Metazoa > Chordata > Mammalia > Carnivora > Felidae > Prionailurus > Prionailurus bengalensis. Next base: position 176,950,356 of record NC_057343.1, read on the forward strand.
CTGGTCCCCCTTCCTCAGATGGGGAACCTGAGGTTCAGAGGGCTGAAGTACTTGGCCCAGGTCACTCACAGCATAAGGGGTAGAACTGAACTGGGATTTCAGCCGAGGCGGATTCTGAGTCGCCCAACAATGACAATCTGCATCCAGCAAGCATGCAGGCCGGAAACACGGGCTCCTTCTTCCCATGGTCCTCATCAAGTTGGCATCGCCCTGCTGATATCAACTGCAGGGTCCTCAAGTCTACACCCCCCCTCTCCATCCCTGCACGATGCCCCAGTTCAGGCCTTTATCACCTTGTTCCTGGACCACAGCCCAAGTACCCATGACTGCTCTTTTGGAGTTCTGGCATTTCCCCCAGCTTCCTGCTCATTAAACCCACCCACCTCTCAGCAGCTAACGTGAATTTAGGAAAACTGAATTCCAGCCACATCATTTCCCTACTTGTGATCCTTCAGGACCCACGGGTCCAAGTTCATGCTCCTTAACTGTATGATCAGTACAGGCCTCTGTCATCTGGCCACTTCTTTTTTGGCCTCACCTCATTCCCCTTCCTCAATCATATAACCAAGTTGCCCTAGCACTGATCTGGCTGTAGCTCCCCACCTACAACGTGCTGTTTGCACCTCGGGGCCACTGCATAAGCAGCGCTCCCTGCCTGGAACACCACCCCCCTCTTCCAGCCCCTCTGTTCTACTTTCCAGCCTGCATACTCTTTGAGGGCAAGGGACTGCGTCTGTCTTGTTCGCTGTTCTATCCCTAGTCTCGGCATAAAGCCTGGCTCATAGCAGCGGATCAACGAACACTTCTGAATAATAAATGGACAATTTGAAGAAGGCCTAGGGTTGACCTGAGTATCCTTTTCTGGGCTCCAGTAACAGTATTATACTGCAATTTTCCATCTCCCCCACCAGCCTGTGAGCTCATCCAGGATGGAGGGGCCCAATCTAAGGTTACAGACCCAGGACCCCAAGATGCTCCATGACATGCCTGGTTAGGCTTACCCCATGTTTCCTGTCTTTAAGAAAATGTTTTAATTAATTGCTAATATTTCAGTATCAGGTGGTCTCAAAAAAAAAATTCAAATTCAGGTTTCTCTGAACAAATATGATCTGGCCACACTGGACTGGGTCCCCGCATGACAAAGATGGGCCGGGGTTGGGTAGCAGGTGCCCCTTCAGGCAGGACCCGGGCTGTCCAGTCCCCACAGGCCCACCCAGCCCACTTGATGCATCTTTGTCACCTGCCTGGCCCCTCTGGCATTTGAATTTTCTGGTCTCAGGACGTGTCATATTCATCTGAGAAACTCACCTTTCACCCGTGTGCTTATTGGGTCTCTGATGCATGGCATGCCTTACCCGCAAGGCCAAATAAGCCAAACACTTCAGTTGAATGAAACCTGCTTTTCCTTTCTTTCTTTTTTTTTTTTTTTGTTTAATGTTTATTTATTTTTGAGAGAGAGAAAGAGAGAGCACAAGCGGGGGAGGAGCAGAGAGAGAGGGAGATGCAGAATCCGAAACAGGCTCCAGGCTCCGAGCGGTCAGCACAGAGCCCGACGCGGGGCTCGAACTCACGAACTGCGAGATCATGACCTGAGCCGAAGCCGGATGCTCAACCGACTAAGCCACCCAGGCGCCCCTGAAACCTGCTTTTCTTAGCCAAGAGAGAAACCAGATCAGTTCCAAGAGTCCCAGTGCCCATGAGATTTTTAAAAGCATGGGTTGCCCACAGTCCGCACACGCTGCCTCATAACCGGGCCACAGGGCTGGGTCCCCTCGGGCAGTGCTTCTCCAGTTTGAACGTGTGCAGGAATCCCCTGGGATGGTGAGGGGAAGGGGTCGGTTAACATGCAGATTCAAATGACAGGGTCCAGGCGGTGCCTGAGACTCTGCATTCTAACAGGCTCCCAGAGGAAGACGGTCCCTGCACTCTTTCCACAGCAGCCTCAGCAGCACCCCCACAGTAGGCAAGCGAGGCCCTGATGCCCGGCTACCTGGAAATACATCTCCCGGGTCATTCAGGTGCTCTTGGGAGCACCACTTGCCGAGTCACCACCTCCCAGAATGTCTATTTCATTTCAGTCCAGGAAAAGAAAATACGGCAGGCAAGGGATACACAGGAGGTGAGGTGGGGAGTGGCAGGGCTTAGACATCTATGCTTTTGCAGCTGTCTTCCCCACTCCCCAAGGCTGACCCCCTTAAGTCCCAGAGCGGGTTAGCTCATGGGGTCTCAGGCTGGGAGCCCATGTGGGCTGAGGGATGCTCCCAGGGGGACCAAAAGATTGAGGCCAAGTCAACCTCATCGGCCCAGACCCCCAACTTGCAAGTTTTTGTTTTGTTTTGTTTTTTGAACAGCCTTCGCATTCAAGCTCCCGTTCCCAGCGTATTATTTTTCCTGTCGGCAGAAGGGAAGGCCTTTGCCCTAGCACGTCAGGGATCTCAGAGGAAGCAGAAAGAAAACTGACACACGCAGAACGGGTCCCAGGGGCTTCTCGCACTGAGCTTGTAAACAGGAAGTTGCAGGTACACTCTATGGGACACCCTGGAGTTTTCTCGTTTGTTTTGCTGCAGCCATTCAGACGCTGGACTCATTCAGATAAACTGGGGAGAGGATTATCAGAAAGTCACTGAGCCCACCCCCTACGCCAGCAATGCTTGCTGATAGCAAAGCTGCAGGGCAAAGATCTGCACCCAGGGAGGGGGCAGGCAGCTGGGTGGTGCCACAGGCTGCAGGGATGTGCCCTCTGATTACTCTACCCCCCTTTCTCAAAAATCCCCTGGTACCAACAGCCCCCTCCCCCTGCCAAAAGGCAGAATTTCTAGAAGCCAACCCCTGGATGGTGGCTGCAGCTGGCATAGCTTTTCAGCAGCAGGCAAGAGAAGGAAGGGGAGATTCTGGGATGCCTGCTCTTGGCTTTCATTATTGTCCCATGTTTTCAAAGTGCCAGCCCCGGAGGGGGCTGGGGAGAGAAGGGTTTGGGGATTTGTTCGGCCTAGGTATACATAAATAGCAGCAGACAAACTGTCCTTTATCAGCTATTTCCCAGGAAACAGGGAGAAAATTCTTCTCGTAAAAGAAGAGCCTCACCGTTCTGGGAGACAGCCCCCTCTTCTTCTCTCTCCCCTGTGCGGAACACTAAGTCACTGTTCCTGACACCCACCAGGAGGGACCCTGTCGGAGTGAAGGCAGGGCGGGCTGGGTGAGCTGGGCAGCTGCTAAGAAGCCAGGGTCGCTGCCAGCCAGAGCACAGAAATTCTTTCCCAGGAAAGGGGAGGTTATGTACCCTGCTGGGTAAACTGGAAATTCTTAACCACACAGGGTAAGTAGAATCAAAAAGAGCAGAAAACCCGTTGTGGGCTTTACCAGGAGTTGTAAGTATGCTTAGGGGGAAAAAAATGACAAATATATTTGAATTATTTTTTCCCTGAACCAGGAAGAGGCATTTCCAATAAGTCCATCAAGTAAAGCACTCCAGTGTTCTCTCCTGTTGGTGTTTCAAGGCTGGTTTTGTTATTTCTTCACACAGATGGCCTAGAAAACACTCAATATATTTTTCTTTTCTTTCAACCCCCCCCCTTTTTTTGCTTCAAAGAATTTAAGTCTCTCTCATTTGCTCATTTCTTGTTTGCTTTCTATTTTCGATTTAGATAAGACAGTGACTTTAAAAGGCCTTAAGACTATTTACAACACAGGAGAATTTGAGATTCTTTCTTCATAAAAATAATAGGTTCAAACCCCTGCAATCATTAACTAACATTTCACTGAGCACTTGCAGAGTGCCTGGATCTGTGCCAGTGACTTACAGCAGGGGCTTCTAGAAGACTCACGTGCATAGTTCTGTTTGTAATCCTGTTTTTCATCACCGTTTTTTGTTATAGAACTGTGAGTTCTTTATGTATTTTGGATATTAACCCCTTATCCGATAGATGGTTTGCAGATATTTTCTCCCATTCTGCCTTTTCATTTTGTTGCTCGCTTCTTTCGCTGTGCAGCAGCTTTTTAGTTTCACGCAGTCCCACTTGTTGATTTTTGGCAATCTGATTTCTGGGTATTTATCCAAAGGAAGTAGAAACAGGATCTTGAAAAGATAATCTGCACTCCCAGGGTCTTTGCAGCATTTTACATAATGGCCAAGATAGGGAAACAGCCTGAATGTCCGTTAACAGATGGATGGATAAGGATGTGACATGTGTCTCACACACACACACACACACACACAAACACACACACACACACACACACACACTGGAATACTACTCAGCCGTGAGAAAGAAGGAAATCCTGTCATTTGCAACCTGGATAGGCCTTGAGGGTATTACTAATGCTAAGTGAGGTAAGTTAGAGGGAGAAAGACAAATACTTATATGTGGAATCTAGAAAAACTGAACTCATAGAAACAGAGTAGAATGGTGGCTCTCAGGGGCTGGGGAAGGGTAGACTGGAGAGAAGCTGGTCAAAGCATACAAACTTGCAGTTAGAAGATGAGTAAGTTTGTTGTATGGAAACCAATTTGGCAATAAATTTGATATTAAAAAAAAAAGAAGATGAGTAAGTTCTGGGGATCCGATGTACAATATTGTGATTAGAGGCAATAATACTATATTATATAAAGTCACTAAGAAACTAGAACTTAAGTATTCTCTCTACAAGAAAGAAATGATAATTATACGACCCGATGAAGGTGGTTAGCTAACTACTATGGTGGTAATCACACTGTAATAAATACAATAAATGTATCAAATCAACATGTAGTACCCTTTAAACTTACACAACGTTATATGTCAATTATATCTCAATTAAAAAAAAAAAAAGAAAAGACTGATGTGTGAACAAACCACCTGGAGAGCTGGTCAAAACAGAGCCTGATTCAGTAGCTCTGGGGCCCTGGGAGCCTGCATTCCTAACAGCAAAGTAGTAGCAAGCTTTTGAGTAGCAAAAGCTTTTACTCCCACACATTGAGTAGCAAAGCTTTTACTCCCAACCCAATCCCATCTAGTCCTCGCATAAGGTTGGCAGAATCGATTGTGGTAAAAGAAGCTAGGGGTTTTTCCCTACAAAAGGGAGGAAGACGGGCTTTAAGCAATCTTTAGTTTTAGATCAAGAAGTGCAGCTATGGAAAGGTAAGCAGATGGAGGTAAGACACCCCGGGGGCAGGGACACGGCCAGGTCTGAGACATCTTCCCTGGGCTGTGAAACATGGGGCTAAATGCTTCGGGCTTTTGAAACAGAAAATGCTTTGAAAACCACTGATATACTGTGGTTTTAAATACAGTTTTATCTTGTCATAAAGTGGACTGGAGGGATGTCTGGTGTCCTCAAGCTTAGACTTGGGTCAGGTTGGACACGGTATGGCTCCATTAAAGGTAGACTGAGTCTTGCCTGACTCGAACCTCTGCTAGCATTTTGAGGATTGACTTAGTGATAATAATACTGCAACTTTTGGATTATTTTTTTTTTTACCAAATGTGGCATTACTGAATCCACCCTGGTTGGTGTTGAGAAGCGGTGCCCTGGCTTGCTGGGCCCAGTCAGCTGGAGACAGGATGCTCTCTGATTAATGTTGCCAACTCCATGGTGAAATCTAACTCTTCATGAGAATTTAGATCTACTCTGTCACTAAGTGCTTTTCACGGTGCATCTACTTAGCAAGTATCTAGCTATCAGCCATTCATCTCTTGCTAGAAGGATATCAGATGCCATTCGATATAAAAACCCATGACCACCACCACGCCCCCCCCCCCAAAAAAAGACGCATGTCCATGGCTGGAACAAAATGATGAAATCCACCGGAATCGCATTCAGGGAAAGCTGTAAGAACAAATGTTTGAGGAACAGCAGGTGAGAAGTGTAGATACCCAGGGCTGCTGTTACAGAATTCCAGAGCCTACTTCCCAGGGCACAACTCCGATATATACCATGAGGACTGCCTCCTAGAGTTGTGCTCTACAGAGGTACTGAGGAGACTACCACCTCCCCCGCCCAGAGAATGGGGAATATTCTGGTAACAGGTGTGGTCCCTAAACTACCACCTAGCAAAAGCGGGTTTCCTGGAGGCACTGTGTTTACGGAGCCCCAAGAATTTACTGATTCTGACAGCAATATTCCTTTGCATGACAGAAGGGAGACAGGGCAGACGGGGGAAAACTACCCAGCGGTCAAAATCTGCAAGGTTTTGCTGCGAACTATTATGGGATGGGACCGTGCCCCCGACACACAAATCGTCAGTAAAGTCGATGCAAGTGAATTTTGTGCGCGAGGGCTGGATTCCGAGTCCAGGCTGAGCCTGAGTCAGCACATATGAAGAATGAATCGTCAGACATGCAGTTCATCAGTGACTCATTCATTCATTGACTACCTACTGCATACACACAGTGAGGCAGGAACAGGGAATAGACATGCTTGAATTTTTTGCATGTAGTGAAATACACCTAACAATATTTAGCTTCTTCACCATTCTTAAGTGTACAATTTGGTGCATTACGCACATTTATACTGTTGTGTAGCCGTCACCACCGTCCATCTCTAGAACTCTTTTTATCTTCTAAAACTGAAACTCTGTAGCCATTAAACAATACCTCCCTGTTCCCCCTTCTCCCAGCCCCGGGAAACCACATTCTACTTTCTGTCTCTATGAATTTGCCTACTCTACATACCTCAGTGTACTGAATGGCTGAGTGACTGAATTGGTATGCATTAGGTATGCTTTCTACACATATGAGGATGTGAATGTGTACATGCTAAATGTCGATGTATTCACACACACGCGCACGTGCATGCACACACTATCCATACCTCTGTATCTGTATCCATACCTGTATTTATATTTATCTGTAAAACACAAAGCAGGACATATTCACTTGTAAAGGGATACAGACCAAGATTTTCTTTCTGGTTCTGTATCCACGGAAGAATCCTAGTGGCAATACTGTGTTCGAAAAAACACAGGCCTGAGCTCACGTAGCTACCAGGTCCATCAGAGGCCAATTTTCTAACTGCAATAGATTACCTCTTAAAAATCTCAGTGTAAGGGCACCTAGGTGGTTCAGTTGATTAAGAGACTCACTCTTGATTTTGGCTCAGGCCATGATCTCATGGCTCACGAGATAAAGCTCTGTGGTCGGCCTCTGCTCCACAGTGTGGAGTCTGCTTAGGATTTTCTCTCTCCCCCTCTCCCTGCCCCTCCCCTGCTCGTGTGCACGCAGGTGCATGCTCTCTCTCTTCCTCTGTCAAAAATAAATAAATATATTTTTTTTAATTTTTCTTTTTAACATTTAGTTATTTTTGAGACAGAGAGAGACAGAGCATGAATGGGGGAGGGGCAGAGAGAGAGGGAGACACAGAATCGGAAGCAGGCTCCAGGCTCTGAGCCATCAGCCCAGAGCCCGACGCGGGGCTCGAACTCATGGACCGCGAGATCGTGACCTGAGCCGAAGTCGGATGCTCAACCGACTGAGCCACCCAGGCGCCCCAATATTTTTTAATTAAAAAAAAAATCTCAGCATAAACTATGAGGAAGGAGAAAATAAGAGCCAGAGAATATAGAGCTAGAAGGCTCAAGATCTTCTAGCCCAGAGTCAACAAAAAGTATCCTACCACTCTCTTTTCTTTTACCCTGGCAGACATCACTAAATCCCAGTTGTCCAAGCCAAACATGCAGTCCCACTCCCTCTGACAACGACGAATACAAAATTGCATGTAACACAGTTCTGACCACAGACAGTCCTGCTACAGGACTCTGGGGAAAGTTTGCTCACTCTTAAAATGAGACACATAGAAAAACCCAGTCTCTTTTTGTCTCTGACAAAAAGTTGTTGCATCTAGTGCAACGACTGGGCTGCGGCAGCCACCTTGGCACCATGAGGGAAGAGGCCTGGGGCAAAACTGATAGGCTAGGATACCAGAGTGGTGGAACAGAAGGAAACCAGATGTGTGATAACACAGAGTTATCCAGCCCTGGAGATACCCTACTTGGATCATAGATCTTCCTTCATGTTTAAGGCTTTTTGAGTTGGGGTTTCTGTTACCTGCTACCCAAAGAATCCTAACTGGTATATGAGATCATTCCCATTTCCTCCTCGGGATTAAAATGGGTGTAGTCAAAGCTGTAGGCCTTTCCCAACTCCTAGGCATCGTACTCTCAACTCGCCCAGCTGTATAGAGACAGAGCAGACCCTTATGTACAGGGGCAGCCAGAAGGGCTCTACCAATACTAAAATGTATTCCTGGTGTCTGAAATACCACTCTTAGTGAGGCATTGTTCTCTTTAGATATGCGAAAGGCCCCGGGATGGACTAAATCCCCTAAGGGTGGAAGAACTAATCACATCTCTTTCTTCTTCCAAGAAACTTAGTGTGTTGCTACCAGAGAAGCAGATGTCAAGACTGGAACGGATGTACAGGGGTTTTATTAAGGGAAACGCCATGGCTCAGAGAGCAGTCAGACCATAACGCAGTTGAACTCCGCGTGAAAATGAGAGGGAGGGAAGGTTGGGCGGAAATGTCCTGGGCTGCTGTGCTGGTCCCCGAGGTTTGGGACTTCTGTGTCCGCAGGGCTGCCTTCGTATCCCTGCCTCTCTCAGTCATGGGGTTGGCGGTGGAGGGGCGGGGGGGGGGGGGGGTGGCCAGGCCTCCGTGCAGATGCGGCCAGGGCCATTCGTCCCTTAGGCACCCTGAAAGCAGAGGACGGTAGGGGCACTGAGCGGCCTTCACAGGCAACTGGAAAAACCGGGCTCCTAAGGTGGGGGAGAGGGAGATATGGGGGCCTAGCAGGGGGCTCAGAGTTTGCATGATGGTCACATACCTGCTCTACCCAGGCACTCAGCCACCTTTTTCAGTGAAGCCCACTCAGCCCCCTCAAACTTCCCGTGGGTACCTGCTTGTGGTCTCTGATGTGGGAACTCGAGGGCACGATGGGGTGTGGGACAGGGTGGCACAAGAGAAACCTGGGCTCACAACTTCCAGGAGCCGCAAGCCACCGGGTATCAGCGTCCCTCCGGATTTTACCAGGCTATGCAGTGAGGGGCAATTTGAGGCAATTTCTTCACAGGCCGGAAGAGCCCCAGCCGATCTCTGAACTACTCATTGCACTTGAAGGACAGCGGGGCTGCTGCGTCAGAGGTGCAGAATGCAGTGGCATAAGAGAGAGAGCAGGCGACTTGTCTGTGCGAATCAGTGCAGGTGCAAGGCCGGAGCTGGGGTCTGGGCTCCCAACTCTCTTCTTGCTCTGCCCCCCCCAGAACATATTGTCAGCAGAACCGCATTGATGGAATAATGCCTGGGTGGCAAATGTACATGTCAGGCACTGTTCTAAATACTTTGTAGACAGTAATCCTTCAACCTATCTCCCTACGGGGTAGATAATATTATCTCAATTTTACAGAAACCAAAGCCAAAGAGGTTTAATCACCAGCTCCACAATCTGTGTTCTTGATGGCCAGGTCAGTCGGCAATATGGAAGCAGGGAGGGGGAGGGAGGGCAGATTACCACCCAACCCCCCACGCTTTAAGGTCATGAGACAGACACCGTTTGTCAGATGGCCACCCTTGGTTGCAACAAAGGCTGGGAACCAGTCTTTAGCTGGCAGGTGCAATGTATCCAGCAAAATTCCTACTCCTCTGCCTGGAATGGTTCCCCCAAACTTTTTGCCATGATTTATTCCATCATTATCACTGTTCAGACAGTTCTCCTTCACTACGAAGGCCTATCCACCCCTGACCCTGGATGGGTTAAATGCCCACCTCTAGGCTCTCATCAGCTTCTGGGATTCCTTCTATATATTCCTTCATATGTTATTATAAGATCTTGCCTGGGCCCAACAGGCCTGCAGATGTGGTTTGTTTGGCCCACACGATATTTTTTCAAAACCAGGAAAAAAAAACCTCACACGAAATTCCAAATGTATGTCTTTCCTTTGAAAATCATAAGGCATCGGGCACCTAGGTGGCTCAGACAGTTGAGCGTCCAACTTCAGCTCAGGTCATGATCTCCTGGTTCGTGAGTTCAAGCCCCACATCGGGCTCACTGCCAGAAGCAAAGAGCCCAAGGGCCCGCTTTGGATCCTCCGCCCCTCCTCTGCTTGCGACACCCCAAAATAAATAAACATGTAAAATAAATAAAAATCATAAGGCATAGCAAAACTGGGCTGTTACGCCTGCAAAGTAATAATTATTGGGGCTGAGCAGCCCCCGATGCCTGTACAGAGGACACAGCTATGCTTTATACACAGACCCCACCGTTCCCTATTGTTTCACACCGTCTGCATCATTTATGTATGTTGTTTGCCTGGCCCCTGCAGGAAGTAGTGATTGCAACCCCCTGGGTTTCCTGGGGGCAAGGCGGGGGGGCTTCATCTGGTTGTACCCTGCACTTGTCACACCTCACGTGCTCAAGCAGGTCTGTCGAGCATGTGAGTAGACCCACTGAAATACTCAGGATTAAATAGCATTGCGACACAGGCTTACATTCCACCCACACCCTTCCCAACCCTCACCCCAAAGAATCTATATTTAATTGTCTTTGCAAAATCGGAGCCTGCAAGCAACTTCACACTGGAGATTTAAACATCAAGAAATGCAGCAGCTTGGCCGCCCGCGTGCTCCAGCCTATTAATAGCCGGGCTGCCTCTGGTAGTGTTTCCTGGGCAGCTGCATTGTTCTTAGTGGCAGAGAAGCAAAGGCGACCTTCTAAGTCAGACCTCCCCCTCTGCCTCGCCCAGCCCTCCCTGCTGCCCTTCCTCACCTCTCTTTCTCTGCCCAGCACACCCGCGGTCTGTTCTGCAGGACGGTTCTTTCTTTCTTTATTTATTTAGTCAGCACTCATCGGAGTGGTGGCGGGGTGGGAAATAAGAGCCCTGGCCCATGCGAAAGTGCTCTACCAGGGCCTCCGGGGAGAATCCCGTGCTGCTTGCAGCGCCAGAGGTCACTGTCACCTTGGCCTTGAGGTGGCCTGTGTACCGAAGTGAAATGAAGATATCAGTCAGATGTCAGGGAAATGCTAATGGCAGGCGCCTGGGCAGAGGGCCGGACACGGGATTGGCTGGGCCGGGCCATTCCTTCCTTCCCAATTCCGCGGCACAAAGGCCCCAGTGACTTAGCGACTCTGATAAGAGGGCAATAGGCAAATGTCAGGTCTCTGATTGAATGCTCCTCTTGGCCTGGTTGCCGGGCCTTCGAGGCTGCCCCTCTCCCTCTTCCACAGCCTTCCCCGCGTCTATTCAACGGGAAGAAGGGTAAGCGTTTGTTCGAAACACTGGCCCGTCCTTTCCCTATCTCTGGCAGGGGAGAAAAAAAAAAAAAAAAAGGCTGGTCCCTCGGGTCCCAAGGTCTAGAAGCACAATGAGAACTGGCATCATTATCCTCCAGCCGTGGATGGGAAAAACGGGGTGTTGACCGTGGCTCGTCACTTAGGAGGATGGATGGGACTGGATTCTGTAGCAGAAAAAGACAGGAAACAAGAGGAGCCCTGTTTATCGCCGTGTGATAGACAGCTCAGCTGTACAGCCTCTCCACGCTGGGCCTCATTAAGGAGTCGCTACCTGAAACAGGACCCCAGCCTCATAAGGCCCAAGATGAAACGGGCCCATTAGGTCTGTCTCCCAGGAGAGTAGCTGCTTTGCCAATTCCTTCTACTGCTTTTCCGACGTTGGCGGCTAACACTGGACAGGAGGCTCCCGCCCCTCCCGGAGTCAGGCTCTACCTCTAATAGATACTAGCTGGCTGTGTCTCTGCCCCGTTGTCTTCCTGCAGCCTCCCCTCTGCCCTCCCTTCGGCTGGTCCTGTTTGGGGCTGGTCCTCTTTGGGGGTCTTCTGCGAGAAGCTAGAGTTACTTTGGCTGTGTCTGTCTTTCAGAATTTTCTGCAAACTCTCCTGCTCCTCAATCACTCAACCTGCCCAGACCCTTCAGGCTTCTCCCTCCAGCCCTGCCTTGCCAGGAGCCTTGCCCAGCCACTCTCCAAAGCGAGGCAACTCTCCAATCTGATGTCATTTCAGGATAAAATGGCAAGAAAATGGCAATCTCTTACACATTTCCAGAATGAAGTTGAAATTATCACCAGCTCGTGAAGGCTCTCCTTGGCGACTATGAAAGGGCAGTGTTGAAAAGGGGGTTTCATTTTTCCTGCCCCAGCGGTGCCTGTTGAAAGAAAAAGTCCCCCTGGTTCCTTCCAAGCCCCAGAGCAGATCTTTGGTGTCCCCCGGCCAAGATCCTTTTGTTCCTGCAGGTCACTGACTTTGTGATCACGTGGCAACCTGCCGGTGGGATTCTGCGCGGCAGGAATGTATAGAGTCCCAGAGACAGGCTGGCACCGGGAGAGTGGTGCTCACTGGCAACAGGGACCTGGGAGTTCTTTTTTACTTTTTAATGTTTATTTATTTCTGAGAGAGAGAGCGCGCGCAAGCAGGAGAGGGGCAGAGAGAGAAAGAGGGGGAGAATCGCGAGCAGCCTCCACACTGTCAGCACAGAGCCAGACGTGGGACTGGAACTCATGAACCGTGAGATCATGACCTGAGCTGAAATCAGGAGTTGAACGCTCAACGACTGAGCCACCCAGGCGCCCCCCCCCCCCCCCGGGAGTTCTTTAAAGTCTGAAGGATGATTGAAAAGCTCTCCCGTGGTCTGGGAGGCAAGGGTGACAGATGATGTCCCTGGTCCAGTTGGAGAGCACTGCATTCTTACTTCTATTTCATGCGGAGTATAGGGCAGCCAGCTGTGGTCAGCACAACACGGACTGTGGAGAAAATCATCCCCTTAAAGCTCAGGAAGAACAGCAACAGAGTGGTCTCAAATTCTTTTCCCTTCTTCAGGAAATCAAGTGACGTCTGGAAAAACTGGCCCCGTGTGTTTGGGTTTTCTAAGGATGGAGGGCTCCGCAGGACCACAGGGGCCGGGCACCGATTGGGAGTGTGAGAACTCAACACTCATCCTCAGATGCTGGCTACTTTCCATTTGTGCCTTCCGCCCACCTCCAGATCAATCTCCAGCCCTGGAAGGTTGACCTCTCTGGATTGCATCAGCCAGGCTCTCTCAACCTCTGGTTTCTGGTTGGGTTTGCTCGGTGGGAGCCTTTGGAAAAAAAAAAAACAAAAAAAACAAATAGGGAGTGGGGAGGAGAGAGAGGTTAGGGTATTTCTCCCCTGTTCCCACCTTCCTAAAGCACATGTCTCTAGCAGTTGTGTGTCCTTTCAGACCTGGGGGCGGTGACTGCTTCAGAGCCGGGGACGGTGATTGTTAGTTGTATCCGTTATCTACCACGGTGTAATAAATCACCCCAAACCTAGTGATTTAAAACAACATTTGCAGATAATTCTACATTTCGAGATAGGCTCATCTGGACAGTTCTTCAGCTGGTCAGATGATGGCAGCTGCGTGAACGATTCCCTAAGTCACAAAGAATTTAAGGAGTCTGAATGGTATACAATATCACACACAATCAAATGCGCATGATTTGCTCCTTTTTGTGTGGTGTAACTGATAACCACTTTGGAATTCTATGAATACGTAAGGCATTTGCATATAGCATGCGTCACACGTATCCCTGTTTGTGCTGATTTCCGTAGACGCCTAAGCATCAGGCCCTGCGGTCCGAACGCAGCCCTCAAAATCAGTCATGGGGTATATTATTTTGCTTTGCTCACATACCATCAGAGGTGCCCCACGTGGCCTTTTCGGCGTTCCAGTGGGGGTCTGCTCTGACTATATGCTGTGCTCAAGTCCATTCTCATTGGCTTGTTATTGCAGGACGGCTGGTGGCCATGAAAGCGGATCTTTGCACACAGGCGAGTTTCTGGGGCCTGGTTAGTGAAACATACTCCAGAGAGCACTCACAACCTCCAGCCAGCTCTCTACTGGATTGAGGCTTTCGATGTCCAGAATAAGCAAAAACCTGGAAACATTTTCTTGAAGAAGGGTAGCCTATTTGTTTTGTGGAAGGCATCCTTTGTCACTGGAAGACAAAACTGTTTCCTGCCCCCACGTGGAGGACAGCAGCAGCTTTCTGACCTGCAGCCCTGCTTCTCGCCTCAAGCCCCTCCAACCCATTCTCCATCCAGAAAGCAGGGTGATGCTCTTAAAACACAAACCAGATCATCTGTCTCTCCTCTGCCTCCAAAACGACCACAAAATATTCAGCATCTCTCCCAACTTCCTTCCTATCATTGCGCCTACCTCTCTGGCTTCATCTCCAGTCGTGTCTTTGTCCCTCGCCAGTCTCTGGCCACACCCGCTTTCTTGCTGCTTCACAGATGTGCCAGGATCACTCCCTGCTCAGGTGCTTTGTACTTGCTGTTCCCGCTACCTAGGATGCTATTCCCCGAGACGTCTGCATGGCTGGCTCCTTCTCATCAGGGCTCACCGCGAATGTCACCTCCACAGAGAAGCCCTCCAGTCTTGCTCTTTCACATCGCTTAGTTTCACTTTGATCCCAGCACTTATCACTAGCCAGTATCTTTCTCGTTATTTAGTCATGTATTTTTCCTTCCCCCCACCACCCTACCCCCTCGTGAGAAGATAAGCTCCACGAGAGCAGCAGCACTGTCTGGGGTCACAGACATGACCCACCAACTCTGGGTCTGTCTCCAGGCGGCTCCCAGTCCAGAGCTCCAGCCACAGCACCAGCCTGCTTCTTGAACAAGTGCTGGCATTTTCTCAGCAGCTTTGGAAATCGGATCTCATTCCCAAACCCCGTGACTCAGCCAGCAAGAGAGAAGGCTGAGTTGGGCACACAAGGGTACCCTCAGTCTTCAGAGAGATAGCAGCCCTCCAACGAACGGAGCCACGGGGGAAGGCTGAGGATCAAGCCCGGGGGCTGACCTGCTCCCTGGCAGCTGACCCTCTCCCGGACCGTGCCAACCCTCAGCATTTCACAAAGTGGGCAATCTCCCAGCCTTTTGAATGCCGGTGTCGCCTAGCTACGGAATTACCACGCAGATAGGGCTCGGGGGATGAAATTAGATTTCCCTTTGCAGAACAAAGACAAACACACTCCTCTAGCCCATCCTGGGAGAGCTGCATCAGGAGGGCCTGCTTCCGGGCCAGGCATTCAAAACCCATGGGCTGTGTTGCTTGCTTCAGCAGTTCCTGGCAAAGGGCAACAGAGTTCTCCAGCTTTGAAATCTAATTGCCTGCCATGGCTGCGAATCCCATCTCCAAAGGGAAAAAAAAATTTTTTTTTAGATGGTAGAGGGGGGCGGAAGGGGAGGGGGGACTGTTCTCACAGAACCAGCCGAGATGAGCCCATTTAAGCTTTGGCATTATACCTTTTGGGAAGGCCAATTTTTAAAACATTAGTCTGAGAAGCTCCTGTTTAAAAGAGAAAGATCCATAAACGCAGCTTCTGTCAGTAATGAGAAAATGGAAATCACAAGCAAGACCAGAGAAGTCATTCCACCAGAATCTTAATGATCTCCAGAATAACTGTGCTGGTCTCTCAAATCAAGGAGTGGACAATGACAGCTCCGGATTTTCATATGAGGGTCAGATGGGTTCATGTTTTTTTAATTGGGCTCATTTCTAAACCATGTGCTTGTCATGATGCCTTAATCTCTTCCCTGTCCCCCAGCAAAACTGCTTTCTCTCTCCTTGTCTCCCTCGAACAAATGCAGCTTCTCAAAGAGGGAAATGAGCTTCCCTCTCTCGCAGACAGATTTCTTATCATATGACTGCTCTGCTGTGGGTGAACCTGCGTTTCTCTTGCATAAGAGAGCAATTTCCTGAAGGAAAAAAAAGGGGAAAAATCAGACTGCCTGCTGCTTCTTGTTTTCCACGTACATGTCTTTAGCCTCGGCTCCCAAAGATAATGGGAAAGAAATGGCTTGATTTCGGGAGGATGAGTACCAGTCTTTCAGACGGCAGGGGGATGTCTTCCTGCACTGGTTTTATTTGGTGGGACTCGGAAGAAGAAACAAACTTGTAGACCATTTTAAGGGTTCTTCACGCAATGTGATACCTTCTGGTAAAAATCTCATAGCGGGTTAAAGTTTAACAACGATTAACAAATTAGAAGAGTCACCATATGGCTGAATATAAATTACAGCCTTCATTTAGGATGCCTAAACCAAGGGATGAGATCCTGCAAGTAATAAAAATAATAACGAGCCTTGGGATTAAAAAAAAGGGAAAGTATAATTTCTCAAGCGTGCTCAGAGGTGTGAAAGGTGACAGCAGCCATCAGTTAAATAAAGGAGTGCCAGCTCTTTGACAGACACTGGCCACGCCACGCAGTGTCAGGAGGCGCCTCAGATCTGTCTCGGCCATTTCACCTCCCTTCTAGGTTCTGGTCACCAGCTTTGTGCCACCCAGGGAGGGCAGTGAGGCCAGCCCCGGATCCGGTGGGGGTGGGGGTGGGGGTGGGGGCGGGGCTCAAAGAAACAGGAAAGAAGGAGGAAAGGAGAAAGGGGAGCAGGAGACTAGCATTCTGTATTCACTCATTAATTTGATAAATGCTCGTGGCATCCCACTATGTGCCAGCTCAGGCTAGGTGCCAGGGAGACAATGCCAAGCAGGGCAAGACGGCACTCCAGCCCTCCGGGAGCTCCCAGAGAACACACATATTCACATAATGGTCGTCGCTTGGCTGGGTGCCCCCAGGAGCGCAGGGGTACGTGCTCCTATGTGCAGGAACAACCAGGAGACAAGACCTGTATGGTGGGCGGAGACCTCGTCCCTGGGCATGGGGGAGGTTGCTGTGAACGTTCATCATGTCGGAGTGCCTTTGATATGCCGGGTCCCAGCTAAGGGTCTTATTCCCTCCTCGCACCAGCCCAGTGCGGCACACGCTGTCAGAATCTAATACAGAGGAGTATCCTCAGGCTTAGAAAGGTAGCGTTTGCCCAAGGCCACAGAGCTTATTACACAGAAGAGCCCAGACTCAAATCCAGGTGCACCTGGCTCCAGAGCCCCCGACCCGGAGCAGCAGAGCACATACAGTCTTCTCAGAAGCACTGGAGACGGGCGAGGCCGGTCCTCCACACTCCACACTCCCTCCTTTGTCTATACATTCACACATGTGTGCACGCGCGCACACACACACGCACACACACACACACACACACACACCCTGCCTTCCTGTTCCCAGGAGCCAAGGTGACCACCTCCCCCCTCCCCTCCCCACTTAGCGAAGTGATGTGCTAAGCTCCCACAACAGATGCAGCTGAGTGGCACAGAGAAGGGGGCAGTTGACCCGGGCTTGGGGCACAAACAGGCATTTGGCCCAGAAAGCAGAAAGAAACAGTGTTCCAGGCAGAGAACGCTGTACGCGGAAAAGCATGGCGGCATGAGGGGCAGAGCGCATCTGGGAAAAGCAGGTGACGGCCCTGGGCTGGCTCAGATGTCCCCTGCTCTCCACAGTGCCCCTCCCCACAGCCTGCTTCTCCTCTAGGATTCCCCGTCCCAGCCACGGCACTGCCAGCCACCCAGGTGCATAAGCCACAAATACAGGCAGCACCCTGGCACCTGCCCACTCACTCGTCCAAACTGTCACCAAAGCCTCCTAAATATAGCCCGAATCTGCCCACTTCTCCGCCCCATCTTTGCTGCCACCGCCCTCCTCCCAGCACCCACCACCTCCTCCTGGACTATATTGTCACAGCCTCCTGACAGCTCCCCCGCACCCACCAGGGAGCACCCACCACCCACCACCCTGTTCTCACGGAGCAGCCCGAGGGGCCTCCATCTCTGCACGTCGGGCTCCCTGCTCAAAACCGCTCTCCAGGGCTCAGCTCGAACACTCTGCCCTGACACGGACGCCCACCCCCAGACTAAGTCAGATGCCTTGTTTAATGCTCCACGACGCACTGTTCTTTCCCTCCCTGACACTCGGCAAAGTTTGCACTTCCACACATATGTCTGTGATAACTTCATCTGCCACTGGGAGCTACTGGAGGGTAGGTACTGTCATCACCCCTCCCCGGTCCCCGCACGTAGCGGCAGCAAATCTTTGCAGAACGGATGGGTAGGTGCTAAAGTGCCCAGAGAAGTGGCAGAGACGGGGTACGGAAGGGGGCGGGACGGACAGATTCCTGGAGGGTCTCAGTCGCCATGCTGAGGGACGCAAGGGATGGCGCTGGCAGTCTCCCTGAGACGGACGGGGTGCCATGGCTTACTGCCCCCCTGGTGCGGGCAGGCTTTGGAAAATGGCCAGCTGGCCTTGGGCTCGACGCAGGGCCCCCCTCTCCACCGGCAGGTTTGAGCTGCTGCTGAAATATGCAGGCTGAGGGAAGGTCGCTTATTTGGGCAGGTGCCAACGTCTGCCCCCAAAAGCCTGCCTGCCACCCACAGGCGGCACCATCGTCTCTCCCTCATGCTTCGCTGCCCAAAGCTGCCCAGGGCTCAGAGGGGCCCCAGAAGCTGGCAGGGCGGGCCCGCATCTTCCTCAGGCTCCAGAAATCCTAGCAAGGCAGCTGGGAAGACACGGGTTTGGGGGCCCCCTCTTGATAGAGGAAGTCAGGGCATGTAGTAAACAGAACGATGCAACGCTCAGAGCATTTCTGCAGCTGCCTGAGAGGCAAAGAGATAGGTGCTCTTTTTTTTTAAGTTTATTTATTATATATATATATATATATATATATTTTTTTTTTTTGAGAGTGAGAGAGAGAGAGAGAGAGAGAGGCAGAGAGAGAGGGAGACAGAATCCCAAGCAGGCTTTGCACCGTTACACAGAGCCCAACGCAGGGCCCGGGCCCACGAACCGCGAGGTCTCGACCTGAGCAGAAAGCAAGAGTTGGGCGCTCAACCGACCGAGCCACCCAGGTGCCCTAAGAGATAGGTGTTCTTACTCATGATGACTCTGGGCCACCAGGCCGATCAGACGCGCCTTGGCAGTTCTGTTGGTGCTGCCGAGAAAGTTGGATCCTTTGGCTCCTCACACCATGGCCCAGCCAGAAACATACGGCAAGAAACACCTGTTCCCCCCCTTCATATCTGGGCCTGGTGCTGGCCCTGTCCCTTCGGCACTTAGAGCTGGTGCAGGGCATACAGGCAGAGTGCTAGCAGAACCCGGCCCCTAGGCATGTCTTATTTTATCTTAAAAGTGGCTTCCAGCATTTAAAATCAGGCAACTTCACATCCAAGCCTAGGTTTCTGGCTTCTTGAGAAAACAAGATTCCAGGATCACTTGGCACCGATTGCCTGTAGTGGTCACTGCTGCCCTCTTTGGACGGGCATGAGCACTGCAGCCCACTGCTCTGTCTACCACTCTCTAAGGACTGACCCTCATTCCATTTAGCTCCGGCTCCCCATAGTCCCCTGCAGCATCTGTGAGGGACAGTCATCAGATAATCCTCCAACTGGGTGATCGCGTCTGTGATAGGGAGTGCAGAAGAAACGTACAGACAGCTCTGGAACCAGAAAAGGCCTCCCGACCTCCTGGCCTGATGGGGTTCGGCTCCCTCCTGTTGGAGGGAGGGGAGCCTCCTATTGGCCCTGGTTTATATGTGTCACCCAACCCTGTCCTCTGAGGAGAAGAAACTTCAGACTCCGTGATGCCCCGGAGCCCAACCAGCCAGGTGAGGAGTGAGTCACGAGGGCCCCTTTCCCAGGGTTCCACCAAAAGTCCTTCAGGGGACCCTCAGCAGGCTAACCTGGGCCATGTGTTCTACCCAGAACCACTCACTGTGGCCAAGGAGAAGGGTCAGCCCAGACCACATGGGATGAGACTAGAGAAGACATCCTTCCCCAAAGGAACAAGTCTCTGGAAGAACAGGACTTGGATGCTGGCCAAGTGCACACAGCAGATACCAGTCGGTATGTGCATCTTTAGGTACAATCTCTGTAATTACTTACCCCACCAGGCCAGCGCCCATGCCCCTCATCTTCACAGCCCCCGCCCCCACCCACCCCCACCCCAGGGCATGGCCTTCTGTCTTACACAAAAGCTTACGTAATTAAACTACAGTGGTTGACATGATCTCTGCTAGGAAAGACCCTGACAGGTGGGTGTTCTCAATGCCTTGTGTCTGTTCATTTTCTATCTCTGAAAGCTCCCTGAGAGCAAGCCCGGCTTCTCATTCGTTAGTGTCATCCGTAGTCTGCCACAGCGCTAGGCACCTGGGTGCCTGATAACTCTCTCTCAACATCTTCGAGGACATCATGGAGAGAACTGCAGACTTCTCCTATGGCGCTGGGTTTCAATTGAGATTCCTTCCATCTCTCAGGAGCTGTGCCTTGGTCAAAGTATTAGTCAGGGTTCAAGTGGGGAGAAGGCCACTAAGGGGCACAGAATAAGGGCTTTACTATCGGAGTTTGGCCTTATCCAGTGGGGGCGAAGGAAGGTCTGGATGGGGCAGGGAGGATCGGAAGGCTCGCGGGCCAGTCGATCGGGAAGCTGAATGGGACTGGGAAGGGGAGCTGATGCCTCCATGTGTCTGCTGTGAGGGTGAAGGGAGGAGAGCTGGACACAGAGCGCAAAAGAGTAAAGGCCTGTGGGTACCACTGTCAACTCTGTGTCTCACTTGCCACCACAGCCAACGCAGTCACACATCTCAGAGAGTGTAGCCACCGCTCCCCTCCACCTCCGGATTTTTGTGCACACGCCTCTTTTGGCCAGCTCACACCTGGAACCATGCAGGGAGGGGGATTCTGGACAACAGGGTTCCGGTCTCACCACGTCAACACGGTACCACAAAGTCAGGTACTGGACCCCCTCCGGGCCACTGTTTCCTCATCAGTGAAATGGGGACCCAACAAGCACACAGTTATTATTTATTACAGTCCTCGTTTATATAACAATTCTGATTGATTGCTATTTAGCAGCCTTTGCCAGAATCTTTGTTACTTATGGGAACTTTGGCCCTTCCCTCTTACCATGGTAATGCCTTTAAGAATTTCCATCCCTACTAAGTCAGAGAGAGAAAGACAAACACGATCTGTATGATCTCACTTATACGTGGAATCTACAAATGGAGAACTCATAGAAACAAAAGGTAGACTGATGTTTATGACGACCTGGGAGGTGGGGGAAATGGGGAGAAGTCGGTCAAAGGGCACAAACTGCCAGTCATAAGATGAGTTAAGTTCGGGGCGTCTAATGTGCAGCACGGTGACCATAGTTAATAATCCTGGATTGTAGACCTGAAAGTCGTTATGAGTTTGTTATGAGCAAATCTTAAATGTGCTCACCATAACAGCAACCTGGTAATTATGTGAGGTGAGGGATGTATTAACTGATAATGTGGTCAACACTGCAATATACGCACGTATCGAACCATCACCTCGAACAGCTTAAACTTGCACCATCGTTACGTGTCCGTTATATCTCAGTAAATCTGAGAATTGTCATTTTCAAAGCCACGGCAGTGGCGTCTGTGGGCAACCGTGTCTCCATTCAAGTCTCACATTTTAAACATTAATTACTGTCCCTCGAGTGGCTTCACATCTGTCGTGCTCTGGCCTCTGGCAGAACCAGGCTCTTCTGTTCCACAGGCCCGTCTGGAGACCGTTCCCATTTCTGCCTCCAGCTTGATTCTGGAGAATCAGCCGGGTAGCATGAGGTTCTCACCTTTCAGGCCTAGTCGCCACTCGCAGCCTGGGGACAGCCTCCCCTTCCTTGGGGAGCCCTGACTCCACAGCTCCTAGCTACAATGTGCCTCCCCAAAGGATGAATCAAGTGAACGCCTGGCCAGGAAACAACAGCTATCCTGTGACTTCAGAAAGCATCCTTCTCTGGAAATTGCAGAGCTGGCCCTTTAAGGCCCCTGGACTGTCTGCTGGGGTGGGGTGGGAGGTGCAGGGAAGAGGAAGGGAGAGTGGTTAAGGGAGGGAGAGAGAAAGACAGAGAGAGGGATCAGTTGTGATACCATGGCAACGCTGAATACTCCAAAATGGATGCAAGTTGAAGAATAATATTCAGGGAAACAGAAGGACAACTTCCCCTGGGCTGCTCACCGGCCCCTGAAGGCTGTTTCAGATGCAGACTGGGCTGGGTGGGTTGAGACCCGGAGGAAGGGACCCACTTCCTCAGAGATGGGGAAACTGAGGCTAGGAGAGGGGTAGGGGGCCAGTCTAAAGACACCTAGTTGGTGAGCTGCAGCTCCAGCACATGGGCCAATGGTTCATTTGTTCTTTTAGGCAACAGATACTTATTGAATGCTTACAATGTGCCAGGCGCTCTTCGAGGTGCTGGAGGTACGGCGTGGAATGAACGAAGGGTCAACAGGGAGTAGAGTGAACTGGGAAACCTTATCCCTTTGCCCAACTTCGTGCAAGCACATGTGGT
Organism: Prionailurus bengalensis; assembly: GCF_016509475.1. NCBI lineage: Eukaryota > Metazoa > Chordata > Mammalia > Carnivora > Felidae > Prionailurus > Prionailurus bengalensis. The sequence continues at coordinate 176,972,557 of NC_057343.1, forward strand.
ACACTTCTTGATCTTCGCAGACAAAACCCAAGCAGCTACGTTCTCACAGCACTGGTGGGGAAACTGAGGCTCAAGGAGGCTGAGGCACTTGCCAGGGCCATACACTCAGTCTGCTTGAACTCGGGGACCAGGAGGGGCCTTTACCTCTTTTCTCCAAGAGGTGATGATCCGTAACCAAGTGGCCACGGAGCTCGGCTGATCCCAACTCATCCCAACTTCATCCCAATTTCATGACTTTCAGTACATACAAAAAGGTGGTAAGAGTGGGCTGCCTGTGGGGAGAAGACCGGGCATACGAGAATCAGGGTGAGAAAGGGGACTTTTCAATTGTTAACGTAGGAATTCTTTTAAAAATTTGCTGAGTGAAAACTATAAGTAACCATAAATGTATAAATAATCACAAAATACCCGGGTCTACTATGTTCACCAACTGTACGATCTTGAACAAGTCGCCCGCTTCTCTGAGCCCCGGTCAGGCACCGCTATAAAACTGGTGGGTTGCCGTAAATGGTAAAGAAGTTCATGGATGTGAAATGTACCCAGGCGGCAGCACGAGGCACCATGAGACACAGAGAAGCACAGAAGGCTTTCACTTCTGTTGAAGGGCAGAAGAACACAGAGAAACAGGGGTCGTGAGCTTGAGGTTAGATAGAAGGCAGCATGGCTACCTGGCCTCTCTGAGTGAGGACCTCTAGGGCCACTGTAGGTCTGGCTTAGCCTCCCTGGGGATGCCTCACCTTCAGGTCCTGGACCCAGTGAGTGAGGTCATCCAATGAGATGCTTTCTGCCCAGGAGGGCGCCATGGGGCTCCCAGTATGCAGAGAGTATGACATCTCTCCAGACTGAACCAGGGACCCCGTACCTGCGAGGGACCAAGCTCCCGGTGGGATGAGAACCCATGGCTGTCTAGGCCTAAGAAAGCAGGAGGTGCCTTCCTTTCCACATGGCATTTCCCTGGCTGGCCTCCCTTGGGAGAGAGCAGCATTTCATAGGACGATGACAGCTCAGAGAAGCAAAAGCCAGTTAGGAGGTGGAAGATGGGCCAGGAGTCCCCAGTGAATTATCTTAACTATGAAAAAAAAAAAAAAACCAACCAAAAACCAGCAACATTTTGAAGCCCTTTATGGAGCTTATAGTGAAAAAAATTTGCTTTTTTTCTGCTGGAACAAAGACAGTAGTTATGTTCTATATTCTAGCAAGTTCTTTCGAAAAAAAAATCAAAATCTGGGTTCTGTGGGTCAGATCTGGAATTCAAACGTCTTCTCCGTAAGCGCCCCCCCCCCCCCACCCGCCGCCTTCCTCCCAACTCAACAAGATGGAGATACTTGAATATGTTGTGCTTTTGAAATACTGAAGGATCTGGTGGTCTTGGGCCGACCCACACGCCTGGCAGCAATAGGCAGGGCCCTCGTGGTAGCCATCTCTTTCAGATGGGCATGCGCCCTCCTGACTTCCACACTCTATGCCACCCCCTCCCTGTAAATCACAGCAGCCTACATCCCTCACACTCTGATGCTGGTATAGCCCCTGCCCTATGTCCACACACCTAGCTACCATGCCCGAGGCCTCAAAGAGACTCTAACCAAATCCAGTGCCTGGCTCCGAGATGCATTTCTGTGACTTTGTAAAATGGTTTGCCTTCCTATTACTGATTTCCATCGGTAATGGCTGGCCAAATGAGTTTCTTCTCTGAGCACATCCTGGCTGCAAGTCTGATGTTCTACTGTCTAAGGACTGTGTGATTTAAGGCAAGCTATTTAATGCCTCTGAGCCTCTACTTCCATGGAACTGATTGAGAACAAAATATTATTATTTTATTATTATTGTTATTATTAATGTTTCCCGATTTTGTAGGTTGGCTGGGTGGTTCTTTTGCTTTAATGTGGTGCCAGCCAAGGCCCAGGGATGGCTTGAAGGCCTCGCTCATGTGACTGGCAGTTAGTTCTGACCGCCAGCTGGGAAGTCTGAGGGGCTGCTGGAGGGAATTCTGGTTCTTTCTGCTACCCCTTTCCGCATGGCTGCTTGTGCTTCCTCACAGTGTGGCGTGGAGGGGTGTTCCAAGAGGTGAAGACAGAAGCTACAGCTCTCTGAAGGCCCAGAAGTTAGCCAGCATCACCTCCCTCACATTCTAGTGAACGTAACAGGTGCCAGCCACAAGGACTCAAGAGGAGTGCAAATGGACTCTGCCTCTTGACGTGGACATACAAGGTCTCCTCCCAGAAAAGCATGGGAGGTAGGGAATATTTTTGCACCACTTTGGAAACACGGCGTCCAACAGGTGGATTTCACGGGGCCTCATACACCAAAGGCCTTCAACAATGTTAGTTCCACTCATTCACTCATCCATTCATTCATTGATTCATCCATCCACCTCCCCCCCGCCCCTCCCCCCCACACACATTCAGGAAGCACTTATTGTGTGCCAGCCTTAAACTAGACACTGGCGAGATGGAGTTGGTCCCACCCATCAAGGAAGTCATAATTCTGGATGGGAAACAGGCAGGTAGACCAGTAATTACAGCACAATATGCCAACTGCTTTGGTAGAGGAATGCTTTAGGATTGGCAAGTGGCCCCACACTGGGCCAGTGGGAACCAGCCCGGGAGACTGGCTGGCTCTCCTGAGAGAAAGGTTCTTTTTCACAGGGCTGTTCGGTTTGCCGTCACGTGAAACCTGCCAGTGCCTATCCTGCCACGTATGGGAGGACTTGTGACAGGTGTGCCAACCACATTTCTTCTTTTGCTCAAGTAATTTTGGTTACAGTTGTCCCTCCCTTCCTATTAGAGTGAATCCCTACAAACACTGTTCCTAAGGCACTCACAATATAATAGGAAGGACCCACAGGCAACAAAGAATTATGTTTTAGTGGTATAAGGGATAAAACAGAGATGTGCATAGGATATTATGAAGGGAGGGACTGGGTTCATTTTTTTTTTTATCTTGGAGGCAGGTTTTACCTAGTTCTAGAAGTTCTAGAATGTTCCCTGGAGGAAGCCCCCGCCCATATACCTATCACAGGGCTGGGCAAATTAGCAGATGCCCTCTGTGGACCAGTGAAGAAACGGCAGAGTCTTAAGATAAAACTAGCAGAGATCAAGTTATCCCATTTTAAATCTGCCCCCTTCCTAACTTACTGAACTCAGGCATATGTCAAATTGGCTGCCCTGGTGTCTGTATGACAGAAACAGAATCTCCTTAGCTAAAGCAGCCTTTTAATAGACCTCCAGAGGTTAATGGGCCTGACAGATCTTTGACATTTATTGGATTTTACGAGCTAGTGGATCTGACTCAGAAAGCTGATCAGATATTCCAAATCGATGGCCCCTTTGGGGTACTGTCTTCACACAGAGCGAGCCATAATGAGGTGACCTTGGATGCCTGAGTCCAGAAAGAACAGAGAATGTCAGAATCGTAGGAATTCTAAACCGATCAAGGCCTACACGGTGCCCTCAGGGTCCCTCTGGCCCCGAGATGCTTTGCCCACAGATTCTGTAATTGCACACTCCTTCCAGTTCACCCTGCCTGGACAGCTACAAGCACCAGTATCCTTTTACAAGATTCCTTCCCTCACCCCACAAACATTTGTGAACAGGCTTTGTTATGATGGCATTTAACAAATGAACATTCCCTGGGCCGCTGCTCTGCACCAGGCACAGTTCGGGCAGAGGGGATCCAGAGAAAACTGGATCCTTCTCTTCTAGCGGCTCACAGTGCTATGGGGAAGACTTCCAGAGACCCAAATCCTGTTAGTGCCCTGCGATGGGGCTGGCAGGGGGGAACACAGAGAGAGCGGGCAGTAGGGAGGAAGGCAAGCTGACTGTGGAGGATTAGGGAAGCCTCCCAAGTACAGGGCCTTGTGGCTGGGTTTTGAAAGCCAAGTAGGAGCTCAGCAGGCTGGGGAGGAGAAAAAGGACATCCAGGTGGAGAAACGAGGTATATGACAAATACAAAAGTGCGGAGACACACAGATGCTGTCACTGGAGCATACAGAATCCAGCAAGGACGCATCACTTTTCTCAGCTTGGCAAAAAGAAAAACTTCAGGGCTGGGAAGAACAGGAAAAAGATATGCTCATACGTTACTGGAAGGGATGAGAATTACTATGAAGCTTTTTGGAAATACTGGCAATGTCTGTTCAGATTTAAAATACACACGACCCCTGAGCCTGAAATTCTACCTTTGGGACTTAGGTCTCTATATATTAAAATAAAATTAAGTTTAAGTTTAAATAAAATAAAATACAATTCTGTGCAATTTCCCAGTTGTGGTGAGTATGAGTCGTTGTTCCTGCCCAGAATCTCTTCTTTTGGAAACAGCACTCTGATTTCCTTTGGGGAACAGTTCTTCCCACTTGGGTCCATGTGGATTTATGGTCATCTTGGAGCAGGCTTCTTTATTCTGGGGCTCATCTTAGTTATAGAAATGCCAGCCAAGCAGATACCCATTGGCTTGAGAGAAGGGGAAGGAAGGATTTACTTGGGGGGGCCAATGGATGGCCCTCTCCAAATCCCGTGGCACAGAAGTACAGGGCAGAGATGGGCAAATTGGCCTACGATCTGTCGGTAACCGGTTACTTGTTTGGGCTGCTCATCTGGGGGAGAACTCTCCACCTCATGAGTCTACCTGGTAGGCCACTTCCCATTACAAAAGTCCAAATTCACTTTCCAGTCAGTCTCCTTTGTACCCAGAGAGACAGCACGTAAGCCTGGTTTCTCCTATCACACATGCCCTCTTAGGACACGAACGTGGCCACTACTGAGAAGCAGGGACTGCATGGAATCCATTCTGGCAAGGACGGCGGCCGTGAGGTGAATCGGGTTTCAGGCAGCATCATCCCCCCAATCCAGGGTCCAGACCTGCTGGTGTTGGTGGTGCTGGTGGCAGTGTCCGTGCCCAGCAGGGGAACAGTTGTGCCGTTTGGGAAGTTGCTCCTAGATGTGTGATCTCCAAGCCCGAGTGTCCGGCCTCTGAACAACTCTCAAGGCTACACAACAAACAATCTTTTAAGAAATAATTTTCGGCTTCAACTGGCCAAGTTTGGTCCCTGTCTCCGAGTACGGACAGAGACGCAGAGCAGGCCACGAGCAAGAGGATGCAAGAACTGAGGAGGTCCTCCAGGGCTCACCTCCCCCCATCTTGGACTGCAGCCCGACCCCTAGAGACTGACGAAGAACTTGAGTTCTGAGGGAGGGATGGGGCTGGAGAGAGTCTGAACATTCTGCTCGGTTGGGCAACGGAGGGCTTTGACGTTCATGGTGAAAAGCCAAGTGACCTCTTTTGTGCACCAGGCTGGGAAAAAAGTTATACCCATTCCCCTTCAATACTTTAATAACTACAGAGGTGAGATTCAGGCCACATGTGATTCGCTAAATGGCGGGTGGGGGAAGGAGGTGAAAATGTGGGACGATGGAGCCCATCCCACTAGGAAAAGGATAAACTGACCGATCACCTACTCCACTCACTGGTACTGGGGCTAAGTGAACCGGGCAAACAGGTTAAATTGAACACTACAGGTTCCTCATGAAGGGGAGGCCAGAGTGGTCCTGGGGTGCAAAGAGCTCCTGGCTCCCTCTGGCTGAAGCCCCTTCTGTGCCAGCACATGCCATCGAGTCAGGCTTCCACGAAGCCTCGGGCTTTAAAAACGCAGCCTGGTGAATTCCAGACATTCTGAGTGGCTGCATGGACCGCATGCCCCGTGCTTCAGCTAGGAAAGCACTCTGAAGGCTCTCCTGGAATTCAATTTATTTGTCCGTAGGTTGTTTTGAGATTTCCAGTGAAGAATTGGGGTCTTAATTCAGAGAGGCCAAGCGTATCCATTTAAAATGCCACTAAGCAAAATCTCAATATTGATATGCCAAAAGAAATGCAGCCAGCCCACACAGGACTCCTGGGTTCTAAGTCTATAATCTGCACCCAACTTCTGAACTTCAGGTCCTCCTATGAGGCTGAGGTTGAAAGCCCTGGCTGGAGGAACTCAGCTGACGCACAACTCTATGAATAAACCACTAACCTGTACGCTTTAAAAAGGTGGAGTGTATACTATGTGAATCGTATCTCCATTAAGCTGTCATCACGATGCACAAAAGGGGCATGGAGGGCCAGACTGGGTTTGGATCTCAGCCCTACTAAGCACTAGCCAGCAGACTTGAAGCTAACGACTAAACCTGGCCCTGAGGTTGGTTCCTGAATCTCTAAAACAATCAAATGTGATCGAATCACAGCTATGCCATGGAACCAATATAAAGGGGACACGTCAGCTATGTGTGACATTGCCCGACCCGTGGGTCACACTCAGTAAATGCGTATGCCTTACCAAGTCCCTGCTATGCACCGGCACTGGGGATACAGAGACAGATGACACTTTGCTCCTGCCTTCAAGGAAAAAAGTACCTTAGGGTGGAAGGCAGGCAGTGACGTTATATCTGGTCCCTGTGACTCAGGGACCAGACCACGCAAGTGAGGAGAACCAGAGGGCTCAGGGAGGACAGATGCCGCTCCCTAGACATACCTTCCCTGGCCTCCAATCCCCACAACCCAGTACTTCCTGCCTCATCACCTTCCTTTTGTTCTCTCCGGGGCTCCGTCTGAATGTAGTCTCATTCATTTACTTGCATGCTTCTTTGATGGAGACTGGCATCTCCATGAGAGTAGGGCCCTTGTCTGCCTTGGTCCCCAGTGACCAGAACAGTGTCTCGTTCTTATCAGACGCTCAGTAAATATTTGTGGAACAGAAGGAAGCGTCAGGAAGAGGCCTGGAGGGTAAGGAGGAATTAGCCAAGTGAAGAAGCCAGAAGGGTTGTTGCAGACTGAGAAAACAGCAGCCAGAGCCACTGAGACTGTAGACCGCATGGAATAAGGAGAAGGGATGAGTGGGAAGTGGCAGGAGAGAAAGATGGAGACACAGTGGGGCAGCCCCCAGACACGACTTGGCCCTCACTCTGGGGTGTGTGTGGGGGGGTCTCTAACCACTACCAAGACCCCCCCCCCCCCCCCGTTGGCTCCAGTCTGTGAAAACCTGCTCACATCCTGGTAGTCCTGCTGAGTGCAGCCTGTGCGTTTCTATAGTAACCGTCACCATGGCACCAGAGGCCAGGATCCAACTTCCGGCACCGGCACCGCTGAGGCCCTGAGCTCCTGTCCCCCTCCCCAGCAGCCTCTACCCCACAACACGGAAAGGAGACATGGCTGGGCACCACACTGGGGACATGCAAGGAGGGGTGTGGCCTGATGCAGGGGGACAGGATTAAGCATCAGGTGTATGTCACAACAGACACACCAAGGGCAGACCCAGACTGAACGTTTACTACCAGTTTCGGTTTCATTGCTTGGCTCAGGCAGGGGATGGGAGGTTGCATCTGAACACACAGCAAGCGCTGGAGCAGACAGGCCGCTGTGTGGGTGGCAGGGTAGGGCATGGAGCTTGGGGCTCCTTGCGGCTCCCAGACCTGTGGCCTCTCTGGGCCTCACTCTCCCATCTGCAAAGGGGGAAGGATAAACCATGATACTATTCAGCCCACTGGAAGGATCAGAGAAACAAGCACAGCGCCTTGCACCCGGTAGGGGGCTTGACAAATATCCGGGGAGTGAGTCTGCACAAAGTATTAAAAAATGAATGTCCCCTCCGTCAGTCGACAAAACTATGAGTCCGCCTTCCCTTCTCTCTTCCCTTCCCTGGTCCACATTCTGTTCAGACCCGCTTCTATTGCACGAGCTTCAGATCATCTGTTCTCTGCCATCTCCCATGCTGTTGGACAGGGGTGGGGTGAAGAGGGTGGGAATCAGAGGCTTCTGAGTCACAGACCTGTGTTCTAATCCAGCTGCTCACTGGCTGGCTGGCCTTGTGACCCCAGGCAAGCTGACTCACCTCCCCACCAACTGCTTTCATTGAGATCCCTTTAACTGCAAGACTCATGAGTCCAACCAGCCTGGCTTAAACCCAAAGGAGGGTTGAGGTTAGGGTTGCAGATTGCAAATAAAAATACAGGATGCCCAGGTCATGATCTCGCGGTTTGTGGGTTCGAGCCCCGTGTCAGGGTCTGTGCTGACAGCTCGAAGCCTGGAGTCTGCTTCAGATTCTGTGTCTCCCTCTCTGCCCAGTCCCCGCTCACACTCTGTCCCCCTGTCTCTCTCAAAAATAAATTTTAAAAATTCATTAAAAGAAACACTTTAAAAAAATACAGGATGCCCAGTTAAATGTGAATTTCAGATAAACAAATAATTTTTGTGCTAGGTCTCAAATATTGCATGGGACACACTTATGTTAAAAAATACTTAGTTTGTCAGAAACTCAAATTTTAAATTTCTTTTTAATGTTTATTTTTGACAGAGAGAGAGAGAGAGACAGAGAGACGCAGCATGAGCGGGGGAGGGGCAGAGAGAGAGGGAGACCCAGAATTTGAAGCAGGCTCCAGGCTCTGAGCTGTCAGCACAGAGCCAGGCGCAGGACCCGAACTCACGGACTGCGAGATCATGACCTGAGCCGAAGTCAGATGCTTAACTGGCTGAGCCACCCAGGTGCCCCAACAGAAACTCAAATTTTAATGGGCTAACCTGTTTCCTATCTGGCAGCCCTAATTGGGGTGGGTACCTACTAACTCATGAAACAAACTGGATCTGGGAGTTCAAGGAACACCAGGAGTATTCGCTCTCTCTCTCCCTCTCTCTCTCCCATTCCCATCTCTGGGCTTTGCCTTCTGCAGCCTCAAGGAGGCCCACTCCTTGTGGGGACAGAGAGAGCCGTCAGCTGTTCCCTGCTCCTTAGGACTGGTTATGCAGAGGACCCCTCCCTCCCTTCCTCCCCCGTTCCTCTCTCCCTTCCATCCTGTGCCCACGCTGGCCCCGTACCCCTGGTCTACCCCCTGTAGTTAGCTCTCTGCCACCCTAGACTGTTCCACCCATGAGGGCCAGCAGCTTTGGATCTGCCCCTCACCTCTCACGGCCTCCTTCAGCCTCCCTGGGCCCTGCAACAGCCTGGTCCTGGGCCCTGTGAGTCTTCACGCTTGCTTCTCCCCTCCCCGGGAGTGCCCTGCACTGACTTTGTCCTCCTTCGCCCACTGCTTCCGTGTACCCACGGTGGACCACCACAGTGGACACAGCAGCTCTTCCGAGGTTGCCTCTGACCTGGGCATCCAAAGCTGGCTCTCTGCATTTAAACCATTTTGGCTCTGGGCTTCAGTTTCCCAGTCTGTGAGGTGAGGGGACCGGACCAGCTAGCGGCCACAAACTCCAACAACACAAGTTTGGATCAGGATGTCAAATAAAAACCATGGCCCTATTTGGAGGGGGCAGGAGCAACGGAGCTCTGGCCCCTGGTCAGGTAGAAAAGCAGGCCCGATATTGCAATGCTTCTGATTTTCCCAAAGAACAAGGAATATCAGTATGAATGGAAAACTCTCAATTTTGAGCAGTGGTTCCCATTTGCGACCTCTGGACTAGACTGTCCAGCCCTGCGATCTAGGAAATACCTAGATCTGGGAACTACATGCAGGAGATACCTGGGGGGTTATTTAAAATGCACTTTCTGGCTGTATCCAGGATCCTTGGAGCCAGCCCCCAGGAATCTGCATCTTAGCAAGCACCCTGAGGTGCTAAGCTTCTAGAATTACAAATCCTGGATTTCCCAGGATTTTTAATGGGGTCTCACCTTGCATTTGTATCCATTACAATGGGAGACAGGAGCCCCTTCCCTTTCACGTGGTCTCCCCAGACATGCCCCTCACCCCATTGCAACCCTGGAGCAGACCAGGTGGCAGAGCCAGAAGTTTATGGAGCAGGAGCTCCCTGCCACCTGCCCGTCACTGCTCCAGCTCCACTGGTATAACGTGGAGGCCGCAATCACGATGAGAAACCCGAGGCTACCAAAGGGGTGGTCACTTGCCCAAGGTCACAAGGCCATCAGTGGAGGAGCTGGAGGTTCAAATCCCAGTCTGCGCATCAGAGAACTGTGGAGAGCCTTCTGCCAGGCCAAACTCTCTCTCCCCAGGTGGAAGACAGACAGAAGGTCATTGTCATGTTGAAAGAAGACTGTGGGTTCTCGGTCCTCTTTCCTACCGATCAGCGGCTAACACAATCAGCGGCTAACACAATCGGCACTGAAGGCTGATCACTTATGATGGGGAGCAGGGTACAACAGGGTCACAAGGAGGGGAGGAGGAGTGCGAGTGGCTTTGATGAGAGTAGATGGCTCCTGGGGACAAAAGAGGAGCTGTCGCAGCTATCAGCTCTAATGGACTTCTCACAGAAACAGGGATGGCGGCTGCCCGCTTCTGTCCTTCACCACCCAGCCCTCACACCCTCCCCCCATCAGGTTTAGCTAAAGCTAACTAAGTATGATCATTGTAAAGTTTTAAATCACAGGCCCAAGCAACTGGCAGCTGGGGGCCCCATGGCACTTTGCTGCAGTTTCCATCTTTGGCAACATTGGCCTGGATCAGTGCGCATGCTTATCATCTGGCCACAGTTTGGTGATGTGCAGACTCAGAGTGAACATCTGAGTATCTGCTGCGTGCTCTGTGTTGTGCTACGTACAAACGACTGGAATTTAGTCTGTACCTGCTCTAATGGAATAGAAAAGCCTTATTGCCCCTGATGTGCTATGGGAACAGAGCAGGGAGATTCCTCGCCCGGGAGGAATTGGGGGGAAACTCTGTGAAGGAAGAGGCTCTGAAGCGAGGATGGGAAGGTGTGCTCAATCGGAGACACATAGAAGATGAGAAGGCAGGGGGCATTCTCTGTGGCATAAACTGTGTGCAGAGGAAGGCAGGCGGGTCCCAGCCCTGCCAATTCTGCCTCCCGAACGCTTCCTGTCTGGTCCCTTAAACCCAGTGCATCTCAATCTAGTCATTTGTGTAACCACCCCCCCCCCCCCCGGGCATAGCTATTTCACATTTTTCTTTAAGTTGGTTTACTCATTTTTATAAAACTTACGTTACGAAGAATCTTTCTGTCACAACAGTAATTAAAAAACAGATTTTGCTTATAAATAGATGGTCACTAGAAAAGTGAGAACACTGAAAGCAAGATAATGCTACTGAAATCCAGCCAGGTTCTGCCCCCCCCCGCCAGGGTTGGGGGGAGGGGCGTTGCTGAGTCTGCAGCCTACTCTCTCGTCATTAAAAAAGAGAAAACGGCAAGTGTTAGAGAGGCATTAGGGACACCCCAGCAGCAGCCTGAGACTTCCTCCTTGAGATAATCAAGGGTGAGACAGGACAGAAACGAGATCCTTGCTTTAAGCTTTATGCGTCCCCCACTAAAGAGACCCCAGGTACCAGTGTCCGTACTCTTCGAGAAACTCTTGTCCCAGACAAACCGGAGCCAGCCCCAAACCACATGTGTGCCTCCGCGGTCTCCTGTAGATTGCTGGTTTGCAACTGTGCTCTGGGGAGATGGCAGATGCCATGGCTGTACCTAGAGACTGTCATGGTGGGAGAGCACTTTGCATGACAGCAACCACCACACCCCCACAATAGCAACAACCCTCATCATAGACAACACTTCTCCAATTCTTACTGAATACCAGGCCCTTTGCTAATAAGCATTTAAACACATTGTTATTTAATCCTCACAAAAGTATCCACGAGGGTGCCATTATCATTCCCATTTTACAGGATGACAAAACTGAGGCACAGGAAGGTTCAACACCTGCCCAAGAGCAATGTTACCCTCTTTATGTATTGGATTCCCATACACAATCTCACCGTTTTATTCATCCTTTCATCCAGTCGTTCAGCAGACAGACATCGAGTACCGTCTATGTTTCCTTTCCTTTTATTTGGAGCAATACTCTCTGTGTTTTAAAACGAAACATGCTGTTTCCGGCTCTGCCTGCGCTTTGACTTGCATCCTTCACTCCCGGCATCTTCAGACGGTCTCCTGTTGCCTGTGTGGACTGTGCCGCGATGCACTGCTCAGGTCACCCATCAGGACCTGGACACCTGTTCCTCTGCTTCCAGGTTGCTGGTGGCTCTCGCTGAGTCCGTCTCCGGGAACTGTACTAGACTCAGGGGGACTGTGTGGCTTTCCGTTCTGCTCCCCCCACCCTGGTTGGGGTGGGGCACAGCTGGCAACTAGGGACAGACCATTACGGGGGAACAAAGCAGAGACCCCTTGCATCACTCCAGGGTCACTGTTGGGGCTGCCCCTGCTCCGAGCTCCCCGCGGGTCGGCTGAGGACTCTGTTGCAGCTGCACCGCAGACCAACTTCCCCTGCCAGGCCTGCCACTCACGCCTCCTCACAGGTGGGTCCCCAGCCTGATCCTGAAAATGCCTGGGAGACTCCACCTAAGAGACTGTACAAAGGCATCTGTCCCCATCGAAAGCTATAACCCAGCCCCTGTCTTCCCAGTGGTCCCTCCACAACTGAGACCCAAGCAAAAGGAGTCCCAGTGCGTTGGCACTAAAGGCCCAGGGCCACCTCAACCTCCACAAGCCCTGAAAGCCATGGAGGAGCTTGGTCTCTTTATTTACGTTTTCACACATTAGCTAATTAGATTTGTTCCCAGGCCCCATTACTGGTTCCTCACGTGTATCATAGCCTCGGCTCTTATGACAGGCAGCCACACAGGCGGGCCTGGGAAGATGCTCTCTTTCAGGCCCGCAGGGATCAGCCAGGGCAGGAGAGAGAGGAAGGAGGGGGGAGACTGGATTATAGGGTGTCAGGGAAGGGTCACTGCTCCCCTACCTTTTTCCACCTTTGAGCAAGGAGAGAGCAATCAGCATTTCCCCTCCTTAAGGAGGCATCTTGCCAAGGCAGCCAGAAGGCCTGAGTGGTAAGTGGCCCACCTTTGCTCTATTCTTAAATGGCCTGTTAAAAATAGCCTACATCTGCCCCAGGGTTGACCCCTAACATTTCTTAAATTTCCTTGCAAATTACTGTCTCGGCAATTCCGCAGGCTTCCCACTGTAAGCCCAAGCCCAGCAATAAAGGCAGAAGAGAAACGGAATTAGAACCTGCAGCCCGCAGTGGTGATTTTGGGATGTGGATGTGAGGGCTCACCAGTAATCTCACTTAGCATAAAGCAGGCGGTGGGACTCAGTCTGAAGGAGCTCCAAGGTCACCGTGTCCAGCCCCGCTTTGCATCACAGGAGCAAGGACCAGGCCGTCCAGACACCGTCCTTCGAAGAACAGAGAAACATCGCAACCAGGCAGCCTGGCCTGTCATCGCCTTCAAAGGCCTGGCCACCACATCTAGTTAGTGAGTTCCCACTATGTGCCGGGCCACGAGTCAGCAGCTTGCAACATCCGTGGTCTTCGGATGTCGCTACGTGCTTAAAAATTATTGACTGGGGCGCCTGGGTGCCTCAGTCGGTTGAGCGTCCGACTTCAGCTCAGGTCATGATCTCACAGTCTGTGAGTTCGAGCCCCGCATCGGGCTCTGTGCTGATGGCTCAGAGTCTGGAGCCTGCTTCCTATTCTGTGTCTCCCTCTCTCTCTGCCCCTTCCCTGCTCATGCTCTGTCTCTCTCTGTCTAAAAAATAAATAAAAACATTAAGAAAAAAATTAAAAAAAAAAAATTATTGAGGAGAGGCCCCAGAGTGCTTTGGCTGCTGTTTGTCGTATAAGATACGAAAACTGAAGAACTGTACAAATATGCATGAATTTATTCATTTCAAAACAACCCATTACACGGTAACATGTCACATATGTTTTGAAATCAAAACGTGTCTATACTTTACAAAGTAAACTCTATCGTGCATGCCTGGGTGGTTCCGTCCGTTAAGAGTCCGACTCTTGATTTTGGCTCAGGCCATGATCTCACAGTTCGTGAGTGCGAGCCCTGCACGGGGCTCTGTGACAGCACTGGAGCCTGCCTGGGACTGTCTCTGCCCCTCCCCCACTTGCTTTCTATCACTCTCAAAATACATAAGTATAAACTTAAAAAAGTTATAAAAAGATAAACTCTACCTTACAGAACGAAGATGATTGGTGAGAAGAGGGACACTGTTTTACCTATCTTCAAACCCCTTTAATGTCCAGCTTAATGGAAGACAGCTGGATTCTCCGATCGGCTTCTGCTTTCGGTCTGGGGCAATAGCTTGTTCTGGTTAAAAGGTATAGAGAAAATCTGGCCTCACACAGATACATGGTTGGAAAAGGGAGAAGCAGTTTAACAGCCTTTTCGGATAATGATGGGTGTTCTTTGAAACTACGGTCACACTTGACACGTTTTGGTTAAGCGTAGCTGCAACGTAAAATCCGAAACTGTGCGGCCGAACTGTTCTACTCTGCCCCATCAAAATCCACTGGTCTGTCTCCCACTTTGAAGGGATCTCTTACCCAGGCAAGATTTCCTAACATCTTGATTGTTCATTGGGAAACAACTGCTTCACAGACTCCTGCAGGTTTTCCAAACATTGACACGTTTCACTGTACAGTATCACGAATTCAAAGTCACCAGTATCGCCGCAGTTCTCCCCCAGGACGTTTGATGCGAAGGCGTCAAGTTCAGAATGGCAGATAAAGTTTTCCAAACTGCTGCTTTTCACTTAGCTCGAACTTTATCGCTGGTAACAAATACCGCCAGTTGCGTTCCCTAAAATGACAGGCTCGCTTAATTCATTTCTGAGGGAACATCTATCTGCCAAATGCCCAAATCTGAAAAAGCATGGCGCTCGTCGGTTGTTCTTTCAAGTAAAAAGCATGTGTCGCGAAAACGCAATGAGTGATTCAGCTCACAATTCGACCACATGTGAGCTTTTCCTCCACGCTACCTGCAACGATGATGCTTTTTTGTATGCAGCCAAAATGCTTTATCCGTCCTTCCCGCTTTTCTTTATACAGATCATTAAAAAGACAAGGGTCGATGGGGCGCCTGGGCGGCTCAGTCAGTTAAGTGTCCAACCCCTGATTTCGGCTCAGGTCATGATCTCACAGCTTTGTGGGATCGAGCCCCGTGTCAGGCTCTGTCCTGACAGCAGAGAGCCTGCTTGGGATTCTCTCTCTCCCCCCACCCCTCCCCTGCTCACATTCTCTCTCTCAAAATAAACAAATGAACAACAACAAAAAAGGCAAGGGTCGAGGTTTCATAAAGTTAACCATTTCATTGCCTCATTAGGGACATCCTTGGTGTCCTTACACACGTGCCGGTCTCATGTGTTTTAATGCAACTGGGTGACGGTCACAGATACGGCCATTCCTTGTACATTTTGATATGCCACATCCTTGATTCAAACCAACGTCAGTTTTACCCACCACCGCTACCAATGTTACTAGAATGAAAAATGCAAATGACGTCCTAGAGTTATGGAAATAGCTTTGACCTCAAGGACCCCCTGAAAGAGTTTCGTGGGCTCCCAGGTGTCTCCAGACTGCACCTGGAGAACTGCTAAGCTAGGAGAGTGCAGTTGTTACTGCACCTCCAGAAACTTCCAAGCTGTCAAGAAGATAGAGCATAAACAGACACAATTACCATACGATGTGGTGAGGGCCAGGATGGAGGCATGGCAAAGAGAGCAATTTGTCTTGCGCTGTGGAAACTGGCAAAGCTTTCACAGTGCAGGGAACTTTTGAAATGGGTCTTGAGGGTTAAGTAGGAGCTCACCCAGAGAGAGAAGGTGGATCTCTGTATTCCCACTTTCAGAAGGATGGGTCCTGGGCAGGCAAGGCCTTGGGAAACAGGTACAAAGGAAGAAAATACACAGGAGAGTTCACATTATTAATAAAAATAACATTGGTGGGGCGCCTGGGTGGCTCAGTCGGTTAAGCGACCGACTTCGGCTCAGGTCACGATCTCGCGGTCCGTGAGTTCGAGCCCCGCGTCAGGCTCTGGGCTGATGGCTCGGAGCCTGGAGCCTGCTTCCGATTCTGTGTCTCCCTCTCTCTCTGCCCCTCCCCCGTTCATGCTCTGTCTCTCTCTGTCTCAAAAATAAATAAATGTTAAAAAAAAAAAAATAACATTGGTCACCATCATGGAACACCTCCTCACGCTTTACCTACATTATCTACATTTATTTTTTTTTTAATTTTTTTTAACCTTTATTTATTTTTGAGACAGAGAGAGACAGAGCATGAATGGGGGAGGGGCAGAGAGAGGGAGACACAGAATCTGAAACAGGCTCCAGGCTCTGAGCTGTCAGCACAGAGCCCAACGCGGGGCTCGAACTCATGGACTGCGAGATCATGACCTGAGCCGAAGTCGGATGCTTAACCGACTGAGCCACCCAGGCGCCCCCACATTATCTACATTTAATTCTCTCCCCCAAACCTATGAAATGCATGTGATTCTCTCTCTGTTTAAAGAAGGTGGGTAAGTTCTCAAGGACGCAGAGCAAATTCATAAGGGAAATCAAGATTAAAAACCCGGACTGCCTGCATTAACATATGTCAAACGCTCAGAAGTGCCTGGCACATAGTAAGCACTCAACGTGTTTGAGCTGCTTTTGTTCTTACTGGTGTCCTCAGCGTATTCCTGCCTGGTCTCAGCTGCACAGCCCACCTTCTCATAGTAAGGGCAGGCTCTGTTAACACCACGTATTTTAAGCAGGTCTAGAAGCATGAAAATACGTCGCAGCAAGAGCACTTTTCCTGCAAGCAGTTCTATTCCTGAAGGCTGATTCACTTGGGTCCCTCTGTTCCGTGTCTCATGCCTGCCAAACCTGCGTGGACCCGAGCGGTGTAAAGATAATAAAAGCAGGCCCTGAGGCCGAGTCCCAGGGAAGGCCCAGGGCACTCAGGGCCCTGATTTAAAATGCGCTGGGGTTGGCCTCATCTCAGCTGAGTCTCCTTCCCTTTTCAGTTCTGCCCGTTCACCCTCTGCGGGCTCCTGGGATGAGGCAACCATTCAATCCTGCTGTGCACCTGAAAACAGGAAGATATTCGGTGCATTCACCTTTGACCTATTTCTGCTGCTGTCATTCTAACAAGCAGGTGAGGAGAGCCCCCTGTCCCTGGGCTCTGCCCTGCCTGAAGCAGGCTGGCAGGCTGTTGTCCATATGCTGGCTTTGTCTGTTAGGTTCCCAGACAAAGCGCCCCAGAATGCCAACTGCCCCGGGTTTGGTTACTCTGTTCTTGACACATGATGAGCCCTCGGCATCGTGTGAATCCTGAGGATGGGATGTTGTGTGTGAGCTCCCAAGGGCGACTCAAGAACATCGGTCGTGCTGGCGCTCCCAGGCCCTATTTATTTCCAAATGATCCCGGCCCCCAGGAACCCCTACTAGAAATGGAGCGCGTATCTGGGTAAAGGCTTTGTAGAGACGATCCATCATTTGCAACGTATTTCATCATCTTTCTAAGGCTGGTACAAATGTTCTGCCCGAAGCCACCATGGGGTTCAGTTTCTGTGGCCTGGGCTCAGCCACGACGGTGATGCTGTAGCACTTTCTACATGTCAACCTCTGGGTGCACCACTTCGCGTACATTGTCCGGTTTCGTCCTGAGCATAGCTCCTGGGAAGACTCCAGATAAGTCACTCTCCTGGAATCAGGAACCAGGACCAAGGCCAGTGCGATCAGATTCCCCAGTGTGAGTGCTTTCACTCTTCCATCCCCCTGGCTGGTCCTCTTTGCCATCAGGCTTGGCTGAAATAACCTGGGGCAAAGCTGGAACCAGTATTTTTGGGGGTGTCTCTACCTGCACCAGACCTCTTACCCATGCATTATCTCATTTCATCCAGAAAATAGCCCTGAGGTACAGGAGATGATGTAGAGGCCCAACCTGCCGATCAGCTCGCCCGCGGCCACGCGTCTCAAGCAGAGCCGGATCCAGACCCAGGTCAGCGTGAACTCCAAGTCTGCGGCCAGTGTGTCACACACGTTGTTTCTACTGCACTGGGACATCTGGGTCTTCTGGGAGCACCGAGGGAAACATCTGTGCAGTGAGCACAAGTGGCAGGGCTGGTTACTTCCAGTGAGAGGGAAGCAGGGAGGAAAGGTCTGAAGCCAAAAAGACTTGGGGGTAGGGGACTGCCAGGGCGGGGAGAAGGGCGAGGAAATAAGAAGGCACTCCCCACGGTGCAGGAACAAGGAATCTGGGCAGAGCGTGCTCGTCCCATTGTCAGAATCAGGAGTGTCCACCCCTCCAATTCCTTCCAGATCATTCCAAACATCAGGGCTCGGTTTAAGCAGCACACGATCAGTGGCGCCTTCCTCCAGCCCACGCTCAACCCGATGTCTGCTGGCATCTGCAGTCTGAGCCTCTCTCTCTGGATGTGAATTGCGTACAGTCACGTACTGCGGTCTGTCTCAAGTGTCTCCAGATAGAAAGTTCCCATCGCACAGGAGGCACCCACTGAGGTGGGAAGTTGCTAACAGGGAGGACGCTGTCCTTTTTATTCTTCTCTTATTCTTCACAGGACCCAGAAGACTGGCAAAAACAGACATATGCTCAAATCAATGCATGTGGTGTGGAACTGATCCCATTTTATAGAGCAAAACAGAGGAACTCCTATAAATTAAGTCCGCAGTTCCAGGGTTATCTGATTTTTCTCTAACGATAAATCTCCTGATCACTACAACACTTCAAATTAAAGGCAAATAAGTGTGGATTGATTTAAGAAGGAAGAGGAGGAGGAGAAGGAGAGAGAAAGGGGTAGGAAAGAGGAGGTGGGAGGAAGGGAAAAAAGATGAAGGGGAGGAGAGAAAGGGGAGAGATGAGGAGGGGGAGAAGGAAAAGCAGGGGATGGAAAAAATGGGAGGAAATAATGAGAGGGAGGATGAGGAGGATGGGGAAGAGCTGAGGAGAGGAAGGAGGAGGGGGAGGGGAACAGGGGGAGGATGGGAGGAGGAAGAGGAGGGGAGGAGGGGGAGGAGGGGAGGAGGGGGAGGAGGGGAGGAGGGGAAGGAGGGCAGGAGGGGAAAGAGGGGAGGAGGGGGAGGAAGGGAGGAGGGGAGGAGAGCAGGAGGGGAAGGAGGGCAGGAGGGGGAAAAGGGGAGGAGGGGGAGGAGGGGAGGAGGGGGAGGAGGGGAGGAGGGGGAGGAGGGGAGGAGGGGGAGGAGGGGAGGAGGGGAAGGAGGGCAGGAGGGGGAAGAGGGGAGGAGGGGGAGGAGGGGAGGAGGGGGAGGAGGGGAAGGAGGGCAGGAGGGGGAAGAGGGGAGGAGGGGGAGGAGGGGAGGAGGAGGAGGAGGGCAGGAGGGGGAAGAGGGGAGGAGGGGGAGGAGGGGGAGAGGGGGGAGAGGGGAGGAGGAGGAGGATGGGTTAGAGCTGAGGAAAGGAAGGAGGAGGGGGAGGGGAGGAGGGGAGGATGGAAGGAGGGGGAAGACAGGAGGGGGAGGAGGGGGAGGAGGTAGAGGGGAGGAGGAGGAGGATGGGTTAGAGCTGAGGAGAGGAAGGAGAAGGGGGAAGGGAGGAGGGGGTGGAGGGAGGAGGGGGTAGAGGGGAGGAGGGGTGAAGGGGAAGAAGAAGATGATGGGGAAGAGCTGAGGAGAGGAAGGAGGAAAGAGGAAGGAGGAGGGGGAGGGGAGGAGGAGAGGAGGAGGATGGGGAAGAGCTGAGGAGAAGAAGGTGGAGGGGGAGGAGGGGGAGGAGGGGAGGAGGGGAGGAGGAGGAGGAGGATGGGGAAGAGCTGAGGAGAGGAAGGTGGAGGGGGAAGGGAGGAGGGGGAGGAGGTGAGGAGGATGGGGAAGAGCTGAGGAGAGGAAGGTGGAGGGGGAGGTGAGGAAGAGGAGGATGGGGAAGAGCTGAGGAGAGGAAGGTGGAGGGGGAGAGGAGAAGGGGAGGAGGGGGGGAGGAGGAGGATGGGGAAGAGCTGAAGAGAGGAAAGAGGAGGGGGAGGGGATGGGGGGAGGAAGGGGAGGAGAAGGAGGACAGGGAAGATGTGAGGAGGGGAAGGAGGAGGTGGGGGCAGAGGGGGAGGGAGGAGGAGGAGGAGGTTTTGCTCTGGAATGGGACATAGAGCTTAAAACTGAAATGGGTACAAAATCAGATTGGTGACAGAAATAGCACTCTTTTCCGAAGCATGAATTCTATTTTGCCTAATCTAAAAAGAGATTTTTCTGCGATACAAACCTCCCCGTCTGTGCCTGCTTCACCAAGATGTAGGCTTTGATCGACTCCATCGAGTATGGAAACCTAACCCACCGCAGAATGAACTATATTCGGGGCTCTGTCAGGTTAGTCTCCAAAGAAATCTGACGGACAGGGCCGAGTCTTGAGGCAACACAGAACAGATAACCAGAGTCTGCAGCCCAGCCATCCCTCACGCGGCACAGCCTGGCACTGGGATGGTCCTCCTCGCGGGCAGACCTCGGTGACCGCCCCGGAGACCTCCCGTGCCCACTGCAGGGCTTGACACGGGAGCTGCTCCGCAAACAGTCACCAGCTCACATCTCTGAGCGTACAAACGCGGGCGACGACCGCCAAACTTGACCTACCATCAGGATTCGCCAGCTAATCTCAAAACTGGCCAGATTTCAGACTTCTTCTACAACATGGGTTTTCACGTTTCTTTTCTGTGGCATGTACTGTTGATAACGAACCTCACAGATGATTCGAGCATTCTGGGTATTTATATGGGACTTGAACCTTCCCTGAGGATTCAGACCTGTACCGTGAGGTCAGATTTGACCAAATGTGCGTCTGTGATGTAGGCAACAGGTCTCGTTCTTGTCTTTTCTCTCACTTATCGTGGTTCAGAATTCTGTGTTTTGGGCTTACTTATCTTGTGTCTGTTTGCCCCCCTAAAAGTACTGATGTCCATAAAGACCAGAACCCTATCTAGCCTGTTCACCACAGAATATGACCTGGCACTAATATGACGAATGACACATGGCAGGTGCTGCACAAACATTGAATAAATGAATGAATGAACGGGTTGGATCAAACACCTCTTGGCTTCTTAGCTCCCTGAGACAGACTCTGGGGCTCAGTATCACCAGAAGGCCTTTGGCTGCCTGCTTGGGGTCCCCAAGCCCTTTGTGAGTTAGCCAGTCATGTCAACATGGTGTTGGGACCCCAGATCTGACCTCCAGGGTGGCTGCAGGTCCTCATTTGGCACAGTTGAGACCAGGGGAGCCTTCGCCATAAGGGTGAGCTTGTGCTGGGGGCCTGGAGGACAGGCCCACTATAGAGCTTACTTGACCACTGTCCCAGTCAGGACCCGGCTTGGGAAGAGCATCTCTGACTTCAGCGGCCAGCACCAGCATATGCACACACAGGAGGGCAGCAGGAAGGAAAGTATATCCCCCCTACACACCTGGCCATAACCCCAAGGTCAGGGAGACATGCACTTGGGGAAGGTGGGCCATATATAATAATGCATAGTCTGATAGAGCTACATCTCTATTTTGCAAGACCTGTCCTCTAATGAAGTCACAGCAGGTGCAAGACACAGAGGGGGCTGGGGCAGGCCTCGGGAGAGACAGTGGTGAACATATTCCACCCCTGGCACATGTTCTGGACTGCAGGCCCAGCCCCAACCCTCCAGGTAGGCTTCCTGTGGAATGACTTCTTCAATGAACCCATCCCTGTCCCGCTGCTCCGTCAACCACGGACACACTGACCTGCTAATCAGGCTCGTTCTCACCTCCAGGACTTTATACAACTGCTTCCTTTCCCAGGACCCTCTTTCCTCAGGTCTGAGCATGGCAAGGTCGCAGCTCAAACACCACCTTTCAAAAGAAGCCTTCCCTGACCACCTACTGATATGCACCCAAAATGATTTTGATCTTGATTTTGTTTATTTCTCACTTGCTTCTAAGTTCCAAAACCTGAGACCATGCCACCTTTCACGTACTCCCTTAGCCCAGCACAGGGAAGCACACAGAAGGCACCTGATAAACATTTATGCAGGTAAATGAGTACGTGACTGAGTGACTGAGTGCATGTGCTCAGTTCAACAGTGAGGACCAACATGACTTCCCAGGGTCCATTCATTACCAGGCCTGTCCAGTCAAGACACTAATCCCAAGTCCCCTGGGACGGTGAGGCCAAAACTCTCAGGAAGAGTCTCCCTGTAAGAACAGGCTCTACGTCCAGGTCCTGGCAAGTTTTTATTTTTATTCAACACTGACTACATGGCAAGCACTTGACCTGCAAGCCTTTGTCTAATTCACAGCTTCCCTCTGAGTGGCCACCATGGTGACTCCCATTTCACAGATAAGAAGCCCTACTTGGGGAGGTTAAGCAGCTTGTTCAAGGTCTCTTGGCTGTGAAGTCAAGGACCTCGTTTGGCCCGCCCCTGGTGAGCCAGGGCTCAAAGGCCTCTTTCCTGCCTCCCTGCACCCCTCCAAGTCAGTCAGGAAGCCTGTGCCCGCAGGGGGCAGTGTAGGAAAGAGCTGTTCTCTGAAATGGCTGTTCCCATCCCTTCACCCAGCAAGTATCGACCAGGCCCTTGCTCTGTGTAGGTGCCAAGGTCAAGGGCTGGAGCACAGAGACGGAGCCCCACCCACCTGCAGCTCAGGGACACCCATGCTGCAGTGAGTCACAGCACAGTGGTCTTCTAGAAAGGTTTTTCTTAATTAAACGTAATTAAAATTCCTCAGGTTTTGAAGATTTCTTAAAATTCCTTGGGGGTGGGGGTTGGCAGCGAATGTGGAGTGAGCCCTAGCGTCTCAATTCAGGGGACACACTTGAGGCTAGGGGTAGCAGGACGGGAAGGTGGGGGGCCTTGGCCACACAGGCAAGCTGGCTAGGTGGGCTGGCCTCCCAGGGCTTGCCCCAGTTTGGAGCCATTTCCTCCCCCAATTCTGACTTCCTAGCTCTCCAGCCGTGAGCTCTGGACCCTGGCAGAGGACCACCGGGCACTGGTGTGGAGAAACGTGCCCTGCTCAGTATTTTGTAGCAGGTCTTAAAGTAGAGGCACCAAGACCTCTGCTGAGACACTGGAATTTTTCAATTTGAAGCCCAAAGTTCGCTCTCTCGCTCTCTCTCTCTCTCTCTCTCTCGTTCTTTCGTTCATTCATTCCTGGCAAACTGCGTGTTCTCTCCTCCTTCCCTGGTGAAGCCCATTGTCATTCCGGCAGCATTTCAGCCCACTGCAGGCATAGCGGAGGCTCCCTCTTCCAGATTTCTCTGTCAAATCGCTGGCAAGGACAAAGCCGTTGGGAGCAAGATGCGGTAACTAGCTTTTTAATTTCATGGCCCGAGGTTGTCAGGACAGTGCAGAGAGCATTGCCAACGATTCGGAGAGCGGCCCATGAATCTGGGGCACAGCAGGCAAGAACAAGGGACACTTCAGCTGGTGGGGGTGGGGCTGGGTGCTTGGCAGGCACTTGGAGGAGAAAGTTCTCTTCTTCCAAATTTGTTTCATTTGGATCCCATGTTAATTTAAAAAGATCAGTTCAGCAATTTTTCGCCCTTCCACAAGAAAGTGTTTTAGACGGCTGAGAAAGCAAAAAAGAAGTGTCCTTCTCCAGCGGGGATAAGGATCAGGTGGTCAGAGGCTGCTATGAAATGGGGCTTGTAAATTGGAGGGAGAGCTGCTGTATTTCCAAATCATTTTTGCAAACGTGGATGACAGCACAAATGCACCTCCAGATTAAGACAGTGACACTGTCACAGTGAAAAGACCTGCATCCCAGCCCCAAGCTCAGGGACAGATTTGCCGTGTGACTGTGGGTCAGGGGTCCTCCCTCTCTGAGCTCTGCAAATTGAAAGGACTGAAGAAGATAATCCCTAAAATCCTTTCCCACCTTTACGCTTCTCTGCTTTTTTTCCAAGCCCATCATTACCTTAAATCTGGAGTCTCTGGTCTCATGGGTGGGACCTCAGCTGGGTCTGAACTGAGAGGACTGAGCTGTGCCCACCCAGGAGGGGAGTTGACAGAACCGCATCACGAAGGACAGTCACCGCCTGACAGCCGCACTGCCCGAGATTCCCCGCTGGACATACCCCATTAACCTTTTACACAGTTAAAGTGGTAAACTTGCGCTGGAGTTGGGATTCACGGTTCCCACAGCTCCGTCAAATGCATTCTCTTTCCAATTCCTCACATCCACCCCATAAAGTGAGGTCCTGGTATTTGCTCCATTTTACAGAAAAGGAATGTGTGATTCACGGACCTAAAGGTGGCCCAAGTGTGACCAGAACCCCCTTCCCCAGTACCCTCTGGCCTGCTCTGGGCTAACATACACAAGGTCTGCTTCCGGGAAGTGGCCCATAAGGGGAAGAGAAGCCAGCATGTGCGTCTTCCCTCCTGCCTCCCTGCAGCCTCACAACTGCCCCCTAATTGGCTGTTTTTGTCCAAGGCTCCTAGTCTCCAGCAACATGAACGGACGCTGGGTGATTTAAGCTGAAAGGGAATTTATAGACAGGATACTGGGCAGCTCATGGAACAGATGGGAAGGCTGGAAAATGAGGCTTAGGAAGCAGGCAAGAAAAAAGCGAGGCCACACGGCCAGAATCAGAACCCAGACTCTCGCGACGGCTCCAGCCCAGTAATGTCACCATCGCAGCTGCCACGAACGCACAGCCCCTGGCTCCCCACAGCTCCGCACGATCTCCGCTGGCCTTGGCCACGCGCCTGCACCTGAGCTGCAAGGGAGGCTGGGAAGTGGGGGATGCCTGGCATTTTCACCTTCTTATAGCGAGGCTCTGCCTCTCAACAAGTCGCCGAGGGTGGCGCCAAGCCCCAAACGGGAAGGGCGCCGGGATGCCAGGCAACCACAGAGATGGGAAATGTGCACCATCCGTCAGGTAGGCTCAGTAATGCTGTGTGAACAAGACTTCCTAAATCTGAGTGGCTTCAAATATTAAAGATTTATTTCTTGTTCACTCTACATATCCATCAAGGGCCAGCTGGGGGCTCTGCTCCAGGTCATTCTTTGCCCAGATCTCAGGCTGACAGCACAGCCACCATTTCAGATACTGCCCACTGTCACCCCGGCAGAGCGAAAGGGAGATTCGAGTGACACATGTCACTTCTACTCATGGCTCACTGGCTGCACTACTCACATGGCCCTGCTTTGGGGCCAGCAGGTGCAATCCTGCCTTGGATGTAGGAGACAGAAAGCTGGGAATATCCGAAGAGCATTAAGGATGCCCACAGTCCACTACATGAACCCTGCCAACCACAGCCCATCTAGGGAGTGAATAGAGGAAAAACGCCCTGAAATGGAAATACGTGACCTGACTTTCATTCCAGGTTGAGCTACCAAGGTCTGTGTGTTCCTCTAGCACCTCCAAGGCTCGAGGGATCCCCCACCTTTGGGTGTGGTCACAGAAAGCCGTCCACTCAAATTTCAAATGCCAACAGCAAATGTCAGAGCACCATCTACCATGAAGCATCGAAGGGCCAGGCGTAATCCCACAGCCAGAAGTGCAGATCAGCCCCCTGGAGCTCAGGTGGGCAGGCGGCCTCCTCCTCCTCGCTCACGGGCTCCTTAGTCACTGCACTGTTTCCCCAGAAAGATGGATACTTCTCTGCAGCTCTACGTTCTCTCTGAAAATAAACCCTCTGCCTGCAACTGACGGACAGCAGCAGGAGCTGGGACGTCTACAGGCCACTGGGGCCATAATCTGCTTCAGCCACAGAGAGACAACAGACAAGCGGAATCCCAGAAAAGTGCAGAGAACCAGGCACGGAGAGTGAGGGTCTGCATCTCTGCAGGATCTCACACACCTGGGTCCGACTAGCTACACAGCCCTTCCTTAAGTTGTGATGTTGACACTTCTAAAAGGAGCGAGAGCAGGGGTGCCTGGGTGGCTCAATCGCTTAAGCGTCCCACTTCAGCTCAGGTCATGATCTCACAGTCCGTGAGTTCGAGCCCCACGTCGGGCTCTGTGCTGACAGCTCAGAGCCTGGAGCCTGCTTCAGATTCGGTGTTTCCCTCTCTCTCTGCCCCGCCCCTGCTCATGCTCTCTGTCTCAAAAATAAATTCTAAAACGTTAAAAAAAATTTTTAAAGGAGGAAGAGCAATTATTGGTAACAACTGGGCCAAGGACCAACAGACTAAATACAAAAGCTCCCATCGACACCCAGGCCAGGGAAGAGGGCGGTTGTAGCTTCTGACAAGTGGGCTTCATAGATACAACACAGA
Organism: Prionailurus bengalensis; assembly: GCF_016509475.1. Classification (NCBI taxonomy): domain Eukaryota; kingdom Metazoa; phylum Chordata; class Mammalia; order Carnivora; family Felidae; genus Prionailurus; species Prionailurus bengalensis. The sequence continues at coordinate 176,998,468 of NC_057343.1, forward strand.
CCCCTAGTCTCCTCCCATATACATGTGCCACTTCTTCCTTAATAATATGAACCACAATTTCTAACTGGAGGCTGCACCAGAAAGCTCTCCAAGACTGTGGCCAGCCATCTTGGATCACCAGGCAGCATTCCCAAGATGGTGGAGCTTAGGAGTCTGAGGGTCAGAGAGCCACCCTATCCGCCCAGGACTGCCTTCCTCCAGGCTTTTCCATGAGACAGACAAACTCCTGTCGTGTGTAAGCCACTGCTATTTTGCGGTTTACAGGTCTTAGCAGCAAAATGCAACTGCGAACAGCTCTAACAGAAGCAGACGAGTCATGTTAACCACACTCCTGTTTTCAAAGGAGTGTGGAGCTGGCTGAAAGGATGAGCTTCCTGCTTGGATGACCTCCTGGATGGGTCTGGGGATGCAAGAGCGGGACTGGGGCTCAGTCTGGAAAAGGGAGCTGAAGAGAGCTGACTTATGTTGCATCCCACGATGAGAAGTGGGCATTCTGGTGGCAAACTGTGAGGGTGGGAGTGAAGATGGGCACGGGGAGAGGGGCCGGGAGATAAGCTGGACAGAGGCTTGTGCACTCGCGAGGAGAAAAAGCTGATCACGAATCCCTCATGATACGGGAAGCCCCCTATGAGCGAGAAGGTTGAAGGTACAATTTGCGGTTTGTTTTTTAATTTTTTTTAATGTTTTTTTCACTTATTTGTGAGAGAGGCAGAGACAGAATGCGAGCGGGTTGGGGCAGAGAGAGAGGGAGACACAGAATCCCAAGTAGGCTCCAGGCTCCGAGCTGTCAGCACAGAGCCTGACGCGGGGCTCGAACTCACAGACCGTGAGATCATGACCTGAGCCGAAGTCGGACACTCAACCGACTGAGCCATCCGGGCGCACCCCCGTTTGTTTTTTAATGTTGCTGAAATGTCAGTGCCTCCTGTGCTACCCTCAGAATTTCAGTCGGTAATAAAGAATCAAGATGCTGAGTTCCCTACAAAAACCCACAAGCTACAAGGAACAGGGTAGAGGCACAAGTGCCAAAGCAGAGGTGACCATGGAGAATTGCAGAAATCGTGGAGGGGGTCAGGCTTGGCCTTCTGCAGGGCTCAGGATGGCCATGGTAGGGGTGGGGGTGAACAGTCTTATCTAGATCTCAAGGGGCATGTGACACCTGCCACTTGTCTCCTCACTGCTCGTCTCCAGCTTCACCCAGTCTGTGCTGTCCTAGAGAAATTTCTACAAACCGCACATCGGATGCTGGTCCTGCCCTATTTAAAGCTTATCGTCGCCACCCCAAGGTCAAGTTCAACTGCCAAAACGGTAGCATCTGAGACCCCAGTCCACTTCATCAACTTCATCTCTCTCTCTTTTTTGTAAGTTTATTGACTTTTGAGAGAAAGAGAGAGAGAGAGAGAGTGTGTGTGTGCACAGGCAGGGAAGGTGCAGAGAGAGAATCCCAAGCAGTCTCCACACCATCAGTGCAGAGCCCGACTTGGGAGTTCGAACCCATGAATTGTGAGAGCCGAAATCAAGAGTCAGACACTTGGGGCGCCCGGGTGGCTCAGTCGGTTAAGCATCCGACTTGTGCTCAGGTCATGGTCTCACAGTTCATTGAGTTTGAGTCCCGCGTCGGGCTCTGTGCTGATAGCTTGGAGCCTGGAGCCTTCTTCAGATTCTGTGTCTCCCTCTCTCTCTGCCCCTCCCCTGCTCACACTCTGTCTCTCTCTCCCTCAAAATAAATAAACATTAAAAAAAAAAAAAAAAAGAGAGACACTTAGCCAACTGAGCCACCCAGGTGCTCCAAACTCCTCTCTTGCTGGTCCCCACCACACCCCACCCCAAATACATGCTCTACAACCCCACAGAGCTTGGAGACATGCAACTCTTTTCAGAATATACCTATGCTCTTCAAGCTTCTGGGCCTTTACCGAAGCTGACCCTCTGCCTGAGACTCTGAGCCTCTCCTTCTCTACCTATTATCCAGGGAATCTTAATCACAACAGAAGGGAATTCTGGCTGATTCATGCAGTAAAGGAGGTAGTAACGGACATAGTGTGGCTCCCAGAATCTCTGGGAAGGCCAGAGATCCAGGCTTGAGGATGACAAGGCCAGGAGCTGCACCCAAAGTCCCACTACTAGACATTTCATGGTGACACTACTGCCCCATTGCTGGGACAGACAAGGCAGCAGCTGCCTCTGATGCTGCCCATGCAGGCACCGGACCCATGGGGGAGCTCCATCGTGGCCCCTCTGAAGGGGGTGCCACCTCCCCCTTACTTCTTCATATGCCCCCCTGCGGCATCAGCGGGCCAGGGTGATCTCTGACAGTTGGAGTCCAGGCTACATGTTTGGGAAGCGGAGAAATCAAGTCTCTGGGCTCTACGCCTCCTGCCAGCACTCATAAGCTGGAGACTGCCCAAACGCAGGAACGGTGCTCAAAGGAACTTCTAAAAAGAAGGGCAAATGCCCACTGCGCTCATCAGGACCCTGCTCCAACAGTGCCTCCTTGGTGACATTCTCCACGGCTGTGTCGAGCAGTTCCCTGCACCCCTTCTGTTCCCTCTGTACCCACCTCCCTCCTCAAGCACTCTATTAAGGACCTCCCTCCAGGTTTTGAACTCTTCCAGGATGAGGACCAAGGCAGAGATCATGTCTGTATCTCACCTCTCCCCTCTAGCCCTCTGTACCTAGAACAGAATGTGGGTATCATTATTTCTGAGTGAACAAATAAGTGATTTAGCTCCACTACCAAGGACACATACGACAAGAGGACAATGAGTAATAACCGTGACGTATGTATGCACTTACCGTGCCCTCATTTCTGTGCTAGGTACTTCATGTACAATATTTTATTGACAAGTAGGGCTGATTTGGGTCCTCTCTGTTTTGCAGGTGGGGAATGTGAGGCCGATTAAAGACGTTAAGCAACTTGCCAAAGACACTCAGCCAGCACTGCTGACCTGGGCCCCAAACCAGAAGGCTACCTCAGAGGGTTGGCCAGAGAAGGCAATGGAAGGAAATCAGGAAGCTGGCCCAGCACTACGTAAGTCCACGGGCAGCTTCTAGAGCCTTCCTACCTAGGTTGTCTCAGGGGAGGGTAAAGACACAGGGTGCGGGAGCTCCCAGTGGCTCCCTACACTCCTCTGTCCTTGAGCCCCGAAGGATATAAATGTCCCACTATAGCCTGGAGTCCCCAGCAAAGCAGACACCAGGGCAGGGCTGGGGGTGGGGGACAGCAGACAGCGGGTAGAGGCAGGGGGAAGAGCAGCAGGCTGTCATAGATCTGGGCAGGGACGCTCAACCACCCAAGGGCCACATTAAACAACAGCCCCTTTGGCCCGGAAAGAGCTTCCTGAGTTCAGGAACAATAAAATCTACATGCACATACCTCCTCACCCGTGCACAGGCCCTTCCCTGTTCAACAAACCATCACCAGTCTTCTCTCTAGAACCACCACAGGTAGCATGGATCTAGAACGTAGCACCTGCCAGGCACCACATCCCTTGGAGGTAGGTCCTGTAATTACTGTCATATCACACATGAGAAAACGGAGGCTCCAAGAAGAGAGCTGACCCATGATTCATAGCTACAACGTGGTGGGCGGGCCAGAATTCCATCCCAGGCCCATCTCCAGAGGTCACAGTCCTCCTAAAATGTTACAGAAGGCAGAACCCAGGCTTTAGGCATCGGACAGACCCAGCGTGAACTTTGCTTGTGACCTCCCCTCCCTGCACCTCAGCGTCCTCATCTGTAAAATGAGAAGAATGTCTGTCTGCCTTGCAGGGTGTCACTGTCCCAACTACAGATAGTGGGGGCCCCACCGGGGCCAGGTATACAGTAGGCGCCCAATAACTATCACTTCCCTCCCTCTAGCTGGGGCAATCTGCTTCTCCTCCTGCCATAAATCTTTGGAATTTCAGCGGTGTTTCCAGGAAGATCCAACACACCCTAAAGCCAGCTCTCTCTCAGAAATGGAAGCGACTTCCCTCAGCTCAGAGACCTCTGCTTGCCCTGACAGGGCCTGGCTACAGAAAGTGGCCCCTGAGCCACACCCAGACACCCAGCACCTGGCCTCTCTTTGCCTCTGGGGTGGGGGTGGTGGGGTGTCGGGAGGGTCATTCCCCCGGGCCTCACGGTCCAGTCCTCGAATTTAGACGTTCTCTCCAAATACACCGTCACAGAGAAACGCCAAAGGAGCAAAGAAGGCAACTGTCACACAGCTTTCAACTTTGTCCAACGGTTATACCACAGGGCGTGTGGCACACTTATGAATTTATAGGCATCACATGTGTGTCACGCCTGAATTATCTTAGAAGCAGCACCATCACATCACATCACACTGTATTGCACGCATCTGAAAGATGTTAGATTGTCACCGCTGACACCTCTCACAGAAGGTTCTTCTGGCCACCCTGTTTCAACTCCCTTCTTCTGACAGATAAACGGTCAGGGAGAAGATGTCACCCACATATTCAAGGGAACCTTTATCAATGGCAATTGCTGTTAGGTCAAAGTGGGCACAAGGGTGGAGGCTGGGAGTAGGACTTGGGGAGGGGACGACGGGGAGAAGCTGAAAACCCGCATGCCGAAGACCATCACCCTTTCTGGCCTGTTGATGGGTCCAGAAATTTCCACCTAGAGAGGCCACAGTCCCTGACCCTGGCCCGTTGTCAGAACCTCCCAAGAAAACTTGTTTAAAAATGCAGATGGCCATGACTCACCTCTAGGGACTGCTTCTGTAGGTTTGGGGGGATAGCTGAGCATCTATATTTTTAATATAAGGGCCTCAGGGAATTTGGACGGCTGCCAAAGTTGAAGGACTGACTGACGCTGTCTCAAAGGGGGCACATAGTAAATGAGGCTGACTTGTGGCCATTTCTAGACATGAGCTGAAGGGATGGGCCCTGTGAGAAGGAAGTTGATTCAATGATGCATTCAGTCACTCATTCATTCGTTTTTCAGTTATTTCTCAGCTGATGGATTTAGCGGGGGAATGCGGTCAGGGTTGTATCAGTCAGACTGCACTAGGGTCTGCTGTCCTAACAAACAGCTCCAAAAGCTCAGTGGCTTCGAACAACCTAGGTTTATTTCCCACTCCTGCCACATGTCCATTAGGGGCCAGTGGGGCCTCTGCTCCACACCTCCTCCCTTTGGGACCCAGGATGACAGACCAGCCACTACCTTAAACTGTGCTTCTTATCATAGCAGATGGGAAGAGAGTTCTTGGAGCGTCCCATGTTGGTTTTTAAATGTTCCATCACTTCTGCTCACAACTCACTGACTAGAACTCATGACCTGGCCCCAACTAACCCTCAGGGTATTGGTTCATGACTGCTGTGCCTTTATGCTACAGCAGGAAGGGGTGCTTCTTCTATCAGTAAGGCAAAGCTTGCCCAGGAACCTCGGCTGATTATCTCTTTGGCCAGAAGCAGGGCCTACGGCCACCCCTAGCAACAGTGGCATCTAGGGAAGTATATACTTCAACAGGGCACGCTGCAGCCTCTTCTGCTGGTAAAGGAGGAGAATAGATACTGGATAAGCAACTAGAAATAAATAGGAAGACAGGGAGCGTCACTGGAGAATGAGAGACAATGTTGGCAGTGTGACAACAATGAGAGATGGTGGAACCGGACCCCAGCAGCAACAGCATAGAGGACTTGACTACGAACTCGGCTTCACTGGGCTCACCAGCTTAGGGGTTGGCTGAGTGGTTCCCTACGTCATCACAAGATTAAAACTCCCAAAGTAATGCATATGTTAATCAAGATTTCTCCCCCCAATCATAGACTACAACTGAGTGCATTAGAATGTTGTAGCAAGATGGTATCGTTAGCTATTAATGGCCTACTACAGGGGCGCCTGGGGGGCGCAGTCAGTTAAGTGTCCGACTTCAGCCAGGTCACGATCTCGCGGTCCGTGAGTTCGAGCCCCGCGGCGGGCTCTGGGCTGATGGCTCAGAGCCTGGAGCCTGTTTCCGATTCTGTGTCTCCCTCTCTCTCTGCCCATCCCCCGTTCATGCTCTGTCTCTCTCTGTCCCCAAAAAATAAATAAACGTTGAAAAAAAAAAATTAATGGCCTACTACATACCAGGTTCTGCATATATATGATCACCCTAATTTTCAGGACAACAAAAGGTAGGTATTAATATCATCCCACTTTACAGGTGAACAAGCCAACACTCATATTGGTTAATGGATGACCCTAAGTCAATAAGCAGAGGTGCTATGTCTAAACCCAACCCAGATTCCAAACTTCTCTCTTTCCTCAATATTATCTCAGGTTGCCTCTTTCCCTAGACACCTTTCAGGAATAATAATGTGAAATGACAACATGTTAAAAACACCAAAGCCTGAAATGATATCTGAGATGCATGTCTGGTAATAAAGGCGGTAATAGTATTGACTGGTGCTGAGGACTCCTGCTTATTAAAGCTCCGTTTTTTGACGTGTATTTGGATCCATTTTGTCATTAGATACGCTGGAAAATATCAGACAGAAACAAACAAAAAGCAGCTGAGATCACATGGTATAGATACAGCCAACACACTACAGACAGGCAATCTTGAGAAACTCTGGATGCTGTTAATTAGGAAATGAACAGCTGTCCAGCCTAAGAATTGGCAGGGCTCCCTGGATGACGACACAGAAACAAGGAGAAAAAGGGCCACGCCATGAACATGAATAACAATCAACAACGCATCTATCCCAAGTGGCTGCGGTGTCTAAATGCAGTCCTGGATTTAGTCATAGTGCTCTGGAATGCTCTTGCTTATGGACCAGGATCTTGGATTACATGGTTGGAAGGTTACCAGGGCAACCTTTCTAACCTGGGGGCTCACTGCCCCAGCCTCCTACTCTATTTAGTCATGTATTTAGTCTATTCTATACTTAGAAGAGCAAATTTCCCATTCATGATTTTTTCCATCCATCCATCATACATCTTCCAAGAGCCTGTATGTACCAGGCCCTGTTCTAGGTGAAACAGACAATCCCTTCATGGAATTTAGAGGTCAGCGGGAGGAGACAGAGGTAAATCAAACAACCCCCCAACCCAAAGGTAAATTTGCAACTGGAAGGTTATTAAACATTTGCTAAGGGCCAGGGATTATACTAACAGTACTGCCAAAATGGTGCTTAATCTTCTCCAAGGTCCTGAGGAGTGGAGGCTTGGAGAGGTGATTCAGCTTTCCCAAAGTCACACTGCCCCAAAGTGACAGTTGGAATTCCAATCCTGCGCCATCTGATGCAAAAAGCCCGTGCATGCACGTGGCTGCTTTTTCCTATCTCCCTTGGCAACCTATAGATCTCAATTCTTTCCAGCTCCTGCCCTTTCTGTTTCGAGACCTGAGTTTAGACTTAACGGAGTTTCCACTCTTGTATGCAATCTTTGATATAAAATATTCCAGAACCTAGTGCGTGAAATTCACTGGGATAAGGAAACCTGTTTCAGACCAGTTTTAAAACTGAGCTTCAACAATTATTTTTTTTCCTAAAGGATACCTGAAAACGAGACGACCTGGGCCAAAATTAAAGCAATGATCTGTATAGTTTCTAAAGGTGATGGATTATTAACGGAGCAATGGCGCCCCCCAGTGACCACTGTGTGCTACACATCCCTTGACTCGGATTGAGCACATTCTAGATGTAAGCAGTGGCTTCCGGTTGCAAGTCTGGATGAATAATAAGTCTTGATCACCTTGGCTCCTCAAACCCTCACCCCACCCCATTTATATCAATTCCAGAGGCAAGGTCGCAGACATGTGGTGCAGCATCTTCTCACGGTTCAGAGTTGCACCCACCGGGACACAAGGTCCCCATAACCCACAGTGAGATTGCCAAAGGGTGAACCACCTACTGCCAATCTCCAGGATCACATTTCCATTAGATCAACAGATTAATCCATCATTTCCTGCTACAATGCTTCTTTTCTGAAGGTTGTGGCTTAACCGATACCCACCCTCTACACACACACACACACACACACACACAATACACACACTCCGACCCTATCCTAAAACTAAGGAAACAGACAGGAACTTACACATTCACTTTGAACTAGGTATTGTGCTACAGGCTGCAGACACAGTGATGAAGACGTGGTCCCAGCTCTAAAGCTTACACTCTAGTAGGGGAAACAAATGGCTAATTAGTCTATAAACGATTCACTTTTAATTATAATAACTGCTACAAAAATGAGGCTCTGAAAGTCTATATCAAGGAGACCAAAACCAGATGAGGTCTGAAGGTCAGAAATGTGCCCTGGGGAAAGCGAGTCAGGTGTGCTGTGCCAAAAATAGATAAAAGGCTGGTCAAGGTGATCAGAGTTGGTTGGAGGAGAATAAACATGGGGCCCAGGTAGCCTGAACGGGGCTTCTCCTGGGGCTAAAGGTAGTAAGTGTGAGGTCAGTTAATAAGAACAGGCATTAGCTAATCTCAAGGATGGTGAAGTATTAAGAGAATGTCATTAACATTAAAGTTTGCATTTAACTGAGGAAGACTGACCTGATGTTAAAGGTGAATATAAACTAGCACCTGAATACTTATCTTGAGGATTAATTTAAACTCTCTTGAGTAGGAAACATTAGTGTGGAGAGCATCCCAAATCTCTCTATTCCGCCTCTTCCCAGTAGCCACAGATATTGCAGAATTTATTATTTATAACCCCCCACCCCACACTGCTTATGTAAGATGAGAACATAACAATGGCACACACGATTGCCCCAGTCCTGGGCAGGAGTTGAGCTAATAACAGGCAAAAGGCTGAAAGGAGACTACGGTGGGGGCAACCGCGGGGTTCTCGTGGTGAACTGCGGCTAAAAACAAGTCAGGATAAAAAGCCTTACCTAGTGTGTGATGCCAGCTAGATCTCAGAAGGAAGCATACCTTAGGTTAAACACTGCCAGATTTGGATTCGGAACACCTGAGTTCAAAGCCTCGTCTTCAGCCTATAGCTACGTGATCAGGGCAACAAACTCTTTGCGTCTCCATTTCTGTATCTGGAAAACAGCAGTAACAGTATCTGCGTTTTAGTTTTTTGTCAAGCCGTGTGTACCAAGTGCTTTAGCTTCATTCCTGGCATATTCCATTTGCTCGACATTAGTTTATTATTAGTATTACTACCGTCATTAGGACAGTGTCTAATAACTGGGAGGAAACCCACACACGTAAGAAAAAATTCAGGGAAACTTTTGTCTTCGTCACAATGTTCTGCTATTTTTCAATTTTCTAAATACGCACTGCTATTAAAATCTGAAAGGATAAAAAAATATCCACACATAATACAAATTTGACTAGTCTACTGTTTTTTCCCAAATTTCCCGGGCTCCTATTGTTCAAGGAGGACGTGGGTGTGCCTGTTAGGGCACAGATTTCTAGACCCTTACCCAGTAATACTGAATCCGAACATCTCAGGGACAAGCCTGTTAATTTATACTTTTAACCAGCCCCACAGATGATTCTTATAATCGGGCATTTGCCGAGACCTGCAGATTCAAGGCGAGCGCTGCAGCCACTGGCCGAGGAAGGCCAGCGCACGTTGCGGCAATCACGAGGGCCTGAGCCTACAATTCCCATACTGCCCCGAAAACTGAGGCCAAGCCAGCCGGAGCCTGCCGGGAGTTGTAGTTTCTGTCGGCTAGACCTCTGCCTATAAGAAAGGAGGAGGTGACTGCCGAAAACTTCCCGTCCCACAATGCAAAGGCCAGTGGTGACGTCATCGGCAGAGCGCCCGGGATGGAGCGGGCCGTTTCTCCCGCTTCTACCACCACCTCCGCTGCCTCAGAGCCGGCTCCCCCCGCCGCCGCCGCCGCCGCCCTCTCCCTCCTCTCCTCTTCCTCTCCCCCCGCCGCCTCCCCTTTGTCCTCCCCCTCCGCCGCCTCCTTCTTGGGCGCTTCTGCCGCCTCTACACGACTCAGGCCCTCCGTCCCTGAGAAGTTGTGTTCGGTCTCCTCTGTGGGCCCCGGGCACAGCCATGGCAGACGGCGGCGGCGGCGGCGGCACGGGCTCGGTGGGCGGCGGCGGAGCGGGCCAGGCCTCGGCGGGGGCAGCGACAGGGGCGGCGGGGGCAGGTGGGAGCGGCGGCCCCATCAACCCCGCCTCACTGCCTCCCGGGGACCCGCAGCTCATCGCACTCATCGTGGAGCAGCTCAAGAGCCGGGGTTTGTTTGACAGCTTCCGCCGGGACTGCCTGGCCGACGTGGACACCAAGGTAGCCGAGGCCGCCTGGCCGACGGGGTCGGGCTGGGCGTGAGGATGGCGAGCTTGCAGCTTGGCTTTTCTAACAAAAGGTATTTTTAAAAATCTCAGCAGTGAGGCACTAGACCGCTTGGGGCAGTACAGGAAGCTTTCTGAGTGGTACACACGTGGGTTGGGCTCCCAGCCCCATCGCCCTCAGCTGTGTGGAGTCCGGTCGTTCCTCCGGACTTGGGGATTCGGTTCTGGTTTCAGAGCCTAGATCCGATCTTTCCCAAGGTGAGACTTCTTTGAGCCCCTCAGTAACAAACCTCTGTGTGTTAATGTTGGAGAAAGCCAGGTGAGTAAGCAAGAACGGTTTGAACGCACCGTCACCAGAACGCTGTAGCTATTTGTTTCTTCCTTCTCTCCAGCTCAGCAATTTGCAGGCTTGGATTAGGTACGTTGGTGCAGAACCGGCATCCTTGTGGTGGATTGAAGGGGGGTTTGGTGCCTCTCTTAGATCCTAATGCCATAGGTCAACCTAATAAAATGCTATTGCATGTTATTTGCCAAAGTCGTGGGGATTCATTGAAGTCACGTGGGTTGTGTCAGCCGTATAGTAGGTGCTGGGATGTTCGTTTTCTCCCCTTTCAGAAGCTTCTCTAGCAAGACCATGGTGGTAGGTTTAGGAGGCTCTGTTACTGGACAGCTCCTCGAAGGAAGTGATTTCTCTTTGAGAAAACCTGCCTACCTAACAGGAAGATTGTGAACTTAAAATTACAACTTAAAGATAGGGAAAGACATAGTCCGTTTATTCATTGAACGCTTATTGGCCTACAGCATGGTAGGCTGTGTGGGTATAGGAACAAGTCAGTCACCACCTGACCCGTAGACCAGATAATATAGAGAGTAAGTGGTGTTAGAAGCGCTTAATATTTAGTGCTTAATTTTACTTAAAGGTCTCAGATAATACCAGTTAAGCTTTTACCTTTCCCAGGACCCTGGGTGTTCTCCCATCACAGGTTCTCCACTCACGTTTCCTATGTTCTGTTACGTTTTGTGTGGCTAAGTCAATGTAATATGCAGGTTATTTAAAAGAAAAAAAAAAGAGAAAGAGAAAGAAAGAGGGACACCTGGATGGCTCAGTTGGTAAAGTGTCCAACTCTTGATCTCGGCTCAGGTCTCTTGATCTCAGAGTTCATGGATCTGGCTCTGTGCTGAAGGCACGGAGCCTTCTTGGGACTCTCTCTCCTCTCTGTCCACCTACCCCCATGCACGAGCGTGCTCTGTCTCCCCCCACCTCTCTCTCTCTCCCTCTCCCCCCACCTCTCTCTCTCTCCCTCTCCCCCCACCTCTCTCTCTCTCCCTCTCCCCCCACCTCTCTCTCTCTCCCTCTCCCCCCCACCTCTCTCTCTCTCCCTCTCCCCCCCACCTCTCTCTCTCTCCCTCTCCCCCCACCTCTCTCTCTCCCTCTCCCCCCACCTCTCTCTCTCTCCCTCTCCCCCCACCTCTCTCTCTCTCCCTCTCCCCCCACCTCTCTCTCTCTCCCTCTCCCCCCACCTCTCTCTCTCTCCCTCTCCCCCCACCTCTCTCTCTCTCCCTCTCCCCCCACCCCTCTCCCTCTCCCCCCACCCCTCTCTCTCTCCCTCTCCCCCCACCCCTCTCTCTCTCCCTCTCCCCCCACCCCTCTCTCTCCCTCTCCCCCCACCCCTCTCTCTCTCCCTCTCCCCCCACCCCTCTCTCCCTCTCCCCCCACCCCTCTCTCCCTCTCCCCCCACCCCTCTCTCTCTCCCTCTCCCCCCCACCCCTCTCTCTCTCCCTCTCCCCCCACCCCTCTCTCTCTCCCTCTCCCCCCACCCCTCTCTCTCTCCCTCTCCCCCCCACCCCTCTCTCTCTCCCTCTCCCCCCACCCCTCTCTCTCTCCCTCTCCCCCCACCCCTCTCTCCCTCTCCCCCCACCCCTCTCTCCCTCTCCCCCCGCCCCTCTCTCTCTCCCTCTCCCCCCCACCCCTCTCTCTCTCCCTCTCCCCCCCACCCCTCTCTCTCTCCCCCCCACCTCTCTCTCTCTCTCTCCCCCCCACCCCTCTCTCTCTCCCCCCACCTCTCTCTCCTCTCTCCTCTCTCTCTCTCTCTCTCCCCTTTCTCTCTCTCTCTCTCCCTCTCTGTCTCTCTCCTTTCTCTCTCTGTCTCTCTCCTTTCTCTCTCTCTCTCTCTCTCTCTCTCTGGAAAAAAGAAAATAAGAGTATTACAAAGCTGTTGGGGAAGGAGAGTTGGAGCCTTTCCCACCAACACCTTAGATGCTCCTTCTGGTAATTATAGGGTGGTTTTAATTCTGGAAGATAGTGTGTTTTTAGGCACCTGTTGAGTCCTCTGTTGCTTTAGCCCCAAGGTTCTCAGTGTGGCCGGTGGATCAGCTGCATCAACGTCACCTGAGAACTTGTTAGAAACGTATATCCTTAGGCCCCTTCCCAGACTGCTGAAATATTCAGGAGTATACTGATGATTACTTTGTAGTGCACCAAAATACAAATAAACAGAATTGATATGGGAGTCAGTCAAGCTAGGGACAGATTAATACAATAAAATGTAATGGCAGGCGCATTCTTTCCTTTCGCTTCAAGAACTGAAGGGATTATTCTGTAGTGTCAAGATCTGTTCAGGTTTGGTGGTGACGTTTGCTGTCTTTTGTCTTTTTTTCAATACACAGTAATTGTCATTTCAAACCAGGTGAGTTATTTTGAATAGTAGAAAGTAAAACAGGATGCGTAGTTCAAGTTTCTAGTTCCTTTAAGCAAAGAGGTGAATCTGTTGACCCAAGAAAGGACCCAAGGCGCAAACTGCTAGAAGAGTAGGGATGCATTTGGAACCAGGGATGCTCCACGAGGGCCTTCATCTCTGCTCTTTATAACTGTTTTACTGTCACCGTAGAGCAGAGTCATCCATTTGGCTGCTAGTATTTTGATTACATCTTACGTCTTCTTCCTCTAGAAATGGATTCTCAATTCCTATTCAAAGAAATTCCAGGAAACATCAGCATTGTCTTAGCATGGGTCAGGCACCACCCTCGGGCCAGGAGAACGTGGCACCCTCTGCCCGACCCTCGTGAGGAGAGGAAGAAGGAGTAGATAGTACATGGGTGTTTGGGAGTCCACGTGTAGGCTGAAGCCTACTCATTCTTTTGTCGGTTTCACTTACCCGACTGCTAGCAAACTTTGGATACAGTAACACTGCATAATAAACCAAATCACTGGTGATTTATGACAGGCATTCATTCTTATGTTGATAGGGCTGCAGGTCAGCTAAAGTTCAGCTCATCCAAGTAGTCTTCAGCTGGGCTTCGGTTTAGCTCGGCGACACATGAACTCATCTTAGATCCCAGGACATGCCCTCATAGAGGGTCACCAGAGCACAAGAACCAAGCCAGACACAACCACATTTCAGGTCACTTGTCCCTAGCACTCCAATGACCAGACCGTATGACATGGCCAAAACTCAGCATCATTGGGGTAGGTAAGCATCCTCTGCCCATGGCAGAAGGGGACAGCGGTGATACTAAACAGCAATGCACACTGTATCTATCATACCTGGTTTAAAGAAGAGTAGCTGATCATACCAGAAGGTCTCAGAGGCTGAGAACATATGTTCCTTGTGTTCACCAAGTTCCTTCTCATTTTGTTCTGACCCTCGCTGTGTCGAGAACATTTAAGACCAGTAAGTGTCTCAAGCTCCATGTTCGGACCTCAGCCGTACTTCCCCTCAGCCTTTCCCAGTGTTCCATAGACTCTGACTTGCATCTGCATTCTCATTGTGCTGAGGTTTTGGTGACCCTTCATTTTATGCAGAGGGCTTTCCTGACCCCTTCATTGTTGCTAAGGATACTCTGCAAGGTAAGCAGGGCGGCAGCATTTCAGTTTTACAAATGGAAATAACTGAGACTTAAAGATTGGTGACTTGTTGAAAGTCAGACAGCTAGTTAGTGATGGTGCCAGGCTGGAACTCGGTTCCTTTGATTCAGAAACAGACTGGGTCTGCCCTTGGCTTGTGCCACATTTTAGCTAAGTGGGCAAGCTGTTTACTTTTTCTAAGTGTAAGTTTCTAATCTCTAAAATGGGGGCAGGAGAGAGCTAATAAAATCTCCCTGTACAGTTACTTGAAAAGTAAATGGGATGATAAAGCATCTGGCCTTGTGCCTGGCCACCATAAAGTAAGCACTTGTGTCGGGCATTAATTCCCACTCTACTGTGCTGCACGGTGATCTTCATAGTCATAGAAGTGTCTTCAAGGACTTGAAAATTCTACGTTTCTGTGGAAAGCAGTATTCTTGAGTGACTGATTTCTAAAACTTTGGTGCATATAACTTCTTACCTTGTGTCTTCTTTTTAATGTTTTAGCCAGCTTACCAAAACCTGAGGCAGAAAGTGGATAATTTTGTGTCAACACATCTGGACAAGCAGGAATGGAATCCTACAATGAACAAAAACCAGTTGCGAAATGGCCTGAGGCAGAGTGTGGTTCAGTAAGTAACTAGAATTAGGAGTGAAAAGGCAGTAATCACCAGTATAATACACAGGAAAGCGGAAAGCTGATGCGAGTCATTTTTTTGGTCAAGGTGGACGGCACTTTCCAGCAAACCCCACACACGAGTCGCAACAGTCCACCCTTTTATTCAAGTTCAAATGAGCAAAGCACTCAAATGACATTCTTGCTAGTTTATCCAACCTCCATAGGCCTCCTGTGTAAACTTTCCTGGGTGCTCCGAAATATATTCCAGGTTGCAAAACATACTCGCTGCCGCTCGGAGTTTTCAGTGTAGTTGGCACATACGTGGGAGTTTTACACCAAGGATCGGCATTCGGATCTTGGGCAGGAGGAGCTGGATCTTTGGTCTCCCAAGTGAAGGGGAGTTCTACAAAGTCTTTGAGTCCACATGGCTCCTCTAAAGTGTGACGGCAGCTTTTAGGAAGGCGTAGAGTCCTATTAAAGCGTGTCTTTCAAACAAACTGAACTTCAGTTAATAAAGTGCTAGGTCATCCAAGTGACTTCGTAGTGTCACTGGGCATAAAAGTGGAGGTGGGTCCTGGAATCTGGTGTCCTAAGCTAAGCTTCTTCTAATCTCCTCCCCTTTTCTTGTTCTTTTTTTTTTTTTTTAAATTTTTTTTTTTTCAAACGTTTATTTATTTTTTGGGACAGAGAGAGACAGAGCATGAACGGGGGAGGGGCAGAGAGAGAGGGAGACACAGAATCGGAAACAGGCTCCGGGCTCTGAGCCGTCAGCCCAGAGCCCGACACGGGGCTCGAACTCACGGACCGCGAGATCGTGACCTGGCTGAAGTCGGACGCTTAACCGACTGCGCCACCCAGGCGCCCCTCCCCTTTTCTTGTTCTTAATACTAACACTTGTGTTCAGGTCTTCGTCCACTGAACTCTCCTGGAATATCTAAAAGCTTATGAAGCCCACCTCTTTAGAAACAGCAGGAAATTATGCTGAGTGAGAAAAGCCAGTAACAAACAGATGCATGGTGCCGATTCCACATATGTAACTCTGATAAATGAACAATTACAGTGATGGACAGGAGATCAGTAGTTGCCAAGGGCTTGGGGGTAGACGGGGAGGAGGTGAGTGTGACTTGCAGGGGCTAGCTGGCACAGGGGGTGCTGTGGTGGTGTAGGTAAGAGCTTCGTTGTGGTGGCTCCCTGAAGCTACTCATGTGGCTGAAATGGCACAGAGCTACCTGTGCAGGGTACAGCCACACCTGTGAAACCTGAATAAGGTCGTATTGTCTTCGTGTCATTTTCCCAGTTTTGATATCATACTACAGGTACAGGTCAGGTACGCACGGTGCAAACACGAGGGGAGGCTGGGGAGAGGGCGCGTGGACCTTCAGAGAATGATCTCTTTGTCTCCGCAAGGTCAGGGATGTTGGAAGCTGGAGTGGACAGAATCATTTCTCAAGTGGTGGATCCCAAACTAAACCACATCTTCAGACCACAGATAGAAAGAGCAATTCATGAGTTCCTGGCGGCCAAGAAAAAAGAAGCTGTGCCAGCGCCCCCTCCAGAGCCTGAGAGCCAGGACCCCCCAGCTCCATCCCAGGATGCTTCCTAAGGTCCGGTATCCTGTCTTTTGTCCAGGAGCCTTCATCTCTGGCTTATAAATATATAAAATGGATAGAAAAGGGGTAAGCCACCATTGGGGATCATCTTCTTTATACCTTCAGAAAAGCATTTAGTGCAGATAGACTTCCGCGGCTGTTTAGGAGTCGTTTGTTACTGAGAACGAATTAGTAGTGTCCTCTTGTGTTAGCGAGTATGAAGTTGTGTGCCACCAGAGCTAAACATGTAGGCTGTGAATAGATACTTCAGTAGAAACCAACCGGGATGATTGTTGTGCACAAGAGAAATTCAAATGAAAGTCCTGTTTTTCTGAAAATGATTAAATGGGCCTCGCTCCTAATCGCTTCTCGGCCTTTTGGCTAAGATCATGTGTAAATGAGTCTCAGCCCTGGACATGAGTTAAACTTGGGTTTGCAATTGGAATATACAATCGAACAGTGTGTTCTAAAATGGCATCCTAAATGGTGCACACAGTCCGCTTTTAGCCCTGCTGGATTTCCTTGTATTTAGAGATTTGAGTTTACCACTATCCGTTACCATGGGACACTTCTGTTATGCATACCTCTTTTTATTACACTTGGGATTTACTTTAATCTTAAAAGTCAGCTGCAGATGCACAAAACAATGCTTTTTACAGGCTTTGAGCCATTAGTGAATATGAGCAGTGATAGCAAGTAAGCAGCAAATCCTCACTTAGCCGTTGTTAGTTACCATTGGGGTGTGCTCTTTTCAAGGTTCATGAAGATGTCTGTCATTTTTGATAGGAAAGCATCAGTGAGTGAACAAAGCAAGAGCGGGAAGCTCGTGTAGGGCACTGACTCAAGAAGGGGAGGTTGTCTATTTGTGCCAGTATTGGGAGAACACCTCAATTCCGTTACGGAATGCAAAACCTTCATTTCCAGTCTTCCTAGTTGAATTGTAAATTTCTTTAGGAACATAAATGTAGTCTCTCATCAAGAGGCATTTTGATCCGATTCTCTTTTCTTTTTAGAGTATGTCTGACACTTTTTGGAAGCTTCATTAAATTAACTGTGAAGAAATGGATTCGGTTACTTAAGGAGTACACCTTCAGAATGAAGACAGGCCGAGGTCGTCACTGATTTCAGCATTCAGCCTGGACTGTGGGGTAGCATGCAGATTGAACAGGCAGTAGCAAAGTTGACCTTGTGTGCCCCCTCATTGTGCTGCCATCCGGTCAGCCTGTCGAAGGGGATGGCATCCAGAAGACACTACAGAGTTATAAAGAAACACTGCGTCAGCCTGGGGTTGTCCTGAAACAAACCTTTATACTTGAACTTGGAGACTGCGTGTGGATTTTACGGTTTGTGTTTGGGATCCTAGAGGGGCTGGAGCTACAGAGAATGAAGATAACCAGTCCCAAAGATGCAATTTCAAAGAATGACAGTAAAGGTTAGCATGGAGTAGGTGTTAGACAGTGCTTATTTGTCAACTAGAACATGTAAGCATTAGCATCAAATAGCTCTAAAGTTGTCGTGACCCTCTTGTACATGAATCTTGTAGCTTCGGTTTCCTTTCCTCATAAGAGGTGACAAAACATGGGACCCTAGAATGTGTGAGGAAGTACGGACATCGGGTAAAAGGAAAAACATTTGCAGGCTCTCTGTCCAGGGCTTTTTCCTGTCCTGCAAAGGCTGGTGAGTCTTGGGTGTGTTTATTTTATTCTCATGTTTGTTTTTTAGAAAAGTTGAATGATCAATGAATGGCTTAAGTTTTGTAATAAAATCATTTGATACTCTTACTCCGAAGCCTCAACTGAATGGTAGCCTCTAGGCCTGTGAAGGACAACCTTTGTCCTCTGTTGGCATGCTGTGCCCATGCCCACACGTGATTAGTCTGGTGGTGGAGGGTGGGAGGAAGATTGGTGAACGTAACTTAGAGCTGCCCACCCCCTGAAGCTAGTAGGTAACACTAGACGTGGGCAGACAGTCCCTCTCCTCCCCTGGACCATTACTGAGGCCTGTCGTCAGGTGAGGGCAGAACGTTCTGTCCATGTTCCTCTAACCTGCGTTTGCAGCAGCAGCAGCATCCGGGGATCTTGGAAAGGTCGCATATTCTGACCCAGAAGTTCTGGGGTGGGGCCTGTGCCTGTTTCTCACGCTCTAGGTGATGCTCGTGCTGCTGGCCCTTGGCAAACACTTGGTACTGCAAGCCTTGAATAATATCCAAGAAAACTTAAGAGAGTCGTGGTTCTATCGCTGGTTAGTGTCCATCTAGTAAACTTTAAAGCCTTTAGCTGGTTCCCTGTTAAAAATGAACCGCCTCCACCTTTTCCATTTCTTGGCTTGCAGTGAAGTTCGTGGCTTTTAGATTTGCAGGCAATTGTTTGACCCTATTTCTGCCACTTAACCTTAGCTTCTGTTTACTCATGAGGGAAATAGGATCCCATGCACTCTGGATCACTCGCCAGCTCTGTGAACTAAATACATACAAGCAGATCCGTCACAGAAGTGGCACTGAACACAGCGTCCCTGACCAGGAGCCTCAGCATCACCCCAGAAAGTGTTAGAAATGCAGTCCCCACCCCAGACCTGATTCACAGACTTGGGGAGGGGGGGGGAGGGGGGGGGCCCACAAGCCCTCCAGGTGATTCTGATACACAGGAAAAATCATTTTCACCTGAAGAAACTTTTGGAAAGCTGGTGATGTTGACTGGCAATGACGGTTTAGTTATAATTAGCGGGTAAACCTCTCTTCTAACGGCTCCTGAGGGGCGAGTCTCATATTGATTTTTTTTTTTTTTTTTTTTTTAATTCTGTTAGTTCTTCGCAAGGACCGTGCTTTGGGGCATTTTGACTTGGAAACATAAACCTCCTAAGCTTTCAAAACAAGTGTCTTCTGAAGATGAGTTTGCTAAGCAGCTCAGAACACTGTTGAGAACTCTGCAGAAGACTCCCCGGCTATGAAAGATAGAGGAGAGTTGCCTGTGGGACCCAGCAGAGGTCAAGGCCTGCCTGTGCCCGAGGCCCTGGATCAGCACTGATGGGGCCGGGCCCTGCCTCTCTCAGCTGCCCTAAGGATGCCGAGGATAGGGTGGGAAGCAGACAGGACAGGTGGCGCAGCCAAGCTTTTCTTGGCATTATGTACTGCACTCTATCACCTTACCTGCGGAGGAGCCAGGAGGTCAACTTTTACGGTCTTGTCACCAGGGATGGGCTTGGCTCCAAGGCCACATGGATGTGATTACCCGTCCTCTCAAATTGGTCACACTGCCTGACACCTAGCCGGTCGTTCTGTCTCCAGTGCCCACACAGCCATGTGGCCATCCTTCCAGAAACACTGCTGTTATCAAATCTCTTCCTCTCTCTCAAGCCTTTGAAAGGAAGTGGACAAACTAGGCCCCTACCAGGTGGCAGACATCTTCTTATGTCTAAATGTAGTTTAATTCTCATGACCCTGTTAGGATTTATTCTCCATTTCAGGGATAGGAAACCTAGACTCAGGTGAAGCAACTTACTCGTACACCTGCTTAGTGGGGGAGCAAGGCTTGAACCCAAGTCTCTGAATTCAAAGCTCACGTTTCCCTCCTCACCACCCCCTCGCTAGTCTGCCTCCTTATTACCTAAGTTCAGACTTGTCAGTCCTTTGGGGTCCACCCTTCATTCCAAATACAGGGCCAAAATCAAGTCAACTTGACCGCTTGGTACCTCTCAACACGTACCCTTATAGCTCTAGCCAGTCTGTTCCCCTCGCTCAAATGTCCATCACAGGGCAGAGTTTGCTGAACGACCGACCGCCCTCTAACCATGTTCTATAGGCCGTGGAGTTGTGACTATTGTCTATTGTTTTGTTTTTAATTACCAACATTTTTAAATGGGGAGGTTTCCAGATAGAGCTCCATTTCTGGATCCTGATGGAAAATGTCAAGATTTGACAACACATTTATATTCCCACGGGCTAACAATCTGCCAGAACTCTGTAGCAACTCCCCTCTTGAGACAACGTGTGAGACATGCGGATGTCACTGTCTGGTTCTCTCATTTGCAGCACCCTGCTGGCCCCTGAGAATATTGGAGATACTTGCCCTAGAGTATCATCATCCTGTAAGATGATTCAAAACATCTCCGGCTAGAGGGCCAGATCTTCCAGACTGATTTTCATGGAGACTAAGTTTTCAGCTACCTGAGGGCAGTTCTAGAATTCTCTGGCTTGGAATGGAGCCTGAAGTTCCCCCCCCCCCCCCCCCAACATCTCCCTCAGGGTGTCCAGATTGAACCATCCAAGGACGAGCGAAGGGCACAGAACACTGCACACAGATGTGGGCTCAGGGTAAAACCAGCACACGGTATCCCCGGAAGCCCCTCAGACTCACCCGGAGTAGCCGTTTCTCCAGGGCCGAAGCCAGAAGAGGGCTTGTCGGTGTGGCCTAATCAACGTATGAAGCTTAAAACTTTGTAAACGAGAGAGCAAAGGGTAGCAGAATATGCCACGCAGGACATGCTACCCCCAAGTTTGCTGCTTTTTGATACGTGGATTGCTTGGTGCTGCAGGGGCACTTGGAAAACAGCAAATACAGGGAGAGGCTGTCACTGAACTCCCATTATTTGTCTAAAGACCGACACCCCCAAAAGAAACAACAGTTGCCACACAGATCCCCTCCCGGGAATTTATCCACCAGGGAGGACTGACTTACCACGAGAGAAGAGACTAAAAGTCAACCCCACACCCTGACAAACGTCATCACAAACTGTCACACCTCCCATCTGTTCTAAAGGTCCGTGCTCTTTCCCAAAAATCATTTACTCTCCCCTTAGAGGCTTACTTCCCCCTCTCCCTCTTCTTTCCCACTTGAGCTGGTATTTAATTCTGAATTCTAAGCCACCTCAGGGGATTATTTATTCTTCCCTGGGTGTCCCCATGGATACATGGGGTGTACATGTTAAGAAACTTGTTTTTCTCTTGTTAATCTATTACAGGGGTCTCAGCTAAGTGCTGGAAGAGAAGAGAGAAAATCCTTTCCACCCCTCTCTACAGGAGCAATAGATCGGATATGACAGGGATGGCTGAATGTGGCCAAGTTTCTCCAGCACTCGTAAGGGAGCAGCGTTCAGTCTCTACAGACGTGATTCTGTGGGCATGTGGGAGAAGTTTGTCAGACTCAGACCCGCCGAAGCCTTAACGATGGCCGTCCCCACCACAATCCTATGAACTCCTATAATGTGCTGGTGGTGCAAGGCTCAACATTTGAATCCCGACTCTACCATTTGGGCTCTGGGGCAGCATTAGTGATGACAGATCCTGTTGCCGCTACAGTAGGTGAACAAAGAAACAGCAAAAACTCATTAGGCCTAACACAACAAATTTCTCACTTAACACAAAATGGCTGTGGTCCGGGCAACCCTCCAGGGCAAGATCAAGGTCAAGGTGAAATTTAGCATCCTGCCTGCTCCAAGCTTTTAGCCCATCGACTTAACCCTAGACCTCTTCCTTAAGAGCACAGGAAAGGAAGAAAACAACAGAGGGTCTCGCATGAAGGATGAATAATTTGGCCTGCAGGCGATACGCTTCCCTTTCACTCAGAGCCCGGTGGCCACAGCTAGGCACGTGGCCATACCTAATTGCAGGGGTGCGGAGAGGTACAAACCACTCATGTGCCCGGAAGGAGAGGAGAATCAAATGGGGGGGGGGGGGTTCCTAGAAGGCTACCTCCATGTGCCCTCTCGACCAGTGAAAATGGTGTCTTCTTCCCGCAGAGATACTAATCCTGTTCCACGGGAGATGACCCTAAGTATCATTTAGTGGCCACATCCAGCTCAAGGCCCAGGATGTCTCCACCTGAGTGGTGAGGCACCTCCTCCTCCATTAGACCTCATAGCTAAAGAGAAAAGTCATCTGGTTAATACCCCACCTAATCCTTACCAGAGAAGTAACCGGAAAGGGGAAGCGATTCTGTTGTAAGGCCACTTAAACGCGGCATGGCAGGTGTCCCTTGTAGGTCCCACTCCGCCCTGCCGTTCTCTGCGGCCTCTAGCGCCACCCTCTGTGAGATTCTGCCGTTGCCATCACCCCCTCTGGCCACACCCCAACACCACACTGGGGAATCTGAATTGAGAGGCTGCCCAGCTTTCTTAATCCCCATCCTGTCCTAGGAGACTAGAGCCCCAAGGTCGTTTTCGGTTCTGAGCTGAGACTTTTGGAGCCTCGGGATCGTGGGGGTTTGGGTCAGAATGGCTATCTTATAAGCGCAGTAGGAGTCTTACCTAACCGATTCCAACCAGCGACATGGGCCAGAAGCCCCATTCGCAACTTTTTTGTGAGACTCGACTCGTAAATCTGTTGTTATTCCTTTGCTCCCTCACTCTCATACCTCTCTCTTGATTGAAACTTTGACGCTATGGGACTTAATGTGCAAAAGCCAAGCCTTAACGCTTTTCTCCCCGAGCCGTTCTGTCCACCTGAAAAGTTTGCCTCGGCAGCACATTTTTCATCTGATCATTGCCTGGAGGCCTTTGTCACACAAGGGTTCTCGACATTTGCTTCTTGCCATTTAGGGCCCCGAATCAGTTTGCTTACCTAACATTGCAAATCCTCAAATATCTGGACTCCCCTTCTTACTTCTAATGTCTGTTCACAAGCTGGAAAGTTTTTTGGCTGATCTCATCTTCTTGTAAGACCTTGCCAAACACAGGCAACATCGACCACATGATGCTATTAAAAATCCCCTTTCCCATCTCTCCCCTTTTAGGGACATGATCCGCCCCTGCAGCCTTCTGTCCTTTTTTAAAATTCATTTATTTATTTTGAAGGGAAGAGAGAGCAAGCAGGCAAGGGGAGGGGCAGAGAGAAAGGGAGCGACAGAATCCCAAGCAGGCTCCGAGCCACAAACCGCGAGATCATGACCTGAGCCCAAATCCAAAGCCGGACGCTCAACTGACTGAGTCACCCAGGCGCCCCTGCCCTGACCAAACTTCCAGTAACATCTGATGCACTTTGTTCATTGATGATGCACAAATCGACAGATTTGTCTTCATCGGACGGATCAGGTTTGCCCTTACTACATCACCTAAATTAAGCTCTTTATGTTGGAATAATTTCGTTTCGTTCACACGGAGTTGCGACGATACTGAGAGAGCCTGCATAAACATCGACACGTACCTGGTTTCTCTGTTGGTAACGTTCTGCAAAACAATAACATAATCCCGCACCCAGGACTACTTTATTTAAAAACTGATGGCCTTTGCCTTTATTTCTGGCCATCTGCACACCTGCATGATTTGGGGAGTGTGTCAGTGCCATTATGCCTGAGCTTACTTTTGCACCGAGGCTCATTGTTATATATTTTTTATTTTGTTGGTTTAACGGTTTGTTCATTCAAAAAAAAAAAAATCTTTTTTTTTTTTTTGAGCACTTACAAGCATGCCAGGCAGTGCCCTTTGCCATAGGAGTTCCAACGGTGACTGCAAAGGCATGGCCCTTCCCCATCGTGAATAGATTTCGCTGGTTTTCCGGAAGCCGAGGAAAGTGGTGTTTCAAAGTGCCACGGAGCTGACAGGAAGAGGGAGAAAGAGGGAGACATCCACCGAATTCCTCAACGAGGGCCGCGGCAGTTTTGGCTGGAGAGCTAGGGGCTACTGTAAGACGGCAGTGCCTTGAGGAGAGGGACGAGGGAAAGGGAGGAGGGAACGGGGGCCCCTCTTCAGTAATAATGACTGACTTGTGTGTGTGTATTTATTTATGTGATGTACATAGACGCAGCTTGTGGGAAGACATTCCAGGGGCATGAACGGGTTTCACAGGGAGAAGCTCCCCACCCGTGTCCCTCCCAGGTCCATACTTCCCCTCCAGAGACGGCAGGTGCATACACAAGCATGTAAGGTCCTACCTGTGTCTTTGGCTGGGACACGCTCCGCCCCTCTAACTGTCCCCAGGAGAGGTTCCTGGAGAGAAGACTGGTGGCAGGCTTAGGAGCTCTGAGTGGCCGGCAGGTCGTACGTATGGGCCTGGGGGTGGAGGCGACGGGCAAAATCCAACCAGCCACCTTGCAGTTAGAGTCAAAGACGCGCAATGACCAGTTAAGAGGAGGTAGCCTGTTCTGAGCGCTTGCCACATGCAGGCCACTAACAGCCACCCCCGAGGTCACCCGAGGTCATCCAGCGACCAGTGTCAGAGGTGAGAGTCCAACCCTGCTCTGTTCACTTCCAAAACCCAGCTGCTTTCCCCATCTGTGTTGCAGGAAAATACACATGACATACAATTTACCATCTGAACCATCTTTAAGTGTCCCGTTCAGTAAGATCAGGTTGATTCACATCGTTCCACAACCACCACCACCATCCATCTCCAGAACTTGTGCATCTTCCCAAGCTGAAACTCTGTCCCCACCAACTCCACATTCCTCCTCCCCACCCCCCGGTGACCACCTGCTCCTTCCTGTCTCTACAGGAACTCCCCACCAACTCCACATTCCCCCACCCCACCCCCCGCAACCTCGTATAAGTGGAGCCATACCGTGGTCGTCCTCCGTGACTGGCCTGGTTCACCGAGTGCGACCATCTCACCTCTCCATCTT
This sequence comes from Prionailurus bengalensis, assembly GCF_016509475.1. Taxonomy (NCBI): domain Eukaryota; kingdom Metazoa; phylum Chordata; class Mammalia; order Carnivora; family Felidae; genus Prionailurus; species Prionailurus bengalensis. The sequence goes on from NC_057343.1 coordinate 177,023,268, forward strand.
CGTCGGGTTTTGCCAATTGTCCCAGCTCCACGCTGCACAGTGAAAGGACACAGTTCAGAATCACACGTTGCACTTAGTTGCCACATCTCTTTTGTCTCCTCCAATCGGCAGTAGTCTCTCTTTAAGGCTACAGGTCAGAGGGCGCCTGAGCGGCTCAGTTGGTTGGGTGTCCAACTTCGGCTCAGGTCGTGATCTCACGGTTCGTGGGTTCGAGCCCCGCGTCGGGCTCTGGGCTGACAGCTCAGAGCCTGGAGCCTGCTTCGGATTCTGTGTCTCCCTCTCTCTGTGGCCCTCCCCCACTCACACCCTGTCTCTCTCTGCCTCTCAAAAAAAAAAATAAAAATGTAAAAAAAAAAAAAAATTTAAGACTACAAGCCAGATCTTTGGTAGAATATCTCTTCAGGTGGGTTTGTCTGACGACTGCTTAGGATTAGCTCCCAATTCTGCTTTCTCCTGTCCCTATTTATTGGTCCACATGTTTATTTCTGTCTGTATGGACCCATGGATTCCTGTTTCACTCAACGTTTTGTACAATCTGGTGCCATCATTACCTCTTTCGGTGTCGGATTGTCCCAGATTTGGCTGCTGGGCAGCGTTTCAGGCCGGCTTTTGCATCCGTGTCACATCCCTCCATCTGTCCTTGGCCACCTGCTTACTTTCTGACACAAGGAGGTGGTCGAGGCTTATCTCGTGCTTTTCCTGCTCCTGCCCTGGGATCTGCCATTTCTCCAAGAAGCCTGATTCCTTTGTCTGGTATTTAAAAGTCAAATCTGGGGGCGCCTGGCTGGCTCAGTTGGTTAAGTGTCCCACTTCGGCTCAGGTCATGATCTTGTGGTTCCTGGGTTCGAGCCCCACGTCGGGCTCTGTGCTGACAGCTCAGAGCCTGGAGCCTGCTTCCCATTCTGTGTCTCCCTCTCTCTCTGCCCCTCCCCCGCTCACGCTCTGTCTCTCTCTCAAAAACAAATAAGCATTGAAAAAAATAATTAAAAAAAGAAAAGTCAACTCTGGATGTGCCACTACTCCCAGACCCTCTAGGGGTTCGTTCGAATTTCTCTCCTTCCCTTAAGCGTCATTCCTTCTCTAGCCTCTCCCACTAACCTCAATACATTTGCACTGGAACAGTCCCCTCTACACAGAACCTCCTCCTGTCATAGCCAACACCCCGCTCCCAGACAGATGGCCTCCCACCTGTTCAGGCTCTGACACCCCATACTGGTCTACCGCCCCCTGTGCCCATCTCCACGGACGCTTACCTAGTGGCTCAGTAACCGTTTGTAAACCCCTGACCTGAGCCCTGCTGAAAGGTCACATGGTATGAACAGACAAATCCTTCCTGAATCGGAACCAGCCAGGGGTGGTGACAATGAAGAAATGGCTAACGTAGTGAATCATCACCATGTGACAGCCCCTGCCAGGCAGGGCAGGTGACTTGGCTGTCTTCGGGCTTGGCTACAAGAGGAGACGGCAGGGTCACCTCCTGGAGAGTGCCGTAGAGCAGTGAGAGAGCAGGTTTTGGGGGTCAAGCTAGCCCTCTGCGTTCTCTCTGTTCACGTTACTTTATTGTGTCCATCCCACCCCCCATCCGCCTTTCGTGTCTCTTGCTATGGCTCCGTGTCAGCCACTCGGGTAGCAGGCCGCCTGTCTTCCTGATGGCTGCCCAGGACTCATTCTTCATTCCCCCAGCAAGGCCCCCTCAAGCATAGCCAGCAGGTTGGGGGAAAGGCTTTGCAGCCACGTGCACGAGCGGTAGAGACCAACAGAAACTTATTTAGAGTCCATAAGTTACTAATAAAGTCCATAAATCTGACTAAGTTCATTCCAAGCACAAATCTCCCCACAGAGGCTTGGGCAGGGGTGGATGGAAACAAAGTGAACATTATTGGACAAAACCCCCATAGGAGGAGAACCGTAATACGTCATTCCACTTCCCCTCGTTAAGCCTATGCCGGGAACACCCTGTGGTTGGCAGTTGTCAACCACTGCCACCGGACCTGGAGACCCAGGCCCACCTCTCTCCTGCCTTGGCCCGGCCTCCCGCCTCCCGCCTCCCTGCAAGACGACATCTGCACAGCTGACATCGGTAAAGTGGTCCTTTACTATCAGCAAAGCCTGTGGCCCCAACCCTCACACAGGACTCTAGGGAGACAGGCCGGACCACTCGGGGGGGCTGTTTGCCCAAGCCAGTTCTGGGTTGACACGACCTTGAACCGAAATCAGCTTTAAGAAGGCCAGCTGTGGGGCACCTGGGTGGCTCAGCCGGTCGAGCGTCTGACTCTCGAGTTCGGCTCAGGCCGTGGTCTTATGGTTTGTGGGTTTGAGCCCCAAATTGGACTTCGTGCTCATGTGGGGCCTGCTTGGAACTCCCTCTCTCTGCCCCCTTCCTCTGCTCGCACGTGCCCTTTCTTCCTCTCCCTCTCAAAATAAATAAACTTTTAAAAAATTAAAAAAAAAAAAAAAAAGGCCAGTTCTGCCTGTTTCCCTCGGTCTAAACCCTCCTCCTGGAATGTGTCAGGCCGGTAAGGTGCAAGGTGTCCCCTCTCCCACCTGGGGCAGAAGAGAGAGAGGGTGTGCAGCAAGAGACCACGTGGGCCCCCAGTGCTGGAGCCCAGGACATGTCAGGCCAGAGAAAGCCCCATGCCGGGTGACCACGAGGAGGGAGGGACAAGAGAAATGGAGAGGACTCTTCCAGAGCCAGTAGAACAAGGTCTTCCTCTCCTTATTTGCCTCCCACGCAGGAAAGAAAGAAGAGGAAGATGCCCAGCCTGCCCTCAGGGTGCAGAGCCAGCTCTGTGTCACTCTAATCTCAGGAGACGGGCAGAGAAAGGTGATAACCGAGAGCACTGCACCTGAGCGTGGACCGGTATCTCCACGTGAGCCCCGTGGCCCAACAAGGGCCCTGGAATTTGACCAGTCCCTGCAGCACTCGTCCCCTGGCGAGTGGGGGTGTCCTTAGTGGGATCAGACCCAGGGCGGGCTGGCCCAGGGAGACAGGAGCAGACCTTCTGCAAATCTGCCCAGAGTTGTAAGAACCAGAAACAGGAGGTGCGCAGTTCCCGGCCATTGCCTTGGGGACGGTTTTTGAGGGCCCTGATATGGCAATGGCCGTGGACTTGGGGCCCATCCATTTGTGAGGAGTGATACAACCACATCCTCGAGGGACAAGGCACCCCAACCTCTACCTGTGTTACCTGGCAGCTTTTCTTGCTCTGTGGGCTCTGAGATGTGGCACTCTTGTCACGGCTGGGCTGTGTGGGATCAGGAGAAGAAAGGGCAGAGGAAGAAGGAGAGGAGGGGGAAGAGGGGGAAGAGGGAGAAGGAGAGGAGGGGGAGAGGGAGAAGGAGAGGAGGGGGAGAGGGAGAAGAAGAGGAGGGGGAGAGGGAGAAAGAGAGGAGGGGGAGAGGGAGAAGGAGAGGAGGGGGAGAGGGAGAAGGAGAGGAGGGGGAGAGGGAGAAGGAGAGGAGGGGGAGAGGGAGAAGGAGAGGAGGGGGAGAGGAAGAAGGAGGGGGGAGAGGGAAGGAGAGAAGGGGGCAGAGGGAGGAGGAGAGGAGGGGGAGAGGGAGAAGGAGAGGAGGGGGAGAGGGAGAAGGAGAGGAGGGGGAGAGGGAGAAGGAGAGGAGGGGGAGAGGGAGAAGGAGAGGAGGGGGGAGAGGGAGAGGAGGGGGGAGAGGGAAGGAGAGAAGGGGGCAGAGGGAGGAGGAGAGGAGGGGGGAGAGGGAGAAGGAGAGGAAGGGGAAGAGGAAACAGCAGAGAACAGGAAGCTCAGAAACCACCCTCCCCCCCATCACTTAGCCAGACTCTGCATCATTTATTGAAAGAGAGGGTTTCTGGGAGCACCGCGCAGGGGAACATAGTAAGTGCTCATTAAATACTGCTATCACCCCTCGTAGTGGCGGCAGAGTAGCAGAAGCTGTCGGTGATTCATTCAACCACGAAACACCCCAGGACGCAGCGCAGCCATCATCGCCCCCATTTTACAGATGAAGCCGGGGTGGGAAGCAACCTGGCCCACGTGGCCCCACAGCCCCGAGGGTGGCAGAGCCAGAACAAGGGCTTGTCTGCCACGGCAGGTCCCGGGAGCCCAGCCCAAGGCACGGACTTGATCTGGCCAGCAGGCTCCAAGAGACCCGGCGACAGGGGAGAGAGAGATGGGAGATGTGGGCACAGACACAGCAGGGGCGTGCGAAAGCCAGGCGGGGGATCTGAGGGGAAGGGGGTTCAGGAGCAGGCTCACCTGCCGGAGAGGATAGGACAGGCGCAGGAAAGGAAGTGGAGAGAGGCCCTCGGAATTTGAGGGTCTGCAGCCGCCATCCGAGCTCTGGAGTGAAGGCCGCCTGGGTTCGTCCACCACGTGGACCCCTCAGTAGCTGGGCGACCTTGGGCAAATCCCTCCTCACCCTCGGAGCCTCCACTGTCGTCCTCAGTAAAATGCGGGGGGGAAAGGGCAGTCCGGTCCCTCCTTCACAGGCCGCGGGGGTACGGGGCAGGGGCGGGGCACGCGGCTCTCAGTCACGGCCTGTCAGACCCAGCGAGACGGGTGAGCCTAGGGCAGAGGTGGAGGCCAGACGCCTGTCCTCCTCGGACACGTTCCATGCAGCATGCCGGAAGGCGGAGCCGGCGGACCTGTCTACCTGGAAGGCAGGGAGGGCGGGGAACACCGTGCATTTTCCTAGAGGAAAAGTGTCAGAGGAGACCCTCCCTCACCTTTCGGAGGAGCTAGATCCATCGCGCCCTCCCTGTGTGACCACGAGCCAGTCACTGGTCCCCTCTGAACCTCAGTCTCTTTATCTATAAAACTGCTTTGAGGACGACAGATAATCTTAAACAGCAACTGTTAGTATTAAGTTTACCTGGGGAGGCAAAGTAACAGCGGGGGGCCGGGGGGGGGGGGGGAAGCACTAGACCTTCAGAGAGATCAGGGCCCAAACCCCAGCTCTCCGAAAAAGCAGTCAAGCAGCCAGAGGCAAGCTTCTCAGCCTCTCTGTGGTGCAAATAACTGCGAAGATGCATGTGAAGCCCTTAGCACAGTCTAGTAGGTAGTAAGGACTTAAACCATGGTAGCTGCCTGCCTGTTTCCCTGTCAGCCCGAGCCTGATCCGGGCCTGACCTTGCCTTCTATCTCACCCCGCTTTTGTCCCCAGATTTTCAGCCAAGTGTGGCCTGAAAGCTGTCTTTGTGGGGCAGCCAGCCACCCAGGCCCAACCGCAGCTCGGGTCTCATCAGTGCCATTGCTATAAACAGACAGAAGCATTGTAAGTAAACAACCGCTCCCCGGTGGCCCTGAAGGCCGCTGGCCTCTCGAGAGGGGGTTTGGAGGGTGGCAGTCTCGTTTGATTCAAATAACACTCAGACCTAAGGGCAGGGTGGGCCGTGAAAGCCCCCCCCCCCCCCGCCGGCCAGGCAGAGCCCCAGTGGGGTGCAGAAAGCCAGAGAGCATCCAGGCGCTGTCCCTGACTTCTGTCTCGCCCACCCTCAGTGGGGCCTTGCCACCCCTGCCCTGGGTCCTTTCTTCTCACTGAGCTGTGCCCTCCCCGCAGTGAGGAGCTGCCACCCAGGGCACCCACTCGCCTCATCCCCCGGCGTGACCACACAGCTGTACCAACAGCAGCGCACGCCCCGGGGCACCTTACCCACGCCGTCTGAGACCTTCACCGGCCCAAGGTGATGGGTGCCATCACAGGTAAAGAGGCTCCCTGCTGGTAAAACGGCTAGCCCCAAATCATAGGGCTGGGGTGACACGACTGGAATCGGAATCCACGTCTCGGCTGTCAGCCGTGCTCCACGCTGGAAAATCACTTCTGCCTGCCCTGGAGGCAGTCCTCGAAGCTTCGAGGGCTCAACCTTACCCTTCTTTCATCAGGGCAAGCGCACACTCGAACGACCACCCCCCCACACACACACCCCCCGCCAAAAAAACAAACACACACAAAAACCCAAGCATGTTTGCTGAATGACTCTACAAATGGACCCAGAAACCAGAATGCAAAGGGCAGAGGTTTCTCCGGGGGAGGGGGGCGGGTTGCACACGCACCAGTGCTCCGCACGCTGTTTCACAAGCACCAATGCATCCCACCCTCAGAACCACCTGAGAGGGTTGGGGGGTCTGATTCTCGCTTTACAGCGGAAGAAACGGAGGACAGAGGACAGAGCTGAAGTGACGGGCCCGAGGCGCACGCTCTTAAGAGGCAGGGCTGAGTGCGTTCCTGGGGCTGGGGTCCTGACGCCTCACTCAGCCCCTCTGTGCGGTGAGGACCACAGGGTGGCAGGCCCCCTTGGAGGGGACCCCCAGACGCTGTCCCTTCTGGGTGACCAGCGCCCCCTGTGGATGTGGCACAGCGCTGGAGATCATCGTGAGTCTGCTCAGTAAATGGATGCACAGATAAACAGATTACTTCCTGGACTCCTTGGAGTTCTAGAAGCATAGTATACGTGCTAAAAGCATGGACCCCAAAGCCACACTGCCTGGGTACCTCAGGGTTCTCATCTGTACAACGGGTTATATATATTTATGAATTTATAACTCTATGGCTGTCTCAAATTTGTTTTTGGAGCAAGTCACGGTTAGGTGTGCCTTTAAAAGTGTGCATTTACTAAGCTGGTATCTGACCACACTGATGTAAGCATTACCTCTTATATCTGGTTTTATATAAGAGATTGAGTTCAGGCGCTGATCCATACCATTTGTGGGGGAGGGGTCCCCAAGTAGTCTTGGCACTTTGAGCCACTTTGCTTTCCTTCTGTTTCAGCCGAAACGACCCGAAGGGGGTCATTTTAAATGCCAAAGCTGCGAATGTTCTGTGTTGCTAGGGAAAAGCTCAGAGCAAGCTTCTCGGACGCCCCAGGGCCAAGATAAAAATGGAAATGACTAGTGGGTGCTAGAAAAGCGCCTTGCCCAGAAGGGAGCTTGGAGCTCAGAGCGCGTCGGGGTGTGGAGAACTGTCCCCTCCCGAGAGCTGAGGAAGGGCCTGCAAGGCTTTGCCAAGGGACACGGCGGAGACCAAAGGCGAACTCCTTCACTCCATACACGTCCCCTGTGCCTCTGGAGCCAGGCCCTGCTGCCACTCACAAAGTGTCACCCCTGTGTTTGGGGAGCTCACTTTTCAACAAGGTACACAGATGCAGAAATGAGACAGCGTAGCAGGACCTCCCACGCACGCCATGGCCCTGCTTTCAGTTCCGCACCTGGAAGGATGGAGGAAATGTCCCCCACCAGGACCCACCGGGGAGGACATTTTATTTCTTTGAAAGAAATATTTTGACAGAATGACCGGGATGGCGAGACCCTTAGCTCATGTTCACATGAAAAGGATACGACTTAACAGTACAGGGCCGGGGAGACAAGGAAAGGAATGTGTCTTCTCCCAAGGGAAAGGGGAGTAAAGACTAGATAAGAGACATGGGAAAGCTGGGGACCCCCGGGACGAAGGGCCAGAGAGAGACAGCCCGGCAGGAGGATGACCAAAGAGAACATGAGAGAAGGGGATCTTTAGGGCTTTTTATTGTGGAGAGCACCATGGCATCCCAGGCCTCCGGCCCATGTACCGAATCTTGGATAAGTTTGCAGTCACCACTGCTGTCACTGTGTGAGTGGACGACCTTGAGAGCTCTCGGAGGGGCTGGGGGCGTTTTGCTTTTGGAGTAACAGCTACCCTATGCCAGGCGTTATTCTACGTATGTGACGCAACTGACACATTTAATCCTCGTGACAATTTTGTAAGGTTAATCCTATTATCACCCCCATTTCCCAGGGGAGGAAAGTGAGGCACAAAGAGAACAGAGAACCTTCCCCGAGGCTCATAGTTCCTGGGCAGCAGACCCAGGATCCAGCCCAGGCCAGCCCGGCTTTAGGCCCGGGAAAAAGGACCCCTGTCCCAGGCCACACATTTCAGACGCTCCTGCTCTGTTCCTCCTCTGACCATGCCTGTCCCCGCAGGGCAAGGACCACGGACGTGCCCACCTGGATCCCATGTTCTTCCCTTCCCCCTACTGTTAGACCCACGGCCTGGGTACTCAGTATGCCAGAACTCCCTTCCCAAACGGCTCTGTCAGGTAAGACCGGGGTGACCCTGATCAAAGTATGCTGAAAGGAATGGACACGGGGAGCTCCATAGTGTCCATTCCGGCCGACACGCAGTGAGAAACTCACTCTGTCCGTCTGCTCGAGCTGCCATCACAAACTGCCACGGACTGGTGGCTTAAGCAACAGAGATTTATTTTCTCACAGTTCTGGAGGCCGGAAGTCCAAGGTCAGGGTGCCAGCGTGGTCACGTTCTGGGGAGGGCCCTCTTCCCAGTTTGCAGACAGCCACCTTCTCGCTGCATCCTCACATGGCTTTTTCTCAGTGCTTCACTGAGGAAGACAGACCTCAGACTCCCTGGTGCCTCTTCCTATAAGGGCCCTAATCCTATCAGATCAAGGCCCTCACTAACCTTAGTCACTTCTACAAAGGCCCTATATCTCCAAATACGGTCATGTTGGGGTTTAGAGCCTCAACGTATGAATTTGGCAGGGGAGGGTGGGAGGGAACAGGGCCAAAACATTCAGTCCATAATGCTTACCAGGAAAAACACGGGAGTCTCGGTGGTGGGTGATTCAGGCGCAGCACCCGAAAGCTGGTGGACGCTGCTTGGGGTTTCATTTGGGGGAATAATATCCAAACATGAACCAAGGGACCGGACTCTGGAGCCTGCGTGTGGAACATCACTGCAGGAACAGCAATACAGAAGAGGAACTTCCTCCCCTCCACAGGGCTGCGCAGGCTGGTGTTCAACGGTGCCACCTTGTGGCGCAGAGAGGCAAGAGCAAGAAGGGATTTTGACTCTCCAGTTCCCTCTGCATCTGGTATTTCAGAAGCAGGACAACGGAAAGCCCTGGGTTTTTGGAAAAATCAAAAGCAAGATATTACACTTTATCACAACAGAGTTTGAGGGGGAGGGAGCATTCAAGTGATTAACTAGAAGAAATATGACTAGATTTGTACCCTAAGCTATTGGTATAACTCCTATCGGTTCCACAGGAAATGAATGTATCGGCGTAGCTGTTTAGCAGCTTCGTAAAGAAGTTTTGTAGGGGCGCCTGGATGGCTCAGTCGGTTGAGCGTCTGACTTCGGCTCAGGCCGTGATCTCACAGTTCATGAGTTCGAGCCCCGTGTAGGGCTCTGTGCTGACAGCTCAGAGCCTGGGGCCTGCTTCCCATTCTGTGTCTCCCTCTCTCTCTGCCCCATCCCCACTCATGCTCTCTGTCTTAAAAAAAGAAATAAAACATTAAAAAATAAAAAGAAGTTTTGTAGCCATTCAGACTGGCTACTCTTTTAATACATTCACAGCACACAAGAGCATAGGCACAGCTAAATATCCAGAGTGTGTGGTGAGCCTTTAGCGGCTCTCTCATAAAATAAAATGCTTGAAATGCTTTTCAAAAGCGAAAACCCAAGACAGAGCCATTGTCTAAGGTCTAACCGTGGCAAATCGCCATGTTCAGATTTGTGCGACCGGGACCCCTAAAAACGGTATCAATCTTGGGGCACCTGGGTGGATCAGTCGGTTAAGCGTCCGACTCTTGATTACAACTCAGGTCACGATCTCATGGTTCGTGAGTTGGAGCCCTGCACGGGGGCTCTGGGCTAACTCAACTTGGGAATCTCTGTCTCCCTCTATCTGTGCCTCTCCCTGATGATCTCTCTCTCTCTCTCTCTCAAAATAAATAAATACACATTTAAAAAACCATATCGATGATCTGTTAAAAAGCAGGCTTTAAAAAAAAAGGAATGGTTTATAACAACAAGACACCCCTACATACCTATCAGAATGACCAAAATTCAAAATACTGACCCCAAATGCTGGTGAGGATGTGAAGCGACAGGAACTCTTATTCATTGCTGGTGCGGTAGCTACTTTGAAAGCCAGTTTGGCTGCTCCTTACAAAACTAAACATAATTTTACCATACAATCCCACGATAGCGCTCCTTAGGTATTTGCCCAAAGGAGTTGAAACCTTATGTCTACACAAAAACCTACCCGCAGCTGTTTATAGCAGCTTCATTCTTAATTGCCAAACCTTGGGAGCGACCAAGATGTTCTCCAGTAGGTGGGTGGATAAATAAACAAACTGCGGTGCATCCAGAAACTGGAATATTATTCAGTGCTAAAAAGAAGTGAGCTGTGAAGTCATGAAAAGACATGAAGGGAACTTAAATGCAGATCACTACATGCAAGAAGCCAATCTGCAAAAGCTACACAGTGTATGATTCTAACTACGTGACATTCCGGGCAAGGCAAAACTACGGAGACCATGAAAAGATCAGAGGTGGGGTGCCTGGGTGGCTCAGTCGGTTGAGCATCCCACTTCGGCTCAGGTCATGATCTTACGGCTCAGGAGTTTGAGCCCCGCATCAGGCTCTGTGCTGACGGCTCGGAGCCTGCAGCCTGCTTCAGATTCTGTGCCTCCCTCTCTCTCTGCCCCAACCCACTCGCATTCTGTCTCTGTCTCTCTCAAAAATAAATAAACATCACAAAAAAAAAAAAGAGAGATCAGAAGTTGCCAGGGTTAGGTGTGGGGAGGTGAACAGGCAGAGCACAGAGGAATTTTAGGGGAGTGAAAATACTCTGTATGCTATGATAGTGGTGGATAGGTGTCATTATACTTTGTCCAAACCCACAGAATGCACAAACCAAGGGCGAACCCTAAAGTAAACTATGGACTTGGGGGGACTGTGTTGGGGAGGGCCATCCTTCGTTACAAATGTCCCACTCCGGTGAGTGATAGTTGATGATCGGTGAGGCTATGCATGTGTGGGGTCAGAGGATATGTGGGAAATCTCTCTGTCCCTCCCTCTCAATTTTGTTCTGGTCCTGAAACTGCTGTAAAAAATTAAGGTCTTAAAAAAAAAAAAGTAGTAGCAATGTAGAATCGTTGAGTCGTTTTTTTAAGAGTCAGGAGCTGGAGCTCCGCGTCAGAAGAGGAAACATATTCTCCACCATTCACTCTTTAATTTTGGTAATTCACTGTTGTGCAAATATCACGTAGACATCATTTCATGTCACCCCTTCCCGCAATTACAGAGACTGAGCAGCAGAGAGGTTCCAGTGAATTGTCCAAGGTCAAATAGTAAGTAATGATAGATGTAGGAGTCCAACCCAGTTTTGCCACCACTCAGCCTGTCTCTCCGTAAAGAGGACGTGAGGCCTGCAGCAGGCGTTAGGAAAAGTCTGAAAGTTGATTTCAGATACCTGCTAGGAAGGCAATGGCTCGTCTGACGTCTCGATTCGGGATTCAGAAATGCAGACACAGTACTTAGTCCTCAACCTGTCTACGGACAACCACCAGAGAATACTTTCCGTCCAGTTGCAAGGGATTCGTGCCCAAGACACATGAACTCAGCAAGAAACTGCATCTCATGCCTCAGAGTCTGCAGGCAGCCCAAGAACATAGCAACCGAGAATACGATGTCTCCTGTAGCCCCCATGCCGACGTGTGGGCGGAGCTCATGGCCTGACTCGGGCAGCACTAAGGAAGCATTATGTGACTGTAACAAATGGAAAAATCCATATTTCCTTCTGGAAATAAATCTCAGCCCTTAGGTGACACCAAGTCCACTGGCAGGGACTCCATGACCTTGGGCAGGCGCTCGCTGAACTCCCTGAGACATTCATAGCATAATCAAAAGGACACACACGTCAGTGCCCATAAAGCTTCCCGGGGTGGGGGAGAGACAAACTTTGGCAACGGTGGCATTTTATTAGATGGCTGCCCCGTACAGTAAAAATAACCTTTGCATTTAGTAGCCAGATCTTTTTTTTTTTTTCCAAATTGCTTTTGCCTTTCATTAAACAGCCCAATCCAGAAGAGTCTTTCCTTTCATCACAGAGTGGAAAAATTCTCGGTGGCATTCTCCCAGACCTGGGGCCCACCCACTCACGAGTCCCAAGGGCCCCACACGCCCTGATCAGGTGACTCTGGGGCATTCGCTGCACATCATCTCAGGAGGTCTACGTACACAGCTCAGTTCTGGCCACTCAAAGATGAGAGGAAGGAGGGGAAACACTTCGGGGACCGACAATTTTGTTGTGGTTTTATAACTGACCTTTTTTTTTTTTTTTTCTTTTTTAAACAATCTGCCCAGGGAAAAAGACAGAAAACTTTTCCACTATTGCTTGGGCAGCTCATGAATGCGTTAGGTCAAGACTCCCGGGCACGGCGTCAGCGTGACGGTACAGCGGAGACAGCCTGGGGCACCGGCGTCAGGAACACACGGCCCCTCTTTCACGGCGTTTGTGAGGGAGGGAGAGGCCACGCAAGCTCTCCTTCCTCTTGCCCTTCTCCCTGAGTGGCACCAGTTCCTCCTTTTCCCTAAAGGAATCGAAGACCAATTCCACACCTGGAGACATGTCTTCCCTGCCCCACCTCCCCCTCTGGTTAATAACAGACTTTAAACGAATGGCTCCAATCTCCTGTGCAGAGTTCCAAATAACCATGTAGCTACCCTACCTTCGAGGAGGGGGACCAGAACTCCCTGCCATTTGAAGCATGGGCTGCACGTGGCGACTTCCTGCAAAGAGGAGGTATGGCAACAGGGGGAAAGGGTGACCTCACGGAGAAGAAACCTGACAAAGCCTACCTTGGCCGGGGCGATGAAAGTCAACAGCAACCGTGAGAAGTCACATTGACGGTATGTTCCCTTGACATGATGTGATGTGAGTGGCATTTTACCTCTGTGGTCTTCCTCCCCAAACCCATAACCTCATTTTACTCATGAGAAAAATAACGGACAAACTCCAGCGAGGGGGGTAGGGGGCGTTCTACAAAATGCCTGACCAGTATTCTTTCAACTGTCAAGGTCATCAAAAACCTGATGGAAAAGGAAAATCTGGGAAACTGTCACAGCCAAGAGGAGCCTAAAATGACATGGTCACTAATTGCCATGCAGAGTCCTGGATGGGACCCTGGAACAGAAAAAAAGGATACTAGGGAAAAACCAAAGAAATCTGCATTGATATTAGTTAATAACAATGTGACGATGCTTGTTCATTAATTGGGACAGATGCACCATGCTAATATATTAATAATAGGGTCAACTGGGCATGAAATATATGAAAACTCTCTGTATTGCCCTTACAATTTTTCTGTAAATCTAAAACTGAAAATTTTAAGTTTATTTAAAAACAATGAATGGCTTTGGTTTTGCCTCTTGCTCCCCTTGTCTGCCTTCTCCTATGACCTTCTTAGCAGTTCTCACAGTCTACTTGATGTACTTCTGTGCTTATCAGTTTTGCTTCCTCCCTCTGGAGAGATCTATACAAGTTTAGTCCATCAAGCCAGGCATTGACCCAAAGACAGACACACCAATATCTCCCAGTCCTCCTCAGGCATTCTTAAGGGAGCTCCCAAGGGTCTGGGGCCAACACGTTGTTCAATACTTACGCACAGCTACTAGGCTAAGTCCGATATTCACAGGAGCTGAAATTCTCCACTGGTTCCTGTTGGAAGTTATGAGTGATAAATCAATCATCATAATAATGATGCTTATGACTTGTGTGACTTGTGCACTGCCAATATCCTGTGGACCGTTTTGAAACGCAGATGATACAGAAGCCCTCAGCCCTATTATAAATCTGCCTAATTTGCCTATTAACACGGAAACAGAATCACGTGACATTTGGCCCTTGGTGACCAACATAATGCTTTCAAAGTTCATCCATGTTGTAACACCTACCAAGTACTTCTTTTTATTGCCAAATAATATTCCATTGTATGGAGACACCGCATTTTGTTATCCATTCATCAGTGTATGGACTCTTGGGTTATTCCCACTTTTTCCTATTACGAATAATGCTTCCGTGAACATTCGTGTACTGTACTAGTTTTTGTGGGGATATACGTTCCCATTTCTCTTGGATACATCCCAGGACTGGAATTGCTGGATCACATGGTAACTCTCAGTTTAACCCTCTGAGGAATTGCCAAGCTGTTTTCCAAAGTGCTGTGCTATCTCTACTCTCACCAGCTGTCTATGAAGCTTCGAATCTCTCCACCTTCTTTCTAAGATTTGTTCCAATCTACCTCTGATCATAGCCATCCTAGCGGGTATAAAGTCACTGGGGCTTTGATTTGCATTTTCCTGATGACTAATGATGTCGAGCATCTTTTCACGTGCTTGGCCACACGCACACCTTCTTTGGAAAGCTGCCCATCCAAAATGCTTTGTCCATTTTTTAAAAACATTGTTAACGCTTATTTTTATTTTTTATTTTAATTTTCATTTTTTTCATTTTTTCATTTAATTTTATTCATATTTTGCTTTCCTAGAAATAAATCTCGGCCCTTAGGTGACACTGAATCCACTGGCGGGGACTCCATGCCCCTGAACTAACTCCCTGAGACATTCACTGCATAATCAAAGGGACAGACACTTAAGTGCCCATAATTATCCTGCAAGCAGGGGAGGATCAGAGAGAGAAGGAAGCACAGAATCTGAAGCAGGGTCCAGGCTCCGAGCTGTCAGCACAGAGCCCAACGTGGGGCTCAAACCCACAAATCACAAGATCATGGCCTGTGCCAAAATCGGACGCTTAACCGACTGAGCCACCCAGGAGTCCCCGCTTTGTCCTTTTTGAAACTGGTCTGTCATTTTCTTATTGAGTTGTAATGGTTTATATATTCTAAGTGTGAAGTCCCTCATCAAACATATGATTTGCAAAATTTTCATCTCGTTCTGTAGGTTGTCTTTTTTATGTTCTTGTTGATGCCACCTGAAGTACAGAAGCTTTCGGTTTTAACCATGTCCAGTTTATTTGTTGTTGCCTACACTTTTGGCGTCATGTCTAAGAAAGTAGGGTCTACTTATGAAGATAAAAAGCTTCTGCACAACAAAAGAAACAACAAAACTAAAAAGCAGCCAACGGAATGGGAAAAGATATTTGCAAATGACATATCGGACAAAGGGCTAGTATCCAAAATCTATAAAGACCTCACCAAACTCCACACCCGAAAAACAAATAACCCAGTGAAGAAATGGGCAGAAAACATGAATAGACACTTGTCTAAAGAAGACATCCAGATGGCCAACAGGCACATGAAAAGATGCTCAACATCGCTCCTCATCAGGGAAATACAAATCAAAACCACACTCAGATATCACCTCACGCCAGTCAGAGTGGCCAAAATGAACAAATCAGGAGACTATAGATGCTGGAGAGGATGTGGAGAAACAGGAACCCTCTTGCACTGTTGGTGGGAATGCAAACTGGTGCAGCCGCTCTGGAAAACAGTGTGGAGGTTCCTCAAAAAATTAAAGATAGACCTGCCCTATGACCCAGCAGTAGCACTGCTAGGAATTTACCCAAGGGATACAGGAGTGCTGATGCATAGGGGCCCTTGTACCCTAATGTTTATAGCAGCACTCCCAACAATAGCCAAATTATGGAAAAAGCCTAAATGTCCATCAACTGATGAATGGATAAAGAAATTGTGGTTTATATACACAATGGAGTACTACGTGGCAATGAGAAAGAATGAAATATGGCCCTTTGTAGCAACGTGGATGGAACTGGAGAGTGTTATACTAAGTGAAATAAGCCATACAGAGAAAGACTGATACCATATGTTTTCACTCTTATGTGGATCCTGAGAAACTTAACAGAAACCCATGGGGGAGGGGAAGGAAAAAAAAAAAGAGGTTAGAGTGGGAGAGAGCCAAAGCATAAGAGACTCTTAAAAACTGAGAACTAAGGGTTGATGGGGGGTGGGAGGGAGGGGAGGGTGGGTAATGGGTATTGAGGAGGGCACCTTTTGGGATGAGCACTGGGTGTTGTATGGAAACCAGTTTGACAATAAATTTCATCTATTGAAAAAAAAGAAGAAAGCAGGGTCTAATCCAAGGTTACAAAGATTTATACCTCTGTTTTGTTCTAAGAGTTTTATAGCTTCAGCTCTTCCATTTAGGTCTTTGACTCATTTTAAATTCATTTTTATATATTATGCAAGGTAGGGGTCCAAGTTCATTCTTTTGCATGTGTGTATCCAGTCATCCCAACACCCCTTATTGGAAAGATTATTCTCTCTCCAATTTAATTGTCTTGGCAACCCTGTCAGAAATCAATTGACCATAAATGTGAGGGTTTATTTCTCCAGTCTCAATTCTATTCCACTGATGTACATGTCTCTTTATGATGGTACCACACTGTCTTGATTACTATAGCTTTCCAGGAAGTTTTGAAATCAGTAACGGTGAGATTTCTAACCTGTTCTTCTTTTTTCAAGATTATTTTGGCTACTTGGGGTCCCTTGAATTTCCGTATGAATTTTAGAATCTGCTTGTCATTTTCTGCCAAGAAATCACCTGGGTCTGACAGGAATTGCGTTGACTCTGTAGATCAATTTGGGGAGTATTGCCACCCGTATTCGTTTTCTAGAACTGCCATAACAAAGCACCACAAACTGGGTGGCTTAAATAACTGTATCACCTCACAGTTCTGAAGGCTAGAAGTCTGAGGTCAAGGTGTTGACAGGGCTGGTTGATTCTGGGGGCTGTAAGGGAGGATCTGTTCCATTCCTCCCCCCAGCTTCGGTTGTTTTCTGGCAATCTTTGGCATCCCTTGTCTTGTAAATGCATCACTCTGATCTCTGCCTTCGTCTTCACATGTTGTGAAGATGTCCTTTTATAAAGACACCTGTCATATTGGAATAGGCCCACTCTAATGATCTCATCTACACTTAATCATCTGCAAAGATCCTATTTCCAAATAAGGTCACATCACAGGTACTGGAGGTTAAGATTTTAACATCTTTCGGGGGAAACACAACTCAATCTGTAACCATCTTAATTAACAATGTTAGGTCTTCTGATCCATGAACATGAGATGTCTTTCCATTTATTTGCGACTTCTTCAATTTCTTTCAACAACGCTTTGTAGTTTTCAAAGTGTAGGTTTCATACTTGGTTAAAATTTTTCTTGGTATTTGATTCTTTTTGATGCTATTATTGTCAATGAAATTGTTTTCTTAATGTAATTTGCCCTTTACTCATTGCTACTATATCAAAATAAAATTGACTTTTGTACCTTGATCTTGTATCCTGCAACCACGCTGAGCTTATTTACTGCTTCTAATAGTTTTTTAGTGTATTCCTTATGTCATTCTACCTCCAAAGAGATAGTTTTATTTCTTCTGCTTCTATCAGGATGCCTTTCTTTCATTTTCTTGCCTATTACTTTTCTTTTGCCCTGATTTCTACATCATTTGTTTCTTTCTTCTTCATGTGGTACATACTTCTGTAAGCCATCCCAAATGATTTTGTAAAAGATGGGATATAAATTAACACATTTAAAAATAAAGCTCATACTCTATTAATAAAATCTGTTTTTTTTTCAATTCACCCAGAAGCCCTGAATTTTGACAATGAATCTTCCTTGATTCCACTGAATTTTTAGAGGCCAAAAAAAAAAAGAAATCCAAAATTCCTGATGATCTAGCAACTTAATTATCTACCAAATATTTTTTTTTCTTTTTTTTTTTTTTTTTTTTTTTTTTGGGACAGAGAGAGACAGAGCATGAACAGGGAAGGGGCAGAGAGAGAGAGGGAGACACAGAATTGGAAACAGGCTCCAGGCTCCGAGCCATCAGCCCAGAGCCCGACGTGGGGCTCGAACTCACGGACCGCGAGATCGTGACCTGGCTGAAGTCGGACACTTAACCGACTGCGCCACCCAGGCGCCCCGATTATCTACCAAATATTGAAGGACGATGATATCAACCATCATCCTTCAAAATGATGCTTTGCAAGAAGGGCAATATATAAATATATTTCATCCTATAAAAACACACTAATTTTTTTTTAAGTATTATAAACAGTACCAGATTATCAGGTCTTTAAGAAAACTCTAGGGACTGCAAATTCGCGAAGTGGTCTGTGACAGGTGGTGAGTGCAAGTTCATTGTTTAATGTCTTTCTTTGCCTTCTCCCAGGGCAGACCTGTGTCTTAGCTTCATTTCTAGCTCCAGCACTGGTACTGTCCCTGACATATAATGAGTATTTAGTGAATATTGGTCAATTCTAATTCAGATGAGCTGATTTGTTATCTCTTAAGAAGAACATTTCAATGTATTTCTGATCTCATGATTAGAAATCTCAATGATTTTAACTCTGAAAACATATTGATACTTCCATAACAATTTTTCTTCTTTGCCCAGAAGAACGGCAGGAGGGTTCAGTTCATGGGACACCGTATATTTCTATGCCACTAAGCCTCATCATTGCTAAGTGCAAGGGCTTTCATGATTTATTGCCTTTTATTCTTATCCTAGTTATTTATTGCTGGGCAACAAAAGGGCCCCAAACTTAGTGATGTTATTATCCTATCACATTTTGTGAATCAGGAATTTAGCAGGACACATCTGTGTGATGCCTCTGCCCCATGTGGCATCCACTAAGGTCAGTCATAATCGGTTTAGGTGGGCTGGTCTAGAGGATCCAAGATGGCTTTAATTATATATCTGGTGACTTTGGGGGGTGGGGGCTGGCTGGAAGGCTGGGATCAGTTAGGATCATGAACCAGAGTGCCTAAACATGGCCTCTCCAACTTTGGGGCACTCAGAGTAGTTGATTTATTGCATGACAGCTCAGAGCTCCCAGAGACAAACTTCCGCGAGAGAGGGGGTAGAAACTACCAATCTCTTAAGACCCACGTTTGGAAACTGACACCACATCACTTCTGCTATATTCTATCGGCCATTCAGAAGCCCACCCAGAGGTATAGGCCCCATCTCTGGACGAATGCAACGCCAAGGAATTTGGAACCACTTTTAATCCATTACAACCCTCACTTCCCACTCACAATCCCTTCCCTCATAGGCAGCCTTTCTGTGTGTTTAATGTGTATCCTTGAATTTGAATGCAGTCTGTTCCAGAAATTATGTCAATTCTGACTGACGGGAGCCTCCAGGGACGGGCCTCCTGAGTGGCCCGGTACTCCCCTGCCACAAACAATGCTGAATGAGCACTTTCTCATATGTCCCTTTAGGCTGGAGTGTCTCTGGCCCGTATACCAAGGGTTGGCACATTGCCTAGCCAGCAGCAGGGAATTCACACGGTTAACTTGCACCAGTCCTTTCAGACTGCTCTGCAAAATGGCGCACCTGACCTCACTCCCTTGCAGAGAACCAGAGTTCCCCTCCCACCCGCACTACGGCCAACAGCTGGCATTACACAACCTTCTAATTTTCACCCATCGGATGGATATACACAATGAAGTTTCATGTTGAACCTTTTTTAAAAAAATTTTTTTTACATTTTTATTTGAGAGACAGAGAGCGACAGAGTGTGGGCAGGGGAGGGGCACACACACACACACACACACACACACACACACACACACCCCAAAGCAGGCTCCAGTCTCTGAGCTGTCAGCACAGAGCCTGACGTGGGGCTCGAACTCACAAACCATGAGATCATGACCTGAGCTGAAGTCAGACACTTAACTGACTGAGCCACCCAGGCGCCCCATGTTGGACTTTTTAAACAAAGCCTTCTCTCCTCTTGGGAAAATACAAGGGAAGGGAAGGAGAGGAAGAGGCAGCTGGCTTCCGAGGCAGCTTGGCTGGTAGGAGTCCATCCCATAAGGCCAAGGCTGGCTGTGGCTATTTCCCTGCACATCCTGGGATCTGAGGGAGGGTGGACCATAGGGCCTCCGGGTCACCAAGATTCCTCCTCCCCCTGTTTCTCTCTCCTCCCTTTCCTGGGACCAGAGACTTTAATTTTAGGGGGAACTATATCGTTCTGTTTTAATCTTTAGCCTCCTGTGCTCTCTCTCCTATTCCTCCCTTTCTCCTTCCTGCTTTCCCCACAGAACAGATGTGGCCCAAGCCCAAATTTTTAGGAAAATCTGCTGAGACGCCAGCTGCCTTTCTCCGGAACCACAGAACCCCTGACCCCTTTGACTGTTAGGTTTCATCCGAGGACCTCGGATCTCTGGCCAGAATATTTGCGCTGAAGTCAGCAGGGCCCTCTAGCTATTAAGATAACTTGCTAAAATCCCTGAAGATTTGAACAAATAGAAGGAAGAAGGAGATGCTATTTTTTTTTTTTTAACACTGGCTCCAGTTAGAGACAGTTTGCCTGTAAGGAGTACAGAGTCACTGGATTCTTCACAGAGAGTGCATCATCTCTTTTGGACATGGACTAAGGGAGATGCACAGACAAAGGAGTTAAATTGTTCTGATTAAGAAAGGAACAGCAAGGGCTCCTGAGCAGGGGCTCAGGTCATGATCTCGGGGTTTGTGGGTTTGAGCCCCCTGTCAGGCTCTGTGCTGACAGCTCAGAGCCTGGAGCCTGCTTTGGATTCTGCGTCTCCCTCTCTCTCTGCCCCTCCCAGCTCATGCTCTGTCTCTCTCTCTCTCTCTCTCAAAAATAAATAAATATTAAAAGTTTTTTTAAAAAGGAAAAAGAAAAGAAGAGAAAGGGACAGCATTTTGGAACTTGGCCAGCAGCTGCATGCTGACCGCTGGAGGAAGCAGGGTTTGCAGGAGTCGACCCAAGGACTTTAGGGCAGAGTAATTTAGTCTGGAAACGACACATCTTGGTTAACTGCAGACCTTCAGGAAACATCTGTGAAACTTGACAGCTGTGTGCTGGTGGTCAGTGAAAACCGGCATTAAGTTGACAAGGACAGAAAGAAAGAAGGAAACAGTCCGAGGGGAGAGAGAGGAATGGGATAGAGTGCTCAGTATGAACAGGAAATCAGAGGCAGGAAGTGACCAATAAAGTAAAACCCCCTGCAGTGGGGAGTGAGGTGGAGTGGGGGAGGAGGCGATGGGGTGCTGGGAGGGCTGAACAGGGGTCAGGGGGTAGGATCCGGGAACACTTGGGAAAGATCCCCAGGCTCTTCCATAATTCGTGGAATGGGGTTCTCAGGAAGGAGGACCCCAGAACTGTGAGCCTGGGAATATGCAAACTTGAAGACATCTGGGATGCACACATGCACACACACGTACACACACACACACACACACACACACATCTTTCTGCAGGACCAAAGATCCTAGAGCAGCAGTCCTCAACCTTGGCAGCATATGTGAATTATCCAGGGGTTTTAAAAACCTGCCGAGCCTACCCCTCCACTAAACGAATCACATCAGAATCTCTGGGATAGGACCCAGGCCTCAGGTTTTCAAAGCTCCCAGGAATACAATGTCGCCATTAAAAAAAGATGTCCGGGAAGCATATTTTGTGACTGTACTATTAATTGAAAAAACAGTGGTCACAAACGATTTTGTCCAGTATTACCCAATTTTTGCAAAGATTTTTAAAGCTCAGGGGTGCCTGGGTGGCTCAGTCAGTTAAGCGTCCGACTCTTGATTTCAGCTTGGGTCATGCATGATCTCAGGGTTCGTGAGTTCAAGCCCTGCATCGGGCTCTGCATTGACAGTGCAGAGCCTGCTTAGGATTCTCTCTCTCTGCCCCTTCCCTGCTCACGCACGTGCTTTCTCTCTCTCTGCTTCTCTCCCTCTCTCTCTGTCTCTCTCAAAATATATAAACTTAAAAAAATTTTAAAGTACAGGCTGATGACATCTACCCCAGAATGTTGACAGTGGTTTTTCTCTGAATGGAGCTATTATGGGGTAGTTTGCGCTAATCTGAATTTTCCTAAATTTCTATAAATAAATTACTTTTACAATGAGAAACACTTAACGAACTGTAACCATTTGTGGTCACCAGCTCCGAGGTGGCGCTCAATGAGCCCCACATCCTGGCATTCCCTGCTGCTGTGTATATCCTCTCACACTGAGTCAGGGATGGTCAGTGTGACCAATGGAACACCGCAGAAGAAATGGTGCATGACACCCAAGGCTAAGTCATAGGACAGTGTGACTTCCACCTTTCCTCTTGGATCATTTTCTCCGGGGGATGCCAGCTGCCATGTTGCGCGAGGTTGCTCAAGCAATCCCACGGAAGAGCCACGTGGAGAAGAAGCGAGGCCTTCACCACAGCCAGCGCGCCCTTGCCAAATATCTGAGTGAGCCACCTTGGAGGCAGGTCTCCAGCCCCAGTCCAGCCTTCGGATGACAGCCACCCCAGCTGACAGTTTGACTGCAACCTCATGAATGCACAGGAACCAGATCGCCTAGCTAGGCTGTTCCCGAATTCTCGACTCACAGAAACTGTGAAACACAACCAATGTTTGCTATTGTTTTAAGCTGCTAAATTTTGGGGTAATCTGTTTCGCAGGAGCAGATAACGAATATGAAGTCTGGTACCAGAAGTGGGGTGCCACTGGAACGTAAAGCTAAGCCAGCAGAAGCGGGGAGGCCTCTGAAGAAAGTGTCTGGGAATGTCAAAACGGCATCAACTTGGCAGAAGGGGGATGTTAGTGAGGATTTAAAGGAAAATATGGGGCGCCTGGGTGGCTCAGTGGGTTCAGTGTCCAGCTTTAGCTCAGGTCATGATCTTACCACTCGTGAGTTCAAGCCCCACGTCGGGCTCTGTGCTGACAGGTCAGAGCCTGGAGCCTGCTTTGGATTCTGAGTCTCCCTCTCTCTCTGCCCCTCCCCAACTCATGCTCTGTCTCTGTCTCTCTTTCAAAAATAAACATTAAAATTTTTTCTTAAAAATAAAAATAAAGGAAACTATACTAGAAATGGAAGAAAAGGGACTTCCGTTGTGGAGAGGCAGACATTTAGCAACAATGCAGCAACATGGAAACTAGAGAATGTATGTAACAAGTGGGGTGATCCAGCTAGGGATTCTTCCAGGCAAGCCCAGCTGTTGGGATCCTCCACTAAAGGTATCTTCCTCCTTACACATATAAAAGAATCAGGGCATGTGGGCCTGCCCTTGGCCTCTGGGCAGGTCTCATCCAGCCTCATGAGCTGTGCCCACGGGCCTCCATGGAGTTGGTGATAGGTAGAAGGTTGTGACTCTTGCTGATCCCCAGATTGGGTCTCAGGGAGCTTGGGAGTAAGACAACATCGTGTCCCCAGAGTCTAGAGCAGATTAGACCCTCAACATATTTCTAAGGAAGGGGAGGGAAGTGGAGGGGACCCAAGGGAAGTACTGAATCAACACCTCCACCCTGCCCAGTGGCTTGCACGGGCCACGAGAAGCCTGTAAACTGAATGACACAGCAATACGGACCAGAGCTAGGGTGCACTTTGGGGTACCTGTGCCCCTCAGCGGTGGGGGGGGGGGGTAGCCTGGATAGGATTTGCACACTGGAGGGCTAACATGGAGATGTTACTCTAATGACAGAAGCCGCTAGCCGGCATGCTGTCCAGATGACGAGGTACAGATGGCCTGGACTTTCAAGTGATTTACCTTTACTTACTTCTAATGTATATGTGTCTTCTGCCTGTTCAGCATCTTTGAACACCCTAAAACTTTGGAGAATTTCCTCCTTCTGTGTCCCTGACTCCCCAGAGAAGCCAGAAACTTTGTTTTCCAGAACTAGGGTGCAGGCACATGACCAGGCTCACCCATTACATAAGTAGCCAAACTTTAAGAGCCGGCAGCAAGAAGATGAGGCAGGTTCCCATGGAGGCAGGGAGGCAGCAGAGGATCCGGGGTATTTAGGGGCTCACAGAATCGCTCCCTGGAGCTGCCCTGCAGTGGCACGGCCCTGCTCCCCCGCAGAGCCTCTTGGCCTGGTTCCCGGACTGACCCAGAGATGCTGGGAGCCCCTCCCCCCACCCCAATACCCCATAATAAATTCTGTTTCTGCTTAAACTCACTGCAGGTGGCTTCTGTGGTCTGCAGGAAGTCCCCCCCCCCCCCAGACTTCCCCACTGGTGTAGCCTCTTCGGAAGGGAGGCATTTAGCACACTTATATGATGGCAGCATGGGGTGAATTTTACCCTCTTAGACACGGCTGGTTCCAAAACTATTCCAGATATCCCATAGGGAAAATGGACCCTCAACTGGGGAATTCATCTTTTAAAAGTGCTGTTTTGGGTGGCTCGGTTGCTTAAGTGTCCAACTTAGGTCACGATCTCATGGTTTGTGAGTTCGAGCCCCACATCAGGCTCTCTGCTGTCAGCACAGAGCCTGCTTCAGATCCTCTGTCTTTCCCTCTTTCTGCCCCTGCCCTACTCATTCTCTCTCTCCCTCTCTCCCTCTCTCTCAAAAATAACAAAAGCATTAAAAAAGTGCTGTTTTGGGGTGCCTGGGTGGCGCAGTCGGTTAAGCGTCCGACTTCAACCAGGTCACGATCTTGCGGTCCGTGAGTTCGAGCCCCGCGTCAGGCTCTGGGCTGATGGCTCGGAGCCTGGACCCTGTTTCCGATTCTGTGTCTCCCTCTCTCTCTGCCCCTCCCCCATTCATGCTCTGTCTCTCTCTGTCCCAAAAATAAATAAAAAACGTTGAAAAAAAATTAAAAAAAAAAGTGCTGTTTTAATCATCTGGAATGAGCTGCGCCCCCCACCCCCACCTTCTACCTCTCTCCCACTCAGATCCATCCTCCAGTGGGTGGCCAGAATGATCTTTCCTGAAAATGATCCAGCTGTCCCACTGCCCTGTGACACCTGTACTGGGCGTTCCCCCACCCAGCCCCACCCGGTCCCTCCTCTCTGCTCCACCCTATAGAGGGGCATCAGCAGGCCATGGGAGGGCGTGTGAGGAGAGTAGGCACGTGACATTCATGACTCAGCTCCTTCCCCTCCAGGTCACACGGTTGGCCGCACCCCTCTCCCGCAGACTCTTCGCCACAGGGCCGCCCTCTCTGGGTTCTGATCATCCCCCCCTCCCTGCCTGCCTCCTTGAGATGGTCACACCTTCCTAAAAAGGTGGTCACATATCACCGCCCAGTCCCAGCTAAGCCCCATTCCTGTTTGTCATCCTAAACCCCATCCACCCCTTTGCAAATAGCCCCTCTGAGTGTGGCATCCGTGTCCTGAGAGGCCCCGGTCCACACAACGTCCTTCAGTCCATGTTTAAGTTTCAGGGCAGACTCGCCCCCCCCCCCCCCCCAGGACAAAGCCAGGCTTCCTAACACGGGGAGATCTGGCCCCTGCCAACCTCTCCGCTCCCATGCCCTCATTGACTGTGCTAGCCTTTTCTGTGCCTCAGGCCCATCCCTCACTGAGGGGCACCCTCACCCCTCTCGCCCACCTCACAGCTGTCTGCTCCAGGAAGCTGTGCCAGGCCCCCGGATGTCCACAGCTGAATCCCCAGACCCCTTGTCACAGTATATGGCAAAGTCTCTGTACGTGCGGTAAGTTATGGATCTTGAGACCGGAAGATTATCACCCATTATCCAGGTGAGCCCTAAAAAGCATGACAAGCATCCTTAAAGAGGGAGGCAGAAGGACATTTGGCCACAGGGGAGCAGGCCATGTCGTGACAGAGCTGAGATCAAATATGGTCAGCCTCTAGAAGCTGAAAAAGGCAAAGAACATTTTCTACCCTCAGTGGTTCCAGAAGGGGCCAGCCCTGCTGACACCTTGACCTTGACCAGTGAGACTCATGTCAGACTTTTGGTCTCCAGAACTGAAAGGGAATACATTTATGCTGCTTTAAGCCATTGAGCTTATGGTAATTTGTTAAAGCAGCCACAGAAAACTAATCAGAAGCCTTTCCCAACCAGAAGCTGGCTTGGTGGCCCCATCTGAGCCACACTGCCACCGGGTCCTAACTAAGGGCACTGCTCGCACTGGGCTGGACCTGCCTGCTTACCTGCCGGTCTTCTCCAGCAGACCCTGGGTAGGGGTGTGCCTTTTCTGTTTCCCTGGGACCTGCAGAGGGTCCAGCAGGAGGGGTGGCATGAATGAAAGGCTCAAGGACAAACTGTCTGCCTGCCATTGTCAATTACCACACTGAGACGCCATGAAGCAGGGACGCTCACCTACGATCTTCAGAAACGTAACTCCTCCCAGTGACCCACTGGACATCAGCACTGGCTCCCAGGACACCAGTTGGCACTTTTCTACAACAGCTCCAGCGGGACCAAATCAGGGCTGAGACCCAGGTCCTTCAGTGACCAAAGTCCTCAGAGAGCTGAGTTTCACAGCCCACATTCTTGGAGTCCCAGGGAGCGTGAAATCTGGGGATAGTGTCCCATAAAGCATGGAAAACAAAGCAAAGAAACTGGGAGATGTGCATGCCAGCCCTTCCTTTTCTGTCCCCTGCTTCCTTCTGAGATTCAGGGACGGGAGGAGACCGCTCAGCCCCTCCGGGATAGGGGCAGGCAGCCTTCTCTGTGTGCTCAGCTCTCTGTCCCCTGGCACTGAGCGGCAAGGCCACAGCTGCTACGAGGGGTCTAGGTTAAACTCACACAGGTGACCTTGAATCCTCTCCACCCTCCTTCTCTGAACAAGGAAGACCTTACTTCTGCCATCACACTCAACTCCACAGACACTGGTCAACACTTCCACTGGGGACAGGTTGTGGCCTGCCGGGCTCCCTGACCGAGTCTTCTGGCCTGGCCACCACCACCATGGGCTACGGACGGACGGCCAGGTGCCTGGGACCACAACCCATTCCAAAGCCCTCCACTTAGCTCCCTATGCGCCCATCCCTCCCTTGTCGCTTCTGCTAGCCTGGAGAGTCTTTGAGGGCAGCCGCCAGCAATGTTCTCCTGTATCCCCAGAACCTAGAAAAGGACCTGGCATATAAGTTTGCTTAGTGATGAAAGCAGAGCAAGGCAGGAAGTGTGGGCAGTGAGAAGAAGGATGGCGTGTGCTATGGTGGCCTCTCTCGTGGCCACTGCTTTACTCAGAAGAAAGATCTGGATACCCTCGTTCTCCACCCCACAAACCTCATTCCTCCTCTGCCCTCCTGTCTCCCACTCCTCCTTTGCTCTCTCACCCAAACCACACTGGACTTCTTGCTGTTCTTTGAAGCTGCAGGAACGCTCCCTGCCTCGGGGCCTTGGCACTGGCTGTTCCCTCTACCTATAATGCTCTTCCCCTAGATGTCCTCATGACTTAAGCCCTTACTTCTTCAAAACTTTGTTCAAATGGCATTTTATGAATTGCCCTATCCTGATTACCCCATTAAAATTTTTTTAAATGTTTATTCTTTTTTTGAGAGAGAGACAGAGTGTGACCAGGGGAGGGACAGAGAGAGAGAGACACATACACAGAATCTGAAGCAGGCTCTAGGCTCCGAGCTGTCAGCACAGAGCCCGACATGGGGCTCAAACCCACAAACCAAAAGATCATGACCTGAGCCGAAGTTGGACGCTCAACTAACTGAGCCACGCAGGCGCCCCCTGATTACCAAATTTTAAACCACAACTCCTCCAGCACCCCCAATCTCCCTTGCCTGCTCACCTCCCCCTGTTAAATAGTTATCATTGACCCTATTATCTCATTGTTTATAGTCTTTCTCCGTGTGGGTGAGAATCTTGTTCAAAGTTGTTTCCTCTGTGCCTAGAGCGATGCTTGTCACAAAGTGGGCCCTCAGCAAAGATTTGTTGGAGAAATGAATACACGTATTGAATGAATTAACAATTAGGGCATGCTTCACTGAATGATGACGGTGAACCAAGTCATGTAGGAAAAGGCAGAGCAATGGGAGTATCTGAGAGAAGAACATTCCAGGCAGAGGGAACAGCCAGTGCAAAAACCCCTGTGCACCCAAGCAACAGCAAAGAAGCCAGTGTGGCCAGAAGAGAGCAAGGACAGGAAGGGTGGGAAAGAGGAGAGACACAGGGGAGATGGGAAACCACTGTGGGGTTTAGAGCATGGATGCGACATGATTTGTTTTATAAACATCGTTGTGTCTTCTGGGTAGAAAACAGACTCAAAAGGAGGCAGAGAAGCAGCAGGGAGACTAGTTAGAAAATGTCTGTGATCATCCGGATGGGAGACCTGGGGGACAGCCGTGGAGGTGGCGAGAAGGGGTTGCAATTGGAACTGAAGGAAGAACCGATCAGATTTTCTCTTGGACTGGATGGGGAGTAGGAGAGAGAAGAGACACATCAGAGACAACTTCACGCTTCAGCCCGAGCAACCAGAAAGACGGAGATGTCACCTACCAAGATGAGGACAAATGGGATCCAGATGGGGCCAAGGAATCAGGAGTTCCATCCGGGCATTTTAAACATGAGGTGCCCACTGGAAATCTAAGAGGAAATGTCAAGCAAGCAGTTGGATATGGGAGCCTCGAATTCACTGGAGACAGCAGGCTAGCTGTACAAATTTGGGAGTCCCCAGAACTCAGGAGGCTATGCACTCACCTGCACGGGGGTGCAGGTAGAGAGGAGAGGGGTCCAGGACTGAGTCCTGGGCCCCAGCGCTGAGAGTGGAGGACCCGATAAGAGCAGAGGGGAGGAGGGGAGAACCGGGAAGGCAAGGTGTCCGGGAAGCCAGATGGAGGCCATCTCAAGGAGGAGGGCGCCCGGGCTGTTCACATGCTGCTGAAGGATCCAGGGAGATGGGGCAGCACTTGGAATAACTCCGGAGGACAAGCCTTTCCTTTCACCTTCTCCTGCCTTCTTAGTGAGCCTGGGGGACCTGAGGTCACAGAACGGGACTAGAGTTCCAGCCGCAACACCAAAGGCACTGTCCCCATCAGGTTGAAACTGTTTCTTCGGGCATAAAACAGAACTCGAGGGGCGCCTGGGTGGCGCAGTCGGTTAAGCGTCCGACTTCAGCCAGGTCACGATCTCGCAGTCCGCGAGTTCGAGCCCCGCGTCGGGCTCTGGGCCGATGGCTCAGAGCCTGGAGCCTGTTTCCAATTCTGTGTCTCCCTCTCTCTCTGCCCCTCCCCCGTTCATGCTCTGTCTCTCTCTGTCCCAAAAATAAATAAACGTTGAAAAAAAAAAAAACAGAACTCGAGAGTTCTACTTTGGAGGGCTTGGGGAAGACTGAAAAGAGCTCTCAAGGCATATTGATAAGGGAGAAATAGGATTTCATCGAGGAAAATGAAAGATAGATCCCTAAGGGGTATGCACCATACAGCTGGTGAGGTATCTCTGGCCAAGAGAGAGAGTGAGGAAAAACATTCGTATTTTCATGTTTTCTAATAAGGATGGGATCACCAAAAAATGTTATGAGGGACGTTACTGCAACAATGGTGAAATCTGAATAACGTCTGTAAATGACGCAGTATTGCCTCCGTGTTAATGTTCCTGATTCTGACGAGTGAACTAGGCAATGGAGAGAACGACCCTGTTCTTAGGAAATACCCACCGAACTATTCACGGGTGAAGGCGTATCATGTCTACAATGTTCTACCAAATGGCTCGGATTATAAAAATAATACTTTGTATTTAGAGAAATGACAAAGCAAATGTGGCAAAAATACTAACAACCGATCAGGTGGACAAAAGGTGTTTGGAAAGTCTGCACTATTCCTGCAACTTTTCAGTAAGTTCAGCATTATTTCAAAAGGAGAGTTTTCTAAAAGACCTTGAAAATATTTGCTCTTCCATATTGTTTGAATCTTGTTCAATAAGAATACATTTATACGTTACTAGAGTGCTCAGTGCTTTTAACGATTAAATAGACACAGTAAGTAATACCTCTTGTGAACTGTAAATCTTCAATTGTTAAGTATCAATTTTTATGTTGTTCTGTTTATTACTAATATGGCTATTATACTTACTGCAATATATTATTAATACGTTATTAATTTATATTATTATTATTATTATTATTATAGATATTGCTAACATTTCGAGTTGTTCTCGAATTGCAGGGAGACGGCTGCCTTCGGGTGTCCCCCCTCTCCCCAACCCAGGTCATTTTCTAGCTTTCCTACCTGGACCTGGCCCCAGAAGTTCACGCCCCCAGCCCACAGGCTTTCGGCAGTGCCCCCTCTGTCCACCAGGGGGCGCTCGCAACACCTTCTTGTCGACACCCGCTGGCACCGCAGAGCCTGAAAAGCAGGCGCTGAACCACAGGACCGCAGGACCTCTGCCACTGTAGGACGAAGGGAACCTGCCAACCCCCGTCCAGAAGCTCTGGGATCTCTGACATCCAACTCAATTCCCTGCGCCCTTCTTTTATTCCCCTGCATAGCTGGCTGGCTGTTGGCCCAAGGGTGACATTGAAATGCATAAAATTCAATAATTAATCCGGGAGGCTGATATGGGGAAACACAACCAAATCAGCCAACCTTCTACACTGACATTGAAGAGGGCTACACAGAAGTGGCAACGGAGCGGCCCCTGGACCACATCTGGCCCCCAGATAGATGTCTTCTGTTCAGCCTTCTTCGTGGTGTCTGAAAACCGGAATCGAGGGTCAGTTTTTAAATTGGGAGATTTCACATAAAATCCAGATTGCTGTTTTTGCTTATAAAATGGGGTGACAGGAGCCCACGTCATCACATGGCAACATCTCTGGAGCTGTGGTTTCCCCCTTTGGACTGGACATACACCCCATCTCGCCATAGTTCCCACTAAGCCCTACTGCCTCACCTTGGAACCACCTCACTGCCTGTCACCTCTCACGCCTGCTATGTCACCTGCCTGGCGCTTGTAGGGATCTGGATTTGCCACTCGAACCAAAGGCAAGCCTAGATTAGTCAGATACCCTGAGAACAGGCCAGTTCCCATCAGTCACAGTTTCTGGTCAACCGCCATTTAAGAAAAACCCTTGAGGTTGCAAGGATTTCAGGGAACAGATTTTTTTTTTTTAATTATATAATATGTTGCCATGCTCTGTGTCATCATTACAACCACTGTGAAAACACAAAAGCAGGCAGTTGAGCTCAGGCCTGGGTGACCTTGAACAGTCACTTAATCTTTCCCTGCCTTAGTTTCCTTGTCTATAAAATGGGGATATTAATAGCCACGTAGAATACTTTGGGAATGCGGGAGACAGCCCGTGTCAAAGCACTTAGCCAGTGCCTGGCGCATAGGAAAAGTCAAATAACTGTTAGCAATTATGATTATTAATCATTACACAGGGCAGCTGAACCCAGGGAAAAATGAGGCCAGTGGTTCCCAACTTGAGTGCATATCAAGGTCACCTGGAGGTCATGTTGCACCCAGATGGCTGGGCCCCACCCCTACAGCCACAGTTTTGTGATTCAGTGGGTCTGGGCTGGGGCCTGAGACTACATGTTTTAGTGAGTTCACATGTGAAAACGCTCTGAAAACTGCTGCTCAACTCACTTAAAGGCAAACTGACCAGTTTGAAACACGTGCCTCCACATTTGCCTACTTCTCGTTGAAAGAGTCCTGCTAAGTAGTTAAAGTATTAACATATAAAGTGCTTTAGCGCCCAGCAAAAACAATGCTCAGTAAGTTAGAATTATTCATAATTAAATAGAGAATTACCAGGAGAATCTACAACTAAAAAGAAAGACATAGGGGAGAAGGGAACCTTGGGCATTTGGACCAGAGGCTTTGTGAGGGCATCCTGTTTTAATCCCCTCATCAAGACTATGAAGAAGGAACATGTGGCCTGGCTGTTCCCAATCTTCCTGTAAAATCCCGGAAATTACTCCAAGTCTTCGGAGTAGATCAAGGATGCTCCTTAAAAAGGGAACAGCCAGATGGAGTATCCCTTTGCCCTTCCTTCCGTCCTCCTTTCTGGACTACATAAGAGATAGCTGGGGCTCCAACAGCCTCCTTGGGCCATGAGGCAAACTAAGGCTAAGGCTGGGGAAGCGAAAATAGGGATGGAACCTGGCAACCCAGTGACCATGAAACAACCACACCAGCCCTGGACCAACTATGTGTAGAGCAGTTTTCAATGAGAGAACAGTCAGCATTACTGTGCCCACTCAACTGCCCTTCTTTGGCATGCTGCTTTCATAGCAGCTGAACTTAATCTTAACTGAGAGACCGTCTCTCCCTGGGCTGACTTCTGGCTGAGATGCCTCTTCCCCTCTCCATGTAGAACTGACACCCAGGAAACTGCTTCGGCCCACTCTATGGGCCAGAATGCTCTGTTTCTTGAGTTCTTGTTCAACTTCAGGTGATTTAGACAACTGTTTATAAGACACAAGTGTATTCTTCCTGGGTGTCTCTTGGATAAAAATGTCTTTCAGATGACCTCTCCCTGGTTCGCTTCTGGATACAGTACTCAGGCTGGGCTGATCTTTGGCCAGTATATAAAGGTACACTTGAATTGGCTGATAACTTTTATTTATTATTTATTTATTTATTTATTTATTTATTTTTAAGTAGGCCCCCTGCCCATTGTGGGGCTTGAACTCACGACCCTGAGATCAAAGAGTTGCATGCTCCACCGACTGAGCCAGCCAGCCACCCCCTGGCTGATAAATTTTAAACATCACCATGTGGGTGGTAAACCTGCTTCAAGTCCCATCCGTGCCTAGTCTGTCCCCGATTGCTCCCTGTAACCCTCAGACTCACATAACCCAGCAACTGAAGGCTTAACACCCAGGGAGGTGAGGGCCTAAAGACTTTGCTCTAACTCACCTGCCCAGTGTTGGTTCAGACTGGCGATGCCCACGAGTCACCCCTGCAACCAAGTTAGTACGGGAGGGGCCACACACACTCCTCCACACGCCATCCTGGCATGGGAAGGAAGGAGCCCCGGCCTGGGTACTGGCTGGGAGCCATGTTCCTTCCCATCTGGTCACTGGTAGTCTGCTGACGTGATACTCCCACCTGTGACCTGTGAACTCATGGCTTGCTCTTTGGACTCAGAAATATCCCAGGGAGCACCAGCCATCCCCCCCTCACTGTATCGCCCCCCCCGGACATTCAGTGGATGCAGACCCCCAAAGAGTCTCACTTTGTACCCCATTTGGCCCACTGGCATGGCAGACCCCTACCTCGCATGCTTGGCTTTCAGCATCCACGCCACGTGGGTACAGAACATGGCCAAGAAAGTGCCACCAGCTAGCATCCCTGCTGCTCCAGAGCGTACAGCTCAATATGGGACTGCATCCCGGGTTGCTTTAGAGCAACCCCGTCCAAGGTCCACTCCTCATCCTTGTTTCTGGAATCTTCCTATAGAAGAGAGAATCTTCCTCCCATGTCCTCCTGGGTATGAGTCAATAAACCTCTCAATCCCTGTGATTTGCCCAGGTAGAGAATTCCTCCATTTCTTGGTGTTACCCCTTCTGTTTGGACCTCTGGTTCTCAAGGGGGGACATTTGGAAGCATTTTGGAAATCCGTGAAATATTTTTAGCTGTTCCAATGATTGGCAGTGGCCTTTGGTAGGGTTTAATTTTTTTTTCAATATTTACTGTAAACTGACTGAGCTACGGCATGCGTGCAGAAGACCACACATATCGAAGTACAGGCTCAATGCATATTCACAAAGCGAACATATCCACGTAACCAGCAGCCAGATCAAAATCAGATTGTCAGGACCCTCAAAGCTTCCTTGGACCCCCTTGCAGTCACCACGACCCACCACTGATAACCACCATCCTGACCTCTAACACGAGGAATCTCCCCCATCTTTTCTAGAACCTTCTGGAAATGGCTTCATGCCATGTGTCAGTCTTTTGTGTCTGGCTCCTTCCACTCGCCATGTCTGTGAGATTCCCGCATTTGCCGCATATAGTTCTTGATGAGCACACGGGGTGTTTCGAGTTTGGAGGTATTAGGAACGGTGCCGCCTCGAACATTCCTGCACACATTTTTTGGTTCACCGATGCACCGATTTCTGCCGGACACCTAGGAGTGAATAGCTGGACCACGGGACAGGTGTATCGCAGCCTCAGTACCCACGGCCAAAGACTCGCCCCGAACTGTTGTGGCAACTTACACTTCCGCCTACACAGTATGAGCGTTCCCTGTTGTCTCATCAACACTTAGTATTGTCTGTTTCTTGGTGGCCATTCTGGAGGGTGTGGTGTGGTATCCCACTGTGGTCACTGGCCATTTGGATATCCTTTTCTGTGAAACGTCTGCTCAAATCTTCTGCCTGGTTTTCTGTTGAATTGTTTGCCTTTTTTTTTTTTAATTTTTTTTTTCAACGTTTTTATTTATTTTTGGGACAGAGAGAGACAGAGCATGAACGGGGGAGGGGCAGAGAGAGAGGGAGACACAGAATCGGAAACAGGCTCCAGGCTCCGAGCTATCAGCCCAGAGCCCGACGCGGGGCTCGAACTCACGGACCGCGAGATCGTGACCTGGCTGAAGTCAGACGCTTAACCGACTGATCTGTAGCTCTTCATGCATTCTGTCTAGGGCTTCTCTCATGAATAGCTAGATTGCAAGCATCTTCTCTCATTCTGTGATGTGTCTTTTCATGTTCCTAAAAGTGCCATTTGATGAAACAGAGTCTTAACACAGCGAATTCTCCTCTAGGGTTAATAATTTTTGGTCCCAAGTAATCCTTGCCTACCCCCTTGTTTCCTTCTAGAAGTTTTCTAGTTTCACCTTTCATATTGTGATTTATAATCCCACACACTTTTCTTGAGTGATCCATTAGACATCCTTGGAGCTGAAAAACCTGTTTAGAGTGATCTGAGAACCTAGCTCAGCTCTACACATAAACACAAAATGTGGGTTTTTTTTTTTTTGCACGGTTTAATATACACTGAGTTTCCCAGAATGTAACTCCTGTGTAAATTTAGAGAAGATTTTTATTTTGTTTTGTTTGGAACCTTGCCAAGATTTGAATCATCATTTCAGAAAAAATATGTCACCAACAGCAAAGTTGCTCAAGGTATGTGAGTAACCCGTATAATCCACCCGTGTCTGTCTACATTTCTACATGATCCTATGGTTTAAGTAGACATATATCCTTAGCTGACTATTAATTAACTACTAAAGATGCATGAAGTTGCAACAATCTTCATTTGATTTTTGTCTACATCTTTCAAATCTAAACTTATGTCCTATGGTTTGGAGCACATATCTGACCACTTCAAATATACTTCCCAGTATGGCCATGCCTATGTGTCTAGATGTCAGTACATATATTATTTTATCGTACATTATTTACTTTTTTTGTCTTTTCTATTATAACTAGAGCATTATGTTAATTTGGGGGGGGAGGGACAATGTGTGTAGACACATTTCATTTCATTTCAGGAGAGCAAAGGGGATTCACAACACATTTCCTATAAGGACAGGGTCACTGGTTCTGACAGGGTAAGAGCCAGTGCAATCGGCTCTGCCCAGTGGGCCTCGCTTTCAAATCAAACGGGAACACTCAAGTTTTTTCCTGACCACAGGAGCGGTTTTCTTCTAAAACGGAATTCCTCTTAGGCCAACCAATTTTAAGGTAACAGTAATGGCTTTCTCCTCGCTACGTGTGTGAAATAGACAGTCCCGCACCTGCCCCAGAAGAAACGATATGGGAGTGGCCCGATTGCTCAAAGCCCTCTCACCTCCTTCCAGCATCTACCTGCTTTTGAGATCACACATTGGCCTGTTCTGGTTCTTCCCTGGGCTTAGTTTCACAGGTAGAGCGGTCTGAGTTCAAGACCCGGCCCTGCCCCAAACTAGCTGTGTGGCGCTAGGCAGTGTGTTATCAACGTTCTGTGAGCCCACGGCGTACGTTCACAAAATGAGTCAGAGAAAACGTACTTGGCATATTTGTGAAAGCAAAAGGTAGTAACTGCTAATGTTTACTGAGTGCTTACTGCAAGCCAGCTTCTGTGCTAAACGCCTCAGGAGGATAATCTTCTATCCTCAATCCTGCCACAAGGACGGGGGCCACTTTTCTCTCCGTCGTACAGATGAGGAGAGTGGAGGCACAGACAGAATAAGGCAATTGTTCTAGGTCACCCAGTTGGAAAATGGCAAAGCTCAGAGTCAAGCCCGGGCGGTCTGACTGGTTCTCACTGAATGATAGCTTGTAGGAAAAGGAGTGCCCAGCACAAAGAAGGACACTCAAAAAATGGCAGCTCTTGGCCATTATCACGTGCCCGTTGGTCTTACAGTTCTGAACACCTGTGCTCATTATTACTTTCTTCCCGCTCCCAAAAGAACCGCGTATCTGCCTTTGGTTTAACTCCATTTAACGCATGCCTAGTGGCTTTTAAATACGTCCATTTCTAATATTCCAGCTGCCTCAACTTGGCAGCATTCGTCAAAAGAACACTGGTGAAAAATGATGTTAATCTCGGGGCGCCTGGGTGGCTCAGTGGGTTGAGTGGCCGACTTCAGCTCAGGTCACGATCTCGCGGTCCGCGAGTTCGAGCCCCGCGTCGGGCTCTGGGCTGACAGCTCAGAGCCTGGAGCCTGTTTCAGATTCTGTGTCTCCCTCTCTCGGACCCTCCCCCGTTCATGCTGTCTCTCTCTGTCTCAAAAATAAATAAACGTTAAAAAAAATTAAAAAAAAAATGATGTTAATCTACCTGCAAATGGTATAAGGAAGTCTGTGTTCGCACAGGAATTCGTGCTATTTCCCTAAAAACATCCAATCCCATAAGCAACAAAAAGCACACTATGTCAGAAATATGTCCAAGCCTCAGGCCACTTGTACCGGGAAATACTTGACCCAAGGAAGCACAACTGCCCCCCGGGTGCTGGTTGTACCAGGATTTGACCTGCATGTGTCTAGATCCTGAGGAATGTGCTCTGACACAGGCCACGGTCAGGTATGGTAAATAAAGTGGCTTCCAGCACAAAATAGACTCCACTTCCCAGCAGGTGTGGCTGCCGAACTCCTCCGTTTCTGAAAATGGTTTTGCGAGCTTGGAGAATTGTAGGGGGCTTTGTGCTGCAGGGTCGTGTCACGGCGGCCGACCGGCCCTTAGAAGTTTTGGATCAAAATGCAAAATGAGTCTCTGCTATCTCCCAGCGGACAAGACACCTCAGGTCTCTCTGGGCTTTTGCTTCCTTGCCCATCAGAGGACGAGGTTTGACTAAGAGAAGCCCTAAAGCTTCCCCAGGCCGGGCCGGGAGCTGAGGAGTCAACACCTGCCACGAGTTTAGATCCGGTGCTACCAGATCATAGTGTGAACAAGTTAGGACTCAATTCCTTTCTAGCCGTGTGGCGTAGGCCCATCACTGCACCTCTGTGAGCCTCAGTTGCCTCCTTAGATAAAATCAAGAATAAACAATATTGATCTCCCTGGACTGTTAGGGAGGTAACATGTAAACAGCCTAAACATAAAATAGATGCTCAACAAATGTAGGTTTCTTGCCCTCACACATGGGCCCACTTTCTCTTATTACCACATTCCCTGATCGAGGCACCAGACCTCCCTATGCGGTCAGTCCACTTCACCCATGCCCCACCCAGCCCTTCTGTCTTTCCCCGGGCGGGGTCGAGACGCTCAAGTCTTCTGCCCCAACTAGCATCTACTCCTAGACCAACTGTCACCATGAAACTACCTGATAAATCGATACATTTACTCCAGTCACCTGCCCCAAACCTCTGCATTAGGAATTCTAGTGTCAAGAGTTCCAGTGCATAGAACAGAGAGGAATCAGTAATTTAAATGTGGCAACATTTGATGATAAGTTGCATTCCTTGAGGATGCTAGGAAGAGAGGCCCTTGGAATGGTTTCTCTTTTCAGTGTATGTTACGTCTGTGAGTAGCGCCCCCCCCCCTCCCCGCCCCGTGTGACTTACTCCAGGCTCCATGATCTCTGTTTCCTCCTGGCAAAATAACCCACTTTATTAGAACCAGCTCAGGAGTTCTACCAGCAGGTAAAGCCTTAGAGATGGGCTTCTTGTTTGCTTTCTCCAGCCAGCCACCCCAAATTCTTGGAAGTGGGTGGAGCATAAATGAAAAGTTGGTAAATAAAATTCTTTCTTTGGTCTAGTATGGACAGGCCTTGGCCTCTTCAGGCTACCTCATGGCTCCCAAACTGTAATTATTGGTTGCTTTTTAAAGTGTCCCTCTGAACTGAGAGTCTTTAGTTGTTCTAAATTCATTTGGGATCCTTCTGGACCCAGGAATTAAAGGTGACTCTTCATTCCTGTAAGTCAGAGACTGTCTCGTCTAAAGAAACATTCCAGGGCTGCAGGCATGTTGTGTGGTGAGAAGGGCCAATTAAAGCTATATCCCAGCGTCCTCCAAGTAGGAGTTCAAATGGCCTTGAGAAGCAAGAAGCTTCCTTGTGAGTCTGCTCTCCAGCCAGGAGGACCCTTCCTGTAGCCCTGATCCCTGGGATCCCAGAGTAATGAAAAGTAAGATTAGAAGCCATCAGGGGCGCCTGGGTGGCTCAGTCGGGTAAGCATCTGACTTCGGCTCAGGTCATGATCTCACGGTCTGTGAGTTCGAGCCCCGCATCGGGCTCTGTGCTGACAGCTCAGAGCCTGGAGCCTGTTTCAGATTCTGTGTCTCCCTCTCTCTCTGCCCCTCCTCATGCTCTCTCTCTGTCTCAAAAATAAATAAACGTTAAAAAAAAAAAATTAAAAAAAAAAAAAAAGAAGCCATCAGGCCAGAAGAATCGTAGGTGGTTTTACTGGCCACAAAGTCTTCCTAATATCATGGGATTGGGTAACGCCCTGAACGATTCCTGGCTTCTGAAAGAGAATGAGGCCATTCCTGAAGATTCTATGCACTACTCTATCACAGGGGACTGCCAAGCTCCCTTCCACCAATCCCACCTCCCTCCCAACACAGCACCTTATGGTGGATTGGGGCAGGGGGCGCTTCTGGGGGTCTGATCAGGAGACACTACAACGTTTGCCTTTTAGGACCAGTGGTGATAACAACAAATGACACTGACTGAACACTTTGTATGCATTGCTCATTTCAACCTTTCAATGACCTAGCATCTCTCCACATGTGGCCACTACCCACATTTTACGAAAAGGGGAACTGAGGTCAAGAGGGCAAATGAGTTCCTCAAGGTTAATAAGTAACAGAGGCTCAAACCCAGCTCTGACGGGCCCCACCAGCCTCACTTTTAGCAACTGCAAGAATCTGCTGCCTGCCTTACACCTGAGCCCAAGAGCTCGCTCGCTATTCACTGTTCTCCCCAAGCCCCATCAGGTTCCTGCTGCCCACACCAAACCCTGAAGATCTAAATGTGCACCCCAGAGGAGGAGGGGGACACAGGGAGCACGGTGGGTAGAACAAGCTTGGGGCCAGATAGCTCAGGTTTGAACCCAGCTCCAACATTTACTCACGATATGGCCATGGGCAAGGAACTTAACCTTTCTATGCCTTTGTTTTCTCCTCCACACACAAAAAGAAGAATCCCTGATCAGGCTGCAGTTGAGATGGGCTGCATGCTACCTGTACAGCACACAGAGGGCGTCTGGCACCCCAGAAAGCTCCATGAACCCTGAGCGCTTCTCCAGGGAGAAGCCTGCTCGGCATCTCCACCTCGACATGTAACAAGCCCCTCAAATTTGGCATAGCCCAAGTCGAGCCCCTGACCTTCCCTCCTCGGGCTGCTCGGCCCTCACTCTGGCCTGCACTAACACCTGGCCACTTTGTCTTTCTCGAAGCTGAGGTCAAACATTTTAGCGTCATCCTGGGCTCCTCACATTCCCTGGGTGCCTCACATTTAACGTGCCTGCAAGTCCTCGGAGCCTTACCTTTAAAATACACCCAGCATCGAGTCCTGCACCATCACCTCCACTGCTCCCTGGTCCGGGTCAACACCTTCTTCCCCCCCACGTGCATCCGGCAGCCTCCTCACTGGGCTCTCTGCTTCCGCTCTCACCCACAATGGTCTTCTCCCCCGTAGCCAGAGCAATTCAGGATGCGGCAGGTAATTCCAATCCAGACTCCCGTGGTGGCTTTTCCACCTCACCTGGAGATAATGTCAGCGCCTAATTATGGGCCCACGAAGCCAGTCCCCTCCCGCGCTCCCCCTCCCTCTTCTTCTCCAGCCCCACTGGTCTCCTGCTTCCCCTCCTAGAGCCCTCGGCCCTGTTGTTTTCTTTCCTGAAAACTCTCCCCCAGACATCCGCATGCCTTTCTCCTCTACTCCTGTGGTCTCCGCTCACACACCACCTCATCAACGCATGTTTTCCTGCCCACCCCAAATAACACAAGTCCCAAGTCGTCTTCGGGCTCCATGCGTCACGGACCAATAAATCACCCAACCTCCCCCACCTCAACCCTGCTTTCTTTATCTCCTCTCAGTATCAGCTCTGGGATAAGCTGTCCTCGGATCAGGTGCAGGAGAGGTAGAAAGTGGAAAAGTGCTTGGGAAAAGTGTTTGATGGAAATAGGATTCCCCTGGTTGACAGGAAGATACCATTATATAAATAAATACATTTCATGTGTTTTGCTCGATAGCACATGATTGGTCCAAAATGCTGTCTTGGATCAAGTAGTGGTGAAGAAGTTTCCTTCAGAACATGCTTGAGATGTGGTACCTTGAGACCACGCTTGAGAACACGCTTCAGCTCCCTTCGAAAGTAACGCCCAAAACAAGGCGGGAAGGGCAAACTCGGGCCTTCTGAGGAAAGAGGTCAGATTGCACCTGGTATCTCATTGCAGTCCCTCATGAAGGGACTAAAACTATCAGGATGGGATTTTTTTTTAAGACATAAAAGTGCAAGGGAAAATGAGAGAGGTGAAAATAACAAAACTTTGGGATCCAGAAAGTTTATGGATAAGTATTATTTGACTAGGCAGCTCTGACGGAACTGAAGTCCAAGCTCATAGCAAGAAAATCTGTGAGCCGAGTGGACACATACAAGAGAATACTCAGAAAAACTTAGGAACCTGTGACACAGTGCTCTTCTGGAACTGAGAGCAAAGCTGTGGGAGGGAGGGTGTAAAATAATGGAGACTGCTTGGAATCCGTTTATTAGTATTAGATGCCTGGACATCCTCCTCATTCCACATTGCTGGGTACCTGCCCCTTCCTCACTCTGGCAGAAGACTGATCATCTGCCTTCCAAGAAGGATAAAATATAGAGACTCTGGACTATGTGACATCAGACCCAGTTGATGGGCTATTGTTCAGTAACTATGGACGTGGCCTTCTCCCATCTCTCTTCCCATACTGAGCTTCCAGAATGCTGGAATCCAGACTTTTGCCCTCTGGAGAGGAGATTAGAGGAAAATTATCTCCTGTGTCTGACAAAATCAGGTAGAAAGACATAAAGATATTGAAACAGGAGCTCCCCAGCAATTAGCACAGCATAGCACTCCACAATAAAGTTCATAGTCAAGAAACTCCACTCATTCAGACAGCCATTTATTAAAAACAACAACAACAACAACAAAATATCTGAGGAAAGCCTCTATGAGACAAGTCACGAAACAAAACAAACAAATAAAAATGATTTGGAGAAAACAGAAATTTTGCAAGGAGAGGAAAAATGGCTCCAAACTATCATTGATCACCTTGCAAGATAAGAAAAGACACCATATCAATGAAACAAGAACAGAATGCTATAAAAAAAACACTTAGAAACAAAAAATATTTTTTGAAAATTAACACTTTGAAAATATAAGTTAAAAACCTTGTAAAAGATTTAAATATAAAATTGAGAAAGAGTTTCAGAAAGGAAGTCAGAAAGACAAAGAGAAAACAGGGAAGAAAAGAGAAAATAATTAGAAGACCAGCCCAAGAAGTCTTACATGCAAATAAGAAAAGTACCACAAAGAAAGAACAGTGAAAACTGAGGGGATAGTCATCAACAAAATAATGAAAGAATATTTTGAAACTTGAAGAACAAAAATCTCCAGATTCAAAGGGGACTTTAAGTTCTCAGCATAATGAGAATAAATATACTCACACTAAACTAGGGTGCATTGTTATGAAATTTCCAGAACACTCAGAACAAAGATAACATCCCACCAAGCTTCTGAAGGGTAGGAAAAACAGGCCACATGCAATAGATCAGAAATTAGAATAAATTAAGAATTTTTAACAGCTATGGGGAGAAAAACAAACAAAAGACAATGGGGCAGTGATCTCAAAATTCTAAAAGAAAAGTATTTCCAACCTAGAATTCTATATCTAGCCCAATTATCACTCCTGTATAAGAACAGAATAAAAATAATTCAGATATGCAAATTCTCAAAAAATTTAACTGCTGCATGCTTTTCCCAAAAAGCCACTAGTATATTCTATCAAATGAATGAGTAAACTAAGAAAAAACAAAAGACATGGCTTATGTATTAGTTGCCTAGGGCTGCCATAACAATGCACTACAAACTGTGTGGTCTAAATCAACAGAAATTTATCAGTCCTAGAGGCTAGAAATCAAAATCATGGTGTCAGCAGGGCCATGCCTTCTCTGAAACCTTGAAGGGGCTCTTCCTTGCTTTTTCCAGCTTCTGGTGGGCCCAGCCTTTCTTTGGCTTCTGGCAGAAGGATTCCAATCTCTGCCTCTGTCTCCACATGGCTGTCTTGCCTCTGTGCATATCTCTATATCTCTTCTCCTCTTTCTATAGGGACATTAGTCATATAGGGTTAAGGGCCCACCCTACTCCAATATGACCTCATCTTAACTAATTACCTCTACAATGAGCCTATTTCCAAATAATGTTACATTCTAAGGTTCCGGGAAAGACACAAATTAGTAGGAGGGGGGTGGTGAAGATGACAATATTTAACCCAGTACTACAGAAACCAAAGGTGAGGGGAATTCTCTGGATAATGGTAAAAGACGAGCCCAGGCTGACAGCTCTATACCACAGTAGAGGGCAACCAGCCCACACCGGGAAAAATGAAATGTAAAAAATGGATTTTTTTTTTCAGAAAGGTGAAATTGAGATTTAGGAGTTGAATTAATGATAAATACATAGAAAATTGAACAATCAAATAATAGTGGCAATAAAAAGGCAATTGTTAATTCCAGGTAAAACAAAAGATTAGTTCATAGCCATGGCTCCGTAAGGCATATATAAACATATATAAGAAACAATGAATGTTTATCAAGCCAAAATTACAATATAAATAAATATATGGGAAGGGTGGAGGGGTGGGAAGTGGTGGAAATGGAATGAGGAAAAGAGTGATATGTCCTTATCATCCACAGTTAATGGATAAGACCCAAGACTGAAAAAGCCAGAGTTAGCAATTCAAGTATATAAAGAGATAGAGAGTAAATATTAAAAGAGCTGAAAACTGAATCCCCACAAAGGGGAAATGGAGGGGAGGGGAACTACGCAATGTTATTGGCATCTTAACAGACCTTGTAGAACTAGTCAAACTGTGCATACGTATAACCTCAACTAGAAAAAAGTCAAAACAAGAGAGAAAGGCACAAATCGATCCAATCATCAACAGCCTGGTGCATTGCACACTAAACCACAAGTACATTTTATAGTTAACATGTCTTATAATGAAACTCTAGAGTCAGCTTAACACAGGAGTTCTCAACTAAGGGCACTTTTGCTCCCCGCAACCCCCACTCAGGGGACATTTAACAATGTCTAGGTGGGGGCGCCTGTGTGGCTCAGTCAGCTAAGTATCCAACTCTTGCTTTCAGCTCAGGTCATGATCTCACAGTCATGAGATCGAGCCCCGTGTCAGGCTCCGCACTTGCATTAGAGCCTGCTTGATATTCTCTCTCTACCTCTTCTTCTGCCCCTCCCCTGATTGCACTGCTTCTCTTTCTCTCTCTCTGTCTCTTTCAACAACAACAACAACAACAACAACAAAATGTCTGGATATATCTTTGATTGTCAGAACTCAGGGGATGGGGTGCATCTAGTAGGTAAAGACCAGGAATGCTGCTAAACTCCCTGCAATGCACAGACCGTAGAATGACAACAAAGGATTTGTTCAACAACTACCAAGAACTATGTGGCCCAAAATGTCACTAGTGCCAAGATTGAGAAACCCTTGCTCAACAGATGATTGGAAAGAGAAAGCCCTGTGAGGAAGTTCGGGAAAACCTGGTTCCTTTACACTCATACAGCACTCTGACACCAGATGTGTGGGTTTTTTCCCACACCAACTAATTCCCCAATTCTCTGTGGATATCAACTGGGTGTCCTGCAATTCAATTCAATTCTGACACTATCTACCTGCAGTTAGTGTTGGA
This sequence comes from Prionailurus bengalensis, assembly GCF_016509475.1. Classification (NCBI taxonomy): domain Eukaryota; kingdom Metazoa; phylum Chordata; class Mammalia; order Carnivora; family Felidae; genus Prionailurus; species Prionailurus bengalensis. Next base: position 177,067,008 of record NC_057343.1, read on the forward strand.
TCCCATAGGTTAAGTGCTCAGTCCCACAAGACTGTCCCTCTACTTCAGGTACCAATCACAAATCTCAGGTTTCCTGTACTTCTGTTCAACTGGCTATAAATCAGAGGCCCCCCTCCACGACCCCATCCTCAGGTTCAATAATTTGCTAGAATGGCTCACAGAACTCAAGAAGTCACTTTATTTAGGTTTATCAGCTTACTAGAGGACATGAAAGTGATGTATAGGGCAAGGTTGAGGGGTGGTATGGGAAGTCTCCATACACTCTCCAGGTGCACCACCCTCCTGGCACCCCCAAATGCTCGCCATCCGAGAAGCTCTGACCTTTATCCTTTTAGGTTTCTATGGAGGCTTCATTATGTAGGCATGACTAATTAAATCGCTAGCCACTGGTGATTAGTCCAACCTCTAGTCCCTCTCTCCCCCCAGGAGGCAGGGGGATGGGGCTGAAAGTTCCAACCCTCTAATCCTCTGATTGGTCTCCGCCATTCTTAGGGCCTTTCCAAAAGTCACCACGTTAACATAAACTCTGCTGTGGTTGAAAGGGGCTTGTTTTGAATAACAAAGGACACTCTCTTCATCTTAAGGTCTCTCTTCACTTAGGAAATTCCAACGATTTTGAAGAGCTCTGTGCCAGGAACAGGGGTGAAGCCCAAATATCTATTTCTCATTATAAATCACCATATCATAGGAAGTTGTTGAGATCCTCTAGGGAAGCAATCACAAAAGGCTGAATTAAGAGACATCTAAGGCAGACTGCACAGAACTGAAACCGGACATGGTTGGTGACAGTGGAGACAAGGGCCTTTTCCCATTGCCAGGTTGCGAGGACGCTCAAGTAACCCGTGGAGAGGTCCGTGTAGGGAAGAACTGAGTCCTCCTACCAACAGCCAAGTGACTGAGCTGACCTGGAAATGGGACCCAAACCCCAGGCCAGCCTTCTGGTGCCTGAAACCCAGGCTGACAGCTGCCTGCAGCCTCATATGCTACACTGAATGAGAACCACCCAGATGCTCCAGAATCCCCGAAACAGAAACTGTGAGATAATTCACGCTTCTTGTTTCAAACTGCTAAGTGTTGGTATAATTTGTTATGCAGCAAAGGATGACTAATACAGATGGGCAGTGAGCAAAAGATGAAAACAGTAATGGCAAAGCAAAAGCAAAACCAAAGGGGCCAGATGGTCGTGGGGAGGGCAGGGCTAAGATAAAAAATTCAAAGAATGGCCACTGAGTCTGAGTTCCTCTGTTATCCAGCGGACTACATTACATATTTCCAAAAACATGTGGCCTCAGGATGAAAGCTGAGAAAGGAGTTGTAGTAGAAAAGATGCCTGTAAGAACGTAGCACAGTATCCAAACATTTTAAGGGGGGGGGGGGCTGGGACCAACAAAACCAAAGCCAATAGCTCACATTCTGGCATTGCACTATTTTCCTGGGCGACTCTAGTTCTGTAGTCCTAATTAACATTTATTTATTGTGTCTGGGGCTATACTCACACTCAATTAGGTATTATCATCCTTGGTTTTGATGAGGAAACGCCACCTCCCAGAACTGATGTGGCTTCTCTATAGTCCTACAAAGCCGGGACGTGAACCCACATCAGGCTAAATTCAAAATCCACGCTAATCCCACCGCACCATCCACATCCCTTTGTAGAACACTTATTTACATTCCTTGGGATTGTTTGAATTCCCTTCCCTCTGCCTTCTTTTAAAAGAACTCTGCCAGGGTTCCTCCTCCCCCAACCCTTAAAAAAAAATCCTTTAATTATTGTTCATTCCTGAAATTAAGTGTCTACATATTTTACTAGGGAGACTCAGAAAGCCCTTACAGTGGTGGAATGTAGAAACCATGAATTGAAAGCTTCTTCAAGACTCTTCCTCATTCTCCGTCCCCTGGGTCTGGACATGAAGCTATTCTCCCTGGCAACCTTCCTTGTCTCTCCACATCCCCCCACCCCTCCGGGGCACTGTCTGGCCAGAGCACAGCATTCTCTCAGCCCCATTCCCCTGGAAAATGTTGAGTCTGCGATGACATTGACACCCATTAGGGAGCTGTGCAGCTGTTCCCACACAGCCAGCCCAAAGACCTTCCGGAAATTGTTTGCATTCACGTGCCTTCTGTCCAGCCTGGCAGTCTGCAAGGCCTGGCACCCCAGGACTGTGGCTGGAGTCAGGATGCACACTTTCTCTCCCTCTTCTGTGACTCCCTGAATGACTAGTAAATTGACAATTAATAGGTAAGAAAGACAGGTACTTCTTTCTTGCTATCTAGAATAAGCTGGATGGTGGGGGTGAGGGAGTTACAGTTTTTTTTTTCCTTTGTGGTCATAGATAGCTATTATTGTATTATTTAGATCTCATTTGGTTTAAGCGACATAAATCCAATTCCAAATGGACTTGGTAAAAAGAAGAATTTAATAACAGGGAACTGGAGTATCTCCAAGCAAGCGGAAGAAAGGGCAGGGATGCTTCTGAGGGTCACCATGTACAGTTGTGCAAGCTGCACACTGCACAACCCCAGGGGCCACTATATCACATATATATCATTGGTGGCCATATGAATTGTGCTCTGCACAACTCTTTTCAGTGTTCCTCCTCCAGGTTTCAGGAGTAACTAAAAGCAGCGTCTCAAACGTCACTAGGACTCTCTCTGTCTCCATCTCTGAAATGGGCTTCTCTCTGAATATTGACCAAATCCTTCCCACTGGTGGACTGGTTTCATTCATGTCTGTGAATGGTTCCTTACTTCCAAAGCCAAAGAGGGACTGACTTGTGCTTTTATTGGTCTCAGCTTCAAAATTTCTAGGGAAGAGCTCTGATTGGTGGACTCGAGCTTGGTGTCTATCCTTCCACCAATCAAGAAGCTAGATGGCCCAGAGGCAGGCACTACCTTTGCCTTAGCTTGAGTCAGATTCCCACCTGAACACAGCATGTCTGCCCAGTAGGACGTTGGAGATGTAGGAACACAGCCTTTGGGGAAATTTAAAGCTTTTAACCCTTGTTTGCCTTTTTTTTTTTCTTTTTGTAATTTCCAGAGCCTTTTGGGAGCACTAACTACCTGACAGTAGGACAACAGGTGGGACGATATGGAAGTAAAATCGCTCCATTTCAAGAGTGGGTGTGAATTAAACTGACCTCCTCAGGGATTTTCATTTGATGAGGTCTCTATTCATATTTTGACTATTTAGGGAACATTATGACCCTTCTGCAGTCACACGCAGGCAGCTTCCAAACTCTCTGTCTTGAACACAGAAAATACCAATACTCTTCCGAAATTAACTGGCCACGGATGCTTGGTAACTGCCTCCTTCAAGGGGCCAGAGAGAAAAAAAACAACAAACGCATAACTGTTCGGTTCATCTCCCTTCCTCCTGCCTCCAACACCAGTGTGGAAGGCACACCTCTTTGCCCTCTGTACGACTATGCCCCCGGCACTCTCTCATCTTTTCTGAAGCCCCACCTTTTCATCCCGACTCCCAGCAGGCACCACGGCTAGTAGTTTGAATATTCGAGCCAGAGGAGGACTCTCTGGGCGGCATGAAATCAAGGGGTTACTCTGAAAGGGACTGGGGGCTTGAGGAATCACAGAAAATAAATACTGGCTGCCACGTGCCATAAATAGTCTCGGGCCATTTAATCCACATGTCACAAGGAGGGGTGCATGACTATTAATGACCAAAATAAATAGTAATCAATTATGACGGTGGTAATGCTTTTGAAATTAGCCTGGGAAAGGATGACCCAGGCCATTTTTTATTACAGCTCAGGAAAATGGGACGCCAGCTGGGGCTAATAAGAGCTTTCATTAAAGCACGGAGAATCATCCGGCGCTGCAAAGAAAGCCCTCTCTGTCCTGTGGCCTGGCCCGGCCCTGACATGCCTTCTGCTTTTTAACAAGAACTGAAAGGTGGCGAGACAGACAGTTCTTGCCTTGGCACCGGGCAAAGTCGGCCTTTGAAAAGGCAGCGATTATTTTCAATGGCCCAGTGCTGGGGAGTTTCGTTTCCCTTGCCCCGTCTCCCTGCACCGGCGCTAGGGCTGACTAGGGCAGCTGGCGGCAGTGGACGACCCCGGGCAGAGGGTCTGGGCGGGTGAGGACGGGACAGGGCGGTTTGCAGGACTGGCTGGGTAGGGAGCCAGAGGGAGAAGAACGGTGGTTTCTGCACAAGGGAGTGCGTGTCTTTCCCCGACCTCTGTCCCCCAGTAGCTGCAGCAGAGATGGTCACTAGTATTTGCCCGTCAGCCTCTGCACCCCAGACAGCGTATTTAGCAAGCACAGGGGGGCCCTCACGGCCCAGCCCTGACAGCAACTCTGCTCCTACACATGCGGCACCTTTGGAAGGTTCGTGGAAGTCGCTCACGGCTGGCTCCTGCCTCAGTTTCCCTTTCTGCCTCTCACCCGTTCACTATTTCTTGCTGTTTCTCTCTCGCTATGAAGAAGCTAAAGAAAGCCTCTCTCTTAGCCACCTGGTAGCGAAGCTTAAGAGTTCAAGGGTTAGTGGGAAGTAAAATTCTCTTCTCCCGATACTCGACTCACTACCCAACATGCCGATAGAGACTGGCTTTCAACCAGGCAGCTTTTACCTGCCAGGGGACTTCTGGCAACGTCTGGAAACATTTTTGGCTGTCACAACTGAGGTGGGAGTTGCTACTGGCCTCTAATGGGTAGAGGCCAGGGGTGTTGCTTAACATCCTATAATGTATACAAGAAGGGATTTTCCCACCGGAAATGTCAATGGTGCTGAAGCTGAGAAAGCCCGGCTTCATCAATGGCTACGGAAGCACTTAATCACCCCCCTTCCCAAAGGCTGGGCTGCCGGAAGACTGTGTATTAGGGGGTGTGGAAGTCTCAACCCACCTTCTGTGATAGAAACATCTGCAGAAAACACAGCCGGCCAGAGGCGGAGCCACCCATCAGCGCAGCAAGTCATCGGCGACCCCGCCTCTTGCGGCCAGCCCCGGCCAATCGGATCAGCCGCTCCAGGGAAACTGAGGCAAAGGAGGAGGCTGCAGAAGCTCCCTTCCTAGCACATCTGCCAAAAGGGAGGACGTTCTTCTCCTCTATAAGGCCAGCTCGGGTTGCCCATAAATCTCCAGAGTCTGATCGACCCAGGAAGGGCTCCCAGGCAGTTTGCTCATGGCCAAGAGTTGAAAACAAATCCCACAACACGGCTTTAGTCTCAACATTCATCTGGCAGTTGCACGCAAGGCCGTGTGCCAGGTGCTTTGTATATTCTATCTGATTCCATCCATGCAACAGGGCTGCAGGGTTTTAATTCCCACTTTACCCCATAATGCATAAGTTGTGCAGCTGGAATCTTTGACTAGGTCCAACAGCGATCTTGTAACACGCCGCTCAAAATCAAGTCGTTTTCGTGTCAACAAATGGCATTTATTTAGACTTCATAGAAATTCTAGAGATTTGGGTTGTGGGAGCAGAAGCCTATCATTTATGGAGTGCCAACTCCATGCCAAGCACTCTGCTAGACCTACACGTAAATTATTTCATTGCCCCCTCTCCAGAATCCCGTGAGACACCCTGAGCCCATTTCAAGGATCAGGAAACTGCCAGGGGAAGGACAGTGACACAGAGCCTCAGCACTTACTTATGTAACGGTAATGCCCCAGTGCTTGGCAAGAGCCATCATTATTAAGAGGTACTGGGCTATCATAGGGGCATAATTCAATCGGGGCTACTGTCAGAGAAGATGCGCAAGGGAGCCCACAATGTTCCCCTCCAACCGTGGGTGCTTCTAGAGCCAAAATCTTGAGGCAAACCCCTAGTGAGTCTGCTTAGTAAGGCAGAAAGACGCTGGCTTCTGAAAAGCCCCCACACACCAAGACAACACTGGTCTCCATTCGGTGTCCTCGGAAAAAGGGCCTCGTTTTGGTTTTTCCTCCTCTCTGGTCCAGAGCGGCGACGGAGAACAGCGGGTGACCACGGTGTCTAAAATCTTTCATAAACCTGATGACCCGTTGTATAATCAGCCTTCTCCAAGTGAACTAACCCCAGTTCTTCTGAGTGTTTCTAAGATATCATTGACTCTCTAAGCTTCCTCGGCAAACATGTCGACCACTTTGGAAGTTCTGTTCCTCTTAAGGGTCAGAGACCACGGTCAGATACCATGTTGAGTTCATCACTCTGCAGAACGAGAACTCTCTCACAAATTTCGTCAGGGGGTGATTTCCCAGGAGAACCAGCAGGGGAGAATTGGTGACAGCGTGAAATGCTCAAAGATGCCAGAGTTCAAACACTGGCTTCCCCTGCCGCTAGCCATGTGACTTCAGGCAGAACAGCAAGGCTTGCAAGACCTCCATTTCTTTATCTCCAGAGCAGAAGGAATGACTTTCCCAAGGGGTTCGAGTGAGATCATGTAAGTTAAATGCTTGGCACCAGTGGGAACCCTCTACCCAGTAACTGTCATGACTTTACTGTTGTGCCCTCCCCTAGTGTAGCCACTTCCTTATTTACGATTCCTCTGAATTAAACAAAGACCGCAAACCAAAGAAAGGAAGTTCTCACTGGCCCTGTCTGCCTCCGGAAGAAGTAAGCCCACTGTCCCCTGGATGTGTTTGAATCAGGCTGCTCACATCCCCATGGGAATCATGGAAGGTGTTTCTACTTTGGGTGGGAATGGGCTTGATGACCTCTTAGAATCCCTTTCAACTCCAAGATTCTATTAAGAACTCAGGTCAGGGGCACCTGGGTGGCTCAGTTGGCTAAGCGACCTACTTCGGCTCAGGTCATGATCTCATGGTTGTGAGTTCGAGCCCCGCGTCAGGCTCCGTGCTGACAGCTCAGAGCCTGGAGCCTGCTTTGGATTCTGTGTCTCCCTCTCTCTCTGCCCCTCTCCCATTCATGCTCTGTTTCTCTCTGTCTCTCAAAACTGAATAAACGTAAAAAAAAATAATAATAACTCAAGTCAACCCACGCTCTCACCCCTTATCCATTTTCCCACAAAGAACTCCAACCAGACTTTCCATGGGGGAAATGCAGGAGAGATGGTACCCGTATCTCTCACAGCATACTTCCTCCATTCTTCATCAGATATGTCTAACCTCCAAGTTCCCATTCTCCTGTGCTTTCCCTGGGGTATTATTCCTCTTCCGGAATGCTTCCCCTGAAAATGCTTCATCTCCTTTCTATTGGGTCAAGCAATGCAGCCTTGCCCTCAGTCATGTCTACCCCATCCAGGTCAGTTATAGCGAGCTAACAGGATCCACCCTCCTTAGTAGCCAGTAGACCGTCTACTCTTCCTGGAGCATGGCCTCTGGGGTCTCACTCCACGACCAAAAAGATTTATCAGAGAATTTCTCTCCTATACACACGGAATTTTTTTCTGGAAGAAATTCCTATAATACAATTTTCTCCATCTTCTTGCATACAATTTAATGATTTCTGCCTCCAGTTCCAAGAGCCTATAATACTTCCTTGTAAAACAAACTATGCCAACAAACATTTATATAATTATAGATTTAAAAAATTCCCTTACTGGGGCGCCTGAGTGGCTTGGTCGGTTGAACGTCCAACTTCGGCTCAGGTCATGATCTCACGGTCCGTGAGTTCGAGCCCCGCGTCGGGCTCTGTGCTGACTGCTCAGAACCTGCAGCCTGTTTCAGGTTCTGTGTCTCCCTCTCTCTCTGCCCCTCCCCTGTTCATGCTCTGTCTCTCTCTGTCTCAAAAATAAATAAACGTTAAAAAAATTTTTTTTTTTAATTCTCTTACACATTTTATCCACTGACTATCTGGACCCAACATCTAATAGAGCTAGGCTGCAGCACCACAACTTGCCCATAGGTGGCACCAGCACACACACTTTTCTATGTCAGCACAAAATGTATCTTGAGATCTAGGCTTCAGGTTATGTAAAATGAACTAGCTGCATACTTCTCTGCTTTGGGAAACTCAAACCTTACCGATTATCCTTCCAATAAAAGGGAGTAGGTGCACTGGACTCCCTCTTTCCAAGGCTCTGGTTGGTGGTACCTTCCCAGTTGACTTGCCACGTCAATTTCTCACAGAGAGTTCCCTTCCCCACAGCACAATTTAGCCTCTTTCAATTATCCCTTCCAGGTCGTAGTCAGCAGATGCTCCCAGCATCTTTCAGGTCACATGTCAGGGAAACCTCCAAGGGCTGCGAGACCCCAGGATGCAGTGACTTTACTCTTAAGACACAGTCATGATCCTCTGTTGAAAGGAGTTGGCCTTCTGCCTCCGGAATGCAGTGTGAGTCCTTCCCAGCCAGGAGACAACTGCTTAAACTGGACACTGCCCACCGATGTTGTCCAAGTAGGCAAACTCCTGGCTCCTTATAAATCCTCCTTCAGAGTTATAATTTTTAACAGCAATTGCAAAACGACTTTGGGCGAACCAAAGGAAACACATTGGACGGCACTTGAAAAACAATCTAGGCCCACACGCTGCCCCCATCCAGCATTGGGACTTACATGAAGGGGGACTTCACCAGGAGCAATCTCTTCGCCAACCACTGCAGCTGGGCAGAAAAATGGGGCTGCCATGAGTTAGAGGGAAAGTTAACCCATAGACTTTTTAGTGCATTTTGGAAAGCCCAAGCCTCCCCGACATTTCCGCAATCTCTCCTTCTCCCTTGCTGAGTCAGAGCTGGGCTTTGCAAACCTCATATGAGAAAGGTCTGTCCTTCATAGTCCTTTTCCAACTGCCACCACCCGCCTCCCGCACGCGCACGCGCACACACCACCGATTCTTTTTTCCTGGCTGGCAGTACCAGCCTCCATGGCTACTTCTTCCCATCCCCCTGGCCCCACACCTAGGGATCCTTCACCTTCCTACCCTCTGTTTGCAGAGCTACTTAGCACTCTGCCTAGTCTGCCAGATGTGCTCGCAGAAGCTTTTCAACATGCTGAGCAGTGCAAAGGACTTCCCAAGACTGTAGCCCACCCGCCTAAGCAAGCATAGAATTAAACCAAGTCCTGCCCACTGACCACAATCATTCCACAATTATTGGTCAGGAATCTGCTGTGTGCCAGGCACTGGGCGGTATGGAGAACATGGACTATATTCTACGCCCCTTTAGATCCTATCATGTGACAGCTGCTCTCATCTTGTTAGAAGAATGCCCAGAAATAGTATTAATATTGTGTTTCTTGTTGTGATTCCACCGTTGGCCTCAACTCACCCCTTTTACCTCTGCAAGAGATTTTGCCCGATCCTATGAGCTCTGCTCTCCAACTTCAGTCATTTGTAAACCGTCTTTATGAGTTTTGCCATAAGCACGTACCACCTATGTTTTATTGGCTTTCTATAAGTCTTTAAAATGACTCACTTTCTTTACTTAACCATTTTTAAAAATTTTATATCACTACCATAAACGGAAAACTTGCCATAAATAGAAGGCAACCCTAACATTAAATGCAATTTTAAAACTATGCTATGAAATTTTAGCTAAATACAGAAACTTGAGCCTGTGCCCACTCTCTGTTAAAAAAGAGAGCACAGGATATATTAGACAGGTGTTAAAGGCAGTCTAGCACCACACCGACACTTATTTGTTAGGGTTACCCAGATAGTTAAGTGCTCTCACTGAGGAATGTAGTACAGTTTCATGCCATCTCTGTGTACCATCTACAATCATGTTAGTTACCACCGGTAACTTCCGTCTAAATCAGTCAGGATAGCCATGTTCTGCTGCGGTAACAGACAGACGACCTTCAAATCTCAGCAGTCGAAAGCACAAAGGTCATGTCTTGCTCATATTCACTGTAGGTTGACAGGGTCCCTACTCATTCCTGTTGCTCGGAGTTCCAGGCCGATGAAGCAGCCACCGTCTTAGGTGTGGAGGGTCATTGTGCCAGAGGGAAAGGAGACAGTAATATGAAGAATTCCCCGGATGCACTGGTCTTTAACACTTGCACCCAGCAGCAAAGTCTCACCACTTCTGCCCACTATTCAATGGCTAACTCAAGTCACATGGTCAGCTCTGACTTCACCTGAGCAGGAAGTACAATCCTACGTGGAAGGGGAGAGAGCTGGAATAGTTGTGATCAGCCATACAGACGTCCATCCCACCCCATGCACTGAGAACACCGTCCCAAACAGCTGGTCCCCAGCCTCTCTGCCAGGCACGGATTCCTATATCACCTGCAAGAACCAGGTAAACCCAACCACTCACCATTCTGTGACCATGACCATGCTCTGCACTCACCCTCCCCTATCTATGTCCATGGCTCCCACTTACTGGAACACCCTCTCCTTGTCTCTCGTCCTAGTCACACTTCAAGATTTTACCTGTTACTAAGGCTTTATCCACTCCCAAACTGAAAGGTGTGTGTGTGTGTGTGTGTGTGTGTGTGTGTTCCAAGGCTAACATTTTAGATTTTCAGAGCTAAAAGGGATGGACTCCTCCATTTATAATAGAATTTCTCAACCCCAACACTGTTGATATTTGGGTAGGATAATCCTTTTGCATGAGGGACTGTCCTGTTCATTGCAGTATGTTTAGCAGCATCCCTGGCCTTTGCCTAGATGCAAATGGCAACTTCTCCCTCCAGTTGTGACAACAAAAAAAATGCTGTAAGACACTGACTGTTCCTTTGGAGGGAGGGTAAAACTTCACCCAGTTGAAAACCACTGTTTTACAAGGCAGCCAAGAGGAATTCAATATTGTGCCCAAGATGACATGGTAAGTTAATGGCCAAAGGGGCTGGAGGAATCCAGACTCTTGATTCTCCCACCTCCCACCTCTGATCTAGTGTTCTTGGTGCTGGTGCATGGGGCTCCGGCTGGGAGCATAAATGAAGGAAATAGACTGAGCTCATATTCTTTTGTCACATTTGATGTACCCATCGAACAATTCTATGAGGAAATATGCTCTCTCATCGGGCACCTGGGTGGTTCAGTCGGTCGAGCGTCCAACTTCGGCTCAGGTCATGATCTCGCAGTTTGTGGGTTCGAGCCCCGTGTCGGGCTCTGTGCTGTCAGCTCGGAGCCTGGAGCCTGCTTCGGATTCTGTGTCTCCTTCTCTATCTGCCTCTCCCCCACTTGTGCTCTGTCTCTGTCTATCAAAATTAAATAAATGTAAAAAATATTTTAATAAATATACTCTCTCTTACTTAAAAATTACACACACACACACACATACACACACACACAGACTTCTTGTCTCTCTCATGTCTTAACATTCTTTGACTTTTCATTTGGGTTAACAGCACAGAAGTATTTCATTTGCCCTTAGTCCTACCATACGAAAAAGAGTAGTGTGAATCCAGTAACTGACAACTGGCAACTGGCAATGTTATGAAAGAGACACTGGGGAGTTCTGGGAATTGTACAAAGCTGGAGAGTGTATGTCCCATCTAAAAGGCCAAGTATTGTAGCAAGTTGTTAGGATTTTTCAAAGAGATAAAATCCAAATTTTAATGAGATATCTTCTGATTATTAGAGGCTGGAGACTAATTTTTTGTAACGTGCAAGCCCAAACTATAGGCCAAAATATCAGGGTTGGCCCTCAGGCCATAAAGGTCTGTCACCCCTACATTTCACAAGTGATCACATCATGTACCTGTATGGACATGTTACAGCCACAGCTCACAACCCACCCTGAATGTCAGTCATCTGGAGGGCCCTTAAGACTGCAGAGTCCCAGGGGCGCCTGGGTGGCGCAGTCGGTTAAGCGTCCGACTTCAGCCAGGTCATGATCTCGCGGTCCGTGAGTTCGAGCCCCGCGTCGGGCTCTGGGCTGGTGGCTCAGAGCCTGGAGCCTGTTTCCGATTCTGTGTCTCCCTCTCTCTCTGCCCCTCCCCCATTCATGCTCTGTCTCTCTCTGTCCCAAAAATAAATAAACGTTGAAAAAAAAAAAAAAAAAAAGACTGCAGAGTCCCAGACCCCACATCAGATCTGCTGAACAAGAAAGCCCCTAGGCTGGGCCTCTGGGACCTGAGCTTTTTTTTAATTGTTATTTTTATTTTTTTAAGTTTATTTACTTATTTGTTTATTTTTTCATTTATTTATTCATTCATTCATTCATTTATTTATTTTTAAAAATTTACATCTAAGTTAGTTAGCATATAGTGCAACAATGATTTCAGGAGTAGATTCCTTAGTGCCCCTTACCCATTTAGCCCACCCCCCCCCACAACCCCTCCAGTAACCCTCTGTTTGTTCTCTATATTTAAGAGTCTCTTATGTTTTGTCTGATCCCTGTTTTTATATTATTTTTGCTTCCCTTCCCTTAGGTTCATCTGTTTTGTCTCTTAAAGTCCTCATGAGTGAAGTCATATATTTGTCTTTCTCTGACTGACTAATTTTGCCTAGCATAATACCCTCTAGTTCCATCCACATAGTTGCAAATGGCAAGATTTCATTCTTTTTCATTGCTGAGTAATACTCCATTGTGTGTGTGTGTGTGTGTGTGTGTGTGTGTGTGTATACCACATCTTCTTTATCCATTCATCTCTTGATGGACATTTGGGCTCTTTCCATACTTTGGCTATTGTGATAGCACTGCTATGAACATTAGGGTGCACGTGCCCCCTCGAAACACCACACCTGTATCCCTTGGATAAATACCTAGTAGTGCAATTGCTGGGTCATAGGATAGTTCTATTTTTAATTTTTTAAGGAACCTCCATACTGTTTTCCAGAGTGGCTGCACCAGTTTGCCTTCCCACCAGCAGTGCAAAAGAGATCCTCTTTCTCCACATCCTCGCCAACACCTGTTGTTGCCTGAGTTGTTAATGTTGGCCATTCTGACAGGTGTCAGGTGGTATCTCATTGTGGTTTTGATTTGTATTTCCCGGATGATGAGTGATGTTGAGTATTTTTTCATGTGCCGGGTGGCCATCTGGATGTCTTCTTTGGAGAAGTGTCTATTCATGTCTTTTGCCCATTTCTCCACTGGACTATTTGTTTTTTGGGTGTTGACTTTGAGAAGTTCTTTATAGATTTTGGATACTAACCCTTTATCTGATATGTCATTTGCACATACATTCTCCATTCTGTTACTTGCCTTTTAGTTTTGCTGATTGTTTCCTTCGCTGTGCAGAAGCTTTTTATTTTGATGTGGTCCCAATAGTTCATTTTTGCTTTGGTTTTCCTTGCCTCCGGAGACTTGTTGAGTAAGAAGTTGCTGTGGCCGAGGTCAAAGAGGTTTTTGCCTGATTTCTCCTCTAGGATTTTGATGGCTTCCTGTCTTATGTTTAGGTCTTTCATCCATTTTGAGTTTATTTTTGTGTACAGTAAGAAAGTGGTCCAGATTCATTTTTCTGCATGTTGCTGTCCAGTTTTCCCAGCACCATTTGCTCAAGAGACTGTCTTTATTCCATTGGATATTCTTTCTTGCTTTTCAAAGATCAGTTGGCCATACATTTGTGGGTCCATTTCTGGGTTCTCTATTCTGTTCCATTGATCTGAGCGTCTGTTTTTGTGCCAGCACCATATGTCTTGATGATTACAGCTTTGTAATACAGCTTGAAGTCTGGGATTGTGATGCCTCCAGCTTTGGTTTTCTTTTTCAAGATTGTTTTGGCTATTTGGGGCCTTTTCTGTTCCATACAAATTTTAGGATTGTTTGTTCTAGCTCTGTGAAGAATGCTGGTGTTATTTTGATAGGGATTGCATTGAATATGTACATTGCTTTGGGTAATATTGACATTTTAACAATATTTGTTCTTCCTATCCAGGAGCATGGAATCTTTTTCCATTTTTTTGTGTCTTCTTCAATTCCTTTCATAAGCTTTCTATAGTTTTCAGTGTATAGATTTTTCACCTATTTGGTTAGATATATTCCTAGGGATTTTATGGTTTTTTTGTGCAACTGTCAATGGGATCAATTCCTTGATTTCTCTTTCTGTTGCTTCATTATTGGTGTATAGGAATGCAACCGATTTCTGTGCATTGATTTTATATCCTGCAACTTGGCTGAATTCATAGATAAGTCCTAGAAGTTTTTTGGTGGAATCTTTTGAGTTTTCCATATTTTTTTTTAACATTTGTTTATTTTTGAGAGACAGAGAGAGACACAGTGCAAGCAGGGGAGGAGCAGAGAGAGATGGAGACAGAATCTGACCCAGGCTCCAGGTTCTGAGCTGTCAGCACAGAGCCCGATGCGGGGCTCGAACCCATGAACCGTGGGATCATGGCCTGAACTGAAGTCAGATGCCCAACCGACTGAGCCACCCAGGCACCCCCTGGGACCTGAGATTTTTAAAAGCTCCTAGATAATTCTGGTGCACCAGGTCCCTTGACAGGTTTGGAAAACACAGTATTAACTCCTCCCCTCTGCAGACTGTGGGCTTGTCAGGGGGGTGAGGGAGCCATATCTTATCCACCCATGTTTTCCTAGTACCAGCACAAAACTAACACAGACTAGGTGCTCTTTAAACATTTACTCAAACTGAATCACCAGAAAGGTTGAAGCAGTAATTGTTTCCAGGCTTTTCTCTTGGATCTCATTTAAAAAAAAAAAATCTCTGTGGTATTTGGTTGTAACATTCTTCTATCAACTCCAAGGTTTCTTGGAAGAAAGATAGCTGTGGAAGGCAGGGGAAGGGATGGGGGGCAAGTTGCATTATTGCCACTTTGAATAAAAGGAGACAGTCTGTGATGAGGTTTTAGTTCAGGGAAGGCCAGAGAGCCTCAGCTCTCACCAAGCCCTCTCCTGGATAAGATTTCCTCTGGCTCCCTGCAGGGCAAATAAATTATGGCTTCATCTTGCACGGGCTGTCCTGAGGAAGAGGTGTTCCTTCGGCATCATTTATTGACTCTAGCAAATTTTAAATCCACCCACACGTCTTTCCAGGAGTTCCACGTCTGTAAAATTCCTTTCCAGATATGTTGGGACAAAGGCACAAAGGTGCAGGAACAAGAATGTTTGCTGCAGCATTGTTGGAAGGAGTGGAATTGTGGACAAACCCTAAGTGTCCACCAATGGGGCACGGCTGGAACTGACCGTGGTCCATCAGCACGACAGGAGACCAGTCAGCAGATCACTCCTATTCGTCTCTGTCATGGCCACTCACTCAAGCCCTCCACAGTTCTCTCTGCCATGTGCATTTACCTGGTCCCTGTTTATTTCTGGTCTCCAACTCTGGATTATGATTTACCCAGAAAGAAGCACCGTGCATGCTTTAAGGATAGATACGCAGCTACAGATACTGACAAAATGCCCACAATGTAGTGCTAAGGGGCAGAGGAGTTCCGGAATGGTATGTATGTCGCAGAGTTCCGGCAGCCTGCAGAAGACATACTCAAGAGTGTGCAAAGGTGTGAAAAGGGTGTCGTGAAGAAGTTGGTGTGGTGCTGGGGCAAGGGTAAGAGGACCAACGTGGGGTGTGAAGCATCTGGGAAGCAGCAACAGCAGGAAGTCACTGTCCGCCTCAGCCTCAGGGGACAAGGGAGGGCCTCAGGTCCCCGGAGTCCAGAGGTAGCTGGACTGGGAGAGAAAGGCCCAACGTGGCCTGTGGCCTCAGGGAGTCTGACCACTTCGAGAACCACAGGGAGGTAACGCAGAAGCTGAAGGGGAGAAAGGGGTATATACTTCAGCCTCTTCTCTTCTCTTCTGGCCCTCCTGTCTCCTGCTAGTGCTGCCCATCGGTCACCCCACCCGGAAGCCAGAGCCATGGGAGCCAAGGTGCTGCTGTCCATCGGACACAGAGCAGGGTAGAGAAAGATGGAGAAAAGCCTCCAGAAACGTTATTTGATCTCATTTGTATAAATGAGGACACCGCAAAGCACCCAACAGCGGCTTTCTCTGAGGGTGGAATTCGGGGTGGAGAAGAGATTAGAAAGGAGGGTTGGACTTCATACACTTTTGTACTCTGGGAATCTTAAACAATGAGCAGGAGGTATCTTTAGAAGAAAAAAGTGTCATCATTAACTCTGTAGTGCTGGACCCTAAAATGAAAAAAAGAAAAAAATCTTTCTTGACCCTGGAGACCAGGTGGGGTCCCTCTGAGATATTTCCCAGAGCTGGGAAGGGAAAACTGTAGGGACAGAGGCATGGAAGGTAGAAATCAGACAGGGCATCAGGAACAGCCAGCAGGATATTGTGGCTGTGCTGTGGGCATGAGGGCAGGCAGTCTGAACCCAGATACGTAGATCACTACACAACCCGAAGGGTGTTGAATGTCAGGAAGAGGGGGCTCTTTCTTGTTTAGAGGGTGCTGTGCCTCCAGGAGCTTACTTCCAGCTCTGTCTTTTGGCTGTGGATCCTTGGGCAATTTACATGACATCTCTGAGCCTCAGTTTCCCCATGAGGAAGAAGAGAGTAATGACCCACCCTAACCTCACAGGATTACAGGAATAAACTATATGTTGGTATGCTACCTCATACCTAAAAAACCTTCAATTAATCATGGTATTATGACTGTTGTTGTTAACATAGGTCAAGCTCACCGTGGATGCTAACCTGTGGCCCATCTCTCAGCTGGGACCCCAGAGCAGGCAAGGTAAAGGCCCCGGGGTCCTCCCATTGGAGGAGTCAACACTGCATTCTGTGGTCACACCGTGTCCCCCCAACCCGGGCCAGCTGTCTGACAGTCTATAAACAGATGAGTAGGCGGGGTGGCCAGTGAGATAGTGCAGATAGCACTGAGCAAATCCAGCTGCACTTTTGGGAAAACAAGTCAGAAGTGATGGGGGGCCCCGTGGACATCTTTCTCTGTGACAGCATACCCAGGGAGGCCTCCAAGAGAAATCATGAGATGTACCAGACCATGATGTGCCTCGCCAAGAACTATCTCCACCCTCGATTTCCATGGCCCATATCCACAGAGACATTGCAGACTGCCGGAGGTCACCCTGGCAGGGCTCACAGCAGAGACTATCTATGTAGGCTCTCAAAGGTCTGCTATCTCAAAGAGCTTTGCCTTCTTGGCTTCCTTCCCTGAGTCCTTGCCTGTCTTCTGGCTTCTTCCCACTTCATTCACCTATGTTCCTCCCTTCTGGGATCCTTGGGACAGACACACATGCAGGAATACATAGCTATCCGAACACAGAGCTGCCCACATGGGGCCACCCATGCCAGAGTGTCCTGGGGGGACCTTTGGGTAGAAAGTCAGAGTCTGGCTTGGGCTGGAGTCGGGGGAGGGCTCACCTTTACAGCTATGTGCCCTGGTACCTTCTCCAAGATCTCTGTCTCTGCTGTTTCTTAACTTGTTCCTTGAACCAAGCAAGCTCTGCCAAGACGCCGTGCCTTTGCATTCCTCTTTCTTCTTTACCCAGCTGACTTCTTCCCATCTGCCAAGGGCTCATGCACACATCATATGCTCTGAAAGCCTTATCTATTCTTGGCAGCATTAATAAGTTCCTCCTTTGTGCCTTCACAGCACTTGGTACATGCTGCGTCTGCTCTATGGCACTATCATATTCTCCTGCCATGTTTGA
This sequence comes from Prionailurus bengalensis, assembly GCF_016509475.1. Lineage (NCBI taxonomy): Eukaryota > Metazoa > Chordata > Mammalia > Carnivora > Felidae > Prionailurus > Prionailurus bengalensis. The sequence goes on from NC_057343.1 coordinate 177,084,372, forward strand.
GACTACCCACAGCTCCACAATACACACAAGGGGCATGCAAGTGCACACACACACACACACACACACCAACTTTCTTCACCTCCTATTCTAAGGTTGATTCCGAAGCTTTATGTAAAGAAGTGGGTGCTCTTGATTTTCACCATGAATTGGCACGGCCATTCAGAGGATATGTGGGTTTACACCAATACTGTGCCAACAGCGACATGCACATTAACAGTGCTCGTTACCACTATTACTAACGATGAGAGCAAACATTTACATCGATGGGGGGGGGGGCGGCACTGTGCTTATTACGTTGCAAGCATTCTCTCCCATCTTGAGGATAATCCCATCAGGTAGCTGCCCTTATGTTATAGCTAAGAAACCCGCAGCTCAGAGATGACAAGGGACTTTCTAAGTCAGTCCCCAGCTAGAAAGTGGCTGTCCCGGCTCACAAATCCAAATGTGGCTCCAGGGATGACATCCCCTCCCAAGTCCTCTGCTCTCAGGCTTCCTTTCTAAGCAGCAGGTGGCCTTCCCGGTCCCTGTCATGTCCGCACCGTAGCTGCCCAATTTGCACGAAGCCAGTGCTCCCCAACTTGTGTGACGGAACAACAGCTTCTCTGGGGATCTGTGTGCTGCCGACAGAAGCTTCCTCCGTCTTCCTACTTCTGCTGTCCTCTTGTGCTGCTCTCCGTGTTTATTCTGACTTATTGCCACTGGAAAGCTCTCGCTTTCCCTGTCTCCTGCAGTCATCCAGGCCTTCCTTTGTGAACGTGTCCGGCAATGTCACCACGTGTTCTTGGAGTCTTCCTCAGCAACCAGTCAGGCCCACACTGATCCCTGCTTCCCTTCCTACTGCACCCAGTAGGCGGGAGTGCTGAAGGTTGTCACCCGGGCCTGAGAGCTGGAGCAGTAACTCTGAAGTCCAGCTGCCTGGGTCAAAGGCCAGCTCTGCCACTTGCTACCCTGGTCACCTTGAGCAAGCGTGCTCTGCCTCAGAGCCCTGTGTCTTTCCTCTATTTAGGGATAATACAAGGACCTGCCTGCTAGGGCCACCATAACGAGAAAAGGGGATGGTCAGCACAGAGAGCTTAGCGCAGGCCCTCTCGCATAGGAAGCATGCATTGAAAACTCACTTAAAGTATTAAACAAGCATTTATGCACCAGGCAGTTTTCACAGGAGGCCGGAGGAGGGGGCCCAGACCACAAACAGGTTACGCTGACCCAACGTGTCAGTGCAGGGACGGCAAGAACCGTGGAATGGCACTCACCCATCGTCGCCGAAGATCGTCGTCTCCAGAAGAGAGGGACCACTTGACCGTAAAGGACAGCACGCACCACTTCACCTTTGTCATGCCCTTGTTATGGGTTATCCTGACACTGCTTCTCACATAAATGTATTTTGTCTCTCCCAACTGGAAGTTTTCTCAACCGTATGGCGCTTACCATGTCTTATCCCTTCACTTTTTCACTCACAGCCCACCTTTGGGTCTCACGTTGCATCACTGATACCTGGATTCTCCTGAAGATCTGGTTGTCTCCCCTAATATTTAGAAGAGGAGAAAGGAAGAAGAGAGCACGCTTTCAAGGAACACCTGCCTCAACGCCAATGTCTCACCTGCATTACCAGTTTTCATCCGCACAGTAGCTCCTCGAGGTAATTGTGTTATCACTCCCATTTTACAACTGAGAAAGCTAAGGTTCAGAGAGGAAACTTACCCAAGCTGAAATAACGAGAGGTGACATGACTGGAATCCGTTCCCAGGGTCATCTTAGCCCTAAGCCCCACCCCCCACCCCCAAATGCCCAAACTGCCATTTTCAAGCTGTGAATGAAATTTAAAAAGAAGAAGAACCTCAGATCGGGTCATAGAAGGAAATTGGGTTGGGCCACAGTGGCCTCTGCAGCCATTTTCATCTACATCAGTCCCCTATCATCTCTCTGATCATCTCCAGTGTCAATAATCAACCAACACATTAACAGAGTCGCTTCCCATGAGCGGAGTAGCCATTATATCTGCTTTCCTAAGTTCCATTCAAGAAGCTGAAATCCAGTTGCCTCCCTTTATTTCTCCCCCCGAAACTGCCTTCTGGCCTGGATGGAGTGCCTTAGTGCTGGAAATCATACCACATTTCTTGGCAGCATTTTCACCTTGGCCTTCCCAAGGCCCTTCTCACCCACCACCTGCCAAACCAGGGACATGCGTCCAAAGGGGTAGAGGTGACCGGTCAGCCCCACCAGAACCGAGTCAATATAACTCACTGCCCAAGACTTAATTTAGAACCCCCCTTCCCGCCACCATGTACCTTGGCGTTGACGTTTGTGGCTATCTTTCTGGCATCGGGACCTCTGCCAAGGTTATTTTAACGCTGACTGACACCTCTGTCTATTCTGGGAGAATATCTCTGGAGAAAAGCAGCCCGTGCCCAGGTCTCAAGACCTCTGGAATGTAATGTTGGCCTGTCCGCAGTATACTGGCTTTCTGGGTGGAGATCTCTATCGTGTACTCTACGGAGACCTGGGGAGATTTTTTTTCCTCCTCTCACACGTTAGGGGAACCTACATGTTCTCAGCCTCTGCTGCTGACCCCCATGTTTAACCAATCCATCTACCAAAATAAACCGCAAAAAGGCATGAAGTGCCGATACATGCCACAACATGGACGAACCCCAAAACACTAGGCACAGTGGAAGAAGCCAGACACAAACAAACGGTCACATATTGTACAATTCCATTTGTAGGAAACAGATCGGCAAATCCGCAGGGATGGAAAGCAGATTGGTGGTTACGTGGGCCTGGGGGGAGAGAAATGAGGAGTGACTGCTTAAAGGGCATGGGGGTTTTCTTTGGGAGTGATGAAAACGGTTTGAAATGAGATAGAGGTGCTGTTTGCACAACATCGCGAACGCACTAAATGCCACTGATACTTCAAGATGGTTAATTTCACCTATTTGAAGTTCACCTCAATTTTTAAAAATAGCCAAACTATTGCAGAAAAGGTTTGATGTGGCTGAGAGTGTCACCTACATACACCAGGATACAAAATGAATACAGTAAGAAGTCAGGACAAAAGGGAAATGGGGGCAGGAAAAGAAAATGAATCCTGGGTGTGGTTAACATGCAAACTGCAAGCCTGGAGCTGTCATTTGATTATAAGAAGTGGCTGTAAATTCAACAGGAGCTTCCCAGCAGCTGAAGCAAAACGGAAGAAATGAGTCCTTCCAAAATCTGCACAGTAAAGAATGGAATGTGTCAGAGGTATGCAGAAAATGCTCTACTGAAGGCTGGAAGAATTTTCTCCTATGAATCCCTAAAGGGGACCACTTTAGAGATGGGCTCCCACTGACAGGGTCTCCTGCAGTGCTCCTCTGCCCGGCCATGCACACACCAAGGCCCAAACATCAGCCCCTTCCTATAAGAAGCAGGCTTGGCAAACCTTCCAGCCTTTCCCTCCCGAGCCCACAAAGAGAACCACCCCATTCAGAAAACTGTGGGAACCACGGACCCCCACACTAAACCAGGAATGCTGTCTACTCAGTTCACCTACTATTTGCTGGGCACCTACTACTGTGCCCAGGCTGTCTTAGGCCCTGGGGATACCATGGTTGCAAAGTAAGCCTCAAGAAACTTGTCTTCTAGAATGGGAGATAGACATTATTGTTTTTCAAATCACATAAATGTGTCTTTATTAACAGTGTTCAGGATGACGAAAAAGCAGAGGAAAGGATGTGAGCAGCTAACAATGGAAGGACTGATCATGGTGGCATTTAGGAGAAGGCTTCTCTTGAGATGGTGATTTTGAGATAAGATCTGGAGAAGAGTTCAACCGGCACAGAGAAGGGAAGGCTTTCAGATGGAGGAAAGAACATGAGCAAAGGCCCTGAGATGGGAGGGAGGAGGCCAGAGGGTGCTGGGAAGTGATAGAGAATCGGTGCCACTGAGGCAGAGTGTGACAGAGAAAGAAAAGAGAGAAGAGGCAAAGGGATGGACAGAGGACAGATCTTGGCAGGCTGAGGAGGAAGAGAGGAATGTTCAGGTTCAGCTGCACTGATGCCCACTCTGGGGTGTAGAGAGCCATGGAAAGATGGCCACTCAGGTGGGGAAGGAAGCTGGTTCCGAGGACTGGTTTCACCTATCAGTCCCCAGGTGCAGGAAGGAAGATTCCAGAATGAACAGGCCCTTGCCCTACTGTTAATATGGGGCTGGAAAGTTCTTTCTCCTGGAGAACCTTCTTTGGCTATGTCTCTACGTATCGGTGGCCTGTGTACCCAAAGCGTTGTTAATTCTTCTTTAATGTTTACCTCTAATATCTGCAGGATCTTTCCTCACATCCCTGGAAGTCTGGAGAATTCTCCTGGCTTCCACAGTAACCATTCACTGAGCCTTTTGTTACATGGTAGACCCTTTGGACATCACAAGTGCCACGTGAGACGGGCATTATTAGCTCTGTTTTACAGATGAGAAACTGGAGACGGAGAGGTTAGAGTGTTTGCTTGTGGTGACTCAGGTAGAAAGTGGAAAATCCAGATTTGAGCCCAGGTCTTCCTGACCCTTCAAACTGCTGCCTTTTGAACTATAGTTCACTGAATGTCTAGTAACCCCTGGGGTCATCCATGGTATTCCCTCAAGGGATCTCAGTCTTCGGGTTCATCTATATCTCCAGCCAGCTGGTAGACTTTAAGACAGGCACTGGATTATGCTTTTCTTTTAAAATAAGGGAGTTGTCTGGCTTAGGGTTTCCAAAACGCATTCCTCAACATTTTAATCACTCAAGGTTCTCCGCGAAAAAGAGACCCCATGATCAAATCCACTGGAGAAACCTGGCATACTCAATCTCCCTCTTGGTGATTCATAATATGGGTGGGGCTTTGAAAAATTTCATACAGTCTACTATTCTCCACACCTATTTGACCATGGAGTCCTCTTGGTGTGCAATTCCTAAGATCATTCTAGGAAACTATCGTGCCAAAGCACACACGGTCCAAAGCACAGTCTTAAACACTCAAGCACTGACTGACTGTATCATTCTGGGCTCTAGAAAAAAAAATGCAAATGGTCAAGATAAATGGATCCTTCCATCAAAGAAACCCGACTTTGGGAGGTGACATAAGCATATCAACAATGAACTGTCGTGTCATATGCTAAATGCCTAAACTGTGCCAAGGTGCTTACTGGATGAGGGAGAGCTGGGAAAGATGTGAGAGTAGGGAACTAATATAACCCAGCAGAAGGAGCAATACATCCTCTGTTGGGTGGAGAGGCATGGCAGTGGTCAGAAGAACCTGAAAGAAGAGGTCACCAAATGGTGTCTTGAAAGATAAGCCAAAAGGGAAAGTGGGAGAGGAGATGATGGAAACTTTAGAGTCAAGGAAATGGATCAGCCGAGGCACAGGATGTTCAGGAAATGGGAAGTAATTTGGCAACAATGAATGGAAACCCAGGGAGTAGGTTGGGATGTGGACCCAGGTGCTCTCTGAGAGAACATTCTCCCCTGAAAGACTATGAGTCTGTGACCCAGGGACCCTCACCACTTTCTCTTTTCTTGTCTGTGACACAACTAGAATTCCTAGTCTAGAGTTTCCGACCACACTCTGCTGCGCTCCAAGTGTTCAGTCAGCCAAACTCTAACCCAGAAAGAATGGAGACACAAAGATCAGAGACTAAAAATTCATCTCTGAATTTCCCTCCCAGTTTTCCTTAACTGGGTTTCCAAAGGTTATCTGTGGCTCTATTTAACAGGAATATTTAAGGATCCAAGTAACAAAATCACTACACAACTAAATGACTACACAGCTAAATGACTACACAACTAAATGACTACACAACTAATGACTAACAACTAAAATGACTTACACAATATTTTTCTCCTGTGGGACAAGAAGAGCAAGGGTAAGGTGGAAATGCTGGTATCTGGGGGTTGCCCCCTAACCCACAACGCCCTAATTTCAGGTATCTGCCCCAGAGCAGTTCAGTCATCTGGTAAACCCAACTCCCACCATAGCCCTCTCCATCACCAAGGAAGAAGTTTGTTTTTCCCACATGATATACCTGTAGGTAGAATGTGCTGGTTATAAGTCAGCAGCTCAGTGATGTCAGGACCGCTGTCTCCGCAATTCTCTTTCCTTTTCCATCTTATTTACAAGATGTCCGCTATGGCTCCATCTATCATGTCTGCACTCAAGGTAGAAATAAGGGAGAAGGCAGAAAATACACACCTTACACAGAGCTCACAAAGCTCCCCCACGTGCACGTGTCCAGAATATGTTCTGTAACTGCCCCTAGTTGCAGAGATGCGTGAGGAAGTGAGTGCATCACTGGGGATCGAGTTCACTGTTGCTCTGCACAAAACCAAAGTGCTGTCGGCAAGGGAGGGAGACAAAGATACAGTGTCGGTCATAAACAGTGCCTGCCATCCACGGGCAACGTAAGCATACCGCACTGCTGGGTGGAATTCTTGGTGTGGGCCCAATGACAGAGTTCAGCCCCCATAAAATGATTGCTTCTTGGACATTTCTGCAAACCACTCGTTTCCCTTCAGGTTAATGCAAAAAGGAATTTTTCTGTTTAGAAGACTTAAGTGGACTCTGTGGGAATTTAAGGATTTCTTTAAAAGGCCTCAGGAAAAAGGCACAACTAATTATGTGCCGTAAACATAACACACAGCAAACTCTGGCCAGGGTACTTAGAGTACAGGACAGCCTGTGCTCTTGAGGATGCTGTGCTCCACCTCTCTCAGCAGAAGCCGGACATCAGCAGCATCATTTAGAACCTGCCATATTTCCCTTGGGGGTGGGGTGGGGATGGGACTTTGAAGATTCAAAACAGAGGCACAGAGAATGAAGGACAGAAAGACTGGGGAGGTCTGCTGGGTGTAAAATTATAGTTGCGTCTTTCTTTGAGTTTTGCCTTCCTGTTTCCTAACATAGCTTCATCATGAAGGCTCAGTTCCCTCCTCTCATCCTGCCCTTCATCTGGAGTCCTCAAGGTAGGATAATGATAGCTCCCCTCAGCTGAGTGCCCATTATGGGCCAGGTACAATGCTCTGTGCTTTCCAGGCTCCGTCTTCCTGGGCCTCACAACTGGCCTGAAGAATAAGAACTGTCATCATCCCATTCTGCAGATGAGGAAACTGACAGTAACGTGCCCAGGACTATCGCTATCAGGTGCCAGGCTCCTAACCACCATGCCACTCAGCTCCCGAAGGCTATTCAAGCCCAAGAAAACGGAAGGTGCTCAGCCTAACACAGGTCCTCCTGGGAAGCTGAGTCTCACCAGGCTCCGCGCCAGCTCTGGCCCCCAGTGCTGGGGCTTGCTTATCTGTCTTCTTCATTTAGGACTCAGCAGCGGGCAAGGGAATGAATATAAATGGAGCTGCGGCTCAAGCCAGGTCTTGAGTGACATTTGATTTGAGTAACATCTGATCCTGACAACAGTTCAGCAGTTAATCTAGGAGACTGGTGATGGTGATGGTTGGCCCTGCAGTCTGGCAGATTCTAATCCTGCTACTTGTGTGACCTCGGGCGAGCTTCCTAACGTCTCTGAGCCTCACTTCCTCTTCTGAAAAATGGAGCCTCTCACGGGAATTTTGTGGATAACAAGCTAAAAAATCGATGGGAATAGTTTAGCACAATGTGTGGCATAACTTAGGCTCCCGTCAATATCAGATACTGATTGCTACTCTAGAAGAGAGGTTCAGGTAGCCCTATGTTAAGGACAAAGAAACCAAGATGGCTTTGCCCAGGTCACACAGCTGGGAAATGGCAGAATTGGGATTGGAACTCGGGCCTAAGCTGTCTTCGTTCATAAGCCATGATGCATCCTTCCGTTGGAAGTGACCAATGGAGCATCTCTATCAGAGCGTTAGCACCATCAGAGGGGAGCAGCATGAACTGCCAAGGGAAGATTTGCTCTTTCCCTTTGAAGGCCAAAACCTCGAAGAATGGGGTCTGGGCGTGGCCAGACCCTGGGCAGAAGTGACTCTTAACAGATTCCCTTTTGGCCGTCGGCAGCAGGCACACGAGGAGCCTGCATTTGGGGACTCCAAACAGGAAAGTCATAAACTTGCATCCTCCAGAGATGGCCCCCAGTGCTCCCTGTAACATCTCCTGGAGGTGTCAGCACATCATAAAGCATTCCCGCTTGGCCCGGGACAGCTGCTCCTCATTTTGGCCAAGGTTCAGAAACAACAAGACACGTGGGCCTGCCACTGACTATTCCTGTTCAAGTCTATGGAATTTCAGCCTCCAAGGCCTCCATCGGCAAACACTCGGAGACGTTTTCTTAGGCCAGCGCAAACATGCTTCCAGGATGCTTCTCCAAGTGCTCCTGCCTTCTTCAAATAGGCCAACAGGGTTGGGGTTTTTTTTCCCCCTTTGGGCACGAGAAAAGTACAGCATGTATTTCACACACGCAAACAGTAGGCACGAGGTGGCCAGAATGGTCTGGTTGTGACTTTTTCATTAGAGCATTGACATAGAGGGGGCCGGACGTGGTCGGCGTAGCTAGGCTTTGCGGTGAGTTTTATAAATCCCCATCTGTGTGCACAGAGCAGAGAATTCTCCGCCCTTGGGCACCCTCCACCCCAGGATGCACACCCTCGGTATGAAGTGTCCTCTTTCTGGAAATCGGATCCCAAAAGTGCCAGTCAGGAGCTGAAGGGGGCCACCTGGTCCCCCCCCTCCCCCCGGGAGGTGGAGAAAAGCAGTGGGCTGTAGCAGAAGGAACAGCAGCCTTCAAAAGAACGACCTGGACCCAAATCCTGGTTCTGTCTCACCCTCTTCATATTCACCAAGTCCCCCCCATCCTCATCCGGAGAGCATGGTTCATAATGCCCTTCCTGCCGTCTCATAGGATTGCGCCAAGAAGGAGATGTGTGTGCAGGCTTTTATCTGCAAAGAACCCAGCACGGAGGAGGTGCCTACTTAGTGTTTTTGAGTGAATGAGGGAATTAACAATTTGGTACACTTGCAGGGGAAACAGGGGCACTTGTTCTGAGAGCAGCACTCAGCATGTTCGTGGTTAAAGGCCGGACCCGTTTAAAAAAAATTTTTTTTAACGTTTTTATTTATTTTTGAGACAGAGAGAGACAGAGCATGAACGGGGAGGGGCAGAGAGAGAGGGAGACACAGAATCGGAAGCAGGCTTCAGGCTCTGAGCCGTCAGCACAGAGCCCGACACGGGGGTCGAACCCACGGACCGCGAGATCGTGACCTGAGCTGAAGTCGGACGCTTAACCGACTGAGCCACCCAGGCGCCCCAAGGCTGGACCCACTTAAAGCACTGGGTAGATAGACATCCTCTCTAATTTCCTGAGTGAGTGGACAAAGCCAGGACACGTCATCTTAAAAGCCACCCCTGGGCCCATGTGCCGTCCTGTTTAGAACCCCCTCACAAGTTCCCACCACACGAGAAAGGCACCCAAATCCCAGCCATGAACTTCAAAATATGGCTGCAAATTGACCACCCCCCCACCCCAGATCTACTGAATCTGAACCTCTGAGATAAGACCCAACAGTCTGTTCTTAGCAAGCCCTCCAGGGGATTCTGACGCACGGCTGAAAAATCATTTGGGCAGGTCCCGTGACAGTCCAGTTATGGCCAGTGTGACAAGTATCCACGTGGGCTTTAAAGGCTGTAGTAGCCATCATTTTGTGACTTCATCAGCTACAGGCTCCAAATGAGAGATTCTCTATTCAACCCAGGCGTGCTGAGAGGTTGCAGCTCAAATTGGTAAGTTACCAGAAACTTCCACCGGCTCTGGATAAGGGAAGTGACCTGACTAAGGTCTTGTTGCAGAAAGAGAATGTTGTTCCCATGCCTAGGACGGATTTTAGAGGGGTGGTGGCAGATGGGTGGTATACTAGCCCGTGTACCCTGTGTTTCACGTGGGCTGCTTTCAGCTGCCGCTGCAAGTAATGGGTTAGCGAGTGGTGGGTGGCTGAAACAATATAGACCCTTACTATGTCACTTTGCAAGAAGCCCAGAACAAGGCAGCATTGGTTCCTAAGGTCTCAGGTCTTCCCACCTGATGGCAGGTCAACCTTCATGGTCACAACACCATACGCTCACTTGACACGTAAGCATGAAGGACAATGAGGCCTGGCCTCTAGCTTCTTATTAAGGAGGGGAGAGGTTCCCAGAGGTCTCCTAGCAGACTCTCCCTTACAACCCCTGCTCAGGCTTTGGGGATAATGCTCATCCCTAGGCTAATCACGAAGGAGAATGGCTTTGATTCATCATGAAAAAATTGATAGATAGATAGATAGATAGATAGATACCCTCAGCCATGCAGGGAGTTGGTGTGGGGGGCATATAGGGAAAACCAGGCATCTGGGCTCACCAAGAACTTCCTTTCCAGAGTGTAAGTCTGTGACTATGAATTCTATTTCCTGTAGAGAGGCAGGGTGGATTTTCACCCCCACATCCTGGGGCAGGCACAGCCCAAGGCCAGGTGGTCGGCCAGGTAAGTGGTAAGCACTCAGGGCCCAGAAAGAGAGACTCTGGCAGAAGGTGGACTAGGAGGAAGTCAGGCTCATAGATGCCCCACCCCAGACAACACACCCCACCCCAGGCTCCATCCAAGACGAAACAGATTCCAGGGAGGGCAGTGGGGGACAAAGGGCTTCAAGGGGCTTTATAAAGAGGAGAGAAGATGAAGAGGGTCTCCAATGGGGAAGGCTGACTTCTGCAGTGATGTGAAGGGGGTGGTCCCAGGAGAAGCCCACATCCCTGACCTGTGAGCCAACTGGGATCAGGGTAAACAGGGCTCAGGAGCTTCTCCTGAGGCACCGGCCCTGGGAGCCAGAGTCAGCAGGGTTGGATTAGGAAAGGACTCCATGGTAAGAGGCTTAAGAGGAGACTGTCCCAGAAGGCAGGCACCTCTCCCTTCACCATATACCACCTTATACTGGAACTAAAGGGGGGGTTTCCAGGGTGATGAGAAGAGCTTTTTTTTTCAAGCATTTAAAAAAATTTTTTTACATGTATTTGTCTGTTTTGAGAGAGACAGAGATAGCACGAGTAGGGGAGGGGCAGAAAGAGAGGGAGACAGAGAATCCCAAGCAGACTCCGCACTGTCAGCACGGGGCCTGATGCGGGGCTCAAACTCAAGAAACTGAGTTCATGACCTGAGCCGAAATCAAGACTTGGACGTTTCGCCCACTGAGCCACCCAGGCACCCCCGGAAAAGAGGAGTTTTGGCAAGCTGAAAACAGAGTGAGCTCCGTACAACCCTCTGTGAACCAGAGTTCGATTCCACTGGAAGCCGTTCTCCCCAAGCCCCCGCGCCTGGAGGATTTACTGTTCTAGGGGGTCTGTTCTGCCTTGCCACCTGCTGCACTCCCAAGGCCTCGGGATGGCCCCGGGTCAACAGCTGCCTGCAGGCTTTCCCCTTCCCCCTGCCCCCTCCAGGCAGCAGACCTGCTGACGGGCTGCTGGCCTAGCCTCTGAGCACCCCCAGCAGTGCCTCTCTCTTCCTGCCACCTGAGGAGTCTCCAGTGTGCACCTGCCACCACCCTGCCTTCCCCGGCAGGCTGTGGGCTCCCGTCCTGTCACAGGGAAGGCCTCCAGCCCTGACCCCACGATGCACAACCTCCTCACTTAGACATCGCAAGTCTCTGCTGAAGTCTCGCCTGTACAATGGGGCCTGCTTCCCCCAGAGTCTCGCCCCCCCATCTGTCACTCAGAAGACTTCAAAGTCAGTCATCTCGTTCCTGGTATCATTTCGGTAATGGATCTTGCCTCTACTTCTGATAACCTACTATGCTGGCCTAGCTCTTTTTTTTTCCCCCCTCAGTAAATTTTTCTTCAAACTCACAAAAGCAATGTGTCTGCCTAATGCAGTGATAGTAGGAATCTGTGGGGAAAAAACTTCATCACCTCATCACTAAGGAAATTCCAAGGTTTTAGGAGCTCTGAGCGAGAAACTGGGTCAAAAACCAAATACAGGGGCGCCTGGGTGGCGCAGTCGGTTAAGCGTCCGACTTCAGCCAGGTCACGATCTCGCGGTCCGTGAGTTCGAGCCCCGCGTCAGGCTCTGGGCTGATGGCTTGGAGCCTGGAGCCTGTTTCCGATTCTGTGTCTCCCTCTCTCTCTGCCCCTCCCCCGTTCATGCTCTGTCTCTCTCTGTCCCAAAAATAAATAAACGTTGAAATTTATTAAAAAAAAAAAAAAACCAAATACATATTTTTTTTAATGTTTATTTATTTTTGAGAGACAGAGAGAGACTGAGCATGAGCAGGGGAGGGACAGAGAGAAGAGGAGACACAGAATCCGAAGCAGGCTCCAGGCTCAGAGCTGTCAGCACAGAGCCTGATGTGGGGCTGGAACTCACGAACCACGAGAACATGACCTGAGCCGAAGTCGGACGCTTAACGGACTGAGCCACCCAGGCGTCCTTACATATTGCTTATTATAAATCATCATATCACAGTCTGTACCTCCAGAGAGTCAGAAGCGACTCAGGGCAGGATGAGGACATTATAGTCATCTTTGCTACCTTAGAGTGCCTGGGACCCAGCAGGTGTCAGTATCTGCGACAGGAAGGAGTATGTGGGAGTCAGCTGTGGGAGGGAGTCCCCAGGCCCTTCAAATCACTGCGCGTGTAATGGTTAAGAAGTTGGGTTTTCGAATCACATAAAACCAGGGTTTACATCCTTGGTCTAACAATTTACAAGTCGGATATGTTTGAGCAAAGCTATTTAACGCATTAGAGCCTTAGTTTACTTCTTTGTAAAACGGGGAAGGCCATACCCACCCTGCAGAGTGCCTGTAGTGCGGTGCTGCACGGCAACAGAAACAGTAACGGTGATAATAAAATGCAATGAAATTAAAAATTAATCTGAACCCGTAGAGATTTTCAGAATGAGAAACTTCAAAAAAAAAAAGAAAAAGAAACTTGACTGTAATTTCTTCGTAAATGGTCCACGGTGTGGAAGAGAAGGTCAGGAAGAGGTGGCCTGGGGTCTGGGAAACAGGTGACAGATGACAGAAAGGCCCGGATACCTTAGAAGCAGTGTCTCCCAAACTTCCGCCACCTTACCCATCAGTGAGCACTTAGTATGGAGATTCCTAAGCGTGTGCCTTGGAGGTGTGGACCCACTGAGTCTGGGGTAAAGCTAAGGCACAACCAGGTCTGGGGAGCGTGCACGGAGATGGGTGAGCCCAGCTGAGTTCCAGTCTCCCGTGTTCTCCTCACAGTGTTTCCTAGTTTTCAGCTTTATATTTAGATATATCATCTACTTTTACTTAACTTTTGTATATGACGCCAAGTGTGGATCAAAGGTAATATGTATACATGTTGATATATGCATGGATGCATATGATAATAGATGCACATCCAATTGCTCTAGCACCGTTTGTCGAAAAGTCAGACCATTCGGTGTCCTTTGCATCTTTGTTAAAAATCAGCTGGCCATATACGTGTGCCCCTCCTCATGGATGCTGTCATGTTCCAGTGACCTATATGCTTGCCATGATGCTAATACCACATGGTCTGGATCATTGTAGCTTTAGAACAAGTCGTACAGTCAGATCATGTAAGTCTTTCATCTTTGTTCTTCTTTTTCAAACATTCTTTGGTTATGGAGGTCATTTGTATCTCCACATGAGTTTTAAAATCAGCTTGTCAATTTCTCCCAAAAAGGCTTACAAGGTTTTGATTTGAATTTTGTTGAATCAGTGGATCAGTTAGCGGAGACTAGAATAGATCCATAAACACGGTATCTCTCTCTCCAAAACTTAGCAATTCAGCAATACCTTGAGTAAAATGTTCCTTTGTGGGAAAATTTTTAAAGAAATTAAATTTCTGGGGCGCCTGGGTGGCGCAGTCGGTTAAGCGTCCGACTTCAGCCAGGTCACGATCTCATGGTCCGTGAGTTCGAGCCCCGCGTCAGGCTCTGGGCTGATGGCTCAGAGCCTGGAGCCTGTTTCCCATTCTGTGTCTCCCTCTCTCTCTGCCCCTCCCCCGTTCATGCTCTGTCTCTCTCTGTCCCAAAAATAAATAAATGTTGAAAAAAAAAATTTTTAAAAATAAAAAAAAAAAAAAAAAAAGAAATTAAATTTCTTTAATACAGGTAGGGCCATTCGGGTTATCTTTCATCCTGAGTGAACATCTTTGTGTCCTTCACGGACTCTGTCCATTTCATCTAAGTCATTAAATTTACAGTCATTAGGTTGTTCATAATATCTCCTTATTATCCTTTTGAAATGTGTAGAATCGGTACTGTTATCACTTCTCTCCTTCCAGATATTGGTAATTTGATCCTTCTTTCTTTTCTTCCTGATCAATCTGTCAACAAGTTTATAAATTTGGAGGGTCTTCTCAAATAACTATCCTTGGTTTCATTGATTTTCTTTATTACTTTCCAGTTCCTACTCCCCTGATTTCTACTCTGATCATTACAATTTCTTGTCCTCTGCTTACTTTGGGTTTCATTTGCCATTTATTTACGTATTTGTTTGTTTGTTTATTCATTTTTTTTGCTAGTTTCTTAAGGTGGAGACAAAAGTCACTGATTTGCCACCTTTCTTATTTTCTAAGATAGGCTTAGTGCTATAAGTTTCCCTCTAAATACTGCTCTAGCTGCTTCCCACACATTTTCCTTTCTTGTCCTTTAATTTTCACTAATGTCAGAAAGAAGGAATGGTCAGCTGGGTCAAATGCTGCTCATGGGTTGACAGAGGAGGATTCCGCATTGACTGGTGGAGTTAGAAACATAGAGGTTACTGGAAAACCTGATGAGCTATTTTGGTTGTGTGTTGAGCATCAAAGACTGACTGGAGGGGCTCAAGAGAGAATGGGAAGAGAGAAAGTGGAGGCTGGGAGTATTAATCTCCTTTGAGCTTTGTTTTATAGACAGAGAAATGGCACAGAAGATAAATGGGGAATAAAAGTTCAAAAGTAATTTGCCTTACTATGGGAGAAAAATAGCATGTTTGTATGCTGATGAGAATTACTTTGACTATTTCTTATTTAAAGTAATTTAGCTCACTGCCTCTACTACTCCAGAATATGTGCTTAGTCCTTTTCCCTTGCTTTATTAATCTAGATAATATCTCTGATTCTAATATAAAAGATAATGATATGGCTCAATTCTACCACCTCCATTCTATTTGCTGCCTTCCAAAATGTGATCTTGTGTGTGTGTGCACGTGTATGTGTGTGTGTGTGTATTTTATCCATTGGTTTCCTTTGCAACCTTAAATAACCTACCTAAACCTCTATTTCTTGTTCTGTCATTTTTCATATGAATCCCAAACACTCACTTTGTAAACTGAAGTTATCAATACTCTTCTCTTTCCTCAACCTTTTCTCTTTCTCTCTTCCTATTCCAACTTTGATTAGCAGTAATTTCTTATAGATTGAACCAAATTAATTAAAAATATAGCATTAACGGGTCTATATTAATATTCTTCATGTTGGTCCAAGTAGTGTGCTAAAATTAAGCTGTCTTCTCTAGAAGTCACTTATCTAATGTCTGTATTCAACTATTATTTTACTGAGTATCTCCTACTTGCGAGGCACTGTTCTTGCCACTAGAGACAGTATAATGAAGGCAGTAGATGAAATCCTTGCCCTATAAAGCTGACATTCCAGTAGGGAGACAGGTACTAAATAAGTGAACAAATAATATAACTCCAGTGGGGGATACGTGCTACAAAGGAAAATAAAGCAGGGTAGGAATTTAGACAGTAACAGGTTAAGGGATAGTTTAGATTGAGTAGTCACAGTTCTGGAACAGAGACCTATGTAGACTGAAGGAACAAATCATCCAATGATTTGACCACCTTACCTCATAGCACTTGGAACAGCAGAAGGAAAATGACACAAACATCATAGCCAAGTAGAGTTTTTTACATTGTTTTTGTTTTGTTTTAATTTGGGGCTGTACATTTGAACCATGGTATGGCATTTTAGACGTTCCTTTGTTCCTCCAACTCAGAATTGTGACATCCCTTTATATGCAAAGGCAAATTGCCAATGGCAAACACCAAATAATTTATATATCAAGAAGCTTGGTTGCCATTTGTTGAATTTGATGGATAGATATTTAAATGGTGATGCTAATAATACCTAATCATTATCAAATCTGTTTTGGCCATGGCCGAAACATAACAGTCAAGGGGGAACCTGTCTCCCTTTTAACATGTTCAAGAAACAGAAAGATGTCTCCACTTGAAAGACAAGTTCAGGATAACTCATCCTTCTAAAGGACTCCTATTTATCACTTTGACAAGTTTAATTTAGTTCAAGTTGTTTGTGATCACATCCTGGGTAAAGCAGAACACTCAGTGAGAGCAAGGAAGCATTGATGAATTGAGACCCCTCAGTAGCCTTTGGTAATGGAATTAGCATGCAGGGATGAGGTAGAGCTGCTGGGATTCTGATAGGATGATTAGGTCTGCAGATGAGAAAGACTTCAAGTCTCCCAGAACCTTTCTCGCTTCCAAAGAACTTTTCAAACTTTTCGAGCTAGCTCTCATACCATCTGCAAGGAAAGTGAGATAAACTGAGGCATGGGATGCCAGTGAATAGATCTAGTACTCCATCTACAAGATCCCTGGTCCCCTTTGGGATATAGGACATAAAATGAGAAATGGACATCCCAGAGATTCCTTCTTTCCTGGATGAAGAAACTGGTCTCTGAGCAACCACTGTTTACAAGAACAGAAGTTTCATGCAATTAAGTGGACAGCAAGCCAGTGAAGGGAAACAGAGGACAATTTCTCTCTTATACACAAAGTTGATGAATAGTTGATGACCTTAAGAAACAGAATGAACTTTACTTTTTTAAGCTTATTTATTGATTTTAAGAGAGAGAGAGCGAGAGCGAGCGAGTGCACAACTTGGGGAGGAGCAGAGAGAATCCCAAGCAGGCTCCATGCTGCCAGTGCAGAGCCCAATGCGGGCTCAAATTCACAAACCATGAGATCATGACCTGAGCTGAAATCAAGAGTCAGATGCTTAACCAACTGAGCCACCGAGATGCCCCCAGAAAGAACTTTTAAATTCTCACTTCCAAAATTCAATGACAGAAGACAATTTCCTCATAATGTCACCATTAATGGCTTGGAGGCAGTAACATTTGGGGGATCAGAAGGGGAAAAAGCTTATACTTTAATTTTATATACTTCTACTTAACTGTTTAAACAATGATTCTATATTCCTTTGGCCATTTAAAAACTTTATAAACTAGTTTAGCTTTTAGTATTAAGTCAAGTTCTAAGGACAGAAATCTGTCTCTTTCTCATAATAAAACTCCATTAGAACATTCACTGGCCTGGAACTGTATCTTTCTCAGGGCTCCACACAATCATTATACTTTGGAAATGTTTTTAAATTGGCAAAATGATTATAACAAGTAGCTAAAGCAAAAAGAAGTGACCTGGTGTGTCCTCTTTGCTCTTTGAAGTATTTATGAGCATCATAAACCCTAATTCTGATCATCAGGGGCTTTGTAAATCAACATGACTCGAGAGTTGAACAATAACCTAGATAGTCCAAAAAATCAAAACCATCTAAATGGAGTCTTCCAATTCTGGCCATGATGGAATAACAGGGACCAGATTTACCCTCATGCCTGAAATAACTATGAAGGTGGACAAAATATATGAAACAATGCTTTTCAAGGCATTGGACACCATGCAACAAAACATAATGGCCCCAGCAAGGCTGGAAGAAAATGAGGTTAAGTCTTATGATTATCCCGGGGTTACTGCCTTGAAGGCATTTCCAGGCTATGGCATAGGGAGGGGGAACCAAGAAGAGTCCAAGAATACTCTCTGAGTTTAGAAGATAAAGCTAAGAGTACAGAAGACCATGACAGCTAGAGTCTGCAGGGCATAACAGCAGACAGGAGCAAGCTGCACACAGAAACCCCAGAGATCTGTAGAGGGTGTCCTTGAGTACTCAGCAGAATAGTGATCAGTGTATGTTTCTGAAGAAATTACACGAGGCTGGGGAAAAAACCACCCACAAGGACTAGAAGGAATAGTACCTGTTACAGTCAGCCAGGCTGGAAAACTCATATTTCATGGGGGTATTGGGTAAAGCACTGAGAAGAGTCTTACCTAAGTAGTAGAGAATAACTAGGTCTAGACAAAATGCTGCTAGGGGCACCTGGGTGGCTCAGTTGGTTAAGCGTCCAACTTCGGCTCAAGTCATGATCTCACAGTTCATGAGTTCAAGCCCCGCATCAGGCTCTGTGCTGACAGCTCAGAGACTGGAGCCTGTTTCCAATTATGTGTCTCCCTCTTTCTCTGCTCCTCCCCTGCTCACTCTGTCTCTCTCTCTCAAAAATAAATAAACATTTAAAAAAATTTTAAAAACTGCTGCTCTGGTCCAGCCTAAAAGAAATTGAAAAGCAAGACCTTAAAGTATCAAACTGTGTCCAAGCAACTTAACCTCACTGCAGAATAAAGCTCCAAAATATGTATAGTAATATAAAAATACCCAGCAACCAAGATAACACAAAGGTAAAATTTGTGTTTTCCATCTGATCAATTACCAGGCATTCAAAGGAAGAGAAAAATGTGGCACATAGGGAATAGAGAAATAAACTGAAAATGACCCAGAGATGTTATAGGTGTTAGAATTAGCAGAAGAGGGGCGCCTGGGTGGCGCAGTCGGTTAAACGTCCGACTTCGGCCAGGTCACAATCTCGCGGTCCGTGAGTTCGAGCCCCGCGTCAGGCTCTGGGCTGATGGCTCAGAGCCTGGAGCCTGTTTCCAATTCTGTGTCTCCCTCTCTCTCTGCCCCTCCCCCATTCATGCTCTGTCTCTCTCTGTCCCAAAAATAAAATAAACATTGAAAAAAAAAATTTTTTTTTAAAGAATTAGCAGAAGAGAACATATAAACAGTTATAATAACTGTATTCCTTATGTTCAAAAGCTAAAGGCAACACGAACATGTTGAGAAGAAACAGGGAAGATAAAAGTGAACAAATCTAACATCTAGAGATAAAAACTACAATATCTGAGATGAAAAATACACTGTATGGGATTAATGACAGATTAGACACTGAAGAAAAGATTGGTGAACCTGAAAACATTGCAACAGAAAATATTCAAAGTAAAACACAGAAAAAAATACATGAAAAATGAAGAATATTTTCTAGTTATGTGACAACTTCAAACAGACTAATATATGCGTAATTCGAACTCCAAAGGAGGGGAATGAAGACAGAAAAAATATTTGAGGAAATAATGGTAAAATACTGTCAAAATGTGATGAAAAATAGAAATCTCAACTAAATCTCAAAAAAAAAAAAAATAGGGGCACCTGGGTGGCTCAGTGGGTTAAGCATATGACTTCGGCTCAAGTCATGATCTCACAGTTCATGGGTTCGAGCCCCGCATCTGGCTCTCTGCTGTCAGCATGGCTTCAGATCCTCTGTCTCCTTCTCTCCATGCCCTTCCCCCCACTCATGCTCCCTCCCTCCCTCTCTCAAAAAAAAAAAAAAAACATTAAAAAAATTATGAAGAAACCCACTTCAAAATACATCATAACCCATTGCCCAAAATGAACAATAAAGAACAACATCTTAAAGATGAGAAAAACAGATACATTATATAAGGAGGAACAAAGGTAAAGGTAACAACACATTTCTCATCAAAACTTATGCAAGCTAGAAGGTAGGGGAGCAACATCTTTCAAGTACTGAGAGGGAGGGGCACTTGGGTGGCTCCGTCGGTTGAGCGTCCGACTTCGGCTCCGGTCATGATCTCACAGTTCATGGGTTTGAGCCCCACATCGGGCTCTGTGCTGACAGCTCAGAGGCTGTAACCTGCTTGGGACTCTGTGTCTCCCTCTGTCTCTGCCTCTCCCCAACCTGTGCTCTGTCTCTCTGTCTCTCTCAAAAGTAAATAAACATTTTTTTTAAATCTTCTTTCAAAGTAGTGAGAGGGAGAAAAAAACCCTGTCAACCTAAAATTCTATACTATATTCTAGGTGAAAAAATAAAGACTTCATAGAAAAACTGAAAAAAACATTACCACCAGAAGATCTGCACTACAAGAAAAGTTAAAGGAACTATTTCAAACAGAAGGAAACCAATAACAGATGGGAATACAGATTTATGAAAGAAACAAAAAACACTGGAAATGCTAACTATGTGGATAAACATATGTTTTTTCTTAACACTTAATGTCTTTCAATTGATTGTTTAAACTGAAATGATAACATGGTATTGGTAGGTTTATAACATATGTACAAAATGACAACAACAGGATAAAAGTTGGAGAGGAGAAATGGAAATATACTATGGTGAGATCCTTTTTTTTTATTTTTATAATGTTTATTTTATTTTTTTTAATTTTTTTTAAGTTTATTTATTTTTGAGACAGAGAGAGACAGAGCATGAATGGGGGAGGGTCAGAGAGAGAAGGAGACACAGAATCAGGAGCAGGCTCCAGGCTCTGAGCCATCAGCCCAGAGCCCGACGCGGGGCTCGAACTCCCGGACCGCAAGATCGTGACCTGAGCCGAAGTCGGACGCTTAACCGACTGCGCCACCCAGGCGCCCCTAAAATTAAGTTTTTAAAAGCTGCAGTGGTTATATTAATATTGGACAAAGTAGATTTCAGAACAAAGAATAATACCAGGGAAAATAAATTCATGTCATAATGACAATGTGGTCGATTTATTTTTAAAAAGCCTAATATGAGATATTGATGCATCTAACAACAGAGCTGCAAAAATACGTAAAGTAAAAACTGTCAGAACTGAAAGGAAGAATAAAAAAACCCACAACTATAGTTGGAGATAGTTGGAGATTTCGATATTCCCTCTTAATAATTGATGGAACAAGTGTATGGAAAATCAGTACAGATACAGAAAATTAGAGGTCTAATCTGATCTAATCTGATCTAACAGACATCTAAAGGGCACTCTATTCAACACCAGGAGAATATGCATTCTCTGAGCGCACACAGATAGATCCTACTCTCGGCCATGAACCAAGCCTTAATGAACTTAAAAACATTCAAGCCTTATAAAGTATGTTCTCTGACAGGAATGGGATTAAATTAGAAATCAATAACCAAATACTTGGAAACCAAATGATACTCTCCTAATCAACCCATGAGTTAAGGAATAAATCAACAGGAAAACTATAAAGCATTTGAACTGAGAGAAAATACGACATGCCAGAATTTGTAGGATGCAAGTAAAGCACCAAATGCTTAAGAAGAAATGTCTCAAATCAATGATACCAGTTTCCATTTTAAGAAACTAGAAAATAAAAAAGAGCAAATGACATCCAAAGTAAACAGAAGGAATAAAATAATGAAGTACCTAAACAAATGAAATAGAAAACAGGAAAAAAACAATAGAATAAAATCAATGAAGCCAGCAGACTTCTCTGTCCTTGAGAAGACAAAAATAAAAATGAGTATCTAGCTAGACTCATCAGGAAAAAAATAAGAGAGAAAATACAAATTACCAATATGAGGAATGAGGGGTGGCATTAGTACAGATTCTACAGATAGTAAAGAGATTAATAAAAGGATGTTTTGAACAATGTCGTATCAATACTTTCTACAATTTACAAAAAAAATGGACAAATTCATTGAAGGACATTAACTACTAAAACTTATTTAAGAAAAAATATATACCCTACATCTCATTTTAAAAAGTGAATTCCTAGTTTAAAACTTTCATGTAAACAAGCTCCAGCCCCAGGTAGTTTCATAACGAACTCTACCAACATTTAAGGAAGAACTGATATCAAGATTCTACATAACATCTCCTAAAAAGTTGTAAAATGAGGGAATACTTTCCAACTCAAATATGAGGCCACACCGATACCAAAACCAGACAGAGACATTACAAGAAAAGGAAACTAGAGATCAGTATGTCTCATGAGTATAAATAAACTAACCCTCATTAAAATGTTTAAAAGAATCCATGTAATTCAGCATATTAGCAAAATAAAGAAAATCCATATAATCACCTCAATAGATACAGAAATAGTATTTAAAAAAAAAAAAACTGGGGCATCTGGGTGGCTCCTCGGTTAAGCATCTATCTGACTTTGGCTCAGGTCATGATCTCACAAGTCATGGGTTTGAGCCCTGCTTTGGGCGCTGTGCTGACAGCTCAGAGCCTGGAGCCTGCTTCGGATTCTGGTCTCCCTCGATCTCTGCCCCTCCCCTGCTCACACTCTGTCTCTCTCTCAAAAAATAAACATTAAAAAAAATTTTTTTTAACCAACCAATATCCCTTCTTGTCAAAATCTCAGAAAAGCTCCCCCCTCAAAAAAAAACCCAACAACAAAAAAACAAAACAAACAAACAAAAAAACCTTTCTCAAACTCTACAATTAATATCAAACCTAATAGTGAAAGACTAAATACATTCCCCTTAATTAAGATCAGGAATAAGTCAAGAATGTTCACTCTCATGGCTTCTTTTTTTTTTTTTTTTTTTTTTTTTTTTTCCTCACTCTCATGACTTCTATTTAATTTTGTATTAGGCGTTTTCTATCCAGGGCAATAAGGCAAGAAAAAGAAACAGAAGGCATCATGTCAGAAAGGAAAAAGCTAAACTCTTTATTTGCAAATATCTATCCAGAGAATATAATGAGATCTACTAAAAAAAAATTTTTTTTTAATATATACTAAGTTAGCAAGGGTACAGATCAATATCCAAAAATTAATTATATTTGATATACTAGCCATAAACCATAAGAAATAGAAATGTTAAAAATACACTTACATTAGCATAAAATATTAAATCTTTGGAGCTGAATCTGAAAAAGGGGATTTATATTGAAAATTAAAATTCTCTAGTGAGAGAGATATAATATGCTTATGAATTACAAGACTCAATATTATTAAGGTGCCAATTTTCTCTCAAATTGTTTTCCAGATTCATTGAAATCCTAAGTCCCAACAATCCTTGAAGAATTAACAAGCTGATTCTAAAATTAATATTTAAATGTGAATGATCTGGAATAGCCAAAACAACTTTCAAACGGAAGGATACATTTGGAGGACTAAACACTGCTTTATTTCAAGAATAAGTAAGACCGTGTGGTATTGTCACAAAAACCGACCAACAGATCAAACCCACGCCCACACAGACAACTGACTTTCAACAGAGATGTAAAAGCAATTGAGTGCATAAGCCTTTGTGACCCTGCATTAGGCAGAGACTTTTTAGACACACAGCAAAAGCATGACGCATAAATGAAAAAATTGGTAGGCTGAACTTCATTGGAATTTGAAACTTTTGTTCTTAACAAGACACGGCTAAGAAAATGAAAAAGACATCCCTGGTAAATAGAGTCCTCACTCTATGTCCAGTCAAGTCCTGTCCAGCTTTAGAATCTTAGATTCTAAGGTCCTTGATCTAAGAGGCTGACTCCTCGGATTTCTAAAAGCAGCAGAATCCAGGCGAGGGGAGAAGCCCAAAGCTGGGAATTAAGGGCATCTGCTTGCAGCAAGCATTCCCAGTATCAGAACTGCTGGAGGGAGGGGGATGGGTCCCATCCACAGAAACACACTCTCTGTAGCCCAAGGTGATGTTCCAGTTCTCACTTAGAATGCTTTTGTACTTTTGCCTCGTGGCCGGTAACTCAGGACGGTGCAATTCTTGATCTCCAGCACTGTGGGTTGCCACTGACATTTGTCTCCTAAGGTTTGAGTGAGTTCTACCAGATCACTGTGGAGACAACCTAGAGTTTGGCCCTGGGTCAGTCTGCCTCTCTCATTCACTCCTTCTCTCTCTTTTGAAAAGCATCAGTATGGAAGACTTCCCGCCCCTAAGCATTTGGTGTTAGGGGTGCTCAAGATATTTATTTTCCTCTTCCTCCTGAAAAGCCCAGTTCCGACTGCTCAGAGCAAGTCCAAGGTTACCTCAAGTTGGAGGTTTAGCACAGCATTTGATAAGACCTCTTCCCTATGTCTGGAAAAACCGGCACCACTTAATTAACTGGCCCAAGTTAAATCGGATGTAACCAGAGGCTGATGACAGAAAGAATGAAATCCTCTTACCTGGAGAGAAATGGCCTTTAGCTTTGAGCAATAGGGTGTAGATAAAGAAAGAGTATTAGGGAGATAAGTAAAAGTGAGGAGAAACCTTGGGGGAGGAGCCAATTCACATCTCAGCTTCCTGAAAATCTGAGTGGACAGCAGTTGTTAGCTGTTGATCCATTTCTTGTTTGTAGTAAAAGAGGTCCCCGCCCCCACCCACCTCCAATTTCCTTAAGGAAACCACCCCTCCCACTTTGAGTTTGTTTAGTCAATCTCACCCTCCCGCTCCAGCAAATCAATGAAGCCTTAATTGGCTATAGTCATTAGCCAAGGGAGGAGCAGATGACCCAGCCTAGACAAAGGAGACCTAAAACACCCTCTGCTGGGACTTCTGGGGGTGGGGAGGGGTTGGGGGGAGTTTTCTCATTTCAAAGAAGGATGCTTCTCACAACTTGGATATAGCAAAAAAGCATGTATGTCTCAGAAACTGTCTTCCAACCAAAAGGACAATTTTAGCTACAGGTTAATGACTCAGGGATAAATAAATAAACTGAAACATTGGTTTGAGATGCTCGATCAAGCCATACCTGAAGTAAGACCTACCTCTGGACTAATTAGTAATGTGAACGATAAACTCCTTTTATTGTTTAAGCCATTTTGAGTTAGTTTCTATCAACGGTTACTGAAATATTCACAAAAGACATACACCCAAGAAAGACACTTTACTGCTAGCGTCTTTACAAGTAACCCTATAACCAGTCTTTAATAATAAGGGACAATGGGGGCAATCAGAGGCAGGAGATTCAGCATCAGGTCTACTCTGGCCACTTATCCTGAGCTCAACCATAATAACAGTAACAGGAACAACTACAATTGACTCCTCATTAGCCATAGCCCGGGCTAGCTGCCACACATAATACATCGTAATCTTTACAAAGAGGAAGACAGAGACTACATTTCTTATTTTAGTGGTGAGGACAACTGAAGTTCATGGAGATAAAAATAACTTGCCCAAGGCCACAGAGTTAGTAAGCTATGTTTTCTTCATTGCACACAAGTGATCGGTTTCATTATTCCAGCTCTCCCCCACCTAACTGAAAGCGCCATCAGGCTAGAACCTTTGTCTTTTTCACCGCTGGATCCCGGATGCCCAGAACAGCTGCTGCACAGAATAAGCCCTCAGTGAAGAGTAGCTGAGTATAAAGCAAGATTCAAACTCAGGTCTGGATCCAGAGCCGACTTTTTCCATAGCTCCAGACTGCCTCTCGTTATCCCCTTTAATGATGACGAGTGAGCCTCTCACATACTTAAGAACAACCCTGTCTCCTCTGATCTAGTGGCATGGCTTAAGTAACTGGCCTTGCTTCATGAGCCCTGTCATGTAATCCCTTGACCGTGGAACTCCTCTAAGAATCCCACGATACATGCTGGTGGTACCATGTGCAAAGAGAAGAGACCTACTTGGTGGAAGACACAGAGATGAACTCTCTGCAGACATTACCTCATTCAGTCCCACCGCACACTTGTAAGGGGGGGAGCAAAACCCCTATTTTGGCAAATTGGGGCCCAGGGGCCCTGAGAGATTATATGCTTTGAAGGTCACAAACAGATTGAGGATTGTCTGACTCTAAAGTTTTTCACATATTTCTTTAAAAGCCACACACTACAAACCATTTAATTGTTCTCGTGAATGCACGAAACTTGGCGCTAAATTTGGGGGTTTTAGTCAGAACATGTCGAAAATACTGCAAAACGGACACTGGGTCATTCATCATCATTTCAACATACACTTTTGAGCACCTACTATGTGCCAGGTACTGTGCTAAGCGGTGGGGACGGAGTGTTAAATGAAATGGTCCCTGTCCCTTCTTTCACGGTTCAGTCTAGTATCGGCTGAGAATTCCCTTTCTTGGGGTTGGGCCCATTGCACACTTGGTGTATTCGTTACAGTTGACTAAAGTACTCCAACAAATAGAGCTTGCATTGCCAGGGTAGGCTAACTGCATTGGAAACAACTTCAAGTATCAGGGACTAAAAGTACTGAAAATGGATTAACCTCTTATGCAAAGTCTGATGGTCATACCCTTGGGTGGCTCTTCTCCAAATGCTCATCCAGGAACCCAGACTCCTTTAATGCCATGGCTCTGCCACCTTGTGGCTTCAAAGTTGCCCTGGTATCAGCTAGCTAGAAAACGGATGGTTTTACATGGGAGATTTTTGTGGCCTAGGCTTAGAGGTAGCATATATCCTTTTCCATACAGTCTACTGGACAGAACTGAGCCATGTGACCCCAATAACTGCAAGGAAGACGAGGAAATGGAGAAAAACTTATGGAACTTAGTGCCCACCAAGAATCTCTTTCATAGACTCGAAAAAGAGGGTGGGATTTCTGAAGAATTCTAAAACTCCAAACATTCCAAATTTCTGCCCTGGAAAATAGAATGTAATCCTTTTTGTGTAGCAGTCCAAGGTGGGGAAACAAGTCAGCCACACTTGTACTCCACGCAGTCATTCAGGGACTCAGGCTGGTGTCAGTTCCGCCATATTGAAAAAGCCTCTGAAGAGATTTTAAGGGCCAGACCTGCAAGTTTCACTCAATACTTCCACCCATATTTCACTGGTTAGAACTCAGTCATATGACCATACATGAAGGATGAAGGGAAGGTGAGGAATGTAGTCTATATGCCAGGCAGAAGGGACAAATGGATTTTTCTAGATTGCGAGAGAATTCTATCCCACCCAGAGTTTTAACTGGACCTGCCGAACACCAGTTACTTCTCCTCTCTTCCACTGATACTCCTCCCTAATCTTCTCCTCTGTGGCTTGACATGTGTGCATCTAGCTATGTCTCCAAAGTGACGTCTCACGGTTTCCTAATTCTGGCGTCTAAGACCAAGTCCTTCCTTTCAACAAGGAGGTAATTTGAAAAATTATCGAATGTACTCTCAATAGGAAACCCCATGTTCTTCACCAATTCATTCATCTGGTGATAATGAACCCAGACTTTATTGATTCTCCACTAGAGGAGGGCAAGGCCCTGTCTGTTTTGTTCAGAAGTCTACTGCCTGAGCATAGAACAGCATGCTTGGCATACTGTAGGTTACCCAGTAAACATCTGTTGAATGAATGTATGAATTTTCCTTCATCTTAACATCTGAATAGGGAGTTCATATTTGATGTTGAAAAAAAATCTTCCCTGGTTCAAACATGATCCTACCTCCCCAATCCCTGGGAGGGCATCCCTAGCAACAAGCCACACCTTTTCCTGATGCTGACTAACTCATTCACTCAGCTTCCACTTCTTTTCCACCCTCAGCAAACTTTGAAGAAGCCACATACATCATAAGGAAGCCTTTTTTGTCCCCCCTTCTTTTTTCAGTATTGCCGTTCTGTAGAAACCAGAGCAAAGGTGACTTCAGAGTCTGCCTAACCCTTATTTCCAGTTGTTGTCATCATTGGCTGTCAGTATGGAATCTGCCATGGCTGAGAACCCTGAATGAATGAACCCTGAACTGAGCAGAAAAAGATGTGTCCGAGTTCCAGCTAAGCCGCTTAATGGCTATGTGGTTTCTATAAATCACCTCAAGGCTCTGAGCTTCAGCTTTCTCTTTAGTAAGCAGATAACAATATTCACCCTCTCAACTTTGCAGGATTGTTGTAAAAATGCATTTCATTCATTTATTCTATCACTATTTACTGGTAGCCTACTGTATGCCAGAACTTGACCTCGGTTCTGGAGACACATCAGTGAATAAAACAAACTTCCTGTGTCTCAGAGTTTATGGTTGGAGGAAACAGACTGTAAATAAATTTTAAAAAGTGAATACATAATATTTCAGGTGGTGGTGAGAGCTATGGAGAAAAATGGTGCACGGTAAAAAAAGATGAAGACTCCTTTAATATTTTACATAATATGGTCCAGAGAAGGGTATTGGAACAGAGACCTGAAGGAAGTGAGTGAGCCATAAAAAGATGAGGGAGCAGGAGGTACAGCATGTGAAAAGGCCCTGAGGTGACCTCAGGGTATTTATGAGCAATGGCAGGGAGGTCAGACTGGCTGAAACAGAATGAATAAAAGAAGGGTGGTAGATGACAAGATCAATAAAGTGACATGGAACTAAATTAATCAGAGCTCTATAGGCTTTGGCAGAGATTTTGGCTTTTACTCCGAAAAAGATAGGAAGCCATTTTTGTCTTGAACAAAGAAGTCATGCAATGTGACATAAGCTTGATAAAGACCATTTCAGCAGCTATGCGAGTAGGCTTCATGGAAGCTACACTGGAAACAAGGAGATCAGGCAGGAGGCTACTGCAACAAAACAGGTGAGAGCTGACACAGGCTTGGACCAAGCCAATAGCAGAGGAGGTGGTGGAAAGTGGTCACATTATGGATATATTTTGAAGGTAACATCAACAAGCCTTCCTGATGGATTAGATGTCAAGTAAAAGAGAACAGAGAGGAGTTAAAAATGATCTTAAGTGTTTGACCTAAGAGGTAATTAAATGGGGGGAGGGGGGTGGACAGAGTGCCTGGGTGGCTCAGTTGGTTGAGCGTCTGACTTCAGCTCAGGTCATGATCTCGCAGCTCGTGATTTCGAGCCCCATGTTGGGCTCTGTGCTGACAGCTCAGAGCCTGGAGTCTGCTTCAGATTCTGTGTCTCCCTCTCTCTCTGCCCCTAACTCACTCGCATTCTGTCTCTGTCTCTCTCAAAAATAAATAAACATTAAAATTTTTTTTTAAAAAAGAAGTAATTAAATGGGGTTGCTACTTACTGAGATGAGGAAAACTGCAGAAAACACAATATGGAACCTCTCACTATGTTAGGACCTCAATCTTGGAAACATTCATTTTGAGATGCCTAGTAGACATCCAGATGATAATGTATGACATTGGATGTATGTATTTGGAGTTCCGGGGTAGAGGTATAAGTCTGGGAGTTGGCAGTCTATATAAAGCCTTGAGAATGGATAGGGTCACCTAAGGAATGAGTAGAGAAGAATTGATTCTGAGGACGGGGTAAGAGGAACTCCGATATTTAGAAGTTTGGGAAAAGAGAGATGCGTGGCAAGGAGAAACAAAAATAAGAAGTAATTAATGGATGAGGTAGAAAGAGGAATGAGAGAGAGGAGTAAAGAAAGAAGGTCAGGAAGTAGGGGCTAGCATAAATTTCTATTTATGATCCAGTAGATTGGCTAAGTAACCTGAGAGTAGCTATAAACTCAAATATATCAGTAATTAAATGTAAGTGGATTAAGTAGTTCAATTAAAAGTCTATAATTATTAAACTAAATTAAAAATAAAATCTAATATATGCTGCTTATTAGGGTATACCTTAAACATAGGACATAAAGTAGTTAAAATTAAAGATGATAAAAAAAATACCAGGCAAACACTATCCAAAAGAAAGCTGGAATGGCTATCCTGATAGCAAAGCAGACTCAAGGCAAGAAGCACCATTGGGATGAAAATACAAGTTTAATATGATGAAACGGTTAATTCTCCAAGCAGACACTAAGTTCCCAATTTATATGTACATAAAAATCATAGCTTCCAAATATATAAAAGAGGAATTGACAGAATTATAAATGTAGGCAAATCCACACTCACAATGGGAAACTTTAACATGCTTCTCTCAATAAAAGGTACAGGAGGAAAAAAAATCAGTAAGGATATATAAGATATAAACAACACAATTAACAACCTTGACTATGTACAGACCACTGTGCAGAAAAGAGTGTGCATTCTTTTCAAGCATACATGGAACACTTACGCTGGCCATCAAAGAAGTTTCAACAAGTTTCAAAGGATTGAAATCACTCAGAATGTGCTCCCTGACCGCAAAAGAATTAAGCTGGAAATACATTTCAAAAATAAGTAAAAATTCCTCAAATGCTTGGAAATTTAACAATACACTTTTAAATAGGTCAAAGAAAAAAACTTCAATGGAGATTGGAAAATATTTTTAACTAAATTATCATGAAAATACGACATATCAAAACATGGGGGATGCGACTAAACCTCTGCTAAGAGAAAACTTATACCCTTAAATGCATATATTTAAAAAGAAAAAAGAATGGAAATGAATAATCTATTCATTTACCTTAAAGGTAAGAAAAATAGTAAATTGTATCTAGAGAAATGAGAAGGAAAGAAATAATAAAAAACTAAGAGCAGAAATTAATAAAAATGTAAAACAAACATTCAAGAGAGAAAATCAACATGCCTGAAAGTTAGCACTTGTAAAAGAATAATAAAAATAGTAGGTTTCTGAGAAGTCTGATAGGAAAAGCAAAGAAGGCACAAAATACTAGTTTGAATTTAAGGGAGGACATCAGTTCATGTGCTACAGGTATCGAAAAGCTAATTACAACATATTACAAACAACTTAATAATGAATTTTAAATTTTAGATAAAACGGAAAACCCTTAGGCAAACAAAGCTAACAAACACTGATACAAGAGGAAACAAAAAGCCTAAAATAGTCCTATACCTATTACAGTGTTGAAGCTGTAGCTAACAATATCTATCCGAAGAAACCTCCAGGCAGAAACAGCTCTCCTCCAAGTAAATTCCTCTAAATACTTATGGAAGAAATGGCACCAATCTTACATAAACAGTTGAATACACTGGCAGAAAGAAAATATTTTCTAACTTGTTGAATGAGGCCATTATAACCTTGACACCAAAAAAGACCAGAACATGGAGAAAAATTATATAAATTACACACATACATATGTGTGTATATGTACACAATAGAATCTTATTCGACCATTAAGAAAAGAAGAAAATCCTGTCATTTTGTGACAACATGGATGGACCCAGAGGGTGTTATGCTAAGTGAAATAAGTCAGACAGAGAAAGACGAGTACTGTATGATCTCATTTATACGTGGGTTCTAAAAATTAAAAAAAATAAATAAATAAATCATAGATGGATACAGAGAAAAACCTGGTGGTTTCCAGAGGTGGGGAGTGGTGGTAGGCAAAATGGGCACAAGTGGTCAAAAGGTAGAAACTTCCAGTTTATAAATAAATCCCAGGGATGTATTGTAAAGCATGGAGACTATAGTTAGTAATATTCTATATTTGAAAATTGCTAAAAGAGTAAATCTTAAAAGTTCTCATTACAGGGTAAAAAGACAGTATGTTATTAGACCAAGGATATAAAAATAAACTCATGAAATACAATAGGGACGCTGGAAATAGACCCACATTATGCAGTCATATAATTTTATGACAAAGGTGACACTGGAGTACAATGTGGGGTGTGATGGTCTTACTAACAAATGGCACTTGGGTGATGAGAGAAAAAAAAAAAGACTTTTGATCACTATTATACACCACACAATTCCAGATAGGATGTAATTGTGCAAAGTAAAATCAAGTAAAATTATAAAGCTTCTAAAAGAAAATACAGATCTTCACAACTTTGGAGTGCTCAAAGATCACTCAAATTAAAAAAAGAAAAGAAACACACAAGAAGCATTTGCCACCCATGAAAAGACTGATAAATTGTATCTTTTAAAATCAATAGATATATTAATTTGATCAAAAATACCATTCAGACACTCAAAAATCAAGCCAAAGAGTGAGCAATGATATTTGTAATATGTATTAGCTGTTGGACTCACATACGGAATACATAATAACGTCCACAAGTGCATAAGAAAACTCCCAATGAACCAATAGAAAAATTAACAGAAGCCTTGAATAAGCGTTTGTCAAAAGAGGATATCCAAATGGCCAACAAGAAAGGTGCTTCCTCGCGTTAGTCATCACAGAAATGCAAATTAAGACCACAGCAAAAATACCAACAACAACACACACTCATCAGAATGGTGAGAATAAACCATCTTGATAATATCTAGTAACGGGATACGGCGTAACTGGAACTTCAGTGGGCATATTACTGGCACGACCGCTTTGGGAAATTGTTGATACCCACTCTCGCCGACCACATACATACTCTGTGATACGTAATTCCTCTTTAAGGTGTATGTGGGATATACGTGTGTAAGGTGTGATGCACTCAAAATTTTGAGTATTATACAGGAATATGAATGTGCAAATCACAGCTTCTCACATCCTCATCAGTGAATTTCACAAACTAATGTTGAGCCAAAAAAAAAAAAAAAAATCAAACGCTGAAGTGCGCATATTATAGAATTCTATGTATATAAAGTTCAAAAAGAGAACTCGTTTTCGGCTGTAAAACTCAAAAGAGCGCTGGTTCTTGTGAGGGTAACGACTGGAAAGAAGGAAGCATAAGGGGCTTCGGGGATATCATAATGTTCTCTTCTTTGATCTGAGTTTAAGGCACAGGGGTGTACTTAGTGTGTGAAAATTCACCTAAGCATTCCCTTATGGTTTATATACTTCTATATATGGCTATACTTCCATAAAAAGTTTACTAAAAACTAAAAGGGAGACAGATTAACTTTGTCATGTGCTGATGCTCATGACCTCGATGTCCTAAGGCCTTTGGCTTTTGAACCTAAGTAACTACTTACTCATCCATGTAGTCATTTATTCAACAAATACGCATTTGCTGCACTGGTGAGCCAGTCAGCAACACCCTTGACCTTGCAGAGCTTCTATTTTAGTAGAAGGAAGTTGACAGTGGACCAGGATAGGCTCTATCAGTGGGCTCCCTTGTCCTCCAGCTTCTGGAGGATGTGGACAATGGGAGAGCCAGCAGAAGAGCCAGAACTGGGGGAGAAAGGGAGGTTAGCATATTTATTTCCTCAGCTCCTTCCCTGTGGGAGTGCCACAGGCAGACCGTGTCCCCCCAATAAAGACCCTGCTGCTGCCAGGCAGCCCTCCTCATCCAGCTTCTCTCTCTGGGTACTGAAGACTGTCACATCCACCTGGTGGTGTCAGCTCCCAGCTGAGGCCAGCACCAGGATCCTACAGCATCCCTACTGCTTCCCAAAATTCTGCCCCCACCTTTATAAACAGTTCCTAATTAAACTCCTCAAATGACCCACTGTGACTGCTTCCTACGTCCTGTCAAGACCCCGACTGATGCACAAGATGAGTTTTAGCCAGGCAGAAGGGAGATGAAGGAAAATAAAGCAAAGCGATGTGATGGAAAGCAGCTGGCAGGAGGCAGTTACATCAGATAGGGTGGTCAGGGAAGGCCTTGCTGGGAATGGAGCCATTTCTGTTGGAAACTGAAGGACAAAGAGATCTGGTCATGAGAAGAGCCAATTAAATATCGCCATTTGTCCTTTGATGTGCTGATCATACCCCAGTGTCAAACAGTTTCCTTCTGAGAGGCTTGAACGTGTATGCCCTATAATTCCCCAGGAAGGGGTAATTAAGCAACATTTCCCAAACTACTTGGACCCAGAACCTTTTTCTCTAGAGCAGCGCTGTCCAATAAAAACCTAATGCCAGCCACATGTGTAATTTTAAAACTTTTAGCAGCCACATTAAAATAAATAAAATAGGTAAATCTAATTCTGAAAATATATTTTATTCAATACAATCCATCCAAATATTATCAGCTCAACATATAATCAATATAAAATTATTAATGAGGTATTTTCCATTCTTTTTCGAAGACTAGCACTGAGCCCTTAAAATCTGGTGAGTTTTGAACGTTTCCAGCACATCTCATTCTAGACACATGTCAAGTGCTCAGTAGCCACATATGGCTACCATATTGAACAGTGCAGCCCCAGTGACCGGTGTGGGTCTTCTGTTCTGCCAGGTACTCTTTAGGAA
This sequence comes from Prionailurus bengalensis, assembly GCF_016509475.1. NCBI lineage: Eukaryota > Metazoa > Chordata > Mammalia > Carnivora > Felidae > Prionailurus > Prionailurus bengalensis. The sequence continues at coordinate 177,118,054 of NC_057343.1, forward strand.
ACCTTGCCCTAAAAAGAGACCCATGGCTAGAACCTCCCTACCAGGGTCAAGATATAAGACATGACAAGAGTCTCTAGGTCAAATTATAAAAGGTATCATCCCAGAGGATTGGTGAGGCATTTTGGAAAACAACCTAAAGATTTAAGTTTATTTATTTATTTTTGAGAGAGACAGAGACAGTGCAAATGGAGGTGGGGCAGAGAGAGAGGGAGAGAGAGAATCCCAAGCAGACTCTACTCCTGTCAGCAGAGAGCCTGATGGGGGAGGGGGAGGGCTCGAACCCGCAAAACTGTGAGATCATGACCTGAGCCCAAACCAAGAGTCAGACACTTAACCGACTGAGCCAATCAGGCACCCCTGAAAGATTTTTTTTTTTTTTTTAATTAAAAAGTAAAAGACAAGGGACGCCTGGCTGGCTCAGTCAGTTGAGTGTCCAACTTCGGCTCAGGTCATGATGTCATGGTTTGTGTGTTCAAGCCCTGCATCGGGCTCTGTGCTGACAGCTCAGAGCCTGGGATCTGCTTTGGATTCTGTGTCTCCCTCTCCCTCTGCCCTTCCCTTGCTCACGGTTTCCCATTCTCTCAAAAATAAACACGAAAACAAATTTTTTTTAAAGTAAGAGACAGGACGTGGGGTAAAATCTTTTTGTACAATGCTGTTTTGGTCATCTTTTGCTATGTAATAAGTCACCCCAAACTTAGCGGCTTCAAACAACATTTCTTTGCTTGGGCAGGATTTTGTGGGGACAGCTCATCTCTGCTCTGTGTGGCATCAGTGAGGGCAGTTTGGCTGCACCTGGAAGATGCATTTTCCAGGTGATTCACTCAAATGGCTGGCAAGTTGGTGTGGCTGTTAGCCGGGAGCTCAGGTAGACTATCGACAAGTAGAGAACCATTGTGGGCCTCTCCACATGGCTACTTGAGCTGCCTCCCAGCATGGTGGCAGGAGAAAGCAGAACCCACCAGGCTTGTCAAGGCTAGGCCTTGCACTGACACAGATCGTTTCTGCCCTGATTTGAGGTGAAGACACAGATCCCACCTCTGGGTGTAAAAGGGAGACAAAGAATTCGTGACAATCTCTGATCCACCACAGATGCCGAAGTACTTTCAAATCCATATTTGTTCTTCCCAGTAGTTTTTAATTTATTTTTAAAATAAGCTTGAAATAAATATGACAAAATCTTAACAATGTATGCAATGTGTGGAACACATCCCCATTAGCATCTCACAGTGGTAGGATAGATTTGTCACAATTAATGAACCAATGTTGATACCTAAGTAATTTCATTCAATTCCGTCATTTATTTAGACTTCCGTGGTTTGAAACTAATGCTCTTCAGTCCCAGGATCCTGTCTAGGATGCCACTTTATATTTAACTGTCACGTCTCCCCAGGGTCCTCTTGGCTGTGACAACTTCTCAGATTTTCCTTGTTTATGACCTTGGAAGTTTTGAAGAGCACTGATCAGGTACAGGGCAGGATGCCCTACTACTGGTATTTGTCTGGTGTTTCCCTCATGATTAGATTGAGGTTATGGGTTTGGGAGAGAAAGATCGCAGAGGTGAAGTGCTATTTTCACTACAACATATCAAGGGTACATGCTATCAACATGATTTATGACTGTTGATGTTGACCCTGATCCGCTGGCAGAGATGTTTTTCAGGTCTCTCCACTGGGAAGTCCCCTTTTTCCCCCTTTCAGACAGTGTCTTCTTTGGAAGGCAGTTGCTATGTGCAGCGCACGTGAGTGGGGAGTTATGCTCCTCTCCTTTAAGATGAAGTATCTTGGGGCGCCTGGGTGGCTCAGTCGGTTGAGTGTCCGACTTCGGCTCAGGTCATGATCTCACAGTTCGTGGGTTCAAGCCCCGCATCAGAATCTGTGCTGACCGCTTGCTCAGAGCCTGGAGCCTGCTTCAGATTCTGTCTCCCTCTCTCTCTGCCCCTCCCCCGTTCATGCTTTGTCTCACTCTGTTTCTCAAAAATAAATAAATGGAAAAAAAAAATTTTTTTAAATTTTTAAGATGAAGTATCTTCCTACTTTATCTGGAATTCATCTGCACAGGTGAGTTGTTTCTTCTACCCTGTTTATTAACTTATCAATCATTTGTTTATACTCGTATGGACTCATGGACATTTATTTTATACTTTGGGTAATAAAGTAACACTACTTTATTTTGTTGTTCAATTTGGCCATCAGGGTGCTTTCATTTACTTAGCAACATTTTCTTGGATACTATCACCGCCGTGAGAAAAACAGGAAAAAGGCAGTTCATTCAAGTGCCCGCAACCAGTCCAGGATATGACAGCCCACCTTGATTTCCAAACCTCCACTGCACATACTTAGCCCGCCCTGGGGCTGTTGCTGCTGCCCGGAGGATGGGCTAAGGTCCCCAAGCAGCTCGTCCAAGAACGTCAAAGAAGTCATCACTAGTCGTAGAAGGTCCTTGTGTGTGCGGCTGCTCCATATTCTGAAAGTTCATAGCCAAGGAAAGGGTAATTATATACCTCAACGGAGAAACAAAAACTATGTGAGCAGCACCGGGACATCATGAAGTGGTTCCAGTCTCTATAAATAGTGCTGTCCTAGTCCTCAACCATCTGAGGAACAAATTAAAGCTTGCCTCGGTGCTGAGCATGAACCCAGTGCCCTGCCCCACCCCAGGGCTCCACAGGGCTTCACCGAGAGGACCATGGATGACCGACAGACCAACGTCCAGGAACACGTCTACTCCCTAATGCACTCTCGTGACACGCCGTTGCTCTAGACCCTCACAAACAACCTCCACGATGGCTACAGACCCCCAGGAACCAGTGTCCCTGCCATGGGCAGTGACTGCACAGATAACTTCTCTTCTTATCCAACAGAAAACAATCTTGAGAAATAAACTGGCTCTGGATGGAAAGTATAAAAAATACCCCCACAAAAAAAAGGGCCTATTTGAAGAAACTTTCATACGTGATCAACATTGTGTCAATGGGGTAGACCTGGGGCTTTGTTTGGGAAAAAAAAATTACTTCAAGCTTGATCTCCAAACACGTTCACGAAGTCATTCAAATGCGAGGCCCTTTCAGTCCCCAAGTTCCCACTGACACGGGGCAAATTCTATGGCACTGCTGTGATGCAGATTTTCTTAACACAGCAAATTCTTTTTTTTTTCAAGTCCAAAACCTCTCTTTGCAAGTTTTTTTTTTTAAGTTTATTTATGTTTGAGAGAGAGAGAGCATGCATGAGAGGGGCAGAGAAAGAGAGAGAGAGAGAGAGAGAGAAAGAGAGAGAGAGAGAGAAAGAGAGAATCCCAAGCAGGCTCCACACTGTCAGCACGGAGCCTAGTGCAGGGCTCAAACTCAAAAAACCGTGAGATTATGACCTGAGCCGAAGTCAGATACTTAACTGACTGAGCCACCAAGGTGTCCCTGCAAGTATTTTTAAAACAAAGTTTTATGATAAGGTATTTCAAACATTTAGGCAAGCCTTTTTTTTTTTTAATCAATTTATTTTGAGAGACAGAGACAGCACACATGGGGGGGCGGGGGAGCAGTGCAGAGAGAGAGGGAAAGAGAGAATTCCAACCAGGCTCTGCATCACAAGTGCAGAGCCCGATGCGGGGCTCGAACCGACGAAGCCGTGAGATCATGACCTGAGCCGAAACCCAGAGTCGGACGCTTGACCGACTGAGCCACACAGGCACCCCACCAAACATTTAGGCAAGTCTTGAGGATATTAGCACACACTGCAACCTCTAACCAATTTTATCAAGTCTTCACATTATGCCATTTTTTTTTAATTTTTTTTTTACATTTATTTACTTTTGATAGAGAGACAGAGCACAAGTGGAGGAGGGGCAGAGAGAGAAGGAGACACAGAATCGGAAGCAGGCTCCAGGCTCTGAACTGACAGCACAGAACCCGATGCGGGGCTTGAACTCACGAACCGCGAGATCATGACCTGAGCCGAAGTCGGACGCTTAACCGACTGAGCCACCCAGGAGCCCCACATTATGCCATTTTTGCCATACATCGTATTGCAGAACGCTTGCAGCCTCTGTGCACATGCTCACTCCTCGTCCCACTGTCCCACACCCGCCCCTAGCTAGCATACGTATTCCCGGCCATTCACATCACCCTCCTCTCTCCTCCCTCCCATGACCCCGTCAGCTCCGCCCAGTGCAGCAGCAGGTGACCGTGGCAGGAAGGACGTACTGGAGGAGACCCTCCTCGCAGAGCGGCTCAGCCAGTGAAGAGGCCTGCTGAGCACAACTGTTAGGAAGCGGAGTGGGGTCTGGAGGAGAGAAAAGATGAAAAAGTACGGTTGTAGGGCTTGAAATGCATCTCAACCTTCCAAAGACAAAACAGGCTGCATCAGAAAATATCATCTGTTTTGCCCAAACTCTCTTTTGTTGTTAAGTGGCGGTGCTCAGGATGAAAACGTCAACGTTCAAAGACGTCCCATGTGCTTTGTTCTCTTAAGGACCTGAGAGACAGGATGTGGGAGGCCTCAGGGTCGGAGGAACAGAGAAGGGCACAGCACTGGAAAACACGGGTGAGGCCGACACTGATTTGGCTGCATAATACTGTTAAGGTCCAATGATGTGTTAAGTGTTATCAGACTTCTAAAAACTATTCAAAAAGCTAGGGAACGTTTTGACAGACTAGTGGGTTCCAAAATTCTATTTCTGCAAGATTTCTGCTGACTAAATTAATGCTATATGGATAGGTTCTTTCAGGGACATTAACTGAGACGAGCTATAGACACACAAACATAAAGAGGGCGGGGAGGACCCCAAACCACACTCATGTGCTACATTTCCAAACAAACTAAACTTAAATCTTGTTAGTGACCCCTGAATTAAACCCAACCAAAGCCTTTTCAAAAAAGCACTTGCCAGACTGGTTCAAACTGGCAGCACATGTCTGTTTCCAAAACTATAGACCCAGACCCAAGTCCAGTGTCAGGTATAGTCACTTGAACGGAAGGAAACAGTCAAGGGCATGCTTGGTACCAGGTACTGTAATGGATGTTTCACTTTCTATGGCTTATTTAATCCTCACAAAACCCTCTGAGGGATGACATTAATCCCATTTGATACAAGAGAACGTTGGAACTCAGAGAGGTTAAGCACCCTGCACAAGGTAACACAGCCAGCAAGCAATTTATATGGACGAGCCTTGGGTTAAACACGATACGTGAGCTCCTATTTTTCTACGGTGATCTCGCTTGTGTCTTTGTGTTGGTTGAGCCGTTTCAGATTGCAGAGGACAAAGGAATGCTCACGTCCTCTCTGGACTTGGGGATGAATTGTAGGAATCCAGTGAAGGAGCCCAGGAAGCAAACACAAACACAGCAACCAGTCTCAGGCTGCTTGTGAAATGCAACAGTGACCTGTCCTCTTAGGGGGGCAACGTGGCTGCTGATTCTAGTGACACTGCCTCTCTCAATATACGGTTCCTCCATCCTCCTTCTCTCTCCCTCTCTCCTGGTCTGATTGCCTCACACTTTCTGCCTCACGGCTCCTTCCTCTGTTCCCACCATGCCCCGATGCGGTGTATGTGTCTCCATTTTCAGAGGTCAGGTTGGTAGAATGCCTTCCACTCTAGAGTATCCAGGCACTGCATGGGTGGACATCCTCACATGTCTAGCCAGTCATTGGTCCAATCATGTGTGACCGGGAAAGTGAAGTCACATGACACAGATGTGGTTAATTACACAGAAGAGGCCGTGTTCCTCAGAAAGCAGATGTGGGTGTGGCAGGCCCTTGGTGTCTCCAAGGCTTCCATATTGGTGCCCTGTGGCTGCCATTACAAAGTATCCCAAATTGAATGGCTTAAATGCAACAGACCTTTATTCTCCCACACAGTATAGGAGGCTGGAGGTCTGAAATCAAGGTCACCGGGGCTGTGCTCCCCACAAAGGCACCAGGGGAGATAACTTCCTTGCCTCTTCCAGTTTCTGGTGGCCCCAGATGTCCCTTGGCCTGTGGCTGCTTCCCTCCAAACTCTGCTTCTGCCTCCACACGGTCTTCTTCCCACCATGTTTTTCTATGTCCTCTCCTCTTATTATAAGGACACCAGTCATTGGATTTAGGGCCCACCCTAAATCCAATTTCCTCAGAAAGTCACATTCTGGGTTTCCAGGTAGATATAAACTTGGGGGGGGGGGTCACTATTTAAACCATTACAGCCTCTCGTCGGTACACTGTAGTATCCCACAATACTCCCCAAAGGGTACCAAGGGCTCTGAGGCAACAGGGGTCATGCCTTTGTCACTTCTTTTGGATGTGCTTTAGCAGGTGCTGGCTAACTACCTACTAAGTGACCCAGAATAGACCAGAAAAAAATTCTGAGAGGTCAACCTCACTTTACTAAAGCCTCTACCTTTTGCATATTTCTCTACCCATCTGTGGCATCCTGCATTCATCATGGCTGCCTGGTGGCAATTTTCTGGGCACCGTCCGAAGAGATGTGGGTTTGCGACTTCGCCTGTCATCTGGGCAGAGGTCTGACACCATAGCCTCTCCATCCTGCGGCCGACCTAGTACGGTCTCTGCAGATCTAACCCCGACTTCTACTGTGTTCCAGCCCATGAGCCAACTGGGTCCAAAATCTATGCTGAGGTTCTCTTAGTGTTCCTTCTCCATCGCCTGAGGAGGGAGATGATTCCTGTTCCAGTCTGGCCTCATTCACTACATGTTCTCTGGTGGGAAAGCAAAGCAAAGCAAAGCAAACCCCGGAACTCTGGTTTGGTTCTTCGTGATATAAAAACTATTTGGATTTGGTTCGAGGTTGAGCAAACCGGTGCAGTTTGTTCCGGTTTTTGGTTCAGAGTTCAGGCCAAGTCCCTGATCCAGACAGAAAGAATGTCCCTGGAATGCCTCTTCCAAGTAGGCCTCAACAGCTGAAAGGGCTGGGTGTCCAGACGGAGGCCGCCTGCTCGGTAGACACCCAGGGACTTCCCTGCAGCTCCAAGCACAGGCCCCCAGGGCCTTGGGGACAGGGTTTGGCAGCACATCTGGCCCAGTTCTCCAAGGGCCGAGCCCGGAAGGTCATGCTGCCTTCCACAGACTGCAAGCAGAACGCCACTGCCCCCAAGGGCCAGGCAGCTTGCCCTCAACCCAGAGGACTGGGGAGAGAATGGGGGCAGCTGGGTGGTGGGCGTCACTGTGTAGATCTGTTACAGTTTCCACATAAGCACGGCTCCTGTGATCTCGGTCAAGGCTGAGTGGGAAACAATGTGGCTGGGTGGGCACTGGAGGAGCCAACCAGAGGCATTCAATTTCAAGCTGTTTTTAGCCTGGTGCTCCTTCTGCAAGGCTGGCTGCTCTGAGAGGCTCACAAAGGAACACGCCTGCCTGCCTTTGGCAGGCACTGATTCACAGCACAGTTTCTGGGGGCTGTGCCGCGGTTTCCCTCCCCAGCCAGGAAGCCAGGCAGAGCCGAGGACAAGGCATCAGGAGTGCTTATCCCCAGGGAGCAACTGCAGGGGACAGAGCAGCTGGGGGCACTGGGGACACCTGGCAGTGAGTCATCTATCAAGAATTTTGAAAGGAAGATACATATTTCCACTCTAGTCTCCCTCCCACGCTGACTGCACATCAAAGGGGTCCTCGGATGCAGGGAACTCGTCAGCTGGGTCGATCAGGCCCCGACTGCTGGAAACCGGAGGGCCAGGACCAAAAGGCACGTCCCCGAGGGACTGCCCCAATTCTGCAATGTGGGAAGACACACACCTCTGGCCACCACGCACGGAGCTGACAAACGCTGTCAAGGGAAACGGAAGGAACGTTCTGAGACGATCTCTAGTCCAAATGCCTCCGTTGCCCAGGCTTATTTTTCCCTATCCTTCCCCTTTAAATAATCGACCAAAAGGCAGCCTTATCAAAGGCAAGTCGGGTGTTCCCTGACTTAGCTCGCAGCCATTTGCATTCTGCCCCGGCTGCCTGGATATCGAACACCGCCTGAGACACAATCCAGAAATATTTCCTAGTGCTGGCCGCCCTGACAGGATTAGACCGCCAGCACATGTGATTTCAGCTGGGTGTGCTTTGTGTTAAACTATGCTTGCTACGTGCTGGATTCAATTATAGGTTTTCTTACATTTACATCTTCATTAGTACTACATTGCCGAGTAGACGGAATGTGCTGTCAGCTTTGGGGGAAAAAAAAAAAGTGTTATTTTTTTTTTTTCAAGGATTCAACACTGTCCAGTCCTATTAAAAAAAGAAAGGAAAAGAAAATCTTGGCTCAAGCATACATTGCTAATGGGCATGGAATTGATTCACGAGTCTCCGAGTCTAGTTGTATAAAAGTAATTACTGGAACCTCGAGTAATTGGTTCCATATTCAATATTCACAGAAGGCTGCACATGTTTTACATATATATATGTATGTGTATATATATATATATATATATACATATATATGTATATATATATATATATATATTGAATTGGGAGAGAATAAAATATAAATAAAAAAAAGAACTATCAGAGAACATTTAAACTACTCATATACATACCCCTAAAAAAAAAAAAATCTTTAGTTGTGATAAAGATCTTGAGAGAAACAAACGAAGCAGAGGCGGCAGAGACCAGAGCCCTGAAAACCCCAGCCCCGAAGCCTGGAGAGCAGGCAGTCTGGGCATGGGAAGTCACGCGGAGCGAGGTCTACGGCAGCCCCAGAGGCCCATTCCACAGCCAGCAACTGTCAGAATGGGGCAGGCACTTCCTGCTCGGCAACATAGCCTACCCCAAAGTCCTGTCGAAGCCTTTGCCTGGCCCCCAGTCTATGGAGCTTCATATCCTATGTGTGCCTCTGGGAACCACAGTCCCCACTCTCCCCCAAGTGGGTCCCACAGGGCTATATGGTAATGGCTTAAGCAGGCACAGCATGGGGTGGGACAGAACATCCCCCACACAGCTCCAAAAACCACTTTGGGGGAGAAAGGGGTCCATGAGGAAAGTCTGCAGACCTGAAGGGACCTTTAGGAGCGAACACAAAGACATTCAGAACTGGAACCTCAGGAAGGGAGTTAAAGGCAGGCCTTCTAGAGTGACATGGGGGCAGTAGAATTGATTTCATGGAAATAAACATAAGACTTGACATTGCTCTCTGTTACATTTCATGCTTGGCTGGAGCTTGAGATCTCTTGGAGCTTTCTTGCGGCCATCTATAGAATTGCCTCTCTATCCTGGCTTTGTTTCATCTGCGAATGTGATAAGTCTACCTCACACATCTTTACTGGGGCCACTCCCGAAAATGCTGGATTAAAAAAAAGACTTCCACCCGTTTAACGGGAAGCATTGTTCACCCAGGTGCATGCAAATGTACCTGTCCTACCTTCTGTTACACAGTTCCCCACCTAACCTGAAAGGATAACACCTGATTTGGGGGCTGAGAGGAAGGTACAACTAGGCAATCAGGTCGCTAAGGAGTTCACCAAGAGCTAGGAAGCATGGTGTAGTGTAGCGATCCGGTGGGGTGTGCATGCAGTTCCGTGGGCCCCGTCCCAGGCTGCTACCGTGGAGCCCACACCACAACCGGAGCGACTCCTGGCTCCTCTCTGGTGTTATCTCTGGCCAGCCTCTGTGGATCCTCAGCCTGGCAAGAGCTTTAAAAAATTCTGGCAGCCCTGTGGGGCCTGTCGCACGCCGCCTTTGATTTGGGGCTCTTGATTTAAGTTCAAACCACGTAGTTTTTTGTTTGGGCTCTGTCCTCCTTCTCCTCTTGAACTTGGTTCATCAAAGTCTGTCTTCCAGAAGGGTATCAGGGCCCAACAGTTCTCAGGGGTATTTCTTTGATAGAGAATCCATAGGAGTAGCAGGAGACCCTCCTCCATTAGGAAGTTCAGCCCAAGGACATGAGACATTTTTATTTCTTGATTTTTTTGAAGTTTATTCATTTTTGAGAGAGATGGGCGGGGGAGGGGCAGAGAGAGGAGACACCGAATCCGAAGCAGGCTCCAGGCCCTGAGCTGTCAGCACAGAGCCTGGCACAGGGCTTGAACCCACGAACCGCGAGATCATGACCTGAGCCGAAGTCGGACACTTAACCTACTGAGCCGCCCAGGTGCCCGAGACATTTTTAAATAAGAGAATGAAAAATATTAAGTGTTTGAAATAAATAACTGGAAATCCAGTTAACACACAATCGAAGGGCATTTGGGCATCTGAGAAAAGACAATGTGAGTTTTGGGATGCTCCGGAGGCATAAAAGGTGTGAACTCAGAAAAGCTGGACTCAGCACAGCTCCAGTGTTGCAGGGACCTGGCCTAGGGGGTGATGGTGATGCTTTCCCCCAGGGTGGCTCAGGGCTTCCCACTCTCCCCATGGAATGGTCAAGCTGCCTGCCATGTGTTCCTGTTTTACAAACTGACGGCAGTTATTATTAGAAAGAGTTTTGCTGCCAACTTGGAAATATATAGACCAGCAGGACTGGAGAGTGAATTTCAGCTCCTTATCCTGCCGGCTGAGGGCAGCTGCTCGTTTCGAATATAAACAGAAGGTACGGGCTGGGAAGTCCGAAGAGACATATCTGCCATCAGTGTTCCACAGGAGCACTTCGGAAAGGACTATGCGAAGGTATATTCTTCTGGAGTTCTGGCTTTGGTTTCCTTCTCTGTAAAATGCTGGAGGCCTTGGGCAGTTGTGAGGATTTAGTACTATAATAAGGCAAGTGGGAACACTATTGGCAAATAAGGGAGAGGAGAGAAAGAAGGAGAGAGAGAGAGACACAAAGAAGATGTTGCCTGTTCCCCCACAAACCAACCCACAGAAAAAAGTAGAGTTGCAATAATCTTCTGCATTCAGAAAATATTCACTGTTCTGAACGCTGTTCTAAATGCCTAGGCTATTACATCAGTGAATAAAGCAGGTGAAAAATGCCTGATCAACCTATGCCTGCAGCTTGATAATCCCTAGACATGTGAGCCACCTGAGCCAATAAATGCCTGTAGCATTTTAGCCAGTTTGAGCTGGGTTTTTTGTTACTTTCAGAGAAACGTGTCCTAACTGCTACTGTCATCCTCTAGACATGGTGACACCTGACCAAACCCTGGGTCTGGTCACATTTCACTCCACATTCAAATTAAGGAGGGACACAAAAGACAAAATGTTCATGTCTCTGTCTGAAAAACCAGCCACCTCTGGGTGGCACACAGCTCTTATAAATAACCAGGAAGCAGATTCAGGCTAGAAAAGGAATTTTAACAATTTCTTTAAAAAAAAAAAAAAAGATAAAAGGGAAAAGAAAAAAGGGCAGAATTCCACAGGAAATTGAAGGGAATTTGGGAGATAGAATGTAGCAAGCTTCATTGGGCCATGGCCAGAACAACTGCCCAGAACAAGCCTCCCCTTATTAAAAAGGACAGCCTGAGTGTCCCAGGGTATTAAGACCTTCCCAGAGCCTCTCACTGGAGATCCGTATAATGAATGGCATTTCTGAGTACAATGTATATATGTTGATAAGCATTTTTTGTTCATTCTGCGCCCCCTGAAACTCACTTGGGAAAGATAATGCTCTGAACTTTCAGGATCTCCACGTGTTTTTGTTTTGTTTTGTTTTGTTTCGTTTTGTTGTTGTTTTGTTTTGTTTTGTTTTGTTTTGTTTTGTTTGCTTTTTTACTAAGTCAGTGTTTGGGGTTTTTTTCTTCTACTTTGTAGATGGTGAAGTAAACCCCAGTTGTCTTGAAGTCTAACGGGATATGCCCCCCTAACTGAAGATCAGGGCTAAAGATCAGAACACAGATGTTCTCAGAAAGATTTGTAAAAGCAACACACACACTCCTTCCCTTATCCTAGAAAGTAATCTAGGGGCGCCTGGGTGGCGCAGTCGGTTAAGCGTCCGACTTCAGCCAGGTCACGATCTCGTGCTCCGTGAGTTCGAGCCCCGCGTCAGGCTCTGGGCTGATGGCTCAGAGCCTGGAGCCTGTTTCCAATTTTGTGTCTCCCTCTCTCTCTGCCCCTCCCCCGTTCATGCTCTGTCTCTCTCTGTCCCAAAAAATATAAATAAACGTTGAAAAAAAAAATTAAAAAAAAAAAAAAAGTAATCTAACAGACTTTTAATAAGCCCTTTCAGTGCTGTAAGTTGCCATGGACAGTTCTGCTATTTCTGCCTCATCAGCACCTACTCCTCTATCTTCTGTTAACAACAACCAATTTTCCTTTGGGAGCCAATTTTCGTCCACTCTCGGGCTTGGTGGCTCAGTTAGGTCTGACCCCCTGTCTTGGCTGCAGGACAGGAGGGACAAGCGACCCAGACCCAGCCAATCAGAGCATCACACCCTCCTGGTCACACGGTAATTGGTTTAAGAATGGTCCTATGGCTCACACCAGGCCAATGGAAATCAGTCCAACAACTTATGTAGAAATTGGGGGGGGGGGGGGGGGGGAACGCTGCTCCTTCTCACTGAGGCTGCTTAGCTGATAGAATGCAAGTCCAGAGGACCTCAGTGCTAATGGGAAGATAACAGAACAGATAGTTGGGGACAGATGGAGTCTTGATGACACCTGTGGATGCCCCAGATCCAACTGTGCCTAAAGTCAGCCTCTTCAAGATATCTAAGCCAAAATTTTTCCTACTTTTTTTTTCTTTTACTGAAACTAGTTATGTTTCTATCATTTTCAACCAATCCTGGCTAATTCGTAAGTAAAGGTATTCCCTACCTGGCCTATCCCTGCCCATACCACACTCAATCGTGCCAGTTGAGAAATTGCCTGGGCCCCACCATCTACTCCTTCCGAACGCTGTTTATCGTGAAAAAGATGCAGCATTCGCAATGCTGCCCCTCCTTCCATGCTCGCCCTATGAAATCCAGTTGTTTTCAAAGCCGTGACTACAGACCCCATCCACCTCCACAACCCCATGGGCCTTCTACCCAAGATCTTTTTTTAGAGGCACCCCAACTCCAGTCCTGTACACAATGCTCTTGCGGTGGTAGGCGAGAAAGCACGAACCGGAGCCCTGATCAACAGGAGCTTACCTGTGGCTTCAGCCTAATGTTGTGAGGCCTGGCTTCTGATTAGTTAGGAAGTGCTCAGAAAAAACAGCAGCTCTAGCACCAGGGAAAGAAAACCAACAGGGCTCTGTCACAGGGGTCTTTGAGTCCTTCCCAGACAGCTCCCTGGGGCCCACAGCAATTACCGAGTGCTTTTCACAAAACCTCACGATCACGCCTCTATGTTCTTTTCTGGAAAGGCCACTGAAGACCCCACTATCCAGCACGGGGCAAGTGCACAGCCAAGGCCAAGTGGTGGCTCCCTGAGGCTCTCAGATCAAGCGGTGTTCGCATGTACACAGAAAAAGGCTGGCCCCAGGCTCAGAACGCTATCCATCACCTTCCAGAAAGAGAGCTGCGGGCCGGGGCTCCACTGACGCTCACAGGGCATCAGCAACCTTCTGCTCTGAGGGGGTCGGCAGTAGGCTGAATAATGGCCCTAAGTACCTAGACCCAAAGATGTCCCCGTCCTAATTCCTAGAACCTGCGATTGTGACCTTGGAACAAGGGGCTCTGCCAATGTAATGAAGTTCAAGATCTTGAGATGGCGAGGTGACTCTGCGTACTCCGTGGCTCCGTGTGGTCACATATCTCCTAATAAGAGGGGCACAAGGGGAGTCAGAGTCAGAGGAGGAGTCCCTGTGATGACAGACGAGAGGCTGAGGTGATGCGTTTTGAAAACAGCAAGTGCCCAGCAGCCAAGGAATGGAGGTCGCTTCCAGCAGGTGGAAAACCCGAGGACATGAATTCTCCTCTAAGGCCACCAGAGAGCCAACACCTTGACTGATCTCTGACTTCCAGTCTCCAGAACTGTAATAAATTAAATCTGTGCTGTTTCAACGTTTATTTTATTTTTGGGACAGAGAGAGACAGAGCATGAACGGGGGAGGGGCAGAGATAGAGGGAGACACAGAATCAGAAACAGGCTCCAGGCTCTGAGCCATCATCAGCCCAGAGCCCGACGCGGGGCTCGAACTCACGGACCGCGAGATCGTGACCTGGCTGAAGTCAGACGCTTAACCGACTGCGCCACCCAGGCGCCCCAAATCTGTGCTGTTTTAAGCCACTACCTTTGTGGTACCAGGAAACTAATTCAGATGATCTGGGCCCAGATGCCAGTGACAGCTCCCTGCTCAGCCCAAGCAGGGATCTGGTTCCTATGGCTGGGAAAATGCAACAGGTACGTGACAGTGTCCCCATCTCACAGCTCCCATGACATCCTGGTCCTTCCCCGCCTCTGAAGGGAACCCCTGAGCTCAGACTCAGAGCCCTGCTGACCAAAGAGAGCCGGACGGAGGTTCTGAGGGGCAAGGAGGCCAACGTTCCTCCACTAGTCACCAACCTGGCTGTAACTGGATAGGACGTCATATTTCCTACTGGCACTTCCCCCAACAGAAGCACGGTAGAGAGAAAGGACGGAAGTACGTGACCAGTGCAACAAATTACCACGAACATAGTGTCTTTAAAAAAAAAATTCATTCTCTACCGTTCCAGAAGGCCGGGAGTCCAAAAACTGTCTCACCAGCTAACGTCAAGATGGCGGCAGGGCTGGATCCTTTTGGAACTACTGAGGGGAGCATCATATACAGACACTAGACAATGCGGTTATTGCAAAATCAATGGAAGTAACTGCAAGTTAAATAAAACCCACCAAAGAGAGGAATCTATTTTCAATGGGGAGTCATCTCTGGGAGAAGCCAAGCTAGCTTCTTCGGGCCATTGCTGTCCTTTATGCTAATGCTGTATTGGCGAGAATCCTAGTGATCTCCATTCAAGGTAACACACTCATGTGTCCCTTTCCCTCCACTGGACCCTCAGCTGGGACTCAGTAAATTCTGTGTATTCACGTATGGGAGCCAGGTGGGAGAGCTGCAGCCAGTCCTCGCTGGCTTTTACCCAACCTAGAAAGTAGCCAAGTGCCCAGAGCTGCCCTCTCCTCCCACTGTCTGGCCTTATGACCAACAGAATAGAATGTTCCCTGTCCCCACAGACCAAACAAAGACATAGGAAAATGGTGGCCCTAGGGCATGGCCGTTAATATGCCAACAGACTGCTCTCTGTCAAGATGTTCTCATGGGCAAAAACTTCCACGTCAAACCTCAAGATACAACTCCTCTTTCTCCCTAAATTAACATCAGCACTGGAAGAAAGACCTGGCTTGTTGTCATCATCCCCACAAGGGCAACCAATTACTGAGTACTTACACATACCACTCTGCAGACAGGTGAAGAAATCCAGCCACGTCCATTGACTCAGCTCAACCCTTATGTTCTTTCCAACAACTGCTGTTCGTACACACAGTTGGTACATCCACATATGATGGGATAGTTCTTCTAAACTACTAACTGGTAAGGGTTTTGTTCGGCTTTTGTTTGTTTCCTGCGATTTCACATTACCCCGGGATGATTCCCCCATTCGTGCAGCAGTCAGGGTGTTCTATATCCTTATACCCCAAGAGATGACACACAACCAGAATCTTTTCTTGAGTTGCCAAAGTGTAGAGCCTTCAAGACCCGTAAAGGGCTTATTTGCAAAGGCAACACAATAGACTTTGGATAAGTTGTGATTAGGAATAGCAAAGCTTCCAATCATACCCAGGTCAAGGTTCCCTAGACCTGGGGGAGCAAAGGACGTGAAGCAAGGGATGAGAGAGGGCACCCTGTCTCCTGCCCCTGGACTTGGCCCAAAGAGAGTGGAGGGGATGACAGGAGGCCCGTGAAGTTTTTCCCAAACCTCAGTCATTAACGTGTCAACACTGTATTTTTGCTGTCACTTTTCACCCATAGTGGCATTTACTTGCTTTTTCCCCTTATTTTTTTTAACGTTTATTTACTTTTGACAGACAGACAGACACACACACACACACACACACAGCACAAGTGGGGGAGAGGCAGAGAGACAGAGGGAGACGCAGAATCCAAAGCAGGCTCCAGACTCTGAGCTGTCAGCACAGAGCCCGATGCGGGGCTTGAACTCACGAACTGTGCGATCATGACCTGAGCTGAAGTCGGAGGCTTAACCGACTCAGCCACGCTGGCGCCCCTTGCTTTTTCTCTTTGAATCGACTTTAAAATAACTCTTTTTAAAACTTCGCTTCCTCCCAAGCGAGAATATTCTTAAAATCAGAGACTTGATGTGCTGGTTATATTTTTCTAGTACTCATGAAAATAAATACATAACAATTAACTTTTTAAAAACACTTGTGTGTTACCTAAATGCTTGCCCTCGGGGAAGTGCTGTTACTACCTCCGGGGAACATGATTACACTTTCAGATGGAAGACCTAGGGAAGAGGGCGCACAATCAGGAATGAGGGTCCTTTGCAAGGCCCTGGGCAACCACAAGGAACAGGGGCCAGGTTGCGGGGTGTGCTGAAAAACTGAAATTGATGACCCCAGATACAGCCACGGCATTCACCAAAGCTCTGTATGACCACCGGTGAGTGACAAACTGGGAAGTAAATGCCTCGCAAATATTCCTAGTGCCATGAGAACACCCTGACCTTTGATTCTCACAGATAGCAAATGACCTGAGTTGTGGTTCCCTTCCGGACAATAATAAGGATGTGCCCCATGAGCTGTCTGGTCTTTGCTCTGTCTACAAACCCACATGCCCACAGGGGTGAGGCAGACAGTGAGTTCAGTGGGCCTGTGTCAGCCCCAAACCGCAATGCAAGCAGGGGAAAAAATGACCACTGACGCTTGGCCTTGGGAAGCAGGAGACAAGAAGGAACGGTGGGCACCGTGGAGGACCGGGGGTCAAGCATCAGTTACCTCAGCGCCCGCCAGCTGCTTCATGCCCAAACGGGGACTTGCTCTGTCCAGATGTTCAGATTTTTTAAGGCGAGCTGGAAAATGACAGTGTTGTGTCTATTCTCTCAATTTGTAAGTACTGACAATCCAAGGTGAAAGAATAAAACTCTCCGGCAAATACCACGTGGGCCAAATTTGGCCCAGGGGCATCTCGTTGTAGTCTGCATTTGAACTGTTGAAGGCAGGGGACGGAAGCTCACTTCTCTCTGGAGATAAAACTTTACAGATCTGACCCCACAGTCCCCAAGGCTCCCCTCAGGAGGGCCTGGTTATCCCCATGTTGCAGATGCTGTGATGGAGGAATGTGGTTAAGAGAACAGGCCCCAATCTCTGGGCTCCTCAGCTGTGTGACCTTGGACAAGGTACTTTATCTCTCTGCACCTCAGTTTCTTCATCTATAAAGCAAGGTTGAAAATAATGGTATGGCACCAGGCGGGGAGTTAAATGAGATTATGTATGTACCCCCCTGGGCACATATTAAACATTCAAACTCTTGGTTCTTGTTAAATGACTTGCCTGAGGTCACACAGCTTGGATATGAAGAACCCACATCAGCTGTCACCAAAACCAACGGTCTTTCCGCCAGACTATATACATCCAGTCACATGACCAGCAAATCATGTCATTAATGTCTGCAAACCACCCCCCGCCCCCGCCGCCCCAGTTTAACATCGTGCCCAAATCAGACTTCCCAGAAAGTTACTGGGACATATACTTAGCGATGCACACAGTCTCTCTGTCACAGCCTGGGGATTCAGACTGGTTGAAAGCGCTGTGGGGCCACAGGGAGAGTTCATCACATGAAGCCGCACAGCCCTGCGTCCAGACCCAAGCTGCATGACCTCCCCACTCTGAGCCTCAGTATTGCAGCCTGGGAAATAACCATGTCTAATAGTCACCCCACCAGACTGCAGTGAGGTCTGAATGAAACAACACGAAGGCGAGTTCTTCAGAAACGGGAAGCACGTCACAACTGCCAGCCTGGAAGCTGATTGTCTACAATGATTTAACTCTCTCAGGGCTGCAGCATCCCTGAGTCTGGCTGGACAAGGTCAACCTGCAGCAGAGGGGCCCAGGAAGTGGCCCTGGGTCTCCCTGACCGAGGGTTGGAGGGGGAGGAGAGGGGAGGGGTCTGTTTCCCACGCCTGGACGTTGAGAGATCACGGTGATGGGAATCTGGCAGGGGGAACAATTATTTCTCCTTGCTGACGAACAAAGGAGCCTAGACCTCCAGCTTCCCCGTGCAGAATGCAGAGTACTCTCTTGGCCACTATTAACTAATTAACTATGAAGTAAAGAAGTGTGGGACTACACAGCCAAAATAGAAATGAACGTTTTAAGAAATGGATGCCTACCCACAGCACACTTAAGATGTATGCGTTTTATCGTATGTTCAGAAAAAACTATAAGCAAATAGTGGACTCTAACAATACGCATGCTGAAGTATACTGGAGATGCGTGTTAGTGGCTGCAACTTACACTGAAATGCACCTCCCGAAATTACAGATGGGTGGATGTAGACAGGAAGGGCTGGGTAGGGAGAAACATGATAAAACCACACACAGTTGAATATGAATGCATGTATAGGGGCACACACACCCCAATGTTTATAGCAGCACTTTCAGTAATAGCCAGATTATGGAAAGAGTCGACATGTCCATCAACTGATGACTGGATACAGAATATGCGGTATATATATACAATGGAATATAACTTGGCAATGAGAAAGAATGAAATCTTGCCATTTGCAGCAACATGGATGGAACTGGAGGGTATTATGCTAAGTGAAATAAGTCAGTCAGAGAAAGATACCATATGTTTTCACTCATATGTGGATCTTGGGAAACTTAACAGAAGCCCATGGGGGAGGGGGAGGGGAAGGGGAAAAAAAGTTACAAACAGAGAGGGAGGGAGGCAAACCATAGGAGACTCTTAAATGCAGGGAACAAACTGAGGGTTGATGGGGGGTGGGAGGGAGGGGGCAGTGGTTGATGGGCACTGAGGAGGGCACCTGTTGGGATGAGCATTGGGTGTTGTATGGAAGCCAATTTGACAATAAGTTCTATTTAAAAAATATTAATGCATGTAATTTTTGAAAACTTAAAAAAAATAACTTTTAAAAATAAATAAACAATTTTTAAAAGACTAATGCACGTAGACTGTAAGTGGCAGGCATGTGAGCACTCGCTCTAAAAGTCCTCCAACTTTTCTGCATTGTTTGAAAACTTTTTGTAAGACAATGTTAGAAAAGTAGATGCCTAGTAAATAAATTTAATATAGTTGTTCTAATATTAAGCAGGAAAAGCGATCTGTATGATTTCCATTATGTAAAGGCTCCTCTGCCACCACGATGGGATGTAAGACATTTTAGGAAAGACTCCCTTTGGAAAAAAGAAAAAGAAAAAACCCCACAAATCTCTGCCGAAATGTTGTCACTGGAGATTTGTACGTCTGCACCTTGAAGGCTTCTGGCCCTCCAGAATCTTCTTTTATGTTTAGGGTGTCTTCAAAGAACACACCCCTCCAGTCATTATCAACATGCATCTGAGAGGGAGAGAAATTGGCAACCAGCTGAGAGGAAAATAGAATTGGGAAGTAACAAGAGATGAAAAGCAACCACTAAAGAGACGGAAGGAAATGGGGTCAGATGAGGACAAACCTGTTTTCAAAACGTGGTCTCCTATTGGCTGCACCAGAATATTTGCCATATTATGCCATGTGAAGAGGGAAACTGAGGCAGAAAGGTGTAAAGAGACCTGCCTCAAGTCACAGAATGCTCCACAAATATAAAAGTCGGGAGTGGTATCTTCACCACCTCTGGAACGGGGTCCGCTTTACCCAATGCACCTGCACTGGGGGGGGCCACGCAGTCGGAAGCCAGGAGCAGGCATGCCCAGGGGAGGCGGGGAATACTGCAGGGGGAACTGCAGGAACTGAGGTGGGGAACTGCAGGCGAGGGCCTCCTCCCGGCCATTCCTTCCATCCCACTGCTTCCTGGTGGGCAAGGAACTGTCTGGAGCTCTGTCCTCCCCCTCCAGGGAAGGCGTTCCTGCCTCCAGGTGTGAGGGAAGGAGAGACCAAAGCGGTGCTTATTCAGTCAGCGTCCCTGCCCCTAAGGCAAACCACGTGAGCCTGTCCCCTTCCTGATATGGAAACCCACAGCGGGTGGCGGGGTCGTGGGCGGACGGGGTGAGGACAACTCTTCTGATCGGGTCCCACCACTCGGCGAGATGAATGCTCCAACAGTAAGTCAGCCTGGAGACGGAGTCCTGAAAATGCTAGTTGAACAGCTTCTTAACTTGGACAGTCACTCAAGCGTAGAATTACTCAAAATATCTTTGCCCATTAAACTGCCCTTTTTTTTTTTTTTTCTTTACAAAATCTGGCTGTTCTTCCCAAAATGTTTTGACTGGGAATTTCTGAAATGTCTCGAATATCTTGATGTGCAGTTCTTTGCAACAAGGGGAATCTGCCCTGTTCCACACCGCAATGTGCAGCGAAGGTCCAGAGTCAAGGAGCCAGAAGCCATAAAGCTGGAATTACAGTAATGCCATCCTGAGGCCAGAGATAGGAAGCAAGCGTGTCACTCACCCTCGCCCAGTGGAAGTGGCCTCCCAAGACGGGGCCCAATCCAGGAAAATAAACACTGAGGCACAAGAGGCGAAAGGAACGAACGAACGGCATCTTAGGACAACAAAGAGCACAGCAGGTGAAAGTTCAGAGTCACTCCATTGACAAAGGCTCTCTGAGCATCTACTGAATACAGAAGTACATCCAGAGAGCAGCAGAAAGGGGTGTGTCACCAGAGCCATGCTGGGCGGTGGGGACGATGGCCACGTGGGGGCTGGGGAGCTCAGGGAGGCAGCAGAAGGCCAACTCGGACAAACCCCCTTCTCAGTCCAGTTCACAAGCCTCCCCTCCCAGGTTCTGGGACCTCACAGTGGCTGCATGATAGTTCCCGGGAAAGGGGGAACTCAGGACACTGACGGCACAAGACGCTGGGTGGGGAGTCGGGGAGCAGCCAATGCAGGGCACCTGGGCACCCCTGAGAAACGTTCTGTCCTTGAACCACTCTGAGACACTCGGCAGCCACACCCTTAACTCAGCCACCACCACTTTTGGTTCTTGAAGCCTGCTGGGTTACCAGACATAGACTCTCTTATAAAAGATGTCCCCAGATTTCTCTGTTCTTTTTTTTTAATTTTTTTAATGTTTATTTATTTTTGAGAGAGAGACAGAGAGATAGAGTGTGAGCGGGAGAGGGTCACAGAGAGAGAGAGAGAGGGAGACACAGAATCCGAAGCGGGCTCCAGGCTCTGAGCTGTGAGCACAGAGCCCAACGCGGGGCTCAAACTCATGACCGGTGAGATCTGACCTGAGCCGAAGTCGGACGCTTAACGGACTGAGCCACCCAGGCGCCCAACATGACCCCAGATTTCTTGATTATGGGACTATGTCAGGTTGGCCCCTCTTCCCCACAGAGCAGGAGCGAGGCCAGCTTGCAAGAGGTGGTTCTCCACTCAGCCCTGCGCCTCTACTACCTAAGACGTGAGCTGCGATTCTCCAGAGTCCAGGAAGGATGTATTTGGACTCCTTGGAACGGAGCAGATGCCCTGGCTTCTTGAACTTAATGAGGAGTGAGACACTTAGCTTTGATCTCTGCCCCAAGCCACGGACGATCAAAATACTCTGGATTTGTACTTACGTAGGTAGCTCCATTAGGTACCTCCGTTTTTAGGCAAAATTGCACCCAGCAGCTAAACCAGTGTTGGCACCTCCCAGGTGTAGCACCCCTTAGCTGCCCACACCCAGCCTCGTAAGTCTGTGCCTTGGCTCGTCAGCCCCAAAGCAGGACATTAAAGACTTACTGAGCTACATCTTTAATAATATTTTAAAAAATGTTTAAGAACCACCATAAAAATCCACTGGATGGCATTTTTTTTTCCACTTTGGCAAAACTAGAGTCATCGTCTATGTTATTACAAACTCAACCACAAGAGAAGAAAGTCAGCCAGTCACAATTTAGAAAATCACATTCCAATAGCCCTAGAAGGGTATATTAGCTGAGCGGAGATGTGTCCAGTCACATCTGTCTTTTTCCACAGACGCTGCTCCCCCAGGCCACTATTGAGCAACCTGTCCCCTTTCCAAGCAGCCTCTGTATGCTGAATACTGACCTGAAGTGATTCTCCGTTTTCTCAAACCTACAGACCAAGAGGCCTTGGACCTGATATAATTTGAGAAGCCCCAGAGACAGATCCCTTGACCTTCCACCCCTCTGCCAATTTAGAGATTCATTGGAGGGAATGTTACTTCTAAAAGGTCCCTTATAAATGCAAGCTGCTCCTCGGAGGGATAATGCATTAAGCCATATAGCCGTTCACACTTTAGTATGAAGTAGTCCGCTAATAGCTACCCTTTATGAAGCGTCTCCTCTGGGCCTTGCATGGAAGCAAGAACTTTCAACAGTCACTTACTCAAACTTTGAAGGAATGAAACGTTATAAAGCTTTGATGGGGGAAAGTCTGGACATGTCTGATTAACAAGGGGTTAGGATGGAAAGGGACACGGGAGATGGAAGGCCGAGGGGGTAGTATCGACTCTTAGGAGGAACTCAAGATCGTCTTCACAGAGGTGACATTTCAGTGGAATTTTGAAGGATGTGGAGTAGTTCAACGGGTAGCCAAGGCAAAGGAGGGGAAAACAACATGGGAAAGATCCATGTACAATGGCATCCTGTATCAGTCCGAGTGCCAACAGGACTACTCCAATGAAGAGAATTCAAGAAGGGTTTAGTAAACAGATTACTGACAAAGGTGTGGGCAAGATATAGGGAAACCACAAGAGACAGTGCAAGAGTCCAGGGGCTATACCATCCCTGAACTCAAAAGGATAAAGGAAGGCAGCAGTTACGTGAACGCTGAGAGAGAACATCGTATACAGCAGGCCACCTTGAGAGGATCTGTGACTTCTAACGCCCACAGCCAGCCTGAGATGACCCCACAGAATGGGGGCCGAGGAAATAAATACCTGCGCCTCTCTCTCCCTCCCTCCTCAGATCTCCTGCGGGGCTCCCCATCTGCCGGGCCCAACGGGAAGCCAGAGGTCAGGGCAGGAGAGCCTAGGTGATGCGCCCCAAGCAGTCAGATTCCTAAGGCTGAGAGCTGGGCAGAGCAGAGTCAGGGTGGATCTGGGGTGGGGGCAGCTGGAAAGCACCCAGCAGTGTGTGAGATGTGGCTAGAGCACGGAGTATGGGTCAGGGTGAGGGGGGTACAGAGGGTGTGGGGTGTGGGTGAACACAAAGGACCCTACCTGTCGAGCTAAGGAGGAGTGGAAACCATTGACCTGCAGTGGTCACAGAGGCACTGGCCGCTGCCGGCCTTTGCCGAGGGCCCTGGGAACAGGCGTCCAGCAAATGATGCGTGGCAGCCAAAAACTCCTGAGCTAAGCCAACACCTTCCCGAGCCTCCCGAGCTGTGCTCTGGAAGCCGACCCCAGCCAGCGGCGTTGTCTCCCGGAGCTCCTGCCACTGCAGAAGAGAGCCTGGGAAAGCAGAGGGGTGGCTACTGAAGGGAGCGCAACCTAGAACATCTTGAACCAATTCAAACTTCAAACCAATTCAACTCATCTCTTTGATTGATATTCCAGTCCACCTTTTCCCCCTTCCACACGTGGAAAGGCGGCCCTGTGACAAGGAGCTCTGCGGGAACAGGTTTCCCAGAAAAACGAAAACGGTCCGTCTGCCTACCCCAAGGGACCACTCCAGGCGGCCAGCCGGGAAGCCAAGGCAGTCCTGCCCTGTAAGGCCTCAGCAAAAAAGATGAGCGCCAGCCCCCTCTCATCTGGGACACATTAAAAGCAATCTCTGAAGTGATTCATTAAAAGTCCTCCAGTGGCAGAAGACCATCACCCAGATGTGAAAATAAACACAGAGGGAAATTCCAGCATTCAGAACTGTTTCAAGTCTTGAAACAAATGCATGGTTATTTCAGGGAAAGGAAGAGTCTGTTGACTGTCTTTCCAAGCCCACAGAATCCAAGTCAGACTCTCTCCATAGCCAGCAGGCCAGGCAAATTCCCACGATGCCAGATTCAGAAAACTGAAAGCACTCACTTGACTCTCTGGGGCCCTTCCCACTTGAACTTCTCAGCGGCTCCCTGGCCAAGGCCAGTCACCCACACTTACCAAGCTTCTGGTGGTACAGCCTTCAGCTCAGCCTTCGTAAGCATCGGAGATTAAAGTAGAAGCAATTGTTCCATGCTGCTCTGGAAAAAAAAAAAAACAGCATAGAAACTAAATGGAGCATGAATCAGTATCAAGCAAAACAGTGTATGCCCTAATTAAAAACGGGAGAAAATGGGAGCATATTTGGGCACTGATCACATATTATCACATCCAGTGTCTGGCAGAGTAGATGGCACAGGGTAGGCATTTGATAAACATGGAAGGAAGGAAGGAAGGAAGGAAGGAAGGAAGGAAGGAAGGAAGGAAAGGAAAGGAAAGAAGGCAGGAAGGAAGGAAGGCAGGAAGGCAGGAAGGCAGGAAGGAAGGAGGGAAGGCAGGAAGGCAGGAAGGCAGGAAGGCAGGAAGGCAGGAAGGCAGGCAGGCAGGAAGGAAGGAAGGAAGGAGGGAAGGAAAGAAGGCAGGAAA